>NC_092417.1:21319071-21975321 GCF_040894005.1 Engystomops pustulosus
AGATAGATAGATAGATAGATAGATATGAGATAGATAGATAGATAGATAGATAGATAGATAGATAGATATGAGATAGATAGATAGATAGATAGATAGACAGATAGATAGATATGAGATAGATAGATAGATAGATAGATAGATAGATAGATAGATATGAGATAGATAGATAGATAGATAGATAGATAGATAGATAGATATGAGATAGATATGAGATAGATAGATAGATATGAGATAGATATGAGATAGATATGAGATAGATAGATAGACAGATAAATAGACAGATAAATAGATAGGATATAGATAGATAGATAGATAGATGATAGATAGATAGGAGATAGATAGATAGATATCAGATAGATAGATAGATAGATAGATATGAGATAGATAGATAGATAGATAGATATGAGATAGATAGATAGATAGATAGATAGATAGATAGATATGATGTAGATAGACATTGGACTATCTACGTTCTGTCTGACATTATTCCATCTGGTTCTTCTATGCTTCTGTCTCTTCGCTTCCCCCGTCACTTATTTTTTATGCTCAAGAACAAAGTTGGGCAAGAAAACTTCTCCAGAATCTCCGTCTCCCTCTATGTGGTACTTACGCTTCTGTGATGTTCTCCACATCTCTCATCAGGGAGACGTTGCTGATGGTGTTGGGCTCCAGGCAGTGCATGAGGGTCCCGTAACACCTGCAGTACTCGGGGCAAGAGGTCGCCACACCCGACATAAGGAAGACCACCAGAGCAGCCAGGATCCAGGAGGTGGGACGCACCAGCATCTCCGCCACAATCAGGGAAGAATCCATAGGGGGTCTTAGACGCTGACTTCTAAGCTGAGCCCCCATCTTCCAGGAGGTGCTGGGTGATCATAGCTGAGAGCGGAGAAGTGATGTCCTGCCCCTCCTCGTGCTGCTCTCATCTAAGCACCAGGAGAGATGGGATAGGGAGGGGCTGGACAACCCTCATCATCCCCCGGACTCTCCACACAATGCCAGCACGTTATACATACATGTCCTCACAGCATATATACCCTGCCACCAGGGGGACCCCACACCATATATACCCTGCCACCAGGGGGACCCCACACCATATATACCCTGCCACCAGGGGGACCCCACACCATAAATACCCCCTGCCACCAGGGGGACCCTACACCATAAATACCCCCTGCCACCAGGGGGACCTCACACCATATATACCCTGCCACCAGGGGGACCCTACACCATAAATACCCCCTGCCACCAGGGGGACCCCACACCATATATACCCTGCCACCAGGGGGACCCTACACCATAAATACCCCCTGCCACCAGGGGGACCCCACACCATATATACCCTGCCACCAGGGGGACCCCACACCATATATACCCTGCCACCAGGGGGACCCCACACCATATATACCCCACTACCAGGAGGACCCTGGACAATATATACCACCGCAACCAGGGGGACCCCACACCATATATACCCCACTACCAGGAGGACCCTGGACAATATATACCACCGCAACCAGGGGGACCCCACACCATATATACCCCACTACCAGGAGGACCCTGGACAATATATACCGCAACCTGGGGGACCCCACACCATATATTCCCTGCCACCAGGGTGACCCCACACCATATATACCCATGTCGCCAGGGGGACCCAACACCTTATATAGCACCATCACCAGGGGGACCCCACACCATATATACCCCCCACCAGGGGGATCCCACACCATATATACCCCTGCCACCAGGGGGACCCGCACCATATATACCACCCCAACCAGGGGGACCCCACACCATATATACTCCCACTAGCAGGGGGACCCCCACACCATATATATCCCCTACTGCTAAGAGGATCCAACACCATATATACCCTGCCACCAGGGGGACCCCACACCATATATACCACTGCAACCAGGGGGACCCCACACCATATATACTCCCACTAGCAGGGGGACCACCACACCATATATACCCTGCACCAGGGGGACCCCACACCATATATACCCTGCCACCAAGGGGACCCCACACCATATATACCCCCCACTACTAAGAGGATCCAACACCATATATACCCTGCCACCAGGGGGACCCCACACCATATATACCCTGCCACCAGGGGGACCCCACACCATATATACCCCCACTAACAGGGGACCCCACACCATACATACCGCAGCACCATATATATCCACCACTACCCTGTGTCATACTGTCTGCTGAGCTGTGTATCTAACCCTATTGTGTGTGACACCGGCTACTGAGCTGTGTATCTAATCCTATCATGTGTGATACAACCTGCTAAACTGTGTATCTAAGCCTATCACATGTGATTCAACTTGCTGAGCTGTGTATCTTATCCTATCATGTGTGATACAGTCTGCTGAGCAGTGTATCTAATTCTACCAAGTGGGATACTGTCTGCTGAGCTGTGTATCTAACCCTATTTTGTGTGATACCGTCTGCTGAGCTTTGTATTTAATCTTATCATGTGTGATACTGCCGGCTGATCTGTGTATCTAATCCTTTCATGTGTGATCCACCTGCTTACCTGTGTATCTAATCCCATCATGTGTGATACATTCTGCTGAGCTGTGTATCTAATCCTATCAAGTGTGATACATTCTGCTGAGCTGTGTATCTAATCCCATCATGTGTGATACATTCTGCTGAGCTGTGTATCTAATCCTATCAAGTGTGATACATTCTGCTGAGCTGTGTATCTAATCCTATCATGTGTGATACAGTCTGCTGAGCAGTGTGTCTAATCCTTTTGTGTCTGATACTGCCTGCTGTGCAGCGTATCTAATTCTACCAAGTGTGTTACTGTCTGCTGAACTGTGTATCTAATCCTATCATGTGTGATACCACATTCTGAGCTGTGTATCTAATCCTATCATGTGGGATACTGCCTGCTGACCTGTGTATCTAATCCTATCATGTGTGATACCACATGCTGACCTGTGTATCTAATTCTATCCTGTCTGATACTATGTGCTGAGCTGTGTATCTAACCCTCTCCTATGTGATACAGATTGTTGAGCTGTGTATCTAATCCTAATGTATGTGATACTGTCTGTTGTGCAGTGTATCCAATCCTATTGTGTGTGATACTGTCTGCTGAGCTTTGTATCTAATCCTGTCATGTGTAATGAATCCCTGCTTACCTGTGTATCTAATCCTATCATGTGTGATACTGCATCTTGAGCTGTGTATCGAATCCTAACATGTGTGATACTGCTGAGCTGTGTATCTAATCCTAACATGTGTGATACTGTTTGCTGAGCTGTGTATCTAATCCTATCGTGTGTGATACTGTGTGCTGAGCTGTGTATCTAATCCTATCATGTGTGATACTGCATCTTGAGCTGTGTATCGAATCCTAACATGTGTGATACTGTCTGCTGAGCTGTGTATCTAATCCTCTCCTGTGTGATACAGTCTGCTGAGCTGTGTATCGAATCCTAACATGTGTGATACTGTTTGCTGAGCTGTGTATCTAATCCTATCGTGTGTGATACTGTGTGCTGAGCTGTGTATCTAATCATATCATGTGCGATACTGTGTGCTGAGCTGTGTATCTAACCCTGTCCTGTGTGATACAGATTGCTGAGGCAGTGTACTTAAAGGGATATTCCCATTACAGCAAATTAATGTTAGTGTTTGTATTACAAAAAGTTATACAATTTTCCAATATACTTTCTGTATCAATTCCTCATAGTTTTCTAGATCTCTGCTTGCTGTCATTCTATAGAAAGTTTCTAAGTTTACTTCCAGTGAACAGAAATCTGAGCATGGTCACACAGGTGCTCGGCTCGTTAGTATCATACAGAGTATCCGGAGCTTTGTGTTATAACGAGCCGCGCACCTGTGTGACCATGGTCAGATTTCTGTTCACTGGAAGTAAATATAGAAGCTTTCTATAGAAGAGCAGCAAGCAGAGATGTAGCAAACCGTGAGGAATTGACACAGAAAGTATATTGAAAAGTTGTATAACTTTTTATAAGACAAAAAGTATAATTAATTTGCTGAAATGGGAACACCCCTTCATATTAGAAAGGGGGAAACAATTCTTTTCTTATCAAAACAGCGCCCCCTCTCGACCATAGGCTGTGCCTGGTATTGCACCTCATTCCAATTCAGATAATTGAGCCTAGTTGGTCACAGAGCCACCCAGCTCCGCAGACATTGACAGCCCCTGCACCGAGCCCAACGTTGAAGATGTGGAATTTATGACTCCTACGGTTTTTTTCCACCACTTTTTGTTTCCTTCCCATCCATCTTTCAGGGTAGGTACGCTGATACTAGTAGTCCTTCAAAAAATATTGTAACTGGATATACCGTCCCGATCCATAGCCTATAACCCAGCTCTCCACAGAAGCGTCAGTCATAACTCAAGCCATGGCTCCTGGCCAATTCTTACATATCGGAGCCATCTTGAGATCCCTGGAGGTCCACATCTCCAGAAAACACGCTCAGGCCTTCTTCTTCTTAAAAGGTTTATAATGAAACAATTCTCCGATAAGCCGCGTTATCAAGGCCGACTGCTCTAGCTCACCTTGACCTCGCGTAATAGATAGGGACTGCTCGGAGCGCCGTGTCCCTCATAAGAGCCTCGTATTGATAAGACAGGAGGACGCGGTGAAGTAGTGCAGCTCCATGGTACAAGGGAATCCACCCACAGGCTCTTCATCTGCTTTAATTTAATGTAAAAGTGCCAGAAGCTCCTTCCATAGTGAGTCTCCTATCTCAGGTCCTGATTTATGGTCACAAGAAGAGAACTGATGAAAAACACATGGCCGCTTAGACGTCTTCTGTGTGTGTTCAGGGTCCAATGCCGGAATATATTGTAGGTATCTTGTACAAGCTGAGGAAATTCATGGACATTGGTGGTCATCATCTTTGTATACTTTACGTCATATAACAAAGGTCAGGTAGACCTTTGGACCACCTTAGAAGATAGATTGAGGTGGTCCTTCTTCTATTTTATGTATGCTATGGATGCTATTGCTATATACGTGGCATAGATGGGTAACGTGCCTCCACAATGATGGTTCCATACAAGGTGAGCAGAAGGTTTTAAGATCCTTAAGAACACAACTTTTTGGCTCTGGACATGGGATGTAGAATATAAGAGATCTTCTTGTTATCATCCTTTCACTAACCTACAAAGACGTTGACCTGGCTATCGTTGGATGCCCAAGTCATGGTCTCCAGACTGGAGATTAGTTGGTGGCCAAATACAGATGTGATAACGTGACTAGCACAAGAACAGATGTTGAAGGTGGAACGTGACAGACTATGAGCATGGACACAAGCAGAAACAGACATGACTTGGAACAAGGAAGCCAACGGTAAGGTCCTCTAGAGACAATTAGCTGGTTATAACCAGGAGATGTTGATGAACCAATCAGAAACTCTGCACCAGGAATGAGGCTCTCCTGATGTATCATAGTGAGGCGCAGAAATCAAGACAGAACCAAGACAGAATAGCAATTCCGAATTTCCTAGCGATTCGTGTTGCTAAAGTTCAGGGACCAGGAGGTTGTGGAAGCCTTGACTAACCTCCCTAATCGCTTTCAGGCATGGCATGGTGCTTTGTCCTGGCTAAGGCAAAATTTCTGCTATGTCCTGAAGTAAAAGTAACCACCCTCCTGGAGCCTTGCGGTTGCTCCTGGTGGTGAACTAAAGGTGCAGCTCCCAGGCAGTGTCCACCAGGCAGCGCGCGTCCTGAAGGTCTGGGAGCAGGAGTGTACCTCCCAACTTTTGGAGTGGCAAAAAGGGAGATTTTTTTGCCCTGATCCACACCTGATCTGCACTGCCCCTCGCTCCATCCCCACAGTATAATTCCACCCTTAGTCTCAGTCCCCTGTCTCCCCTTCACATTGTGGCCCCTCTTATATAAGTGCCCCCTTGATATTGTGTCCCCCCAAAAGCTCACCTTCATACTGTCACCCCCCAGCATTCACTCTTCATAGTCCTCCTCTTTTGTTATTGCTAGTAAAAAAAAAATACTAAACACCAGATACTTACCTTTCCCCGTTCCCCCACAGCAGCTCTCCTTCTCACTTGTTCTTTGTAGAACTGAAACCGACAGGCAGATGACATCATCACATCACGCCTCCCGGCTTTACACGTAGCAGCTGAGGCACAAAGATACAACAATACAGTAAATGTCCCCGAACCTACCTCCCACTAGTGAGACAGAACCCAAAATCTGGGACTGTCCCACTGAATCTGGGACGGTGTGAGGTATGTGGGAGGACCTGGTCCACCCAGGAATAATGAGACTTCCAGAAGGGTGATTACTTCTGGAGAGCCTACGGGTCAGGACGAAACACCAGGCTATTCTGAGAAGGTCAGTCACGACTTCCAGTTTGGACGAATTCGATTTGGACCAGGATGAATTTTTTGAAACAGTTGGACTGAATTATTGAGAATTTAGCTCCTCTCTACTGCCGTGTGAATAATCCTTGAGCACAGTATGGCGGTATATACACTGCAGGCAATATACAAGATCCAACGGGTTACATAAGAAACATGAAAAACAGTAAAAATATCTGATTTCATGTGAATTAGAACCAATAAAAAGTCTGATGAGACGCATTACTAGTATTCACATCCCATTATTGAAGCCAGGGAAAAAACCCATAACATGACATAGATAATAAGAAGATCCCGAAATCTGACAAAATGAGACTCAATCAATACGACCCTCCTCCAGGTCAAAGCACTTAAAGGCTAAATTGATTTAACCTCTTGTGTAGCTGTAGGAAGGAAGACTAAAGAGTGGACCCGGTCACAGATCCCATCAGGGCTATAAACCTGTCCCCACAGTGATGGCGTCCACAAAAGCCTCATTCCCCTGATTGTGAAAGGTATTAAAGGGGTTGTCCAGGTTACGACAACAAACCTTTTGTCCGCATAAGTCTGTACTCTAATTCTTGGCTGTTTGTGGAATTAAAAACTCCCCATCTTTAAAATATATAGTCTTCATGTAATACCAGACGCAGCCTGCATACAGTGGGGGCGCTATTTTATTTTTTTTGGCAAAAAAAATATCCTTTTTTTACAATTGTGACCAAACCCCTTAAATAGTCATTTTTCAAAACTATATTAAAGAGGGGAATAAAATAAAACAAAAGTCCTACTAGTTTGTAATTATATGGAATTATTTGGAATATTTTTTTCCAGTTAAAATAAGATACTGATAAATATTATATATTTCAGTTTTTTTCTGAATTACTTACTGAATTTAGATTATTTTAATTGAATTTTCTGTACATGGTAAAGGGGGCGGCCATTATACCTGAGCTGCTCTTGACAGCATTTAGGAATGTGCTTTACAGCATGGACCATAGACAGGATAGCCCATAGTTCATTGACTTCTTTTGGAGATTCTTTTGGGACCTGTGCAGAGGGGCGAAGAAGAGAGCTGTGACTATCATATATGAGAGATTGTAGTGGGCATGCTCTATGACCTGTGCAGGGGTCATTGTGCAGGGATTAGGAACAGAGCTGCTGTTACCATCACCTATAGACTTCTATGGGAGAATCAACATCTGCAAAGAGTTTGTATGTTCTCTCCGTGTTTGCGTGGGTTTCCTCTGGGTACTCTGGTTTCCTCCCACACTCCAAAAACATACTGTTAGGTTGTTTAGATTGTGAGCCCCATGGGGACAGGGACCACTTTGACATGCTTTGTGCAGCGCTGCGTAATCTGTGTGCGCTATATAAATAAAGACTTATTATTATTATTATTATTATTAATGTTGTGGGCATGCTCTGTGACCTGTGCAGGGGTCATTGTACAGAGATAAGGAACAGAGCTGCTGTTACCATCATCTATTGACCTCTATGGGTGAATGTTGTGGGCATGCTCTGTGAATTGTGCAGGGATCATTGTGCAGGGAGGGGGAGCCAGAAGGCTGTTACCATCACATGTTGACTTCTATGGGAGAATGTTGTGGGCATGCTCTGTGACCTGTGCAGGGATTAGGAACGGAGCAGCTGTAACCATCATCAATTGAGGTCTATGGGAGAATGTTGTGGGCATGCTCTCTAACCTGTCTAAGGGTCCCAATGTAAATAATCCTTCAGACCCCCACCAAACAGACAGTTGTCATACATCCTAATTCAGAATTATTCTCACTTTTGACTGGAGCATATTAAAAAACTGACATAAAAACAGAAATTAATGGAGGAAGGTTTTTACTTTGTAGTGGTCCTTTAAGATACAAAAAAAAATCCTTTTAGATATAAAACTGAACGGTCTCCTGCTCCAACTCTAGTGTCTGTATATCATCTCCATGACATGAGTCAGCAGTGAGTCAGCACTGGAGCGGGAATACTTACCTTTACAGCAGGTGATATAGGCCGCCCTCAGGGGACCAGCACTCATACTTACAGCAGGTGATATAGGCCGTCCTCAGGGGACCAGCACTCATACTTACAGCAGGTGATATAGGCCGCCCTCAGGGGCCCGGCACTCATACTTACAGCAGGTGATATAGGCCGCCCTCAGGGGACCAGCACTCATACTTACAGCAGGTGATATAGGCCGTCCTCAGGGGACCAGCACTCATACTTACAGCAGGTGATATAGGCCGCCCTCAGGGGCCCGGCACTCATACTTACAGCAGGTGATATAGGCCGTCCTCAGGGGACCAGCACTCATACTTACAGCAGGTGATATAGACCGCCCTCAGGGGACCAGCACTCATACTTACAGCAGGTGATATAGGCCGCCCTCAGGGGCCCGGCACTCATACTTACAGCAGGTGATATAGGCCGCCCTCAGGGGACCAGCACTCATACTTACAGCAGGTGATATAGGCCGTCCTCAGGGGACCAGCACTCATACTTACAGCAGGTGATATAGACCGTCCTCAGGGGACCAGCACTCATACTTACAGCAGGTGATATAGGCCGCCCTCAGGGGCCCGGCACTCATACTTACAGCAGGTGATATAGGCCGCCCTCAGGGGACCGGCACTCATACTTACAGCAGGTGATATAGGCCGCCCTCAGGGGACCAGCACTCATACTTACAGCAGGTGATATAGGCCGCCCTCAGGGGCCCGGCACTCATACTTACAGCAGGTGATATAGGCCGCCCTCAGGGGACCAGCACTCATACTTACAGCAGGTGATATAGGCCGCCCTCAGGGGACCAGCACTCATACTTACAGCAGGTGATATAGACCGTCCTCAGGGGACCAGCACTCATACTTACAGCAGGTGATATAGGCCGCCCTCAGGGGACCAGCACTCATACTTACAGCAGGTGATATAGGCCGTCCTCAGGGGACCAGCACTCATACTTACAGCAGGTGATATAGGCCGCCCTCAGGGGACCAGCACTCATACTTACAGCAGGTGATATAGGCCGCCCTCAGGGGCCCGGCACTCATACTTACAGCAGGTGATATAGACCGCCCTCAGGGGACCAGCACTCATACTTACAGCAGGTGATATAGACCGCCCTCAGGGGACCAGCACTCATACTTACAGCAGGTGATATAGGCCGCCCTCAGGGGCCCGGCACTCATACTTACAGCAGGTGATATAGGCCGCCCTCAGGGGACCAGCACTCATACTTACAGCAGGTGATATAGGCCGTCCTCAGGGGACCAGCACTCATACTTACAGCAGGTGATATAGGCCGCCCTCAGGGGCCCGGCACTCATACTTACAGCAGGTGATATAGGCCGTCCTCAGGGGACCAGCACTCATACTTACAGCAGGTGATATAGGCCGTCCTCAGGGGACCAGCACTCATACTTACAGCAGGTGATATAGACCGTCCTCAGGGGACCAGCACTCATACTTACAGCAGGTGATATAGGCCGCCCTCAGGGGCCCGGCACTCATACTTACAGCAGGTGATATAGGCCGCCCTCAGGGGACCAGCACTCATACTTACAGCAGGTGATATAGGCCGCCCTCAGGGGACCAGCACTCATACTTACAGCAGGTGATATAGGCCGCCCTCAGGGGCCCGGCACTCATACTTACAGCAGGTGATATAGGCCGCCCTCAGGGGACCAGCACTCATACTTACAGCAGGTGATATAGGCCGCCCTCAGGGGACCAGCACTCATACTTACAGCAGGTGATATAGACCGTCCTCAGGGGACCAGCACTCATACTTACAGCAGGTGATATAGGCCGCCCTCAGGGGACCAGCACTCATACTTACAGCAGGTGATATAGACCGCCCTCAGGGGACCAGCACTCATACTTACAGCAGGTGATATAGACCGCCCTCAGGGGACCAGCACTCATACTTACAGCAGGTGATATAGACCGTCCTCAGGGGACCAGCACTCATACTTACAGCAGGTGATATAGGCCGCCCTCAGGGGACCAGCACTCATACTTACAGCAGGTGATATAGACCGTCCTCAGGGGACCAGCACTCATACTTACAGCAGGTGATATAGGCCGCCCTCAGGGGACCAGCACTCATACTTACAGCAGGTGATATAGACCGTCCTCAGGGGACCAGCACTCATACTTACAGCAGGTGATATAGGCCGCCCTCAGGGGACCAGCACTCATACTTACAGCAGGTGATATAGGCCGCCCTCAGGGGACCAGCACTCATACTTACAGCAGGTGATATAGGCCGTCCTCAGGGGACCAGCACTCATACTTACAGCAGGTGATATAGGCCGCCCTCAGGGGACCAGCACTCATACTTACAGCAGGTGATATAGGCCGCCCTCAGGGGCCCGGCACTCATACTTACAGCAGGTGATATAGGCCGCCCTCAGGGGACCAGCACTCATACTTACAGCAGGTGATATAGACCGTCCTCAGGGGACCAGCACTCATACTTACAGCAGGTGATATAGACCGCCCTCAGGGGACCAGCACTCATACTTACAGCAGGTGATATAGGCCGCCCTCAGGGGACCAGCACTCATACTTACAGCAGGTGATATAGACCGTCCTCAGGGGACCAGCACTCATACTTACAGCAGGTGATATAGACCGTCCTCAGGGGACCAGCACTCATACTTACAGCAGGTGATATAGGCCGCCCTCAGGGGACCAGCACTCATACTTACAGCAGGTGATATAGACCGTCCTCAGGGGACCAGCACTCATACTTACAGCAGGTGATATAGACCGCCCTCAGGGGACCAGCACTCATACTTACAGCAGGTGATATAGACCGCCCTCAGGGGACCAGCACTCATACTTACAGCAGGTGATATAGACCGTCCTCAGGGGACCAGCACTCATACTTACAGCAGGTGATATAGACCGCCCTCAGGGGACCAGCACTCATACTTACAGCAGGTGATATAGGCCGTCCTCAGGGGACCAGCACTCATACTTACAGCAGGTGATATAGACCGCCCTCAGGGGACCAGCACTCATACTTACAGCAGGTGATATAGACCGTCCTCAGGGGAATCAATGGTAACATCATTAAATATTATTTTACTTTAAGTTTTGTTGTGAGTTTATAATATTTTTGATAGTATTTATGGCTGATCTGTCACCACATAAGGTTCTATTTGATGGGAACAACAGGACAGCAGGGAGGGGGTTTCTCCTGCCATGGGAATGACAACCATAATGGGCCAAAGAACCTAATTATAAGATAGTGGGATTGTTCCAGCGCTGATAAGAGCATTCTAATATTACACAGTGATGTCACAGTACAGGATAATACACATAGTGATGTCACAGTACAGGGATAATACACACTGTGATGTCACAGTACAGGGATAATACACAAAGTGATGTCACAGTGCAGGGATAATACACACAGTGATGTCACAGTACAGGGATAATACACACAGTGATGTCACAGTACAGGGATTATACACAGTGATGTCACAGTACATGGATAATACACAGAGTGATGTCACAGTACAGGAATAATACACAGTGATGTCACAGTACAGGGATAATACACATAGTGATGTCATAGTACAGGGATAATACACAGTGATGTCACAGTAAATAGATAATACACAGTGATGTCACAGTACAGAGATAATACACACAGTGATGTCACAGTAAAGAGATAATACACACAGTGATGTCACAGTATAGGGATATTACACACAGTGATGTCACAGTACAGGATAATACACACAGTGATGCCACAGTACAGGGATAATACACACAGTGATGTCACAGTACAGAGATAATACACACAGTGATGTCACAGTACAGGGATAATACACACAGTGATGTCACAGTACAGAGATAATACACACAGTGATGTCACAGTACAGGGATAATACACACAGTGATGTCACAGTACAGGCATAATACACACAGTGATGTCACAGTACAGGGATAATACAGACAGTGATGTCACAGTCCAGGGATAATACACACAGTGATATCACAGTACAGGGATAATACACACAGCGATGTCACAGTAAAGAGATAATACACACAGTGATGCCACAGTACAGGATAATAAACACAGTGATGTCACAGTACAGGGATAATACACACAGTGATGTCACAGTAAAGAGATAATACACACAGTGATGTCACATTACAGGGATAATACACACAGTGATGTCACAGTACAGGATAATACACACAGTGATGTCACAGTATAGGGATATTGCACACAGTGATGTTACAGTACAGAGATAATACACAGTGATGTTACAGTATAGGGATAATACACACAGTGATGTCACAGTACAGAGGTAATACACACAGTGATGTTACAGTACAGAGATAATGCACACAGTGATGTCACAGTATGGGGATATTACACACAGTGATGTCACAGTACAGGGGTAATACACACAGTGATGTCACAGTACAGGGATAATACAAACAGTGATGTCACAGTACAGGGATAATACACACAGTGATGTCACAGTACAGAGATAATACACACAGTGATGTCACAGTACAGGATAATACACACAGTGATGCCACAGTGCAGGATAATACACACAGTGATGCCACAGTACAGGATAATAAACACAGTGATGTCACAGTACAGGGATAATACACACAGAGATGTCACAGTAAAGAGATAATACACACAGTGATGTCACAGTACAGGATAATACACACAGTGATGTCACAGTATAGGGATATTGCACACAGTGATGTTACAGTACAGAGATAATACACAGTGATGTTACAGTATAGGGATAATACACACAGTGATGTCACAGTACAGAGGTAATACACACAGTGATGTTACAGTACAGAGATAATGCACACAGTGATGTCACAGTATGGGAATATTACACACAGTGATGTCACAGTACAGGGGTAATACACACAGTGATGTCACAGTACAGGGATAATACAAACAGTGATGTCACAGTACAGGGATATTACACACAGTGATGTCACAGTATAGGGATATTACACACAGTACACAGGAATCATGCTCACAGTGATCATTATACTGACACTGCATTATCCCCTGTGATATTCCAGGTGACATTGTATAGAGGTGCACGCCCTGTACATACACTCTGTAAGTTCCTAGTTATACACATCGCACTAAAAAAAGTTCCTGCAAACTTTCTTCTCGCAGTCCACTCTCTGTGATGAGCCCAGAACCTGCAGACTGCTGGCGCTTCAGAATCGGATCTCCTTGTGTCTGCAGACTCTAAATACACTTCATTGACAGATCTCTACAGGGATAAATTGTTCCCATTATGTTCTCTGGGTCCCCAGTGGCCGCCACGTAGTACGGAAGAGAACCTGGAGTCACTGGAGGAAAGTAACGCAGCTCAGCTAAAACGGCAGCTGTGGCCTTCTATCCTGCCCATAAATCATAGGGAGCAGGACCCCTCCAATCCAGGGGACTTCTATGGCACCCCGGAGGTCCATCCACCTCACTGTCCTCCAAGCTTCAGTCCTGCCACAAATCACGGCCTAATAACTGTGCTGGCAGGAGATGAATGGCGCTCACCTCAGTATTCTGCCCCCCGAGTGCTTAGTCTCACTTACATCACCATTAATCCCTAATCTATGAGTCAGAGATTTATGCCCCCCATCATGGCTCCTCTGTCCCCATATACCAAGTACTGATGTCCCATTTGTCACTGGGCCGGGGTGGCAGGTTTATAGAGCCGGATGAGGGGGGTGGACGCCTTAAAGGACTTCTTTTTTGTTTCTTATGATGCGTCAGAAATGGGAACTGGATGGCAAGATGTGCTGCAGCAGCACACAAATACATCTAATAAGAGTGATTGCTTCTAGAGAAGCAATCACTCCAAATATGAGGGGACAGATTATGATTATTATTTTACTGCAGACCGTCATAAGATTTATTTATGATTGGGTGCAGTGGTGTAACTAGGAGAGGCAGGGCCCTATAGATAACTTCTGAATGGGGCCCCACTAAATGCTTAAAAAATATACATACAGTGCATACATACCATATATACAGACATACAGCATATACACATAACAAATACAGCATAATCACATAAAAAACCCCTGATGCTGTGGGCCCCATAGCAGCTGCTATGGATGCTACCCCTGTAGTTACGCCCCTGGGTGCAATGATAAGATTGAATGGTGTAGTTGTGCTGCCTAATGATATTCATCACGTGCGACTTTTGCATTTAGGCGCAAAAACGGGCGCAAAAACACTCCAGCCCGAAGGTGGCGTTATCTGAGAAGAAAGCACTTAGCCCCTGTGCAGAAGAGCTCATTTCTAGCAGCAGAGCTCAGCCAGACACTGGTACATATAATAGATACATTAGATACATTACAGACAGGAGCTGCAGACTCTATTTACAGTTCATCACCTTCTATTTACAAAACAATCTGCAAAACGCTGAGCTCACAGCAAGAGCAAGAGAACTTTGCACAAGTTTGCAGAATGTTGCAGATACTACAAACAAGTGTCCCCCATGTAATTCTGCACAGTGTCTGAGGGGGATACTGTGCAGAATTACAGGGGTGCAGCAGGAGACCAGCACTGGGGGATCCCCTCCAGGAGAAGCCCCTGCTGAGGAGGTCACTGGGTGTCACACACCTGGGTGCTGCTGTGAGTGTTATCTTCATTCTGGGCTGTGGGAGAAGCAGAGAGGAGCTTGTAGCAGGATCACATGTAACTGCCCGAATCTAACATTGTGCCTAAACTGCGCCTAAACTGCGCCTAAACTGTGTTAAAGTAAAGTGATTAATAAGAGGCAGAAAATATACTTATCACAGATGGTTGTAGCTTGTGATGATTCTGGCAAAACAGTGCGCCCGAATTTAGGCGCAACTACTACACTTAGGCGCACAAAAGTGATAAATGTGGCCCTATATATACCAGGTCTGATATTACTGCAAGTTCCTATATGGGTACTCCATACACCACGGCAGTGAAGGGGTGTCCACTATATACTATATATACCAGGTCTGATATTACAGCAAGTTCCTATATGGGTACTCCATACACCACGGCAGTGAAGGGGTGTCCACTATATACTTTATATACCAGGTTTTATATCACTGCCAGTTCCTATATGGGTACTCCATACACCACGGCAGTGAAGGGGTGTCCACTATATACTATATATACCAGGTTTTATATCACTGCCAGTTCCTATATGGGTACTCCATACGTCACGGCAGTGAAGGGGTGTCCACTATATACTATATATATACCAGGTCTGATATTACTGCCAGTTCCTATATGGGTACGCCATACACCACGGCAGTGAAGGGGTGTCCACTATATACTATATATACTAGGTCTGATATTATTGCCAGTTCCTATATGGGTACTCCATACGTCACGGCAGTGAAGGGGTGTCTCTCAGACCTAAGTAATCCATCAAATCTAATTTGTCGGCATGTTGAGTGGATGGACACAGGTCCGGTTTCTCCTCGTCGGTGCCCATTTGTCAGGTTACATACATCACTCATTATTATTAAACCATCCTGACTGCGTTAAGTTACTAAATATTGATTGGACGCTCTGACTTTTAAGAAGGGCACTCAGAGGTGGTGCCAGGGTCTTGTCTCTTTAACCCCTTCAATCCCACCTGCCTAATGTGAAAGGAACATCATATATACAGGGCATCAAGTGATTACTGGGCAGCACAATGAGCCATAGGGCACCATAAGTCTTAGGTCACCTATCGATCAGAGGTGGGCACAGCTCATGATAATGAATAAGGAACCATGGTTGGAGATCCTAAATATCCTTTGATGGTCCCAGGTTTTGCTTCAAAAATGGACCTCAAAAATCTGGCAGAAAGAAGTCCCATTTTATCGTCTTGTCGATATCATTGTAGGGAGCAATGATCTTATTACTTGGTGGCACAATAGAAATCCTTCTAGGCCTCCACATGTCAATCATCCCGATGCCAGCCAGGAGCTGTCCTAATGTAATGGTGGCCATCAGATCCTGGGTCACCATTCACCCTGTGACCGCACCTGCTAGGTGCACCCTTATGGCACCCACATGTCGTGCATCGCAATGGACGACAGAGGCAGAAATTTGTTCATTTTTAGCTTCTTTGAAAGTTGGGATCTTTGTAGGTTGGATGATCAAATAGCCAACCGTCTCCTTTTGAAACATCTACATCTTTGTATCAGCAGATTTATCTTTCCCATTTCTTAAAGTTCTTTATGTGAACAGACAATTCATCCTAGAATTAGCCTGAAAACACACTGGGAGCTTTCCTAGAGGTAAAAAGTTGCAAACGAAAATTTCCGAAACTAATAAGCCCCAAAGCAACTAGAGAAGGGGCGGAGGACTGTAGGGGGTGGTTTGGAGCTTTCCGGAAGTTTTTGGGCTTGGCCTTTTACTCCTCCTGTGTGAGGTCACAGGAGGTGGTGTTTGGGGGCGGGTAAGGGCGGGTGGGGGGGGGGCCTCTTTCCTTCTGCCCCCTGGACCGAAGAGGCGAGAAGTCACCCTCCCACCCTGCCCTCTGATTTGGTTATTTTCAGTTTCTACTTTCTTCGGTTCTGGCTGTTTCCTTCTGTTTTTCCACAGTTGTCACAGCAAAAGGCGGATGTTTTCACAGGCCCTAAGGCGTTTGAAGATGCCCACATGACGGCTGCAGGGCCGCAGCCGCCATTTCGGGCGAAGTTGGTCCATAAGTTTCAGAAGAACGCAAGAGGGCCGTGCAAGTTCTTAAATGTTTTAATTTATGTTATTTAATTATTTAAAGGTTTGTTAATAAATGCTGTGGCCTTCCCACATTTCCATAATTTGTTTCCCAGTTGTTTGTTAAAATAGATAACATGTAGGCACAAAGGTCAAGCACCATATTATAGGTTTGGGTTTGTTAATCCCTACAGTCCTTCTGCGGCTGTGATGGCAGGTCTGTGACCGGCTGTTGGTTAAATGCTGCCATCTAGTGACCAATAACCTGATTCTCCCGGAATGAGGCTGTGGATCATATGTATCATGTAACCGTAAGGATGAAACAAAGAAGAGAATGTGTCCGAATGTAAGATTCGTTATATACAGATCTAGTAGATCCCGTGCTCAGGGACCTAATTCATTCCCAGCTGATCACCGACAGACAGTAAACATGTCCCTGTATCACCATATTCTGACACCTATAACTTTTTAATACTTCTGTGTACATTCCTGGGTAAGGCTACAAGCACACTGCTGTTGCCAGCCATACCGTAGCACGGCAGGCACACGACGGCGCGGGGAGATGAGGGGGAGGTGAGCGCTGCTCATCCCAGCCCCTCTCCATAGGGATGTATGGCGCACAGCAGGGCCGGATTAAGGGTGGTGGGGAACCCTGGGCGCAAACTGGTGGGGGGTCCTTCCAACAATGTTTTTGGAAGTATATAGCCAGCCAGCCCCTGTAGTATATAGCCTGCCAGCCCCCTGTAGTATATAGCCTGCCAGCCCCCTGTAGTATATAGCCAGCCAGCCCCCTGTTTTATATAGCCTGCCAACCCCTATCATATATAGCTTGCAGCCCCCTGTAGTATATAACTTGCCAGCCCCTATAGTATATAGCCTACACCCCCCTATAGTATATAGCCTGCAGCCCTCTGTAGTATATAGCCTACCAGCCCCTGTAGTATATAGCCTGCCAGCCTCTGTAGTGTATAACCTGCCAGCCCCCTGTAGTATAAAGCCAGCTCCCTGTAGTATAAAGCCACCATCCCCCTTTAGAATATAGACTGCCACCCCATGCACATTGCACACAGAGTCCCTGACTGTCAGAAGCTGGTGGGGGCCCCTTTAAAAGTGAAAGTGGTGGGGGCCCCGGGGCTCGAGTCCCGGGAGCCCCTCCTTTAATCCGGCCTGGCACACAGCGCCGTAATAAGGGAAAAGATAGTACGTAGCGGTACGGTACCGCTCATTGCCGTCTATGGGGACGTATACCGGCCGTATATACGTCCCCCAAGTGAAAGTGTGAATGTGGCCTAAGGGTGATGCCACACATGGAGTTTTTTGGTCTGTTTTTAAGCATGCGTTTTCAGTCCGTTTAAAAACACATCAGTTTTTGTCCGTTTTTCCCAATTATCTTAATAGATAAACCGGTTGTGAGCAGCCAAACACATAGTAAACGCATGTGTTTTTAACTGGACCAAAAATGCATACTTAAAAACGGCCTAAAAACGCCACGTGTGGCATCACCCTGAGGCGTCATTTTTTGCAGGACAGACTGACATTTTCATAGATATAGATATATTTTGGGATTTATAGAACCTTTTAATCACTTTTATTCAAATTTATTTTTTTTAGGCATCCTAAGGTATTTTAGCCTTAGGGGATCTGATCACTCATACATGTAAACTGCACTGCAGTACACTGGAAAGCAAAATTAGATAACTCACAGGGGGTCATTTACTAAGGGCCCGAATCGCACTTTACCGGCGGGTTACGCGAATTTTTGCGATTTGCACCGATTTTCCCTGTATTGCCCCGGTATTTTGGCGCACGCGATCGGATTGTGGCGCACCGGCGCCAGCATGCACGCGACGGAAATTGGGGGGGCGTGGCCGAATGAAAACCCGACGGATTCTGAAAAACCGCCGCATTTTTTAAAAAAAAGTGTCGCTGGACACGCACTTACCTTGACCAAGTATAGGATCGTGCACTCCGGCGGGCCTCGGCAGACTTCAGCGCAGCAGCGACACCTGGTGGACGTCGGAGGAACTGCCTTAGTGAATCGCCGGAAGACCCGAATCCACCGCAGAGAACGCGCCGCTGGATCGCGAATGGACCGGGTAAGTAAATCTGCCCCACAATTTCTTAAATGTCCAGGTTATTGTGTGTCCTATGTGACTATATCCTAACATGAATAATATATCAGTATTTTAAGCTTATTTGATAAATTGTACATATTCTAAAGAACAGAATAAAAATGTAAATGAGATCATTGTAAAAGACTCTGATCAGAATAAGAGAAGACTCTCAGATACCTGCAAGTTATTGGTGTTAATCCTGTACCTGGAGCTAATTTCCTTAATTATCTGCCAAACCCTATATAACTTGCAACTAACTTACCAGTCTACATTGACAACATTTTGTGCCGTTCCAAAGTGAATGAAACCCTCTGGTAGCAGTTTGTCCAAATGAAGGCCATAGGGTTGACCCAATCAGCCATAGCAAGAGAAGTTGGTCACTTAAAATTTCAAGAAAAAGGACAGGATAATGCACATAATCTCCATGGGTAATTGTTTCATCACTACAGCTGGAATTGTTCATCAGTTCAGCACTGAACAGGGTAAGGATCTGTCTACTCATTCAGAGTCTCAACGTTTAAGAGCATTTGGATTGAAATCCCACTTTGCACTGACCAAACCCCTCATTAGCAGAAAGAATCAAAAGAATAGGCTCACCTTTGCTGAGGATCATGTGTGGACTGAGGAGAAGTGTCCACAGTTCATTTAAGTGATGAAAGCAAGTTTAATTTATTTGTATCTGATGGGAAACATTATGCTCATCAACAAACTGTGGAAAGACTGAAACCAAAGTGTGTAAAGTAGTCAGTGAAAAGTGGTGGAGGAAGTGTCATGATTTGGGGAATGTTTGACTTCTCATACAGCTACGGGGCAGTGCAGTGAGGGCAACTTTCATGAACTGGTGCCAGAAATCTTGAATCTGGCTCACTTTGCAGTTTGCACTAGTCTTAGAAAATGTGTCCCATGGTTCCTTCCTTTCATTTATCACTCAATCAGCCAGCAATATTCATGCAAGACAATGTCCCCTGTCACACGGCAAAACTTGCAAAGCAGCTGTCCACAGCTCACAGCAATCCTGATCTAAACCCAATAAGAAACTTCTGGGAAGTCCTTGGTGACAAAGTTCTGGCCAAGAAACCCACAACAGTCACAAAACTGTGGAAGAGACTGGAAGAAGAGCAGAATCTCAGCAGAACCGCATGACAGACTAGTGATGTCCTGTGGCCGGTGCTGAGGTCCTGTGCACTCCCTACTGATTGGTGACTGGTGGGACCTTCAGAAAATGTCATTATAATAGTTCTCTGTGATCGTTATTGCTCGTTTTTTGTAAAATAAAGGTTTATGTTAATACTTTGGTAATTTTGTAGCACACTGTTCTAGTGGCAGACTGGAGGGCTTGCGACAGAACACCGCATGTAAACCACCTGTTAGGGAACTTCAATAAATTAACCGTAACACAAATATCAGTAAACTTTAACAGTATAAGTAATTTCCTAAATATGACAGAGGCTTCTTGCTGGGTAGAAAATTAGATCACAGCTTTATTTTTTATTTATTAAACCGTAAAATCCAATCACTAGGCACTTGGAATAGAATTACACATTTTTGAGCCCTGGAAGCCATATGCCCAGCTGGCAAGCCAGCCAGCCGAGTAACCACCATCTCAATCTTCCACCATTCTGCCTGCTGTAACTTGAAATTAACTATGAAATACAAAAGAAAAACATTACAAAAAAATATAACATCTTCATTACATAGGGAGGGAGGGATGGCTTGAGTGTCGCCTCAAAGAAGAAGATAACATTGATTGATCAGCCATATAAACCCCCACGTCCTGTAGGTGGGGAGGAAAGAAACAGGGGAGGGGTGAGAACACATGTTAAAGGCACAGATCACCCATTTTAACCAGTAAAGGGGTACCTTTCTTAATCAGTCAGGTGTACCCAAATGCTGCATCCCTTTTAAAAAATACATCAAATGATGATCAATGGAGATTACATTATTTCTGACAAAAAAGTGATCATAAAATGGCCCAGATGTATGAAAACTGGTGCAATCTGCTTTTCGCAGTTTGCCTCAGTAATGTGCACTCTGTGCCACATTATTTAATAGTGTTGCACGCTGTTAATTAATTTAGTCTTTTCAGCATGTGCTCACAGTTGCCCTTTTTTTTCATGGTACAATTTCAATCTACACTGTGTGACACAATTGGATCAGATTCTAGACCTAAATGTGTCTCAAACAGCAAATAAACACTACCACGCCCCTTTAGGTGTATAGTTTTCAAAAGTGATGAACAAAATGCAACCGTGAAACACATAATAAATACATGTGCGAGCTCAAACAACACTTTTTTATGAAAACTGACTCAGATACTAAAATATATCTGGTCCATTCTACTGTATATTGTGACTATATTGGTGATCTGTACAAGTCTGCCTCTGGCACACTGTTACAGATTAGACTGAATGAGAATTTTAAAGGAAATCAACCACTAAAAAAAAACAAAAAAATGCTACGAATACTCACCTCCGCTCCTCTTCCCCTTGATCCCTGTGCTGTCCATCGATAAGCTTGACACTCCAGGATCACCTAGAAAAGAAACTTATAATTAACAGCACGGAGTGCAGGGAAAGATGTCCGGTGCTTTGGGCAGCTGATTATGCACGGCCCCGCACCTCCCTCTCCCATGCTGAGAAAGGGGACATGAAGCAAGAGGCATGAATTCACACCTCTCGTGTGGCATTACCTAGCTCTTCCATGCTCCAAGCATGGGAGAGGGAGGTGGGGATGGTGTGCATGATTAGCAGCCCTAAGAGACGAACATCTTGACCCCAGTCAATAATGCTGGAGGTGACCTGGCATTGGTGGAACTGATGTTGATGTGAATAGTAATATCGACTCCAGCAGTATGTAGATGTACACTACCGCTCAAAACTTTGGGGTCACTTAGAAATTCCCTTATTTTTTGAAAGAAAAGCCCATTTTTTTCAATGAAGCTAACATTAAATGAATCATAAATACACTCTATACATTGTTAATGTGGTAAATTAGTATTTTAATTGCAAACATCTGGTTTTTAATGCAATATCTACATAAGTGTACATAGGCAAATTTTCAGATGTGCTAGCACATCTGAAAACAGTTTGGCTGATTATAGAAGCTATAAAACTGACCCTCCCTTGAGCTGCTTGAGAATCTGGAGCATCACATTTATTTGTTCTATGAAACTCTTACAATGGCCACAGAAAAAGAACTTTCATGTGGAACTCGACAGTCTATTCTTGTTTTTAGAAATAAAGGTCATTCCATGTGACAAATTGTACATGCGAAAAACGGTGTGTACTTCTCCCTTCAGAGGAAAGCACAAACAGGCTCTAACCAGAGCAAAGAGAAGAGTGGGAGGCCCCGAAGCACAACTAAGCAACAAGACAAGTACATTAGAGCCTCAAGTTTGAGAGACCGACCCCTCACAGGTCCTCAAGTGGCAACTTTATTAGATAGCAACCCCAAAACACCAGTGTCAACCCCTACAATGAAGAGGCGACCCCAGGATGCTGTATTCAGGGCAGAGTGGCAAAGAAAAAGCCATATTTGAGAAAGAAAACAAGAAAAAAGTGTTATCTAAGTTTGAGGTGTTTGGATTACACAGAAGAACTTTTGTGAGACGCAGAACAACAGAAAAGATGCCATCTGTCAAGCATGGCGAGGTCATGTGATGGTGGAGGTCATGTGATGGTCTGGAGTGGATTTGGTACTGTTAAAGTGTAAGATTTAATAAGGAAGGCTATCACTACATTTTGCACGCCATGCCATACCCTGTGGACAGGGCTTGATTGGACCCAATTTCATCCTACAACAGGACAATGACCCCTCCAAATTATGCAGGAACTATTTAGGGAAGCAGCAGCTGGTATCTATCGTTAATGGAGCGGCCCAGTCACCAAATCTCATCAGCATTGAGCTGTTGTAGGTGCAACTTGACCGTATGGTACGCAAAAAGTGCCCACCAAGTCGATCCAACTTGTGGGAGGAGCTTCTGGAAGCACGGGGTGAAATTATGCCAGATTACCTTTAGCAAATTACCAGCTAGAGGCCAAAGGACTGCAATGTTATCACTCCAGTAACGGAGAATTCTCTGATGAAAATGAAAACATTTTTAAACCTTATCAATCACTGGACTATATTTTGTATTCAAGTTGCAACTCATTTGAAATATAAAAAATTTAGTTTGCATGGAAAACACAAAATTGTCTGGGTCAAACTTTTGAGTGGTAGTGTATAGTTACCAAACTTCTTACCAGTTTCCTTTCACTTCTGGTGAATGGATAAAGTGTTGGGTTGCTCCACCAGCATACCAGAATAATAGGTTCCATCGTTGGGTTCAGGCTTCAGAAATATAATAGTTGCCCTCAAAGTTCCATGAATCATTTAGGGGTAATTATGGAGGAGTCATCTATTTTTTATTGGACAATTCACAAATATGAATTATCAGACTTTATTGATGAAACATCGTACATGGAGATGCACAGGTCCATTATTGATGGAGGGTGGAAACACAGCATTATTATATTTGATGGACCCATGGTTCTCCAGACCAAAATTGGATGGACCTTAACTTCCAGACATGTATGCCAACTCCATGTGGTAAAGAAATGTAAATGTAGATAAGTCTACAATTATCGGGTCAATAGGATAAAACAACAAACCTTTCAGACCAGTTATTGGTGGGATTTTAGGTCATCGAATAACTACGGGTCAGAAGATAAAGGCCCAAGTCAACCTGTAGATACAAACCCGACTATTTTTGGTTTATTGAGTCTGATAATTAACGGAACAAAAAACATGAAGAGGAACATACAGTCCCATCGGCACAGCCAAGACGGAAGTAGAGCCAAATGGCAGAATGTCTGATCCCTGCAGGGCCATCTAATTCCAATCTGAATTGACTGAATGACTATTTGATCGCTTGGATATCCAGACCTATTTTTAGACAATATAATTTATTTCTTTTTATTTGACCAATAAGGTGGTTATAAATAGTTGCTATTGATCTGAGGTACCAGGAAACCAATATTGAGCACAGAGGTTTTTGTGTTCCTTGGGCAGGTTGCTAGGGGCCAGATAATGGCTTCTGTAACGTACGGCAGGATGAGGTCTAATGAGCGCTGAGTGCTGGGTAAACATGGCGCCCTTTTATCTTGGACAGATCCTTTCTTCTCCTCTTCCTATAGAGAGGAGGGAGATAGATGAGCACATATGTGCTGTTCTATAGGATGAATACAGCTACGTCAGTGGAAAAAACTCTACTATGGACACTGGCAAAGTGACTATTAGGGTCTACCGAGAAGAACAAGCCGTTACTTAACACTAAATATTAGACCAGGACACATTGGAAACGAGACAACAATGATGTAATGAGGGTTCATGGGAGGGTTTGTTTGACCATCACTTCCTGGAACAGGCAAAAACAAGAGTTGGATCGAGTAACTTATTACCAGATGGACCTGGAAGAAGTTCCGCCTCTATGGCTGATTTAGGACATAGTGATTATCTGATTCTTTAAAGTTATAGCTAAAAGTTTCCTTTGTAACTGATATCAAGGCTAGTCTTATGAAGGTGTTACTACAGATACAGGGATGAACTTTCTGCTGCCTGAGTTGAGTTCTCCAAGATGTCAAGATGTTCTTCTGGCGCTACATTTTGGTATTGTATAGCTAGGGGCCACCACCTACAGGAGCAGATTTGGCATGTAGTGGACCCTAAGCAAAGTCTTGGGGCCCCAATGCTAACCTCCTCCTCTTGGTGTAATATGGCACTGCATGGACAAAAATATGGCCAAGAGGACCAAGAGGAAAATGGTTAGATGGGGTGGAAGCCAGTCTTCATTCCCTCTTCTCAGGTTCCCTAACAAGACTATTATTTTAACAGCCAGCCTGGGGGACTTGCATCCTACCAATGTGCGGGGCTCCACGCTGTTGGGTAGGATACATTAAAGGAACATCCACCATGGGTCCATGATCAACACAGAGTATGGCGTTGGATGTCAAAATTCATTTTGTGTGGTATCTGGCCACTACGGGAACTCGGCCAGGGGGAGTAGGAAACAAAAGATGGAGGCATTTGCTCGCTGACGTGGAGAGAGGAAGGCCGTGGATTCAAGCCGAGGTGACCCGCCCAACTTGACTCGCTGGGTTCTCTGCCTAGTTACCAGGTAGAGAATAAAACTTAATTTTCAGCTTTTCTGAGCATCACTGGTATAAGTTGAAAAAAGAGGAGCCCTTAGGACTTAAGGGCTCTATGGGAACCTGTCTCAGATTAATTTTTTTTTGAAACAGTGGTGACAGGTTCCCATTAAAATCTAAGTTTAAAGATTTGTCACACATTTTTTATTTTCTATATGTAAAGTTCATTTCCTTAGTCTCTGACTTTTTCTAGGATTTGCCGTATAGGAGTGTAAGCCGACCCTAATATAAGCCGAGGTACCTAATTATACCACAAAAAACTGGGAAACCCTATTGATTTGTGTATAAGCCTAGGGTAGGAAATGCATTGGTCTTGGCTCTCCCCATTGTTTAGCTATTCAACCTCCTCCCCCCAGTATACAGCCATGCAGCCCCCAGTATGCCCATCACAAAAAAAAAAAAAAAAAAAAAAACCCAAATGCTTACCTTTGTGACGCCCCCCACAGGTCCTTTTTTTCTTGCTTCCAGCAGCAACAGGTCCAATGTAGTTGCACAAGTGCCACAAGTTCCTGTTATTCACATCGGTGTCTCTTATTCTCATAAGCATCAAAAGGGTCATGTAGGACAGAGTTGAGATACTCAGCCACAGTCAGACTGCTGTAGCTTTTAGTAATTTTCTATCTCACCCCAAGTGCTTTAACCCCTTCTGGACTCGACCTGTTTTGGCCTTAAGGACAAAGCCCCATTTTTCAAATCTTCCCTGTGTCACGGACTTTCCCAGGGGATTTTGAGATTTTACTTCAAATTAGTTTAGAAATTTGGATGATATTGTTTGTTCCTATTTACAGAGACTTGCTCAGCTTTCAATTGATTGTGAGAGGACTAAATATTAGCAAGACTCGTAAATTATCCTACTGTGGAAACTTCACCCTGAAAAAGCCTTTTGGTGTTTTATAAGGGTTAAAACAAAATGGAGGTGCGATCTACAAATTGTCCTATTTTTGGGCAATATATTCATTTTGGGCGGAAAATTTTAAAATTTGCAATTGATTAAGTTTTAAACCCAATTTCTCCTGAGTGGTGGTGGTAACTACTGTATGGGCACACGCCGGGCATAGAATTTAAGCCGGCGCGGATTTGCATTGTCAAACTGTACAGGCTATAATTTTTTTTCTTCAATGTTGATAAATAGGGGCTTATTTTTTTATTAAAAGGGCATCTACCACCAAGATGAAGGATTGTATGAAAATGAGCAGTGTTAATTTTGGCATCTCCATCTTTTCAGAGTTAGAACTTTATTATTTTTCAGATGACAAATCTGGTTAAGGGCTTATTTTTGGGGGGGAACAGTTATTTTTAGTGGTCTTATTTTGAAAGCTTAACATTGCATATTTTATTAGGGGTATTAAAGAAAAAAAAAAAATCTGAACTTTTTCAGGTGTTCACCGTGCGGATCCAATAAGAATTCTGTTTATACAGATTGTTTTACGAAAGCAACAATACCAAATATGTGGAGGTTTTTTTTATGTATTGTATACTTTATTAAGTGTTTGCGTGGTAATGCCTTATTTTAGGGGCTTTATTTTAAAGGTTTTAAAAACCTTTTTTTTTTTTTTTTATTTTACTTTATACAAACTTGTACCAGCAATCAGAGCATCGCTGGTTTAAGTCCAAGACACCTCACTACAATACTAATGCATTTAGTTTACAGTCAGACTAGGAAGGGGTCTAACTGCCGGGGACATCAGGCCATCCCGGGGCACTTAACAGACATCTGGCTGCCCCAAAGAGGATTGGATCCCCAGGTAAGTTGCACAGGGGTGTAGACCCTTACAAGGGGTTAACACTTGCAATTGTAGATGGCTCCAGTCATAGGTGTTGGTGTTCAGTGTCAGCTGTGATGTACAGCAGACACCCACTGCTGCTGGCTCCGTTTGTGAGGCGGTGTCGGAAGCTGGGCGTAATAACCCCTTCCTGCCGGGGACGTGCTAATGACATCACTACATGTCAATATCTATCTATGTATGGAGCAGTTTCCTCTACTTTGTGAGAGTGTATGGGAGACATCGTAGAGTCTAGTCTTCAGCAACCAGCTCTGGGAGGAAAAAAAAAAAGGATGCAGACAGAGCCTGCAGATGGGAAAACTGCTAAAATCATGGGCAATGCAAATATTATTATAATGAAATATAACATATCAGGTAAACATGTAACGATTTATTTTGAAATATCAAAAATTGCACTGGACAAGTGATGCAGACAGTAATCCATAAATCATTTTAATAAAACAATAACCGCAATGGAGAGGAAATTTCCTGAAATCTCACATGACACAAAACGTGATAGGGATAGGTTTTCAGAATATCAAAGAGTCAGACTCAAAGAGACAAGTGGGTGGAGCATTCACAAGCACAGCCAGTGCTAGACTGTTACATTCCTTAAAAGGACATCTACCACCAGGATGAAAGACTGTATGCAAATGAGCCGGATGGGCTCCAGGCTTCATAGATCTTAATGGAGCCCCTCAGGCGAATTTGGTAGCCCGGTGGCAAATGTCCTTTAAATTGTCACATTTCATTTTTTTTCGTGCACGGAAAATAATGATAATATAACATAACAAACAATCATGTTCAAGAATATAGGAAATGATTAAAGAAACTTCTACGTAAAACGGATATACTAAAAGTGAGGGAACGGCTCTATGGTTCTCCTGGAATTCTTGTTCCATGTTCCTCCACTTGGCAGAACACAGCGTATGATATTGACCCTCCCAAAGCAGATGGGAATCAGTCAAGGGATTTCCATTTTTTTTTTTTTGGTAGAGCCAGGTGATCAGTATCAGATTGGTATTGCTTATTTGAGTGCCTCTTGGCCCAGTTGCAGCTCAGGCACATTCAAGCAAGTGGGACAGAGCTGCGATACCAGGCACGGACACCGTATAATGGATCCCCAACAAGCTGATATTCACCACCTACACTAAGGATATATTAGAATATAGATGAGAAACCATTTACGTTTGGGGTAGGAATGGCCAGCACTTGAATATACTACTAGTTGTGGAACCCAATGAGTTCCTTAAATAGAAGCTGCCTAGTATGAGAACAAAGATTATTTTAATAAAAACTTTTAAAAAATAAAAATGTAAGCACCATACAAGATAAGGAACGATCCACATCCATCTTGAACATGGTCTACAAGGCGCCCCCATGGGTGTATTGCTACTTCACTGGCCTGGAGTGTCATTAAAGTGCACTAGAATAGTTTACAAATGATTCAAGGGGTGAGGATGACACTGCAGGTTAATATGTGAGGGGTGACAAACCCAACTTTTTATTCAATAAAAATCATGTACAAACACAACCCTCAAATCATCAACTGCCCCAGTCAATTAAAGGAGTGCAAACGTTAATCATAAATAAGACATGGGACATCCCTGAGAGACAATCAGAACTTCAGAGGGACAAAAAAAAAAAAAAAACACTGAAGTTTGGAGATCAGACTCAGTGGCCAAAGTCATTCAGTGGCACCATCAAGCAACTATACTCAGAAGGAGCTTAAGTTCAGGACAACTCGGACATCTGACATCCTTCCTTACGCATCTAGAAACATCACAATAAAAATCTAGTACAACTTTTACATAAAAAAAAAAAAAAAAATATGATGGGTTTAAAATCAAAACATCTTCAGAGCAACCTTGGTCCATTAGACAAAACCAACAAGTCTATCAAAAACATTACGTTTCAGTCTGCAGCTACAAAGAGTCCCTTCAAACACCTAGTGAAGTCTTCATTTGGCAGATAGGATCACAACGACTCTTCCTAAAATAATGGATAGATCTAAATCAAGTAGTTCTTGAGCTGATCATCGAAAGTAGGAAGACTGCCGAGAGGATTGTATACCAGTCCATGAAGGACTTCATAAAGACCCTCAAAAAGTTCAAACTTTTCAGTGCTTGGCGCTTCCGTTCATGTGATAAATGTTCTTTTTGGCACTAGGGTTCTTTTTGGCGTTTATGGCCAGTAACGCATGGTCCTTCTGTGCTTTGCACAGAGATGAAAAGTTGTGGAATGAAGATGATGAAGAAGATGTAGATGAAGATATTGGGGGAGAAATTTCCAAAAGGTTCTTCTGTGCCTGATCTGCTTCTGCGTCAGACACTTCCGCAGATTCCCTACGTTTTTGGTTGGTGGTATAGAAGAATGAGAGCTGCTGGAAGCTGGGCTGCAAGTCCTCTTTAATACTCTCCAGGATTTGGATGAATGATGGGCGATTTTTGGGATTTTTCTGCCAGCACCATCGCATGAGTTCATGACTGAAAACATAATAAAGACCGATAAAAAGGAAAGAAAATATATCACAACAAACTACAAGAAAAGTTGGTTGTAGGATCTACCACAAGGATATTCTGTCCATAACCATTACTACAAATTACCAAGTTTTGAAATTCTAAAAAAGAAAAAACGGAATGGAAAGACTTCACTTCCTCACACTTACAGTCTATTGGGACAATTCTCGGGTTTCTCCAGGATACCATTGTCCATGACATAGTGGAGGACCTGCTCATTGGCCATGCCTTGATAAGGTTGCTCTGCTAAGGTGGCAATTTCCCACAGCACCACCCCAAAAGACCTTGGAAAATAAAATGTCACCAGTAAAAATATGATACTATAAAATGTTGGAAACCATATTACCAGGCCTTGACTTGTAAACCAAATCAACATACCAGACGTCCGAGTATGGAGTAAAGATTCCATCCTTGAGAGACTCTGGGGACATCCAGCGGACAGGAAGCAGAGACTTTCCACCTTTCCGATAGTAGTCAGTTTCATAGATATCTCTGGTCATGCCAAAATCTACAACAACAGAATTTGTTGGCTTCCTACAGTATACACTGAACCATTATGTTGTACTATCATAATAAGGAGGTTGGAGACCTCAGATTTGACATGGCACAACTCCTAAGGGTGTTGACAAAAGTGATCCTCTGTTTTTCACCCTTAAAACACCTACAGAAAATAGACTTCATGTTGTTGCCTCTTCGAATAGTCTGTCCAACAACACTTGACATAATATTGTTGAGAGACACAGAACCAAAGATATATGTTGGGACATGGTGAGGGGAGGGGAGGACAGGAAAAGTTGGGCTAAACTGGTAGGAGATGGGTCAGGGAAGATGGCCCAAATTTAGAGACAAATAAACAAGTCTATATCACAGCATAGGTAAACAGAAGACATGGTGGCATGGTCTTGTGGTCTTGGCATCTTTCGATTCAAGACAAATTAGACTGGGCACCTCTAGTTTAAGAGCACAATTGTCACCAAAAGAATCATGCCAAGAGGTCTTGCACCAAGACTGAATATGTTATCAAGTCATAATGGTCCTATTGTCTCTGCTATGAGATGGCAGAACCCTACACAGATCTCTACAGAGGAACCACGCTGTTAAACAAGAGGCTACAAAAACTGTCCCAAGAGTCACAGAAAGAGTGAAGGGTGCAAAACAACGTTGGTGCAAAAACCATTAATTTGTGCCCGAGTTGCTCTAGAGAGGCTCTCCCTGTATGGGGCAACTTTTGCTTGCATCATTAACATACCTCCAATCTTTACAGTAAGGTCTTCTGATACCATACAGTTACGGGCTGCCAAATCTCGATGTACAAATTTTTTAGCATTCAGATATGCCATCCCATCAGCAATTTCACCCGCCATCTGAATCATCTCCTTTAATGATGGAGGAGTGGCATTAACTTTATTCTGTAAGACAACGTCACATTTTAGTATTAGAAGATTTAGAAAAAGATATTGTGACAAAACTGTTACGGTGATGGCCAAAGTAGGAAGCCACCTCTAGAGAGACCACAAGACTAAAGGCTCCTACCTCATCATCTGCTCGGAGGGAACGTAGATAACTCTTTAGATCTCCCCTGGTCATGAGCTCCATAATAACCAAAGCTGGTTGTCCTTGTGACACAACACCCAGTAGACGGACCTGCCAATCAGAACATGAAATTACTTATCAAGAAGCAATGTATGACTTGTAGCTTCCTCCTATTTACAGAAAATATTTAAGTGTTTGTTGACATGTTCTTACGAAAGTGACTAAAGTACAAATCTTGTACTTAAATTCTAAGAACTACAGGCATGAGTATTGTGAATGTGGCAGCTATAAGACGTCACGTACCACATGGTGACAGATGAAGGCTTTCATCACAGATGCTTCATTCAAAAACTCTATTCGCTCTCTCATGGTGGCCATCTCATTGACGGTCTTCAGAGCCACTCTAGTCACATGTTCTCCTTTCACAATATCTTTAGCTTCACCTTCATACACCATGCCAAATGAGCCTTGGCCAAGCTCTTTGAGGACGGTAATTTTCTCTCTTGGAAACTCCCACTCATCGGGAATGTACACTGTAATAATTTGGATGTTGCAACATTTTTAAGATGAAATTCATATTGTTTTCTAAAACTGCTTACAATTATATGTGTAGATGTAGCACAATGATAGTTCAAGACTTGGGTGAAGAGGAGGTCTACCAGACAGACATTCACTGGGGATAAAACTTGCTTACATAGCTTCAAAATAGTTCTAATTTGGCCATGTTCTATTTTCTACAATATGGGCCAATTTCTTGCCAAAGTTCTACCAAGACTCAATTTTAGCTTTTTACACAAAAGGGCCACAAAACCTATACAGAGTCTTAGCTCATCAGATTTAAGTTTCTCCATACTCTGTGGCTTTGATTTTTCAGCATCTTAGACATTTTGAGTATAAATTAACAAAAAAAGAAGTCTTATAAGTAGTGGCCACAGTTCTCAAGGCTCAAGAAGATATTTTAGAATGACCAAACATATTCGCTATCAGCTTATTCTTCCAAAACACCCAAGATAGACCAAGTTGGCATGTGTTTTCCCTAATATGGAGAGAAAAATTAGCCAATTCCATGCATCTTTGGTGGAGGCACATGTTCTCTGAAAAGTGGGGATATTTAACATGCCCCATCAATTTGATGTCAAGACATCTGCCAAATAATTTCTAGTTGAACATCTAATATAGGATGGTTGGTCAGCCATTCCTACCACTATGAGGAGGCTCAGAAGACTTAAGTCTAATGCTAATGAGCTTATTAAGACTAGGTAATGTGTTAATCATCATAATAAAATATCTGAATACTCACTCTCTGAGGCACTGAAGTATTCTGGATTAACAGAGGCATACAGCGCTCCACTGGGGAATCCATCATTCTTTCTGGAATTAAAACCGAAAAGAAGTTATTTTACACAATGGTAATGTCTTTATTTCATTATTTATTACATTTGGGTATAACTTTTTGACCTGAAAACGTGTCCCTTGGGTAGGCAGATGACCAAGATGCTGCAAGTCCTGATCCCCATACAATATTCATTCGCTGCCAACATATAATCAATTCTTCACAGACTGAATACCTACCTAATGTAAAGCCCACCAAGGAAATTCTAAATGCCAGATTTTAGGAATACCAAAATTTATTATGTGTTCTTTGACTTATGTAAATTCCTAAAGTTGACTGGGCACAAGGAAAAAAAGCTGCTATATCCGATTCCCTTTCACTCCAATAGGTACAGTTTTTGTCGTTTTTCCTGGAAGTTATGGTGGAGAGGGGGTTCTGAAACACACTTCAGCCAATAAGAGGCTTCACATAAATCAACAGAATTGACATCCCATAGTCTCAGGAGGTCACTCATTGGTTGAAGTGGGTCCCTTGCCTTCACAGAACTTCTGGCCGGGTGCAGTTCCCCAAAACCATAGGTACTGGAGGAATGCAGGAACGGAAACCCAAACCAGGGTAAATGCATTTTCTTTACTCGGAAGAAGACAATTTAATTTCTTAGGAGCCTAAACTATCACCCCTAACAACCAATTTAAGGATTTCATCCGATATTATGTTCAGAAACCTGTAAGCAGTTTAAAAAAAAAAATGTAATATTTTCCACTTCAATTTATAGGATTTGAAACCCATCCCCACAGGAAAAAAAAAAACAATAAAAGTTTTTTGTTTTCTCCACAGTCTGAGGTAGATCTGTTTTCTTGGAGATGGAAATGTTGTCCTCAACTTCCCGTCCTTTGATCAATGACAGGATGGAACCTTTTCTATGTATTTAATATCCGCAAGACAGACCTGTGATCAGCAGGTTCTGCCGACATAAGAGCCACCGGCTGCAACAGGTTTTTACTGGTTTCTACTAGAAAAAAAAATATATATAGACCTTCTATCCTCTCCATCTGGCAGACAACTCTCTGGTATTTTCAGAAAACTGCACTGATCCCAAAAATAAAACATTTCCTGTTTACTGTTAATTTTTGACAAATCATTACATGTGGATGTGGAACCAGCCTGTTCCCTCACACTCTGGATCTTACTGGGAGGCATGAATGGATACACTGTCTATGGGAGTGTCTCTGGATGGTCCTCCCATAGTCCTCCAGTCTTACAGGAGACTTTTTTGTAATTTTACCCATCTCTTTTGTTCAATTATTGGAACCAACTTTTCACCCAAATGTGAACATTTCAAATAAAAATTTCAAAGTTTTTCACGTCATGCAGCAAAATTCAACTTTTCCAAACTCCACTTTTCCAAATACTCCAATATAATCCATCAAGAAGACTTAGTAGATTTAGTTGACTTTCCTGTTGTGAAGGACACAACGACAACTTCAAGTCCAATGAATGAATTGTTGGGTTGCGGGTGGGTTTGGTTAAAACTGGGTTTAAGAATATTTAAAGAAGTAATACGTACCCTCTCTTATTGTAAAAGAAGATGAACAGAGCCAGACAGGCGATGACCAACAACAACAGAATAGGCATCACTTTAAGTAGAAGATAAATGTTCTCAGATGGAGTTTCTTCTGCCAAAAACAAATGATTTTTCACGTTAGACATATTTATACAACTGGATTGGCCCATACACAAATCCCTGAATAAAATGTTGTAAGAGACCTTCTAAATTTTATGATATCCAACTATGATATAAAAGATGTAGGTCAAGGTTAACTAACTTGGACCAAGCACGAAGAAGACAATGGGCTCTGTCCACGATCCATTTCCTGCCAAAGATGTGGCTCTGATTCGAGCTGAATAGTTTCCGGGTTGCACAAGGGTGAGGTGGACACCTTTGTATTTTTGAAATTTCTGACGGGAGACACATACCACTGTTGAAGGACCCTCCTGTAGGGGGAAAAAAAATTTGTAAACATCAATGTGTTAACACATTTTAGACAAACATATTGTGGTCCCAGAAGATCATTTAGATGTTTTTTGTTTTAGGAGCTGGCTGTCGAAGCAATATGTAACATTTTGAAGGCCAAATGGTAAAGGGTTTGAAAGTTGAGCAGACTCATGATCAAAAATTCTGTGCGCCCCATACCGGAAAATGATGAATAAAGGCTTGTCTTGATTTGAAGGCTGGGGGAGACAATTCTTACCTCATGTTCCTTCTTGTACTTGATTTCGTACTTTAAGATTAACCCATTTGGATTCTCTGGTTCGTCCCACTTCATTAGGATAGTGTTATGTCCTGTGGGCTCCCAGGTGATGTTCCCGGCAATGTTGTCAGCAGTGGCTAAAGAACAATTTATGACATTAAAATGAAAAACCGTTCTTAAACTCCTGGAAAATAACTGCTACATTGGGTAATGCATTGTTGGAGAACAAAGGAGGTGGCACAAGACAGTTTGGTCATTTTCTACGACCCCCCCACTCTTAGGCTTAACCTTACGCATCAGATTTACATGGTTTATGCCTTGAAGAGAGCTCTAAACATTAGCGAGTACTTACGGTTTGGCATAGTTCTAGCAAATACAAAGGTTGCAGCACTGCATCCAACTACATCAGCAGCATGGTTACAGGCATGAATGTCAATCCGATACTCTGTGAAGTGCCGAAGATTGGATATAACCATTCTGTCACGGAAGATCTTGTCCTTGTAGGTATAAGGTTTGGACTCCACAGCGGTATTGTTGATGGTGTGACTCAAAGGTCCTTCTGCTAAAGAAAGATTTCCTAGGGTTTCTCCAATTATTCCGGATACATCCCTTCTATTCCTCCGAGACCTGAGAAGGTGGGGTGACCTGTCAAGTATTGAAAACCGTTGGAATTGTATTTATTATTTGCTTGGATTTTTCCAAGCCAAATGTTTTACCAAAAAGCAAAGTTGCATGAAGATGAAAAGGACTATAAAGCACAATCATGCCACAGCATAGCAGGTTCATCTCTTCCATCTAGGACTCTAGATTCATTTACAGTATCAATGGGGTTGAGATCTACAGGATGAGAGACCCAACTCAAATTCACCAATTCCCCCAAGTCCCTAGGAAGACCATAGGTTACATAGAGTAAATGCTTAGTACTATGGATTTTCTTGGTGGACCTCCAGTTCTCATGCATTTTAAGACAAGGATTCTTCCGACCATGTAAAAGCAAATAAGTTCTTTAACATATTTTCTATTGTCATATATTTTTCTATGCTATTATCATTACAAGACTTGAGTTTAAAGGAGAATGCAACTAAAAAGCTTCCTCAACCCATTCCCAGCAACTGGTTTTGCACCGCTTAGGTCTTGAGAAGAAAATTCATGTACCAGATTACAGTAGCAACCTGCAAAGGTCTTAGGCATCACCAAAGAGAAGCACAAGTTAGATACATATAGAAACAAGTGCTTACTGGCGCAACTGAGTCTAATTGGTGCTGCGATATACTAAATACCTCCAATCATGGTATTGATAAAGAATGCAAATGAGTGTGAGTTATCCAATATGATAAGATAGTTTTTTACCTTTTGTTGCGATGTTCTGCTCCCGTTCACTAACCTAGGACGGAGGATGAGGGATAGATGCACTTTTTCTTTTCTTCTGCCACGGAGGAGCAGCTCCGGCCGGTGACCGTGTTCGGATGTGCGTGGACGCTGTTCGAAGTTCTCCGGTGTCTGCTTCGGTGACGTCACCACTGGAGGAGACGGTTCTTGTCTGAAGGAGACCGTTCTTGTCTCCGAAACGCGTAGGAAATTTGTTCCTCGTTTGTTTCCGTAGCTCCAGTGGTGACGTCACCGAAGCAGACACCGGAGAACTTCGAACAGCGTCCACGCACATCCGAACGCGGTCACCGGCCGGGGCTGCTCCGGATCCGTGGCAGAAGAAAAGAAAAAGTGCATCTATCCCTCATCCTCCGCCCTAGGTTAGTGAACGGGAGCAGAACATCGCAACAAAAGGTAAAAAACTATCTTATCATATTGGAGGAGCGTGATATACATAACTCACACAAGTTAGCTACAACCTGTGCAATCCAGCAAAATGTAGTCCTAGAGGTCTATTGTGATGCCCACTAACCACCCACTGGTATATCCATCACAACTGAATGTGCAAGTTTATGAAAATTACACATTTGCCAGGTTTCCAATCCCACAAAGGCAGTCTACAAGAATCCAGTCTTGTCCGAAATAAGAAAACAGTTAATAAGAATGCAACACCAAGTCAACCATTTTTTAATGAAAGGGTACCATCCTATAGGACACTCAAATATGATGAGACGTAATGCAAAGAAGAAAGGCTGCGTACCAGAAGCGTACCCATGCCATGCCACCCAAATAGACCTGCAGCCAATCAGAGAAGCAGAGATGTAGAGCGGAAGCGCTGCCACTAGATAACCATTTTAGCAGTGGCTAAGCTGCAGACCAGTGAATTAGCCCAATGTATAGGTCCACCACAAGGTAGGCCATTGCAGGTGTAGGACCATATGAGTGATTACTTGTTTCCTCTGGATTTAATAGAGCCTACTGCTTTTTTTGTGTTCCGCTAAGTGATGTTTGAGAATGTTTGGTCCAAATTATGGATTTTGCTCTGCATTCATATTCCTTTCGAGTAGTGAGGAGGTATGATCCACTATATGGAGAAAAGTATTCACACTGAGACCTCAAGTTCAGATTAGAGGGCTGGGACATAAAAGGACAGTGGCATAACTAGGAGTGGCAGGGCCCCATAGCAGGCCTCGCCATGGGGCCCCCCCTTCCCACTTGAAAATTATACATATTTGTATACTCAAACATGCAAGTTACAATCACACATTTGCTCATATAGAGCATATACACACACATACAGTGACATTTACAAACACACATTATATGCAGATGCCATACACCATATACACATACAACATATACACATATTATGATGTACAAAGTGCAGCATAATATGGATATAATGATGCACATCCTCCACTCTTTAGTGTGTCAGGTCGGATGCTGGAGCCCCCTTACACTGTGGGCCCCATAGCGGTTTCTATGGCTACTACCACTGTTGTTACGCCCCTGGTCATAGATGTCATCAGTTGAACCTCCAGTGATCAGACATTTATCCCCTGAAAGTCCCTTATGGAAACATTAAAGTGTCTAATTCTTTCCCCTTTATAAAACATCTCTCAAAGAATGGCTCAATGTAAACTCCCTATATTCCAGTACAAACATGCAACCACTGTAATAAAGCAGCATTCAACCAATAAACTTGGGGCAACAGTTTGTGGAAGGTCCATAAAGATGGGATTTTGAGAGAGAGACTTCAGCTCCCACACCTCAGCTCCACCTAACACAGTTAGGACCATCCATGGAGACTAAAGCCAAGACGTATTGTCCAACACCTCACAAATCATCTTCTACATAAAACGGGTCCCTTCAGAATCTTGTAGAAACCCTTCCAGGGGCTTCAACTCCAAATTAATGTCTATGGATTATGAATGGAAGAATATAGAACACTTTTCTCCATATAGTCTATATTTAGATCTTTAAAAAGAAAATAGGGCCAAGCCATAAGGTCTGCGTAGACTGAACTTGCCACAGTTAAAAGGGATATCTTTACTTTAAGAAAGAGCTGTCTCGCTCACCTCTGATTACTCTTGCTGATTAAAGTCACTTTCCATGGAGGCCTATGAACAAATAGAGTCATTTATTACAAGTATACAATCAGATATCTCACCATCTTCATAGAACTGAAGACATAGCATTACTCTTCCACCAACTGAAATACATTTAACCAAGAAACAGATTGATCACATTTACAATGTATAGAAATATTATGTACCAAGGTTTAAATAAGTCTCAGTGTTTCAAGACCCAGGGATTCAGTCAACTGTATAATGGAGGAGATTATAGAGTTCCTTGAATTTTTAGTTATGTATACTTTAACATTGCGCCTCTACCTTTTTTAGTATTTTATGAACCAACCATCTTTGGTTCTTGTGGATATTCTCATTGAGACAAGACTGGACACTGTAGCACACTTCAAGACAACTATAGCGAACACTTCTTTGTCCCTTGCAAGAGCTTTCTTTCTGTGAAAGTAGATGGTACCCAGGATCTGGTAGGTCAATGCAAATTCTGAGCTCTTACTTTGGTATGAAGATGGTGTTCCTCAGGAAGTTCTCAAACTTCTTCTGGAAGGACTCTTCATCTGAGTCTTGATGCTGGCCACCATCTTTGTGACATGGACAACACTTATCTTCAGCATCTAGACTATCTTCTTCATCGTTATCAAACCTGGTGTCCGCACTGCTGGTGGGAAGCTTCAAACCTGTAGATAATCAATAGGATTATAATTGAGGAGGACATTTTGGTTGGGCAGGGCAAAGACTATTGTGCATTGCAGGTTCAGAACTTATAGGACCAAAATGCCTAAAATATCATCTAACGTTTGTAGATGAACTACCAATGTAGGACATAGGGAAACTAGAAATCTGTTGGGAGAGTCTGTATGGGAAGTGGCTCTACTCCAAGTCTATGTTGGAGTAGGTCATTGCATCATTACTGGGGTGGCGCAATACCTGGCACAATCTGGAACAGGAGAACATTTTGTTACAGTATATGCTGGGACAACTATGAAACTACACACCTCCCAACAATGTAATCAATTCTCCTGAATGGAAAATGCCCTCCATGTAGCCATCCATGGTTGTTGATGAAGCAGAACTTATTTTGGCAACAAAGAGGGTTTTCATTCCAACGGCTACAGGAGAAGTTTGCACCAGGACTGGTTTTATGGTTGTTTTATGAAACCACAATCCTGGAAGTCATTGAGCGCAGACAAAACAAACATTATATGTGCTCCGAGATAAACTTGGAATGTTTGCGCAACAAAAATGGTCTCCATAGTCTTCAATGGTCTACGCTAGCATAACTGAAACTAAAAACGGAAGATTTTCAATTAACCTTCCGTTCTCCGTAGACTTTAATGGATCTTCCACTATTATTATAACACCAAAGTTACAGAACCAACCAGGGGAATCTTCAAATGGTGGGTTACTGTTTGACAAACTAACCTTTAGTACAGTAATCGTTGCTATAGAGCTCGTGATCTTCCACCATCTGCTGCCAGAGCACCAGGTAGTAGCTGATGTTCCCATTGCGTTGTCTTGGAGGTTTCCATCGAACAATAAGATGTGAAGTAGAGTTTGACATAATCATAACATCTTGAGGGACAGTTGGTGCTGTGGACACAAGACAACCATGTTGAAACCCAACCAATTTTGGAAAGGCTTTGTCAAAAATTGGGACCAATTTTTGGACCTTCCTTTATCCATGTTCAACATCATATGATGGAAAGCCACTGATTGAAAGTCTATAATCCCTCTATCCACCACCTCCTTTCCTTCAATTTCCCCCTAGGAACCTTCTAATTGCTCTAAAGACTATGGTTAAAGAGTTAAGGATTTTTGCTTGTGGTGTTTATGCTAAACTGTAGGAAGATTTTCCTGTAGGAAGATTTTCAAGAGGATCCTACCTGCCGGTTTAGTTCGGATATACACAACATCACTTTGAGCCCCAAAACTTTCGCCTTCCTCTGCTGTAGTCAAAGTGATGGCCCGGACATATATTGCATACTGTGTCCAAGGCTTTAGATTTTGCAAAGTAACGCTTGGTTCTTGTTCGGTGTTTAAGGGCAGCTCTACATCTGCAACATTCCAGCTGTTGGCACCACAGGCATCTTGTCCAAGATACTCCGTTATGTTCTGGAAGGGTCTAAAGGGCATACAAGGGAGAATATTTCTGAAGACAAAGCACATGAGACATTACTGTGTATATACATAATGAACACATGGAGTGAAAGGTTTACAGATTAATATTTCAATTCAACCTATATACCAGCCTGACAGGTGCCCAAAAGACATTCCTTCAGCCTGCATTCGGTGAATAAGGGCCTATGAATACAGTTGACATATATACAACAAGAACAATTGACATATACAACCAAACACAAATGGAAAGAGTACAAAGACTCTGGGATATGGCCTGGAGGTCCAAAGATGGCAGAACCATCCCGGAAACCAAAAGGTAGGAGGAAAGATCATAAATGCAGAACCAAAGTCTCAAGGTAAGATTTCCCATAATGATTTAAGAGGTTAGTTTTTGGCTGATGGTAAACTTCGGGAAAGAGACCATCACTGCTGAAGGTGCTAAATGCATCAATGGCATGCAATTCTTATATAGATCTTGAAAATGGTGGTCTAACAAGAGTTGCCAAAATAAAAATAAAAAACTGTGGACTGTGGAAAAGTATGCCATTATAGGTTTCCACTTACGATTCTTTGTAGTGGACTACAAAGCTAAGGAGATCTGTGTTATCCGGCTTATATCGCTGCCATTTTAGGGTGATGCGGTCAGACTCCGTCACATTCGTAACAAATATCAGAGTTTCGGTCTTGCCTGGAACGACAAACACAAGCAAATTGGTTTAGGATCGTCAATAGCTTTTGCCATTAAGGACCTTCAAATACTACGTATTAAAAATAAATGATCTCACATGAGGCCCGGTCTCCATTTGTGCGAGGGTTGATGTCGGCCTTGTTCTGTCTTCCCTTTGTTCCGGTTAGTTCTTCAGTCTGATAGATCTCCGACAAACAAAGCTTGGGATTAAAAGCGAAATATAATTTTCCGGTAGGAATTGAGAGGCTTTTATGATTTGTATCCCACAGCTGTTGTAGGTTTTGGTTGTCCAAGACATACAGTGTGTAATTTCTGGAAAATATATAAAAAAAGTAATTTTAGTGGGATCCAAGTCCATAGCCATCATTTACTGGGGCAAAACCTGAAGTTGGAAAACCTGAATGAAAATGACTCAAACAATAAGGAGATCTAAAATTTTACAAACTTCTCTATTTATAATCTAGACAGCAAAGGAGGTTTCTTAAAAGCATCTCAGACGTTTTCACTTTTGCATCATAAATCCCGTCACTTCTCTTACCCATCAACCATGGCATCTCCTCTGATCAGCTTCAAATTTTTGAAGAAGGACAAGGACACCAGAGCAAAGGAATGCTTGATTTTCAGGAAGCCCGTGATGGTATCAATACGACCCAAACTTTGGTGAAGTTCAGATGCCACGTTCACTGGAATAAGAGTCAAAAAGTACTTTAGGAGTGGAAACCATTTCAAAGAAAAGAAGCCAAGTTCATTGGTCTCCTTGATGATAGAGATAACAGATTGTGTGCATTGGACACCCAGTTTTTTTCAAACCAATACATTTACACGTAGCATTAGAGATACGCACTTCCTCGACGGATGTTGAAGATCAAGTTGCCTTCAATGTATGTGCAGCCAGTCAACTCTTTAGCAGTCTGGATGGAATCGATTGCTTTGGTCCCAACTTTGCAGACCTTTGGGCAGTGGCCTTCACACTTGTGACAGACAATACTGTAACAGAAGACAACTAGTTGGTACGTAAATATCTGGGTTTATTAAAGACATGGGTGGGGTGTTCTTCATGGTCCAGAATTACACTTCATTCATACAGATACAAACCTGCTCTCATTCCTGGTATATCCCGCTGGGCACTCGGCAAGACAGCGGTTTTCATAGATGACAAACTTGGAGGACTCCCTGGGGCTCTCAGAGACTTTGACCAGGCTGGCACAGTATTCTTTGGTGATACATCTCCAACCCTCATACTCAAAGGTATTACGAGGACAGGACGGCAAACATTGACCATTAAAGAAGAAATTACGACATGACACACAGGTCCTGCTGTCTCCAGGGGAACTGCAGCCTCCCAAGCACTCAACATGGCAGCATTCTCCACTGCTTGTACAGGCCGTGTCTTTACCACAGTTACATACGGAGAACACTGAAAGTAGAAAAGACCAAAAGATCACATTCAAGGATCATCATTTTGTCCCTAAGAAGAGTCACAATGCAACTATATATTGTATCATAACAAATACTATGGACTTTATGGGCACAACTATAAGCATGAAACTCAATGGGGACTGTCGGCAACATCTAAACAGCGTGACAAGCGGTGTGCTCTGAGGCATTGTGGAACGTGTCCAGAGCCTACTGAGGCCATGTTCGGATGCAGTTTTTCTACTTTGGTCTATTGAGCGAATGTGTAAGCACCAATCCAGTTCTCGAACATTTAACCATTCAATTTTCATACCTCAGGAATCCATTTGCTTTCTCTCAAGTGACATAACATAATGTTAGTTTTATACCAGCTCATTATATTCTGAACGATTTCACGATATTGCTACCATAATGATCATTTTCCACCATTTCTTTGTCTTAAGGTCAACCCTTCTGTAGGGCCACCTAATCCAGGCACATTAGAGAACAAGGCGCCTCCATTGAGGGAAGATCTACATGGCTGCTGGCGGTACACTCTGCTGCCGGCAGCATCTCATGTATTTCATTATGAAAGAATTAGATGGAGGTGTTTAAACATTGACACAAGGTGAGCAAACGAAACGCGCCACGCGGCAAGACTGCAGCAATAAGCACATTCCTCGGTCTCCCTGGAGGAAGGGGCGATCCGGATACCTGGAGATAGATTCACACGGAAGAACGGGCACAGGTGGCAATGGCTCCTTACTGTGCCCCCAGGTGCTCCCTGTCCCCAAATTTGTTTACAAGCCAAACACAAGCAATAAACCAGTCTCTTTGTACAGGGTTACAGCTGCCAAAAGTCTCTTGTGCAAGAAACAAACGCAATAAGACTTTGTTGTGGTTTTATACTTTGCTGGGTACAACTTGTCAAGGCTCGATCACACCAAACCTCTGGATACCCTTTGCTCCATTTATTGGAGAGAAGCTTTTAGGAGGGAAACATTTCATATAAATGGGGGGGGGGGGTTTATCAATGCCTTCAATAATAATATAAAAAAAAACAAAAAAAAAAAAAAAAACACACATATTGTCAAGTAATACTGAGGAAAGGATTACAAGTAATACTTACCTGGAAAGGAGAGTGCCCTACAGGCTTAAAAGAAGCAGGTTAGGGATGGGTAACCTTAGTCTTCTCATCTTAAAAGAAATGGATTTATGGATTTTGTCCTCTTAAACATGAATTTCCTAAAGGGGAGACCCCATCTATTAGATACATAGCGGGAAAAAGTCTATTTAAAGGGATTGTCTTGTTACTGGTTCTCCAAGCACTTTCCTCAATGACCACCAATCCATAAGAAAGGACATGAGTATGTGATTGGTGAGGGACCCAAAACCTATACAGTGGATGGAGACTGAGGCAGAAGGATCTATTACCCAAATAGGAACAGAGCTGCAATACAAGTGAATACGATGTCCGCCTTATGGTCTTCAGCTTCAGGCTCGAATTATTGTATAGACTCCGAGCAAGACCCGAATCTGAACATTACAAAAATTGTCATTATATATAATAAAAGACAAGAGCGGGGTTGCGTTCAATAATTGCTTGGTGTCTTTGGTCCTTCTATCCGAGAACTGTTTTTTTTTTTTGGGGGGGGGGGGACTACATTTCTCACACAGAATTTGGAAGCTCCCTGTACATATATGATTATAGGCTAGTTTCCCTCAAATCTACATATTTTTCCCATCTGAACTGCAGATAAATAAGTTACACCTGCCTAAAATCTGATCATCAATGCAGGCCGAGATGAGGAATGGCCTGGTTGCTAGGGACACACTCCCTAACAACCAGTCCTAACCAGCTAGGCCTCAAACTGTAAAGTAGAATTAAGGCGGGAAAATATAATTTTACCTCAATACAAAGAGGACAGCAAAGATTTTAACTATCAGGGTGGTGGTGGTCCTACTGATTGGCCCCCCCCCCCATGATATCCAAGCAATGACTAACACAATACAGCCACATTCTTTATTGTTATACAAGTCAAGGCCTGTATATGGCGGGAGGCGCTGTTGTACCACCAGTCATCATCCATTTCTAAATACAGAGACAAATCCTCAAAATATGGACGTCACGGTCAGCCTGTACCTATAGACGGAGAGCGGCGTCCTATGACTGCTGGGATTAAACTTTAATCCACCTTATTGCTAGGCTGAGTACTGAAGGTCAGCCATAAGAGGAATGCTCGCAGCTGCCCATATTACGTGCCTAACGCTAAAACAATCCAGTCAGCTCCAGGTGGAGGGGGGAGCGTTCCCGGAGAGATTGATATTTACCTGCACGTCTTGTCTCCCAGGATATACATTAAGAGGTTTACGTGGACATTTCAGGGACAGGACCTCTGGAAAACACTGGTTCTGGTACAGGTCTATAGATGATGTGATCTTCACAGCAGCACAGAATATTTAAGCAAAGTTGAAAAACTGATCGCTCCTGTGACTATGTCAACACGTGACAATATAAACATATTAAAGAAGATAGATGGATGGATGGAAGGAAGGGAGAGGTACATATTGATGTTAGAATAAGAAAGGTTTACCTGCAGCGCAGAGTATTTCAGGAAGAAAGTGTGCCCACAGAGTGAGGACACAGCAGCGACACAGCAGATTATTATATATAAAAAAATGAAAATAAAGTGAAAGAGGAGAAGTTCACAGCAGCACAGATGATTTCAGGAGAGAATAATCGGGGAAGGAGGGTTTATTAACAGCAGCACAGAGTATTTTGGGAGAGTACGATGAGGTGGAAGGGAAAACGCAGGTCTTGTGTAAGGTTATAATGAAGGAAATATGATACCCCAGCAGCACAGAGTGTTTCAGAAAAGGAGTGAAGGGCAGGGAAGAGATCAGGACACGACCAGTATTAGGATTTGGGGAGGGTAATAGATAATGGAAGATGTTGGATACCCCAGCAGCACAGAGTATTTAAACAGCGCTATCAAGCATTAGAACCCTGGGAAACGTATGACATGTATCATTTCTACAGGGGATGTTTTGGAGCAGTGTGTCATCATCCATCCAGTTCGCCTCCTGGCAAGATTTTCTCAGTGTTTGATATGTAAATGTGAATGTAGTCCTGGACGTGCTGGGGAAGCGTGCCAACGGGTCTGTTACCCCAACAGAGAAGAGATAACGCAAGACAAGTTACTCTTCTGAAGTTTATCTCTCCATCTCCACTCAGAAAAGAAAAAAACATGACCATGCTCACGTCATTGAATAGCAATTGATCGTCCAGAATTTGAAAAATCTGACTTTTCCCCTGAGAAACAGCGCCACATCCGACCACAGGCTGCTACTGGTATTGCAACTCAGCTGAATTAAATTACCAGGGGCTGAGCTGCAATACCACATATAACCTGTGGAAAGGAGTGGCACTGTTTTAGGAAAAAAATGCCATGTTTTTACAGTCTGGCACCACAGGTATAACTATATAAGAACATGTATCATGGCTGTTTACCCGATAAATAGCGCTCTGTCAGCAACTTCTATAAATACCTGGAAACCCCGGCGATGTGTACACATACCTGAAATGGTTAATGTTGTACAGTGACTGGGGCCACGGTATTCGGGGGATGAAAAATGAGTGTTTTCTGCCCAGATGTCACTCAGTGTTTACAGTAAACAGGCAGGAGCACCCGCAGCACGTGTACAGGAGCCCACAGGCACCGGCTCAGGTCACGGCTATCATGGGTGATATATGATACCTGCAGCTCATATAGTGTATCCAAGTCATCATGTGTGATACCGTCTACTGGACTGGTGTATCTAAGCCCATCATATATGGTACCTGAAGCCTATAGTGTATCCAAGTCATCATGTGTGATACCATCTGCTGTATCTGAGCCCTTCATATATGATACCTGCAGCTCATATAGTGTATCCAAGTCATCATGTGTGATACCGTCTACTGGACTGGTGTATCTAAGCCCATCATATATGGTACCTGAAGCCTATAGTGTATCCAAGTCATCATGTGTGATACCATCTGCTGTATCTGAGCCCTTCATATATGATACCTGCAGCTCATATAGTGTATCCAAGTCATCATGTGTGATACCATCTGCTGTATCTGAGCCCTTCATATATGATACCTGCAGCTTATATAGTGTATCCAAGTCATCATGTGTGATACCGTCTACTGTACTGGTGTGTCCAAGTCCATCATATATAATACTTGCAGCTCATATAGTGTATCCAAGCCCGTCATGTGCTATAATGTCTGCAGAGTTGGTTTATCTGAGCCTATAATACAGAGTATGTTCAGACTATGTGCTGTATCTAAGCCAGTTAACTGTTATACAGAGTCATAGATTGATGTATTCTAGAATATCATATGCAATTCTGTATGCCAAGCTAGTGTATCCAATCCCGTTGTGTGTTAGGCTTGGATACATCATCTTAGCAGACCGCATACCTTATCAATACTGTCTACAAAAGCTTAGATATCCGAGCCCTTTATAATTGATATATCTAACCTGTTGTTTCTTATGCCATCTGCTGAGATGATGTATCTAAGCCAGTCATGCTCTGCTGAGTGCGAGTGTCCAGGCATGTGATGTGTGATATCTGTGTATCCAAACGGATCAAAACACACAACACCGGCTGCTTAACTGATGTATCATAAGTAAGTTTACCATATCCAGTGCTCTCGTATACCCAGGCAATCATCTGTGATTGCTGTATCTAAGCCAGTCATGTGTGATACTATCCATGTAGATGATATTGCTACACCTGTGTAAAGACGGGGTTATGCATCTAATCCCATAACATGGGATACCCCTGCCTCCCCTTTAAGGGGCTCACTGCAAACCGTTGGTTTAGTACATGACCTCACTCATATAGATTGACCCTCAAAGCAATAAATTGGAGAAGTCATTCTAGAAAAGAATTGTGGTTTCTGACCTTTCTGGCAGTGCCGTGAGGTCCAGCACCGTGGCTCTGGTGGTCCACCTATTTCTGTCTTCACGCAGGAGGATTCCAGGATCCCGGGACACACATTGGCACATTCCTCAGACGGTTTGTTTCCAACAATGTGGTTGTTGTCTACAGAGTCCGATAAGAGTGACCAGTCTATGGTGGTGACATAACAGAGTTCCTGGTTCCGCTCAATACGGACCGCCCCACGTAGTATCTTGGTGAGGCTGTGAAGTCCTATGTCCCTTAAATGAGGCATCTCAAAAATAACCAAGGAGTAGTGGAAGAACAGATGAGTGCCTCGGATCACTGAAAGGTTGGGGAAGAGCTCCTGAAGGCTTTCCAAACCGTAGACACGGAACAGGAGAAGATACTCAGTGATCATGGTCAGACGAGGGAAACTCAGGCCTCGGAAATCCTCGGGCTTGGTTCCAAACATAAGCAGGATCTGCAGATTACCTTGAATGATGGTACAGTTCTCCAACTTTCGGAGCTGGCTGATGTCACTTCTGATGTCCATGCTACCACAAACTGGAAGACAAAAGGAAAATTAAATGAAGAGATGAACAGTGGAGGAGAACCATTCATCCAGAAGACTAATAGTTGGATAGAAGTAGAGGAGTGCGGCCTACTCTACCTCCCAAAGCCTAAGAGATTTTGGAGATGTTTACTTAAGGTTTTTATCTGACAAGGCTAAAAAAAATGGTGGAACGTCCATGGGATGTGATAATCACTGAAGCATGACTTCTAGCAGAAGGTATCTGCTGAACACGACACCACATGGTGACAGATAAATGCTGATAAATATGGCGTCTCATGCAGAGACCTACAGGAGCTCAGGTGTCTTATGCAGGAACTTTCCACTGGGCAGCAGATCACGAAGCCTGTTGATGGAATCACAAATGTTATCTCAATCGTAGCGCGTAGGATGCGCAGATGGACGTCAGTCGGTGGTTTGGTGATAAGACTAAGATAACAACCATTATGACGGCAGGTGAACCATGTTTAATCTACCAATGATTATGGCTTAAAATACACAGAAGATTCAATGGCACAACACCAAGGTCCACTCTAGAAGGAGATAGTTTGCCAAGTAAACCTTCCCTAACCCTCAGAAGAGTCAGAAGGCCCTGACGGGTCAGGAACCAATGACTTCCCCAATGCGGAAGTCCAAATTCTTCCAGAACTACACCTAGGGATTAGCCCCTTTATTGGTCAACGAGGGTCTTGTCTGTACGAAGATTGTGGATCTCATTTTTTTTCAAAAATTTTTGCCTAGGTTTCCAGAGCCAACCTTACCTGGAAGCGGGGTCTAGTTCAGTTCTGATTAAATGACTTCTGAAGGTCCACTTTATGCATGTGTCAACAAAAGTGGATGCCCACTACATGACAGGAGGCCCTTTTTCCTTTGATATCTACAAGGCAATATCTAACTTGGTGGTTGGTTAGAAGTCTAGTACCCAGGGTGGTAGGAGAAGGGTAGGAGAACCTTGGAATCAATATGGTCCTTCTCAGGACAGATGGAGATCTCAGACATCATTATAGTGGTTAAATCTGAGAATGAGAGGTCCTATGTTAGAAGATCTCATCGGCTTAGTCTTTGAGCTCAGACGTCCACCACTAGTGACTTTTCAAGCTCATACCAATGTAACAAGTTCCACAAGATCAACTTCCCCTTTAAATAAACGTGCATTTTTTTTACTTGTACCCAACACCCCCAACCTTTCTTTTTGGACTCAAATTGTGTATAATAACCAAAATAAACCTCAAAACACTGAGCAGCACGTCTACATTCTGCGTATCTAAGTCCCCTGCATTCCTCCAGCGTGCGGGGGGTTAACAATGGCACAACGACTCCTGGAAAGGCAGGTTGTGCGGCTTCTCGAACCGGCAAACATAACCACCTGCTGTTTTGGGCAAAATATTGAAACATCAAAAATAACATCTTTTGGCCCACTCTCTGCGTGGCACATACAGTTTATGTATAGTAAACATATGCGCCATAAAAGATGTTGACTAATCACTTCTAATGTAGCAATTTGTTTTTCAGGTGGAGGAGCAACTACCGCTGGAACGTTGGAGATACAATGGACTAGGATGCCTCCTAGAGGTAACATGGGGTATAGAATATTCACTACTGTACAAGGACAATGAAGACTCAGTTAGCCAGGACTGCTCTTGTTCTGTAGGATTCGGCAGATCCATGATTGGACATTCATGGAAATAAAAACCCTGTAATACCACATCTCTCCTGTAGAGGCCACTGCAGAGAAAACGTACGGCTGGCAACATTTTCCAACCTGATCTCTGCCGATTTCTGATCATTTCAGATCTCTGGGCTAGATTCAATATAAAAAAATATTCTGTGACAACCATTTTTAAAGGAAATTTGGACCAGTATCAATTTTCCAAATGATGGGTATGGACTCTATGGAGGACAAGGACACAACCATTTAAGTAAACGGATGTGGCCTTGTCTGTAGTCTTGGAAAAAGGTGAAAGTTTGATGCTTAAAGAGTCAAAAAAAATATAAAAATAAATAATGGTTCTTCCACAAACAGCACCACACTTGTCCACAGGCGGCATATGGTATTGCAGCTCTCTCCTATTCCGGTCAATGGAGCCAGGCTGCAGTACCAGACATAACCTTAAGGAAAGGAGTGGTGCTGTGTCAATCCAGAAATATGCCCGGGTCATGTGACCAAACGTGAACGTCAGGTCCGCTCAGCTCTACCCACCACCAGTCTTTTATAGGGCACCAAATTATTACTATATCCAGATGACATTTTCAGGCCTTTGGACCAGTACACTTTAAAGAACCACATTTTGGTACAACCCCTTTAAATTTAAGAAGACCCCTAGAAGATGAAAAAAATATGTTGGTTTTTTTGGCCTCACAAAGAATAACGAGAAATGGAGGAGCCGTCATGGCAAATAGACATCAGCAACTTTACAGGCCCTTGGATGCTGGGGCAACTAGGCCAATTGCCCCCGTCTCCTAGATCAAGGGCAGCTCAGTTTCTACAATTTCACCACAAAACTGACTAAATTTTCTAAAGGACTGGGAAATGTCTGTAATGACATCACCGAACTGGCGCCATCTTTGCCAATGCAAATCAAGGCCAATTTAAAGAGTTATACACATATAACGTAGGATGCATGACATCACTAGTGATCAGAACTGATGACATCATTGGTGAAAAACACAGGCTCTCAGGACAGACTAAAATGTTTTATCCACCAATAAAGGTCACCAAATATGCAAATAGATGACCTTTCAATACCGTTCCTCATTAAAAATGTTGCGTGGCTACCGAGGCACCATATAAAAATTACTCCGTCACTTTAAGGGATTATCCAGCATAATATTAAAGTAGGGAATTTACCTTTTTTCGCCAGCAATAGCGCCACTCTTATCTACAGGCAGTGTCTGGTAGTGCAGTTCATTTCCAATCATTTGAATAAAGCCAAGCTGTAATACCAATTGCTGCCTATGGACTAGTGTGGCGCTGTTTCTACAAAATAGTTTGTTATAGGGGGGGATATCATTTTGGGGTAGGTTACGACTCAATAATGCCCAAAAACATCAGAATAGAAGAATGTTTAACCCATCATGACCCACATTGCCGGAATCAGGATGACTGCTAGAAGTCACATGCGGACACCATATGAATACAAGAACATGGGGCGTAGCGTGTCCTAAGCTGCAGATTTTTGGGGGGAGAAAAAAAAAGTCACATAAAAGTATAAAATATCGGATGATAGTACTCACAATCCGTCGTCTCCGTGCCTGCGACAAACAACACAGCGAAGAGCAGCGCCGTCCGAAGGAACATATCACACACCCGGGGGGTCGTCGTCTCCATCTCCCCTGACTCCGGGATCACAAGTATTAAAAAAAATAAAATAAAAAACTTAAAATAAGTAATAAAAAAATTTAAAAATCTAAATAGTAAAATGGATCCGCAGGTGATCAGAGGTGCATGCGGCGGGCAGGGCGGGTGCACGTTGGGGGTAGTAGTAGTAGTAGATGCTCCAGCGCTGCGCTGTCTCCATAGAACATTGTGCAGTGGAGTCTCGCAGTGTGAACACCTGTGTATGGTGAAGCGTGGACGGCAGCAGGTGTATCCTGAGCACAGCCCTCACTGCCGCCCATTGGCTGTCACCCGTCATCCACACCCCTCCCGGCTAATTACACCAGTGAGCCCCACCTCTGCATGCTGCAGTGAATAGACTATCCAGAGATCAGCATTCCCCTCAGATCCTCACACCCAGGGCAAGAGAGCAGACTGTGGTATCAGAAAGTGGGATGTCCTTTAAGGGGTGATCCATAGTATTCCCATAACCTGATGATTAAGGGGTCTGCGGTCCCCCCAGCTCAGATAGTGGAGCACAGTACTCTGCTACTTCTGCTCATTGATTTGGGGTACGACAGACCCCCCATCCTTATGATCCCACTCTTAGGATCCATCTTTATACCCTGCGCAACCAACCTCAGTTTTTTTGTTGATCAATTAAATTAAAAAAAGGAAAATCCCTTTAAGGCTGGTGACACACAATATGTTTAAAGGGGTTAAATCGTCTCTCCCTTTAAAGGGGTTCTGCAGTGACATACAAGTTGCCGATAACTTGCTGATTGGTGAAGGTCTCACTGATGGGACCCCCCATGGATAAGAAGAATGGGGCTCCCTTGTATCTTTGCTGTGCCCCAAGATGAGGAGAGCATTCATCTCTATAGTGCTGAAGGAGATTGCTGAGTACAGCGCTCGGCTATCTCCGTCAGTGCCATATAGATGAATGGTGCAGCCGTCACATGCGTTCTCGGTGAGTCCCATAAGTGAGCCCTCCCCCCCCCCCACGATCAGCAAGAATGCCTCTATCTATCTATCTATCTATATCACTGGAGAACCCCTTTAACTACTTTAACTAGAGGTCTCCTTTAAAAAGGATTTTGTCACATCAGAAAAGCAGTCATCTTTCTACCAATGAACAGCGCCACCTCGGTCCACAGGTTGTGAATGGTATTGCAAATTTCCCTCATTCAGTTGAATGCAGTTGAGCTGCAATACCAGACACAACCTATGGGCAGGTGTGGCGCTGCTTCATGAAGAATACAGCCCTGGTATACTAATCCCGTCCTGCCCCTTTAAGGACAATTTATTTATGATAATCAGCAGGGCGGCGCTATATACAATTATTCAGGATATTTTATTGTTAAATGAGGAAGGGCATCTGGGCGCCACAATGCCCCCCTTGTCACATTCAGCCCCTGGACTGTTGCCCAGGAGACCCCAGTGTCATGTCCCCCATGCACAGTAGATTTCTTGGAAGACGTCCACGCTCCTCCACCTGGAATATTTTGGTGACATTCTTTCTCTCTTTGTTTTGGGTCGTCCAGCACTAAATATTTACCCTGAAAACTGTGAGTGTAACAAACGCAGCGAGATACCGATACACGAGGCGTCACTTGTCACGGGCGAGGTTAACCCTTCCTGGCCTGGAGCCTCTCGTCATCATATGTATGGGATGTGATCTATGTCTATGGTATCTGCTGGAATACAAATACATACATTACCGCTCCAAAGTTTGGGGAAAGACAATTTAGTGTTTTCCAAGAAAACTCATAATTTTATTTTTCACAATTAATAGAAAATATAGTCCAGACATTGACAAGGGTTGACATTTTTTAAATTTTAATTTGAAATAATAATTTTTCTCCTTCCCCTTTGCTCTTTTGCTGCAGTGATAACATTGCAGCCCTTTGGCCTCTAGCTGATAATCTGGAATAATTTCACCCCGTGCTTCCAGAAGCTCCTCCCACAAGTTGGATCGGCTTGATGGGCACTTTTCGCGTACCATACGGTCAAGCTGCGCCCACAACAGCTCAATGGGCATGAGATCTGGTGACTGGGCCGCTCCATTAAAGATAGATACCAGCTGCTGCTTCTATATGAACCGTACTTACAGACAACAGCTGCCTTGAACTGTGCACAGGTCTGCCACCTGCTGGTCATTCATCCTTATATTATCATTATCAGGTGCGCCTTATACTCCAGTGCGCCTTATATATGAACCTAGACGTTTTAGCAGGCATTTACTGATGGTGTGCCTTATAGTCCAGTGCGCCTTATATATGCACCGTACTTACAGACAACACGCCTTGTACTGTGCACAGGGCTGCCACCTGCTGGCCATTCATCCTTATAATCAGGTGCGCCTTATAGTCCAGTGCGCCTTATATATGAACCGCACTTACAGACAACACGCCTTGTACTGTGCACAGGGCTGCCACCTGCTGGCCATTCATCCTTATAATCAGGTGCGCCTTATACTCCAGTGCGTCTTATATATTGAACCTAGACGTTTTAGCAGGCATTTATTGATGGTGCGCCTTATAGTCCGAAAAATACTGTATTAGTCAGTCTCAGATATGGCTTTCTCTTTGCCGCCCTGCTCCGAAGGTTGCATCCTGGGGTCGTCTCTTCTATGTAGAGGGTGACACTGGCGTTTGGTGGGTGCTATTTAACCCCTTAAGGACGCAGGGTATTTTCGCTCAATTCTCGCTCTCCATCTTCAAAAATCCATAACTTTTTCATTTTTCTGTGTGCAGACCTGTGTGAGGGCTTATTTTGTGAGTAACAAATTTTACTTTCCCGTGATGTTATTTATTATTCCATGCCGTGTACTGGGAAGCAGGAAAAAAATTCCAAATGTGGAAAAATAAAAAAAAAACGTGTGTGCGTTCTTGTGGGCTCAGTTTTTATGACTTTCACTCTGCGCTCCAAATAACACCTCAGCTTTATTCTTTGGTTTGGTGCGATCGCGGTGATACCAAATTTATACAGGTTTTATTCAAAAATTAAACGAATGTGTACAAAAAAGAAAAAAAAATGTTGCCATCTTCTGACGCTAATAACTTTTTCATACTTTGGGGCACGGAGCTGGGGGAGGGGTCATTTTTTACGAAATGAGCCGACGTTTTCATTGCTATCGTTTTGACGACTGTGCAACATTTTGATAATTTTTTATTACAATTTTTATGTGATGTATAAAGGTGTAAAAGTCGCTTTTCAGACATTTGGGGCGCCATTTCCCATCTCGGAGGTCACCGCCGGCCGTAACCGTTTTTATATTTTGATAGATCGGGCATTTTGGGACGCGGTGATACCGAATGTGTCTGTGATTTGTACTATTTATTATATTTTATATCAGTTCTAGGGAAAGGGGGGTGATTTGAACTTTTAATATTTTATTATTTTTTTTACATTTTTTTAACTTTTTTTTCACTATTTCTTAGACCATCTATGGTACATTAACCCTAGATGGTCTGATCGTTCCTACCATATACTGCAATACTACTGTACTGCAGTATATGGCATTTCTGCACAGTATACATTGCCACAGGCTCATTGTTATGGATATGCAGAAGCCATGTAGCCTCGGGCCAAACGAAGACCCGAGGCTACCATGGCAATGGATCACCGCCCCCTAATGACGCTCGGGGGAGCGGCGATCGGAGGTAAGATGGCGGCGCCCATGCGCCACCATGCTTCCAGTGCCGGCGGCAAAGAAAAGGTTAACACCCACGATCGGTGCAAGCACCAACCGCGGGTGTTAGTGATGGGTCTTTGCTGCGATATGTAGCAAAGCCCATTTCTGTATGAAGAGGGCTCAGCCCGTGAGCCCTCTTCATACACCCTTCACAGCTCCGTGGCGGATATATCCGCCACGGAGTGTGAAGGGGTTTTAATGAAGCTGCCAGTTAAGGATCTGTGAGGGGTCGGTTTCTCAAACTAGAGACTGTAATGTACTTGTCTTGTTGCTTAGTTGTGCAGCGGGGCCTCCCACTTCTCTTTCTACTCTGGTCAGAGCCTGTTTGTGTTCTCCTCTGAAGGGAGTAGTACACACCATTATAGAAAATCTTCAATGTTAATCAATCAGTCACACGGAATGGCCTTCATTTCTAAGAACAAAAATAGACTGTCAAGTTTCACGTGAAAGTTCTTTTTCTCTGGTCGTTTCTCTGGTGAGAGTTTCAGAGAGCAAACACAAGGACAAGGTTTTTTATGGCTGAAGGTCCTTCTCAGTATAAAATTTGCAGGGTGGTTTGGATGGCTATGGGCTGTATTATAATTCACTACTGGGCCCATCTTCTTTCCGATGTCTGTTGGGGAATGTTTCTAACAGCTTTGCACAAATAGAGGCGGGAGGTTCCCCCATTCTTCTTGGCAGCATGGCTCTAGCTCAGTTACTTTGGTTGGTGCAAGGACAGCGCCAGCACTGGCCGCACCTGGGGGGCCCACATAAGGCTGTACATAAGGAATCCATATAAAATAACCATGAGGAGGCTGTTTGGGATGATAAACTAGGGAATATTTTAGGGAACAGGAGACTGTTTTAGTTTCTCAATTTTTAATGCCACCACATGAGTTCACTGCAAAGGGGCCCATTGAGGCGCTGTCGCCCAGGGGCCACCGAAACCTATTGGCTACTGAAACCTTGGTTTGGAGAACACTAGTGAACAGCAATTTTCCAGTCATTCCACTGATTCACAATGGGATTTAAGTCCGGACTGTGACTAGGTCATCGCATCTGATGTAAACCCTTGTATTGTAACTTGGGTTATATGTTTGGGGTCATTGTCTTGCTGGAAGGTGAATCTATGGCTCTAAACCTATGAGGCCTTCACAAAACTGTAGTTATACTGAAAGTAAATGACATAGAGATGTTCTCTATTTACTAATGACTTGTAAAGGTAATTGGACACACAGATGTAAGAATTGAGGAAACGTTCAGGGGTTGTAGCTTCTGCAATCCACTTCATAGAAGTGTTTTTGTGTATACAGTGTATGATATGATATGTTATTTGTTATGTGATTTTTTTTTTTTTTTTAGCTTTGGAGCCAAGTTACAAAAACAATATGATAATTCTCTCTTGGACGTACAGGACTGATGGTAATCATACACTTCCTCTTGGGTAAACTCTGACAACCTCAGATGTGCCTCCTGTCTGTGGTGATGGTGCCTGCAGGACATGGAGAGGAGGATATTGATGCAGTGTCCTTCCTTCAACTGATACCCCCAATCCTCATCCACATCCCAAGACCAAGAACAAATGGGTAATTCATAGACCCACCACCAGGCACCATCACGTCTCCAACTCCATCACGCTAATAACATGTACAGTGAGGTTTCTCCAAAAGACCACCTCTTCTGAGGAGACCCTATCCTGACATGATTTCTAACTCTATAATACATTGGATATCTTCTCCAGGAAGACCATTCCCCAGAAGACCACCTATCCATGCAATGGAGGAGATCTAGATAGAAGAGAAGCTCCTGGTGGTGGAACCAGTACCTGTGGGACTTGTCATTAAAGTGACCATCCACTCCAGGAGGTAGGACGGTAACCCCAGGTGATGTGGTGGTGGCTCCCTGGTGGCTCCGCTGTCAGAAGTGATGGATTTGATGATGCTTGGGGTAAACAGAGAAATACAGGAGACAAAGAGATGCTGAACACAAAACATGAACCCACGGTCAGGGCTGATTACTTCTAGCTATCACAAATCATGAGAGTAACCTGCACCCCAGCCCTTCAGCCTGAACCTCAATAGCCACTTCTAACCAAACCCGGCACCTGTGCCCAATCTCAACCTGTACCTCTAGACCAGTCATGTACCTCTACCAGAAGACACGTGCACAACCTTAACCTGCACCTCAAGACCCCAATACATCCAATACCTGAACTTCAAGGCATAAACCCATCCACAATGTGCCCCTCCGGACCCCTCCACACCACCTAAACATCTACATTGTTACCAGTAAGGGAAACGTGATGGGTGATACATCACATAGAGATTATGTAAGGAGCAGGGCACATGTCATGGCCATGAGGTATCATCCTTTGTATTTGCTCTGTAAAGTTACTCTGGTTTTGGGCTAAACACGTGTATAACACATATAACGTATAACAGCGCGGGCCGGGTCATTAAATGGACTCGTAAAAGTGAAAGTTCTCCTCTGTGTCGCCAGATATAACTAGAATGGAGCTGTAATGAGCGTCCACATTATGGTCCCTTAGACTCTGATCGGAGCTCCACTGATATAGATCTGCAATCAGAGGCTGTGCTGCCGCCATGTGACCTGTCAAGGTCAACCTCACCTTTAAAACGTGTATTTTTTTAAGTTTGCTGGGATTTCCTTACTGAGGTAAATGAGAAAAATAAAAACATACAGAAAAGTGATTTATCGATTGATAGCGCCCCAGGTGTTATGTCTCCCTCTAGTGGTACCGTTCTGGTACTGCATTGTCTGGAAGCATTTGCTATTGTTCATAACAGTACAAAAATTTAGATTAAAATTCTGAGCTACCATTACCATTGGGGTACCACAGGGATCCATGTTACCAGTAGAGTACCGCAAGGGGGTACTGTTCTCTGCTATTATATTTTGGTTTCATGGCTAAACTATCAGCCCCCTTTACACAGGAGAAACAGCCCCCATTGCTGATCTGAGTCCCTCTAGGAACAATAAGCTACCTGGTGATTATGTACAAAACTATGTACCCCCCGATTACAAACCCTGTCATTATATCTCTGGTCATGTGATGTCACACAGGTCCACGGCTCATTATATCCCAAGATCATGTGATGTCACACAGGTCCACGGCTCATTATATCCCAAGATCATGTGATGTCACACAGGTCCACGGCTCATTATATCCCAAGATCATGGGATGGCACACATGTGCACGGCTCGTTCTATCCCTGGTCATGTGATGTTACACAGATGTACAGCTCGTTCTATCCCTGGTCATGTGATGTCACACAGGTGCACAGCTCGTTCTATCCCTGGTCATGTGATGTCACACAGGTGCACAGCTCGTTCTATCCCTGGTCATGTGATGTCACACAGGTGCAAGGCTCAATACATCCCTGATCATGTGATGTCACACAGGTGCACAGCTCTTTATATATCCCTGGTCATGTGATGTCACACATTTGCACAACCTCGTTATATCCCTGGCCATGTGATGTCCCACTGGTGCACAGCTCGTTATATATCCCCAGTCAAGTGATGTCTCACAGGTGCACGGCTTGTTGTTTCACAAAAATAAGAGCTGTGTGATGTAATGAGCCATGCACCTAAGTAACATCACATGACCAGGGATATAATGAGCCGTGCACCTGTGTGACATCACATGACCAGGGATATAATGAGCTGTGCACCTGTGTGACATCACATGACCAGGGACCAGTTTTTGTCCAAATAAAGTAAACACAGAAGGACAGGAAGCAGAGATCTCGAAAACAATGAGGAAATGATACAGTAAATATATTGGAATATTGTAGAACTTTTCATTACGCAAACAATAAAGTTATTTGCTAAAAGTGGACGACCCCTTTAAAAATCTTCACGTTGGGCGCCCTGTATATCACAGCCCTTCCATGGCATTGTGGGTAATATGGAGGCAGTCATAGTCACTCCACACACACAGGGGGATATTTCATCTCTTTAATACAAAAGTCGGATGAGTTACACGGGACACTGGTTACACTTCTTGTTCCAAAAATATAACTTTTTACCATGATTTAAGGACCACACCCCCTAAAAAGGGTCCTCTGACATTATTCACAGAAAACGAAACATCGCTGAATGAAAACTTATGTTTTACTCTTCCTCAATTTTCTAGATCTCCGCTTGCTGGTGGTGAATAGAAGAGACGTTAAAGTCATACCGTCCTTTCCACACAGCAGAGGTGCTGAAACAGTGTATCCGCAGCACAAATACATTCTCTATTTGGATACTTTGTTACATTGTATCAGTATTTGTATAAAGTTGTAAGCCTGCAGTCATGACCTAATGCTTTTCACAGCTGAGGGTTTGGCACAATTGTATGTAATCTAGGCTGTGAACAGAACATCCCACATAGGTGGTTCGGGGGGGGGTCTCCATTCTAAAAATAATAATGAACTTAATATTTGCATATTCAGGCAGGATCGGCAGCAGGATGGAGTCTGCACAGTCCCTGGGCAGCACAGGGTTAAGCCATGCCACATGCAGGTGAATCGGCAGGGGGGGCTGCGTCCAAGGTGGACATATATGAAGCCCACCCAGGTCTCCTTCCACAGCAATGTGTCTCCAGCGGGCAGACTTGTATCCTCATGGACTCTTCAGGCTCAGGAGCAGATGCTAAGACGTCTATGGAGGAGGGCCGCCGGCTTCGTCTTCTCGTCATCCTGGACATCCCAAGAACAAATAGCTGGTAATTCATAGACCCACCATGTGTCACCATCACAGCTCCAACTCCATGTGGAAATCTTATTTCTTCTGAAGAGACCCTACATCTCTCATATTCATACATTGGATATCTTCTTTGGGAAGACCATTCTCCAGAAGACCACCTGTCCGTGCAATGGAGGAGATCTAGATACAAGAGAAGCTCCTGGTGGGACTTGTCATTAAAGTGACCATCTAATCCAGGAGGTAGGACGCTAACCCCGGGTGATGTGGTGGTGGCTCATTGGTGGATCCTCAACCTCAACCCATATGTAAACCTGCGTGGTGCACCTCAGGACCTGCACCTCAGACTCCCATCCATCCCATACCTGCACAGCATAAACCCATCCACGATGTTCACCTCAGGGCCCCTCCACGCCACCTAAACACTGACATTGTACCTAGAACAGGACCTCATATCCCCAACCTATACATCAAAGCCACCTGTACATCACCCATCCCTACCCCATGTACGTGCACCGCATGGTCTGTAGCAGTTATGGGTGGCAAAGGAGGCAAAGCAGACTTGATGGGTGACCTCCTATTACACATCACATCATGGGCGTAACTACAGAGGTAGCAGCCATAGCAGCCGCTATGGGGCGCACAGTGTTAGGGGGCCCCATCATCAGCCCGGACACAATAAAGAATGGAGGATGTGCACCATTATATCTATATTGTACTGCACATTGTCCAGCATAATATGTATACAACATATACTCTGATGTATATATGCAGTATCAGTGATGTGTATATGGGGTCTGTATACACTGTATGTGTGTATATTCTGTTTGTGCACATGAGTGTATGTATATGTAACTTGCATGTGTGAGTATACTAATATGTATATTTTTTAAGTGGGAAGGGGGGCCCCATGCAGTAGCCTGCTAGGGGGCCCTGTCTCTCCTAGTTACGCCACTGCTTCACATAGAGATTATGTAAGGAGCAGCAGGGCACATGTCTTGGCCATGAGGTATCATCCTCTGTATTTGCTCTGTAAAGTAACTCTAGTTTTGGGCTAAACACGTGTATAACACATATATCACACATTTATAACAGCGCGGGCCGGGTCATTAAATGTCGCCAGATATAACTAGAATGGAGCTGAGTATTCACAGTACAGGCCAATAGACTCTGATAGGAGCTCCACTGATATAGATCTGCAATCAGAAGCTGTGCCGCGGCCATGTGACCTGTCAAGGTCAACCTCACGTTTAAAACGTGTATTTTTTTTAGTTTGCTGGGATTTCCTTACTGAGGTAAATGGGAAAGGAAAATAAAAACATACAAAAATGTGATTGATTGACAAACGCCCCAGGTGTTATGTCTCCCTCTAGTGGTACCGTTCTGGTACTGCATTCTCCAGAATTATCGGCTGTGTGCAGAGTTGTGCAGCTTGATGTTTTTTCATAACATTTGATATTGTACCATATACAGAAAATGGCCCATAACAGCACAAATTTAGAGTGAGTAACCATTGGGACAAAGCAGGTATCCATGTTACTAGTAGGGCACCACAAGGGGATATTGTTCTCTTTACTGTATTTTTAGAAGGGTTCTTTAGTATTATACTTAAGTTTTATGGCAAAACTACCATCACCAGTTACACGGGAGCAACATCCTCCACAGCTGATCTGTATCCCTCTAGGACCCAGTCAGAAGCTACTAGAGAGTGTAATAATACAAGGCTGCAGGCTCAGACTACACAAGGTTGGCTTGTAGTCTGTTACCATGGAAACATGAAGGTCAACAAATAAAGTTAAATCGCCTGAAAAGTTGTTTGATATTACATCAGTAAAATAAATGGACCCAATAGATGGATACGGCTGAGACTCAAGTCACACGCCCTGTATATTACAGCCTTTCCATGGCATTGTGGGTAATATAGAGGCAGTCGTAGTCACTCCACACACACAGGGGGATATTTCATCTCTTTAATACAAAAGTCGGATGAGTTACACGGACACTGGTTACACTTCTCGTTCCAAAAATATAACTTTTTACCATGATTCAAGGACCACACACCCCAAAAAAGGTCCTCCGACATTATTCACAGAAAACGAAACATTGCTGAATAAAAACATATGTTTTAGACGTCCTCCATTTTCTAGATCTCCGCTTGCTGGTGGTGAATAGAAGCAACGTTAAAGAGATACTGTCCTGCCCACACAGCAGAGGTGCTGTAACAGTGTATCTACAGCACAAATACATTGTCTATCTGGATACATTGTATCAGTATTTGTATAAAGTTCTAAGTCTGCAGTCGTGACCTAATGCTTTTCACAGCTGAGGGTTTGGCACAATTGAATGCAATCTTGGCTGTGAACAAACCCTTTGGACAGGTTAGTTAGAGGATGTGTCGTATCACAGCGATCAAGAGAACGGGGAACAACACCCCTCTGTACAGAGCGGGGTCCACTCCATTCACATAGGGCGATTCAGGGGGGGGGGGGGGGGTCTCCATTCTCAGGGTGATGGAGGTTCAATTAGTAAGACTCCCCCCAGCATTCAGACACTTAGTAAACAGGGAAGGAGTAACACACTGTAACAAGTCATCAGCTGTGCAACCACTTCCTGGTTATGAAGGGATTTTAGCCTCTCACACCTCACACATTGTTACATATGTAAAGATCATATTCACTGACAGCAAACAGAGATCTTACAAAAATCAGACAACAAAGTCACAGAACGTTAGCTTTAGTTTCTCACACAAAACAGAGGACCCCTTTAAACAGAAAAACCTGTTCAGAACGGATAAAAAAAACCAACACACGTGGCGACGGCGTCAGGACAACACTTGCTGATCGTTGGAGGACATCTTTAAATTACTGAAGGGTAAAGGTCAACCCCTCCCTCCCCCCCCCCCCATTATAAACGTGCAGCTTCATATAATGTAACGACTAAAAAAAATAATAATATTAATAATGAACGTAATATTTGCATATCCAGGCAGGACCGGCAGCAGGATGGCGACTGCGAGGTCCCTGGGCATCACAGGGTTAAGCCATGCCACATGCAGGCGGACCAGCGGGGGGCGCTGCGGCCGAGGCTGAACATGTATGAAGCCCACCCAGGTCTCCTTCAACAGCAATGTGTCTCCAGCGGGTGGAGCGTCTCCTTAGGTTTGGATCCTCATGGACTCTTCACTCTTCAGGCTCAGGAGCAGCTGCTGAGGCGTCTGCGGAGGAGGGCCACCGGCTTTGTCTTCTCGTCCTCCTGGTCGCTCTCACACTGCCTCTGAAAGGGTCACAGTTAGAATTAGTTCCTATGGTCTCAAAAGGGGGGAGTAAACATTCGGACAAAAATGTGTTTTCATAGCACAGTGCATCATGGGAGCAGAGTGGTTCAGTCACATGTTTCATTAAGGGAGGAGCAAACCCGTTTTCTGTTTCCAAAGGGAACCTGTCATCATCAATTGGCCTAATAGACCACTGCCATAATATTGTCCGGCAGCATAACACTTAGTTTTTGTTTCTTTCATGGTCCAGTGCGGTGAAATCATGTAGAAAACGAACTTTGAAGTGAGATGTCAATTGGTTGTATAAAGTCGTGGAGGCGGAGAGTTTAACACTGAAGTCAAGGTGTGAAGCTCCACATATCTCCTCCTCTGTGATTGACATTGTACATCGGGCTTCAGGAGATCTGGTTAGTGATCTGGATGCAGGAGCATCAATTACAATGAAGGGGACTTTCTGAGGAAAGGAGAGCTTGACTGTAGGGTTAAAATCTCCGCCTCCTTGACTTTATACAACCAGTTTATACAATCTCATGTCAAAGTTGATTTTCTGGATGATGCCACCAGACTGGACAACAAAAGAAACACGTTCTGGAAGGTGACAACATACCGGGAGTGGTTTAATAGCTCAATTTCTGATGACAGGTTCCCTTTAATTCTTGAAAACATCTTTGAAAATTCCATGGCATTTCAACCTGTCAAATTCAAAGATTTTCATTGTTTTATGTGGATTCAGGATCCACCCCGTTGTCTAAAGCATGTCAAAGACAAGGTTTTTTTTGTTTTTTTTTATAATGCCATATTGAGGAAAACAAACCCTGTTCATTATTTTTTTTTAACTCTGAGAAAAAAACAGCCGTTTTTATTTTTCTACAGTCATTATTTTCTTTTTTTTTTACATTTAGATAGTTTTTTTGTACTATTTACAACTAAACAAAAAGTATAACTTTTTTTTTTATGTTTTACGATTTTTAATCACTTATTATTCATTTTTTATGTGGGGGAAGAGAGAAGAGAAGTAAAAAAAACCATCTGTTGTAGTTGTCTTTTCTGTGGTGAATATGATTGTTCTCACTTGATAATGCAGGTTACTATGGAGTCGTCATAACATTAGGTTTCGTTTTATATATTTATTTTTCTAAAGCTGGAGAAGGTGTTTTTCATTTTTTTTGTGTGTTTTTTCAAAAATATTTGCATGTAATTTTGTGGTTTCACTAGACATTTGACCACACAATCACTTTATTGCCTATATACTGTAATATAGTATATATAATGCAGTATAATATAATAGTGAGGGGCATCCACTGACAGGTGTATCACTAGTGTAGGTGCCTCCTCCCAAGTCAGGAATAGGTGCTACCTCCATACTTGTCATCTCTTTAGCAGACACGTGTGGAGGTACCTCCTCACATCGGGCAGAAGAGGAAGCAGGACTGTAGTTTCCAGCAACAGGAGATTGAGAGGGGCCATAATATGAGGGGGATGGAGAACAGGGGGGCACTGTTACAGGAGGATGGAGGACAGGAGGTCACTGTATGAGGAGGGTGGACAACAGGGGGCCACAATACAAGGAAAATGGAGGACATGGGGCCACAATACAAGGAGGGAGGAAGGGAGGAGGCCACAATATGAGGAGGTGGTGGACAGTGGGCCCCAATAAGAAGGAGGATGGAGGACAGGGGCAGCAATATGAGGGAGGATGGATGACAAACTGTAAGAAAATGATGGGCTTCCGGACAGTAGGCTACAATATGAGGAGGATGGAGGTCAGGGGGCCACAATATGAGGAGGATGGAGGTCAGGGGGCCACAATATGAGGAGGATGGAGGTCAGGGGGCCACAATATGAGGAGGATGGAGGTCAGGGGGCCACAATAGGAGGTAGATGGAGGTCAGGGGGCCACAATATGAGGAGGATGGAGAACAGGAGGCCACAATATGAGGAGGATGGAGGTCAGGGGGCCACAATATGAGGAGGATGGAGGTCAGGGGGCCACAATATGAGGAGGATGGAGGTCAGGGGGACACAATAGGAGGTAGATGGAGGTCAGGGGGACACAATATGAGGTAGATGGAGGTTAGGGGTCCACAAAATGAGGAGGATAGAGGAAAGGAGACCATAGTATGAGAAGGGTGGAGGACAGGGAGAGAGGCCATAATATGAGGCCGGAGGAGAGGGGTATAAGAGTACAGAAAGCTCAGGCATTATAAGTATGGGGAGATAAATAAAAGTGGGGGCATTATATGTTGCTGAGTTGCATTAGGTAATCCATAGGAGGGCTGGCCACAGGAAGGGGCAATATACTATGCTTGTGGGTGGGACAATGGTTGGGCCAATGGCTGTGGTTCTTTTTGCCCCTCTTTCTCTTGCCCAGGTGGGAGGTGCACTATATCCCAACCCCGCCACTGGAGAAGGACCCCCGCTGTACCTACCGCACATACACTGGACGTTAAGGAGGGGCGAAGCCTGTAAATGTGATTGGGTATAGCACCTATACCACACAGGTAGGTCGGCACGTCATCACTTACCAGCTCCTCCTCCGCTTGGACAGGATTACACAGCAGCTTCATCCTACACAGTCTGTTACAGGCCGAGACCATGTTATACGAGAGCTGGGGAGGTGGAGAGATCACGATTAGTAATGTGTGTAATATTGGACATCATATTAAATAGACGTCCATAACCCAACCCCTCTGTACTTACCTTCCACTTCCGTCGTGCGTTAAATTTTTTGAAGTTCTTTATATTGATGGACGAGCGGCTCCTGTTAGCGGCCTGCTTCCTGGTCAGTGGCTGCATACAGAATAACATGTATAGTAAGTGTGTGTATATAGAAGTGCATATATATTATATGTTTTGACTTGAATTCATTGCTATGGCTCCACCTGCTGGCCAAATGAGGGAACTTCTGCCAGACAGAAAAATTATTATCTGTACATTTTTACTACATCTACCACCAGGATAAAGGATTGTAAACCAAGCACACTGACATACAGGTGTGTGCCCCCTCTGGCAGTATATTCTCTTCTTTTAGCTTTTTATACTCTGGTTTTTACAAATAGAGGCTTTAAATATTATGCAAATGAGCCACAGGGGCTCCGGGCTCCATAGCTGTTAATTGATCCTGGAGCCCCTCAGGCTCATTTGCATAATGTTTAAAACCTTTTGTTTTAAATAAGAGCATAATAAGCTAAAAAAGAGCAGATGGCCTGCCAGAGGGGACACACACCAGTATGTCAGTGTGCTTGGTTTACAATCCTTTATCCTGGTGGTAGATATCCTTAGTTTTCAAAATTACTTGTAGTAACTTTCCTGTCCAGCAGGTGACAGTCCTGTGTCATACAAACCTTTATCCAGGGGTGAATGAGACACTCCACTGCCGTCATCCTGTCCCTGAAGAAACAAAAGGGATATGTAAAGTGAAGGCCATGCACTTACTCATAGATCCAGATACCATGACTGTGGTAATCTTCTTATATATTTGTTATCCATGGCCTCCTGCCTTCTAACATCAGCTTATAAAATGATGCTGAGATAAAAAGAAAAAAGGCTCTGAGAGTGTTACCAGAGCCTCTGTAGCTTCACAGGCTGTTACACTGTTAACCCCTTCCCCTTCTCTCTCACACACACTCCCCACCTCCTCTGCCTGATGTAATCTCACTGCCGCAGAGGAAGTTTCTGCACATAGTGGGAGGGGGAAGTGCTCCTGCACAGTGTAAGAGCCTGTGAATCTGGATAACATAGACAGAAGAGCTGAGTTAGAGAAAACGGGACTAAGCTGCTGATAAGAATACGTTTTCTATACCACCAGGTGACTTATTTACATCACTACATGTCAGTTCTTCTGCTGCTTTAAGAGACTTAGAGAGGAGAATGTGCCCTCAATAGGAAACATCACAGATTCTAATCTCCACACACTAAAGGACAATTGAGAATTCCATACAGAACCTGCGGAGTGGAAACATCTGAAAAGTTATCCTGAGGCCTACCTGGGGTCTTTCACTAGCAGCTGCTGAATGAATTCTTTGGCCATGTCACTGGTGTCCTTAAAATATCGGTGATCAAACTCGTAGTTACCGGACACCACGTTGCTCAGCGTCTCTGGGTCGGTTTCACCTTGAAACGGCGATAAACCACTGAGTCTGTCGGAAAAAAAGTACAGCAGGGTTACCACACCAAGCCCCTACTGGGGGTCCTCATGGGTGGGGAGTATTATACATAATATAGGACTGCAGGGACCTGGAGCAAGTAGAGGCTGCAGGAACTTGGTGCAGGAAGAGGAAGGCTTGCGCATAAAGTTCGTTTTAAGGGTGTGGCCATAACAAAAAGGGGTGGAGCATACATTTCTAAAAGTTTCATAACAGTATACTTACAGTATATATGTGATAACTCCAATACTCCTGTAAGACAGAGACATACACAATCACGATGAGAAGTAAACTTGCACAATACTCCCCTCCAACGAGTATGCAAAAAGTTACATAAAAAAGTTAAGATTCTAACATTTACAAGAAATATTTGAGAAAGTGTCCTCTATATGACTATACTTTGATGATGATACAAGTCCCCAAACTTACCACATATCAGTCGATGGTCCTAGAGGTTCATAATTTATAACTTCTGGAGCTGTTTAAAAAAAAACAAAAAAACATATCATTAAATATTGTACAGAAAATAATTAAAAAGAGAGAGAATCTCCTATCCAAATGTATTCATTTTGAAAGACCCGCCCACGAGGAGCATCAAGATCACCATCATATTATATATGTAGGTAATACAGGCAGTTCTCAAGTTGAATTTGTATGTAAGTTGAAGCTGTACATCTTAATTGTAGATCCAGACAAAAAAAAAAAAATTTCTACCCAAGTGACAATTGAAGTTTCAAAATTTTTTATTGTGATGGGATCAAGGATCATCAAAAAAGCTTCATTACAGACACCTTACAGCTGATCATTGCAGTCTGGGACCATAGTAACATCCAGAGAGGCCACCAGAGGTCACAGGGGGCAGAGGGGTCCGTCTCTAACTAGGGGTCATCTGTAAGTCAGGTGTCCTTAAGTAGGGGACCGTCTGTATATGAAGAGAAGCCATACATGTACATTACCAATATACTGAGGCGTCCCGCACAGGCTCTTAAATACTGTTCCCTCCTCAATTTTTTGGGCTAAACCAAAGTCAATGATTTTGATCCTCGGGTGCGGTACGTCCTTCTCTAGCAGCATAATGTTTTCAGGCTGGAAGAAAAACGTACAATAATTCATACAATAATCATTGAAATCAAAGATCTAAAGAAAAAAAATACTATATATCTGGACATGAGGTATAATAAGAGAAACGCGTTGTGTTACTACCTGCTGTACGCTGAATAACGAGGAGCCGTGCACAATATTCCCTGATAGTCATCGGATGTGCCGGACATTTTCCTTTATATTCTACAAGTCGTGTCCGTGGGCATCGGATCGGACTCGTGCACCATACAGCACAAGTTAACGGAACCAGAATTTTTTGGGTGAGCTGAACACATTCTTCATTATACCGCATGGTATATTAATCATATATTGAGTCTATATATTCCCAGTGCCCAGGGCCTATTGTATATGACCAGGCTTGTAGTACACACTAAGGACCTAGAACGTATAGTATATCAAAGGTACAAATTTTTATGTTGGAATATTTTATGTATGTTTATGAAAAAATAAATAAAAAGAAGTTAAAAAAAAAACAAAAAAAAAAACAACAAATCAACAGTAGGTGGCGCTGCTCCCCTGTACATAAAGGTATCATACAGCTCTATATCTTGATCCAGTACTGGTCCATCCATCTACAGGGGGGCATATTTTGAAGTCTGGGGGTGCTCTTGAAAACACTTGCAGAGGCAGGAGAACATCATTAGAGGCCGGATGAAGCACAACTAGTTGCCCCTGGGCTCCCTGCGTGCCCCTCACTTTCCCTGCGGCTTTTGTAAGTATGACTAGAACAGCAAGGGTGAGAATGGTTTTTTCTTTTGAATGATTTTGAATCTGTCGTTGGCCTATAGTCTATACCTATAGTATATATATTCCATAAGACCAAGGGCCTATGGAATATACCTGGAGCTTGGGCCTATAGTATTAAACCAATGACCTAGGACCTATAGTATATCCACAGGGTCTAGTACATACCTGGGCTAAGGGCCTATAGAATATTCACAGAGCCCAGGGCCTAAAGTATATTTCCAAGACTTACTGCCTCCAGTATATTCCCAGGGCCTATAGTATATTCCCAGGGCCTAGGACCTATAGTATATTCCCAGGGCCTAGGACCTATAGTATATTCCCAGGGCCTAGGACCTATAATATATTCCCAGGGCCTAGGACCTATAATATATTCCCAGGGCCTAGGACCTATAGTATATTCCCAGGGCCTATAGTATATTCCCAGGGCCTATAGTATATTCCCAGGGCTTAGGGCCTATAGTATATTCCCAGGGCCTAGGGCCTATAGTATATTCCCAGGGCCTATAGTATATTCCCAGGGCCTAGGACCTATAGTATATTCCCAGGGCCTAGGACCTATAGTATATTCCCAGGGCCTATAGTATATTCCCAGGGCCTAGGACCTATAGTATATTCCCAGGGCCTAGGACCTATAGTATATTCCCAGGGCCCATAGTATATTCCCAGGGCCTAGGGCAGCGATGGCGAACCTATGGCACGCGTGCCAGAGAGGGCACGCAGAGCCCTCACTGCTGGCACGCGCCCCATCCTCCCAACCACTGCCAGGTGCGGACAACCACTGTCCACACCTGGTTGTCATGGCTGTTAGCAGTATCGGAGCTGCGCTCCGATAATGCTAACAGCCATGACAGAGCAGGGCGCTGACACTGCCTGCTGTCACTCTGATCACTGCAGCGCACAGGACGGTAAGCATCCCCGCGCTGGCAGCGAAATGATGTCATTACGCTGCCAGCGCTGGGCACCTTACTCCGTGTGCGCTGCAGTGATCAGCCGGAGGAACGAGTCTGAGGTGAGTGTATTTATTTTTTTAATTCGGCGCATCCATCCTGCCCGCTCCCGCACCTCCCATAAAACTCCGCCCGCAACCGGGCCGAAACTCACGGCCCAAACTGCGCCCGCTACAACAAGCCCCCCCCGGCGCGCCCGAACCCCAGCCTGTTATGCCCGCTACCGCAACCCGCCGCCCCCCCCCCCCCCCCCCGCAAGGACTCCGGCCGCTCTCACTCCCCCCCCCTTCCCCCCGCTCAACTCCGGTCACTGCCCCCCATCACCCCCTCCCCTGAAACTCATGCCTCATAACCACACTGAAACGAACTCCAGATGCTGCACCCCGACCCCCCCCCCCCTGGAACAACAGACACCTGAGCAAGAGTAAGTAGCATATGTATTTTTATCTATGTATTTATGTATATGCATATTATATTATAAATTTATATGTGCATTTATATATACCTGTGTGAGGGCTTATTTTTTGCATAACATATTTTACTTCTCATTTATTATTCCATGTCGTGTACTGGGAAGCTGGATTTTAATACTTTCGCTGTGCGCTCCAAATCATTTGTGTCCTTTATTCTTTGGTTCGGTCCTATCGCAGTGATACCAGATTTGTAGGTTTTATTGTGTTTTAATGCTTTTTCTATCATCAAAACAGTGTACGAAAAAGAAAATAGTTTCGCCATCTTGTGACGCTAATAACTTTAGTGCACGGAGCTGGGGAGATTTGGGTTTTTTTGCTTAATGAGCCGTTGTTTTCATTGCTACCATTTTGAGGACTGCGTGACCTTTTGATAACTTTTTATTACTCTTTTATGTGATGTAAAATGGTGTAAAAGTGGCGTTTCAGTGTGTATAGGACTGCTGTAACCTGTGTAAATTGATTCTAAACTAAACCGTCATTTTTCTGGTTAAATAGCCGTACTGGCACTTTGCGATAAGTAATAAGGTTTTGGGTTGCAGTTTAGGCACTCGGTCTCTAAAAGGTTCGCCATCACTGACCTAGGGCCTATACTATAGGCCCTAGGTCAGTGATGGCGAACCTTTTAGAGACCGAGTGCCTAAACTGCAACCCAAAACCTTATTACTTATCGCAAAGTGCCAGTACGGCTATTTAACCAGAAAACTGACGGTTTAGTTTAGAATCAATTTACACAGGTTACAGCAGTCCTATACACACTGAAACGCCACTTTTACACCATTTTACATCACATAAAAGAGTAATAAAAAGTTATCAAAAGGTCACGCAGTCCTCAAAATGGTAGCAATGAAAACAACGGCTCATTAAGCAAAAAAACCCAAATCTCCCCAGCTCCGTGCACTAAAGTTATTAGCGTCACAAGATGGCGAAACTATTTTCTTTTTCGTACACTGTTTTGATGATAGAAAAAGCATTAAAACACAATAAAACCTACAAATCTGGTATCACTGCGATAGGACCGAACCAAAGAATAAAGGACACAAATGATTTGGAGCGCACAGCGAAAGTATTAAAATCCAGCTTCCCAGTACACGACATGGAATAATAAATGAGAAGTAAAATATGTTATGCAAAAAATAAGCCCTCACACAGGTATATATAAATGCACATATAAATTTATAATATAATATGCATATACATAAATACATAGATAAAAATACATATGCTACTTACTCTTGCTCAGGTGTCTGTTGTTCCAGGGGGGGGGGGGTCGGGGTGCAGCATCTGGAGTTCGTTTCAGTGTGGTTATGAGGCATGAGTTTCAGGGGAGGGGGTGATGGGGGGCAGTGACCGGAGTTGAGCGGGGGGAAGGGGGGGGGAGTGAGAGCGGCCGGAGTCCTTGCGGGGGGGGGGGGGGGGCGGCGGGTTGCGGTAGCGGGCATAACAGGCTGGGGTTCGGGCGCGCCGGGGGGGGCTTGTTGTAGCGGGCGCAGTTTGGGCCGTGAGTTTCGGCCCGGTTGCGGGCGGAGTTTTATGGGAGGTGCGGGAGCGGGCAGGATGGATGCGCCGAATTAAAAAAATAAATACACTCACCTCAGACTCGTTCCTCCGGCTGATCACTGCAGCGCACACGGAGTAAGGTGCCCAGCGCTGGCAGCGTAATGACATCATTTCGCTGCCAGCGCGGGGATGCTTACCGTCCTGTGCGCTGCAGTGATCAGAGTGACAGCAGGCAGTGTCAGCGCCCTGCTCTGTCATGGCTGTTAGCATTATCGGAGCGCAGCTCCGATACTGCTAACAGCCATGACAACCAGGTGTGGACAGTGGTTGTCCGCACCTGGCAGTGGTTGGGAGGATGGGGCGCGTGCCAGCAGTGAGGGCTCTGCGTGCCCTCTCTGGCACGCGTGCCATAGGTTCGCCATCGCTGGCCTATAGTATGGGGTCCTATGGTATAACCAAAGCTTACATAATTCCTCCTCTCGGTGAGGTATGTGTCACCACTAGGTGGCGCTCCTTCCTTACATTAGGAGATCTGTGTGTGATACACAAGCTGTTCTTCCTGTACACTTTCTCCATGTCTCATCACTATAGGTGTCCAGTGATCGTGTAAACACATAATACTTGTGGGTCTATCATGTGACTCTGTTCCCTTAAGAGAAAAATAATCTTTGCTGACCAAAATTATTGGATTTTCTATCAACGAAACCCCTTGTAGCGGATGACGGGAAGCGAGCGATGACAGATGGAAATAATTAGATTTTCCCTCTTCGCTCCGGTGACCACATCACATTCAGCGCCATTAGGAGCGACGCCACGTACATCCATAAGATTTCACTACTTCCCCCATCAGCACATCCCCCCTCCCTCACTTACTTCTCCCTAACAGCCAATCACAGTCAAAGACGCTATTCACACACAGAGTTGGTCAATTATAAAATGTATACAGGTGTATATGTGCCCATCAGGTGTATACAGACGGAAATACCTTCTCACAGCTGAGGGTTTGCTACAATGTTGTCCAATGCAGACAATTCTTTGGAAGCACAAGCTTCTCCCCCTGTCCTAACACTTTGCCACAAAGTATCATTGCGTGAGGACTGTATTACCATGGAGACTACATAAAGAGGATCTTTCTTTGTCTCCACTAACTACCAACCCCTTTAATAGACAAGACTCCACTGATTCCGGAGCAGTTGGAATTTTTTCTCTAGCCCCTACCGTTCCTGTGCAATCAGTGCTGAAAGTTTCAACTCCCTATATGCTACATAGATGACAAGTGGGTGGTCCAGGGGTGGAGCAAGCAGCCTTGCACCACCCACCTGACAATATAGAGCCAAATTAGCATACTGAATGCTGAAACTAACAACGACGATTGCTCGGGAACGGTAGGGGCTAGAGAAAAAATTCCAACTTTGCCGGAATCAGGGGAGCGACGGCTGTAACAGGTGTTAAGAGTTGGAGATGATGGAGGAGATGGAATGGAGGAGACTCTGTAACAGTCTAGAGTGGACACATTGCAGCAAACCCTCAGCTCTGAAGTTCTAGGTCTAAACTCGTTTCTATTTTTGAAAACAAGAATTATGCTCCCATTCACTGACAGCATGCAGAGATCTTATAATGAACTAAAAACACAAAATCTATTAGAATGTAAGAAAAAGAAAGTAAAATAAGTATTGACGTCAATAGTCGGGGAATTTTTTTTTTTACCTTTAGGTCAAAGTGTGCAATGTTTTTTGAGTGCATGTAGGCGACTCCCTTCAGTATCTGCTCCAGGAACACGATGGCGTCCTCCTCGGACAGCGCTTCCTTCTCCGCGATGAAATCAAACAGCTCCCCGCCTCTTATCCTGTACACACAATGCAGGACACACGGGTCAGAGGTGGAACAGGCAATTCTCAAGGATTTTATTATTATATTTTTTTTAAACTTCTATTTTGAAGGTTTTTAGTTTTTTTTTTCACAGGGAAATGAAAAAACACGGCAGTTTATTATCGGTTTTGTTTTTCCAGCTTTCCCCGGGTGACACCGCGCTGACTCCACAGTTATGGAATCTACATATTTTGTTTTACCACTAATGTCCAGTAAAAAACAAAAATAAAATTCAATTTTTGGGTTTTTTTTTTTGTTTTTCCATTCCCTATTTATTTATTTATTTATTTTGGGGGGGGGGGGTCGCTTTTCCATTCAGTATTTTATTAAATGTGTACACAAATGCTGGGGGGGGGGGTCTCACAGGAAGTCTGACTCATACCATAAGTGGGGGCCACTAAGGCAGACATTATACAGCGTGGTATAAGGGGGGGGGGATATTAAAATTTTTGAGCACAAGGTGAAGGGGTTTGGGACATCTTTTTCCCTTATTTGTCATCCCAAAAGTTGAGATGGATCAGCCCAAGGTTAGGGTATTCCATTAAAAAAGGACACAAGAACCAACCACCTGATTTTACACCCCTAAACTAGTAGCCCCTCAGGAAGGGAATGAAATGTCCTCTCTAGGACTCCCTCTTATGTGAGATTTCATTTATCTATATAAAAAAAAATCTCCCACAAAGTCATTTGAAAATGAGCCAAGCTTTACCTGAGATGAGTCAAGTTTAGAGGCTGCATGAGTAGAGTCATTTTAGATTCCCCTCTTAACTTCTATAGAATTTAGTAACAAGCCCGCTGTGATCTGAAAGATGAGATTCTTATCTTTAACATAACACCAGATGCATGCTGCTAGGTGCTACAGAACTGAAGATAGGGGCATTTGAAATCACTCTCCCCCTGAAGCCTTTTAAAGTTGACTCATCTCATGAAAAACATGACTCTTCTCTGCTCATTATCACATGACTTTGGAGGAGATTTTTTATAGGTAAATAGGTGAGATTTCACAGAAAAAAAAAGAAATACTAGGACATTTCATCCCCAGCCTGAGGGACAGTTAGTTTAATGGGGTAAAATCTGTTGACAGGTTCCCTTTAAGTGTAAAGCATTTGCAAAACTATCAGCCCTCAGGAGGGGGGTGAATACTTGCCCTGTACAGTCACATTTCATGCATTTATGTAATGTAACCCTTCATCTGCCAGAAGCGAGAGCACAATGACACCGGGGCCGTGGAGCGGTATGTAAATAGCACATTTTTCAAGTTTTTTTCTTCTAATAAAAGCAATTATTTCCAATGTTGATGATTAATGGAGACCAAAACCGCAAGCAGCTGTACAAACATGGAGCCGCCCCCCTGTGTTTACCCCCGGACTCAGACCTGTCCCGTATTACGGTTTATAGCTGGACATGGGATGAGCTACAAGACACAGCTGGAGAGTAATAAGACGGAGACATGTAAACAGCTCCATGGAGAAGACATACACAACATCGGAGACATCGGAATATGCAAATTATAGAGTCTTTATTAATATTATGCATCATCTTGTACAGCCACTAGAGGGAGCTCCCACTAAAGCCAATAGTGAGATAGTATACAGTAATCTCAGGAGCTCCCTCTAGTGGTGGCTGCAGACATGCAGGATTGTGTTTCTCTCTATGCAGGGGATTTGGAGCTCTGTATCAGAATAATGGTTCTCCGGCCACTATACTGGTATGTTTTAGAAATTAAATAGATAACAGTACGCCTATCGAGAGAGAATTATCTAATAGGGTATTATGATCACCTGGTTAGCACCATCTTCACAATCAAGCGTCCAACACTGGTCAGCCCTTCTAATCCAGCCTACTCTCCGAACCCACACTACTACATTAAGTCTGGTCAACCAAACTGAAGCAGTGGCATCAACTGTGTTACGCAGATTCCACTATACCAGATCAAGGCTACTATAGTAAACTTCATCAACTCTGCTATACCAAGATCCGCTATGTCAACTCCGTTATACCAAGATCCGCTGCATCAACTCTGCTGTGCTATGATCCCTGCATCATCTCTGCTATACCACCTTCCGCTACATTAGCAGTCCTAATTTAACTCTGCTTTACCAGCTGCATCAACTCTGCTATACCAAGTTCCCCTGTATGAGCTCTGCTATACCAAGTTCCCCTGTATGAGCTATGCTATACCAAGTTCCCCTGTATGAGCTCTGCTATACCAAGTTCCCCTGTATGTGCTCTGCTATACCAAGTTCCCCTGTATGAGCTCTGCTATACCAAGTTCCCCTGTATGAGCTCTGCTATACCAAGTTCCCCTGTATGAGCTATGCTATACCAAGTTCCCCTGTATGGGCTCTACTATACCAAGTTCCCCTGTATGGGCTCTACTATACCAAGTTCCCCTGTATGGGCTCTGCTATACCAAGTTCCCCTGTATGAGCTCTGCTATACCAAGTTCCCCTGTATGAGCTCTGCTATACCAAGTTCCCCTGTATGAGCTATGCTATACCAAGTTCCCCTGTATGGGCTCTACTATACCAAGTTCCCCTGTATGAGCTCTGCTATACCAAGTTCCCCTGTATGAGCTCTGCTATACCAAGTTCCCCTGTATGAGCTCTGCTATACCTAGTTCCCCTGTATGAGCTCTGCTATACCAAGTTCCCCTGTATGAGCTCTGCTATACCAAGTTCCCCTGTATGAGCTCTGCTATACCAAGTTCCCCTGTATGAGCTCTGCTATACCAAGTTCCTCTGTATGAGCTCTGCTATACCAAGTTCCTCTGTATGAGCTCTGCTATGCCATGCTTTCTTACCATACTATGCCCCCTCTACCAAGTCAGCACCCCTACTCCAGTATTTACCTACCCTACAATTTCAGCCCAATCTATCAATCCTGAGTTCATGTAGTCAGCTCTGCTACATCTGTAGTAGTGTGAACACAGTCTTATAAAGCACTGGCTCTATGGAGCACTCGTCCCCCTTGGACACGGCACGGAGATTTCTGTCTGACACCACAGTCTGAGGACACACTCACTGATCTGATGGAGATACATAATACCGCACAATGGTGGGTGATGAAAGCGCCGCCCTCCCATGGACTGAGCGGGATTGTATATTCTACACATGCGGCGTCTGACGTCCACTGCCTCCACACGCTCCCATCCAGCCTCGGGCGGATATATACTCCGCATCTTATACTAAGAAGGAGGAGAACTGCGCTGGATTTTCTCCATTCTTAAAGGGAAACTGTCAGCAGTTTTGTGTGTGTTGTTAGTTGAAGCAGGACTGTGAAATTTGGACCAGCTGGCGTAGCAGGACTGGTGCACAGAGGGCTGTAACTTGTCCTCACACTGCTGTGCCCTTAGCTCTGTGCATTGAGCTGTGCCACAGTTGAGTAAAAGCTAAAATGGCTAAGTACCACAGCAGTTTCTTAGAAAAGAGGTGTCACAATTCAGAGAGCCAAGAGCACAGCAGTGTGAGGATACCCCCCAAAGCACCAGGTCAGCTACAATCATTGAATATACAAACATAGTTCATAGTCCTGCTTGTACTAACAATATACAGATCTCCAGGGACAATAACCAATACTGACTGCAGAGAGCACTGCAGTGTGAGGGTGCCCCCCCCCCCCCCTCCAGTGCTAAAATCCTGGAATATAAATCCATATTAAACAGTCCTGCTGCTACTAACAACAAACACAAAAGGTATGAAGACACAGATCTCCAGGGACATTACCTAACACCGCGCGCAGAGAACATAGAGCACAGCAGGGTGAGGACACATCGCCCAGTACTACAGTGTCAGAATCTAAATGTTTTCTTCACAGTTCTGCTGCTAATAACAACAAACACAAAAGTATGATGACACAGATCTCCAGAGACATTACCTGAACACTGCAGAGAACACAGAGCACAGCAGTGGGAGGACACCCTCCAATGCTAGAATCCTGGAATATAAATCCATATTTCACAGTCCTGCTGTTTCCAAAAACACAAGGTATGGTTACACATACCTCCAGGGACAATAACGAATCTTAAACCCCCTTTAACATAGAGCATTTAAAGGGGTTGTCCTTTTTGTTAAAGAAGTCCCCTAATGGCTATATGAATACATGGGATCTGACTACTGGAAGATGTAGTCTCACAGGAGAGCAGCGCTCACATGTAACAAAGCTGCAGGGAGATTCTAGCTGCGCCACCCTGCGACTTTAACACCAAACATCATCCAACCTCAACAACATCATCCAACTATCAACTAACAAGGAATCAGAGTATAAAGAACTGAATGAATACAAGTTTTTAGTAATGGAATTTTGCAGACTTTGTGGACTTTGTGTTTCTTTTCCATAACAGGACAACATCTGCTTCTTCCCGTGATCCCTATGGGAGGCTTCCGATGGCAAATGTCCCATAAAAAGTTCCTAGAATGAGTCTCTCTCATAGGAAACTCAGACTGTCAGCACTGTAGGGACTCCCATGAGGGACAATCTCCAGCACTCAGAGCTGAATGCTATACAGTCCCTGCATTATACACCATGTAATACAGTCCCTGAATGCTATACAGTCCCTGCATTATACACCATGTAATACAGTCCCTGAATGCTATACAGTCCCTGCATTATACACCATGTAATACAGTCCCTGAATGCTATACAGTCCCTGAATGCTATACAGTCCCTGAATGCTATACAGTCCCTGCATTACACACCATGTAATACAGTCCCTGAATGCTATACAGTCCCTGTATGATACACCATGTAATACAGTCCCTGAATGCTATATAGTCCCTGCATTATACACCATCTAATACAGTCCCTGAATGCTATACAGTCCCTGTATGATACACCATGTAATACAGTCCCTGAATGCTATATAGTCCCTGCATTAAACACCATGTAATACAGTCCCTGAATGCTATACAGTCCCTGTATTATACACCGTGTGCACCATATGGCGGTGACTCAACATCTTCCTTATGGCCATACAGTCATCTAAATTAGAACTTGGTTGAATACTACAGCATTTACTCAGAGCATAAGGGAAGGGCTGTGGAGTTATTTCCTGCACAGAGCTAAGAGCACAGCAGTGTGAGGACACACCTCCAGTTCACTTAGAGAAGCTACAATCCTTCAGTATAAATCCTTGACTGTTCAACAAAGTTATGAAGGCTTACAATCCCCAATAGAACCTGGTTCAATACAAGTACAGTCACTCAATGCCAAGTGCACAGCAGTGTGAGGACATACCCGAGTGCACTTGGAGAAGGTGCAATTCGGAATATAAATCCGTTACAGATATAACATGGTTTGAAATCACCACGAGATCCTTGTTAGATTAAAACCTTAACTGTTTAACAAAGTTATGAAGGATTACAATCACTACCAGAATCTGGTTGGATACAAGTGCAATCACTCAGTGCCAAGAGCACAGCAGTGTGAGGACATACCCGGTGCACTTGGACAGGCTACAATCCGGAATATAAATCTGTTAAAGAGTCAACATGGTTTGCAATCACCACCAGAACCTGGTTGGATTCATAAGCCATCAGATAGGGCCTGTGGAGCTGCTCAATCACAGAGCTGAGAGCACAGCAGTGTGAGTACACCACTTGAAGCTTCTACAATCCTGAAAAACAAACGCTTCACTGTCTGACAAAGTCATGAAATTTTGCAATCACTACAGGAACCTGGTTGGATACAAGAGCCGTACATACTGAGAATAAAAGGGAGGCCTCTAGAACAGCTTAATGCAAAGCGCCTAGAGCACAGCAGTGAGAGGACACAGCCTTAATTTACTTGGAAAATCCAAAATCCTGGAAAAATATTAATCCTTAACTGTTTTACAAAGGCAACAAGTTTTGCAAATGCTACCAGAACCTGGTTGTATTCAAGAGCAGAAGCTGAGAGCAGAGAGGAGCGGTTGAGGTGCAGAGTTTAGGTCACAGCAGTGTGAGGACACATCCCTAGTGTACGCAGAGCAGCTACAATCCTAGAATATCTTTCCTTTTACTCTCTTATAGAGTCAAGAAGTTTTGATACTGCCACCAGGACCTGTTTGAATACAGGAGCAGTCACTCAGAGCAGAGGGGAAGGGCTGTGGTGCAGCTCCCTGCACAGCAGGAGCACAGCAGCTCTGAGCACAGCAGTGTCAGGACACATCCGCGAAAGTCATATCTGGATCCTATGGATGGTTCGGTCTTGTACTTACAGCTCCAGGATCAGCACCATTTCGGCCTTGCAGGCGAAGACGTCGTGTAGCCTCATGACATTGGGGTGCTCCAGCTGCTGCAGGATGAACACCTCCCTCTCCACCTGGTCGCGGTCCAGCCCCAGGCGGCTCCCCTTGCACTTGCGGGTCTTGATGAATTTCCCAGCGTAGAACGTTCCGGTACTTTTCTCTTTGCATTTTTTCACCTCTCCGAAGTGACCGCTGCAACGGCACGAAGAATGGGAAATCAGAACGTAGCTATACATTATATCCTGCATATTGATGATCTATATGTATGATGTATAGGAATGATGCATAGGGATGATGTATGATGTATAGGGATGATGTATGATGTATAGGGATGATGTATGGGGATGATCTATATGTATATGGATGATGTATGATGTATATGTGCGCTCCATACATCATAGTACATAGGTTAGGAGCAGTCAGTGGCTATACATTATATCCTGCATATGGATGATCTATATGTATATGGATGATGTATGATGTATATGTGCGCTCCATACATTATAGTACATAGGTTAGGAGCAGTCAGTGGCTATACATTATATCCTGCATATGGATGATCTATATGTATGATGTATAGGGATGATCTATATGTATATGGACGATGTAAAATGTATATGTGCGCTCCATACATCATAATACATAGGTTAGGACACGTTTTAGGAGACAGGCTGATTTCCTGGCACAGGAAGGCGGACGGACATTGGCGCTGATCATGTGATTGATGGGGAACATACAGGAAAATAGGAAGAGATAAACATATCCTGTTTATCGGACATTTATAGGACATCGCGCCGCGGATCTTTGCTGATAGACACGACATACACAATACCATCCGTTCACCTGCAGCCTGTATGGTGGTAATATGTGAGCACTGTATGGTGGCATCGTATGATGGTATTATGTGAGCACTGCATGGTGGCATCGTATGGTGGTATGTGAGCACTGCATGGTGGCATCGTATGGTGGTGTTATGTGGATAGTGTATGATGGTATTATGTGAGCACTGTATGGTGGTATTATGTGAGCACTGTATGGTGGTATTATGTGAGCACTGTATGGTGGTATTATGTGAGCACTGTATGGTGGTATTATGTGGGCACTGTATGGTGGTATTATGTGGGCACTGTATGGTGGTATTATGTGAGCACTGTATGGTGGTATTATGTGAGCACTGTATGGTGGTAATATGTGAGCACTGTATGGTGGTATTACGTGCGCCCTGTATGGTGGAATTACGTGCGCCCTGTATGGTGGTATTATGTGCGCCCTGTATGGTGGTATTATGTGAGCACTGTATGGTGGTATTATGTGAGCACTGTATGGTGGTATTATGTGAGCACTGTATGGTGGTATTATGTGAGCACTGTATGGTGGTATTATGTGAGCACTGTATGGTGGTATTATGTGAGCACTGTATGGTGGTATTATGTGAGCACTGTATGGTGGTAATATGTGAGCACTGTATGGTGGTATTATGTGAGCACTGTATGGTCATATCATGGGAGCACTGCATGGCGCTTTTATATAGGAAATATATAGTGGTACTGTGTGAGCATTATGTACTGTGAGGGCAGTGTGTGATGAACATCAAATATGCACTAGTACTAAGTGTACTATATGCAGTTACCTGTGTAGTGCGCAGGGGGCGACAGTTTCAGGATTTCTGCCGCACATCCATCATGGATCTGGTGCCCCCTGGTAGAATGCACCACTATTTTTTTGGTGCACCTTTAACATTGGGCGGGCAACACACTTCTGTCAGACTTGTGTTATACGGTCCGGATGAACACCGGACGCCCCCTAACCTGTGCCGCTGCCCCACTAAAGGGTCCCGGACGCTTGTTACATACCTGTACAAACAGTTTACACCTAAAAGAAAGTGCAAAGTCCAACAGAAAACTGGGGCAAAGCCCGGGGTAAACGTGCCCCAGTGTGAGTGTGCGTGTAGGGATTCCCTGCCGAGGCTTTTCTATATATTCTCTTTCATCTACTTCCAATTACCAAAAATGTCTGTATTTTCCCTCAAAACATTCCATAATTAGGAGCATCGAGAGCATTTACTCCCCGGCACGTCTTCGCTCATTGCCTGGTTTTACACGATTAGTTCCACGTTTTCGGCTTTTTTGCCTTTTTTTTCCTTACGTTACTGAATTATTGAGCAGTTTATACATAATTTAGAGGTTCTGGCGTGCGCTGAAATCTAATAAATCAGTGGCCTCCAGAGAAGGAGGTGATACAACCATCCTAGAGGGGATCGCTATGATGAAAGTCAGATTAGGGGGATCTAGATGTGTGGGGGGCAAAAATCCCAAACCCCACGGGCAGGTCCTCGCGGCACCATAAAATACACAGCTAGTCCATAGCCTCCAGTATAATGGACTCACCTGCCCAACTTCTCCAGAAGCTCGTAGAGGTCCTCCACGTTCTCATGCTTGAACGAGGTCATGTTGGGGTTAAAAACTTCGTCTTCCAGATTCACAAGTTCCTCATCGTCTCCAGAAAACCGGAATTCTTCCGAGGACTTGGAGAGAGAAGAGACAGGATAAGTTACAGACAACGACGGCGGTAAAATATTATTGGAGGGGCGGGCTACCGGGTTCTTCTTGGTTCCTAACAAATGACCAAAACCCGTAAATCCTGGGACTAAACGCATCACTGAGATTTTCCACCAACTCTGAAGAACATGACATCACGTATTTATCTCTTCTTGGATCCTTTGTAGCCTCAGTATTACTGGATCACCTTCAGAATTACATCCCTGTCCGCTCACACACGTCCGGATATTAAAGGGTCTTCCTGTGGTTCCGGCAGTGGTGGGAGCCTGGTCAGGGTACAGGAACACAACCCCTGGTGGTCTAGGGTAGTAGAGGGATTGATTTTACATTACACCCCTGATGGTCTAGGGTAGTACGGGGTTGATTTTACATTACACCCCTGATGGTCTAGGGTAGTACGGGGTTGATTTTACATTACACCCCTGGTGGTCTAGGGTAGTAAAGGGCATCATGTTAAATTCCCTGATGGTCTAGAGAAATGGAGTTACAGTCCTTGGGAATCTGGAGCAGCAAACCCGTTCATTTTACATTCCCTGGTGATATGAGGTAGTGGGTGATTCTTTTTACATTGCATGATGGTCTAGAGTAGTAGAGGGGTTGATTTTACATTACACCCCTGATGGTCTAGGGTAGTAGAGGGGTTGATTTTACATTACACCCCTGATGGTCTAGGGTAGTAGAGGGGTTGGTTTTACATTACACCCCTGGTGGTCTAGGATAGTAAAGGGCATTGGTAGAGTTTTCTGGAGAAGAGTGCATTTATGTTCCTGGAGGTCTAGAATACTAGATGAAATTATTTTAGATTGCCTATTGGTCTAGGAAACAATCCCTGGTGGTCTAGAATACAGGAGTGTTTCATGTTAGCCCTCTGGGTTGTAGGATACTAGCTGGTAGAAGGTTAGAATCCCTGGTGGTCTAGGAAAGTGGGGGGTACTTTATTTTACAATTTCTGGTGATCTAGGGTAACAGGGATTATATAACATTTCCTGGTGGTCTGGGGGTACTTGAAGATATAATTTTAGATCCCCTACTGGTACAGAGAAGTGGGGATCCCCAGTGGAGTGGAGTAGTGGGTGATTATTTTACATCACTTTATGGTGTAGGGTAGTAGAGGGCAGCGTTTTCTAGAGTAAAGCAGTTTGTTATGTTACAGTTCCTGGTGGTCTAGAGTACTCAATTAATTATTTTAGCTTAACTTATGGTCTAACAAAATGTGGGTTACATACCTTGGTATTCTTGGGTACATGAAGGTATTTGTGTAGAAGGGTTTAATATACAATCCCTGGTGGTGTAGAGTAGCGGAAGGATTCATGTACATCCCCTCATGGTCTAGGATAGTGGATGGTTTCATTCTACAATTAGCAGTTCGATCTCTTAGTGGCCTAGTGCAGTGGGCTACCATATTTTGCAATCCCTGGTAGTCCGAGGTTGAAAGAAGGTGTTGATTTTTACAATATATTATGGTTTAAGATAGTAGAAAAAGTTCATTTTATATTCCCTGGTGGCCTAGGGTACCAACAGCTATTATTTTAGTTCTTTTTGTGGCTTAGAAAAGTGGAGTCATCTATTTTACAATCCCTGGTGGTCTAGGGTAGTAGAGAAATGTATGTAATGTCGGAGGGATAATTTTACATTCCCTGGTGTCCTAGGGTACTAGCATCTATTATTTATTTTAGTTTCCCTGGTGTCTTAGGGAAGTCAAGTCATCTATTTCACAATCCCTAGTTAGGGTAGTAGATTGGGTTATATTATGTGCGAGGGGTCATTTTACATTCCCTGGTGGGCTAGAGGAGTGAAGAAGTCAGCAGTTTGCTGCCCCTGGAACCAGATCAGTGCTATGTTTTGCCACCATGCCCCCGTTCTCCCATATGTAGGTCCCTAATTAACCCCAATTAATTCTAATTATTAAAGATGAGAGAATAAGTCACAGACTTGGAAGAAGCGGCTAATTATTATTCCTGGATGAGAACACGCAGCGGGCTCGGGATTCTGACGCCATATGGAGCCGCAGCAATTATCGTCTGGGAAAATCGATAAATCTGGCTACGACTACATAAAATACCATGTACTGTAGACCCAGCAGTGCCACGACCCCGGAGCACCAACACGTGCGTGGCACACACCGGAATCAAAGTCAGCTAGAAGTTTTTCTTTTTAAAAAATTCCCAAAAAAAAACTTTTACATACCTGTACCCTGTACATACCCCTAAACATCAATCTCCAGTAACAAAAAATTTTTAAAAAAAAACATGGATTGCCACTCCCATTAGGAAAAAAAATTGCAATAAGCCACTCCCACTTTTCAAAAAAAAAAAAAGCCCCACCTCTGTGGGGGTTTTTTTATGCAAATTGACACAGATTTTCTTCTAAATTGGTATCAGGTTGTAAATTTTCTTTAAAAAAGGATAAACATTCCCAAACCTCACCTTCTGTACAGGGAATTTCTTGGACATATAGAATCCTTACAATACAAAAATCTCTAAAAAAAAAAGGAAAACCTACACAGTAAGGACTGTATACACCTACATGCCGGTTGGCTGTCATGGTGGATTTTGGTGACCACCATATAGGACAATATTGGACATTTCATCGCTTCCATGAATGATCCGGGAACACGTATAGGCACATATATGATATATGGACGTGCGGATGGTAGATCACTGGACTGATGGCAATCACGCCAACAATGCGGAGAAGCAAAGCAAATTTTTATGCTGCAGCTGGAGGACACGACCCCTTTACCGCTAAGCTGTAAGGTCACATGACTGACAAGTGGGCGTGTGCTTATACAAAGCAGCAAATAGGAGATGGAGAGAGGAGTGGCCTCAACCGCTCCAATATCAGCTATGGGGGGGGGGACTATACAATAATCCATCTCTCACAATTATGACCTGTAGGGGGAGATTTATCAGAGGTGTCTGACAGCAGAACTGCTCTAGTTACCCATGGACACCAATCAGAGCTCAGCTTTCACTTTCCCACCACTGTTTATAAATGAAAGCTGAGCTCTGATTGGTTTCCATGGGCTAAAACAGTTTTACCTCAGAAACTTGATGATAAATCTCCCCCATTATTTCTTGTCTTTATGTTAATTTCCCCTGGATGACATCACTAGGCCGCGCACAGTCCAGGGATAGTGGATGACAGATGTACAGTGTATGACAGGAAGCAGATTGTGTGGCAATCACCCATAGCAAGCGCATACAGGATGTGTACAGAGCAGAGGAAAACCAATGTAATGCCCACCAGGAGAGGCGCCAACCAGCTAACAAAGCACAGCCGTGGGCAGCAGTGCCCAGCCATAGATTAGGGGCAGCAGTGCCCAGCCATAGATTATGGGCAGCAGTGCCCAGCCATAGATTATGGGCAGCAGTGGCCAGCCATAGATTATGGGCAGCAGTGGCCAGCCATAGATTATGGGCAGCAGTGGCCAGCCATAGATTAGGGGCAGCAGTGGCCAGCCATAGATTATGGGCAGCAGTGGCCAGCCATAGATTATGGGCAGCAGTGGCCAGCCATAGATTAGGGGCAGCAGTGGCCAGCCATAGATTATGGGCAGCAGTGGCCAGCCATAGATTATGGGCAGCAGTGGCCAGCCATTGATTATGGGCAGCAATACGCAGCCAACTTTTGTATCAGAAGATTTGCTCCCAAAGGAACAGTCTCACCTTTGGCCCTCCTGAAGGGCCCCTCTCCCCCATATTGTGCCAACAGCTGTAAATACAAAACATTAGTAGTTAGCCTGCTATACCCTGTTACCATACTGTTTTTGTACATAGGGGGCAGTATTATAGTAGTTATATTCTTGTACATAGGGGGCAGTATTATAGTAGTTATAGTCTTGTACATAGGGGGTAGTATTATAGTAGTTATATTCCTGTACATAGGGGGCAGTATTATAGTATTTATATTCTTGTACATAGGGGGCAGTATTATAGTATTTATATTCTTGTACATAGGGGGCAGTATTATAGTAGTTATATTCTTGTACATAGGGGGCAGTATTATAGTAGTTATATTCCTGTACATAGGGGGCAGTATTATAGTAGTTATATTCTTGTACATAAGTGGCAGTATTATAGTAGTTATATTCTTGTACATAGGGGGCAGTATTATAGTATTTATATTCCTGTACATAGGGGGCAGTATTATAGTATTTATATTCTTGTACATAGGGGGCAGTATTATAGTATTTATATTCTTGTACATAGGGGGCAGTATTATAGTAGTTATATTCTTGTACATAGGGGGCAGTATTATAGTAGTTATATTCCTGTACATAGGGGGCAGTATTATAGTAGTTATATTCTTGTACATAAGTGGCAGTATTATAGTAGTTATATTCTTGTACATAGGGGGCAGTATTATAGTAGTTATATTCTTGTACATAGGGGGCAGTATTATAGTAGTTATATTCTTGTATATAGGGGCAGTATTATAGTAGTTATATTCTTGTACATAGGGGGTAGTATTATAGTAGTTATATTCTTGTACATAGGGGGTAGTATTATAGTAGTTATATTCTTGTACATAGGGGCAGTATTATAGTAGTTATATTCCTGTACATAGGGGGCAGTATTATAGTAGTTATATTCCTGTACATAGGGGGCAGTATTATAGTAGTTATATTCTTGTACATAGGGGGTAGTATTATAGTAGTTATATTCTTGTACATAGGGGGCAGTATTATAGTATTTATATTCTTGTACATAGGGGGCAGTATTATAGTATTTATATTCTTGTACATAGGGGGCAGTATTATAGTAGTTATATTCTTGTACATAGGGGCAGTATTATAGTAGTTATATTCTTGTACATAGGGGGCAGTATTATAGTAGTTATATTCCTGTACATAGGGGGCAGTATTATAGTAGTTATATTCTTGTACATAGGGGGCACTATTATAGTAGTTATATTCTTGTACATAGGGGGCAGTATTATAGTAGTTATATTCCTGTACATAGGGGGCAGTATTATAGTAGTTATATTCTTGTACATGGGGGCAGTATTATAGTAGTTATATTCCTGTACATAGGGGGCAGCATTATAGTAGTTATATTCTTGTACATAGGGGGCAGTATTATAGTAGTTATATTCTTGTACATAGAGGGCAGTATTATAGTAGTTATATTCTGGTACATAGGGGGCAGTATTATAGTAGTTATAGTCTTGTACATAGGGGGCAGTATTATAGTAGTTATATTCTTGTACACAGGGGGTAGTATTATAGTAGTTATAGTCTTGTACATAGGGGGCAGTATTATAGTAGTTCTATTCTTGTACATAGGAGACAGTATTATAGTAGTTATATTCTTGTACATAGGGGGCAGTATTATAGTAGTTATATTCCTGTACATAAAGGGCAGTATTATAGTAGTTATATTCTTGTACATAGGGGGCAGTATTATAGTAGTTATATTCTTGTGCATAGGGGGCAGTATTATAGTAGTAATATTCTTGTACATAGGGGGCATTATTATAGTAGTAATATTCTTGTACATAGGGGGCAGTATTATAGTAGTTATATTCTTGTACATAGGGGGCAGTATTATAGTAGTTATATTCTTGTACATAGGGGGCAGTATTATAGTAGTTATATTCTTGTACATAGGGGGCAGTATTATAGTAGTTATATTCTTGTACATAGGGGGCAGTATTATAGTAGTTATATTCTTGTACATAGGGGACAGTATTATAGTAGTTATATTCTTGTACATAGGGGGCAGTATTATAGTAGTTATATTCTTGTACATAGGGGGCAGTATTATAGTAGTTATATTCCTGTACATAGGGGGCAGTATTATAGTAGTTATATTCTTGTACATAGGGGGCAGTATTATAGTAGTTATATTCTTGTACATAGGGGGTAGTATTATAGTAGTTATATTCTTGTACATAGGGGGTAGTATTATAGTAGTTATATTCTTGTACATAGGGGGCAGTATTATAGTTATATTCTTGTACATAGGAGGCAGTATTATAGTAGTTATATTCTTGTACATAGGGGGCAGTATTATAGTAGTTATATTCTTGTACATAGGGGGCAGTATTATAGTAGTTATATTCTTGTACACAGGGGGCAGTATTATAGTAATTATATTCCTGTACGTAGGGGCAGTATTATAGTAGTTATATTCCTGTACATAGAGGGCAGTATTATAGTAGTTATATTCTTGTACATAGGGGGCAGTATTATAGTAGTTATATTCTTGTACATAGGGGGCAGTATTATAGTAGTTATATTCCTGTACATAGGGGGCAGTATTATAGTAGTTATATTCTTGTACATAGGGGGCAGTATTATAGTAGTTATATTCTTGTACATAGGGGGCAGTATTATAGTAGTTATATTCTTGTACATAGGGGGCAGTATTATACTAGATATACTAGATATAGATTTATATTGTAGTAGTTATAGTCATGTACACATGTGGGCAGTATTATGTTGTTACTATGAGCCCAGGGCAGTAGTCGGTTTCCTTTATTCTCGCTCTTCTTAGCAGTTTATCCAATGTGAAACCTGTGTTCTTTCCGGAGATAAGATTGACATGACCTACAAATGTCTGTAGCCTATTCCGGCACCAGGGATATAAAGGATGAACAATGAGATGATTTTCTCTTTTATTCCTGTGTATTTACAGATATTACAGTCAGGTACAGAACCTGCCGAGGAGCTGAACACAAAAACCTGAAAATTCTCAGTAATTATCCGCCTCATCCCTTTAATATACAGAAATGAGAAGATTTAATGAAATGTTTCATCTTCTAGTGAAAAGTTCTTACAAAACCTGAGTATACAGGACCCGGTCTGATCCCCCAGCGCTGTGCGCTTCATGTAGGAGACGTCTCACAGCTTTAAAGGGAATGAGTCACAATGGAAAACGCTAATGTGGTGCATAGTACTGAGCGCATACGCTCCACTACCAGACCCGGGGGTGCTGGGAATGGATGAAAGTAAAATTCTATTATTATCATACTACTAGACTTTTCTGTAGGGTTGAAGTATGTGATTTATTGTATATAAGTAATACCGCCATATAGACCTCAACTATCAATGTCTGATATTCAAATACTAAGGTAAAATACACAAAGTATAGCACATATCACTTCATTACCATGTACTGTATATATAATAGTATATATAATATACCTGTACAGTGCACATATACCACTATATAGTGCACAAATACCACTATATAGTGCACAAATACCACCATATAGTGCACATATACCACCATATAGTGCACATAAGTTGCCAACGTTATACCGTTATATACATTATCCATTATACATTCAAATTTTCATTACAATGCAGATATAATACAGCCATAAAGCACCTAATATTTAGCATAATATAGGCGGTCCCACAGATTTAAAAAAATACCGTATTACTGTACATGTATCACATAACAAGTCAAAAATAATAATAATAATAATAATGTAATAAGGACGCGGCAGTCACTTACATCTTCAAGAGTACTTAAAATGATAGGACATGATCCCGCGCTCCGGTAAATCCCTGGGCGTCCGGTGTGGGGTTAGGAAGATCTGGAAAGGAAATTTGATAAATTTGAGAGCAGAGGGCGAGCGCTGGGTGTGGGAGCGAAAGTTTACAGCAAATTTGTGATGACCTCCTCCTCCTATCCTGTATAGTAAATAGAGACAGAGGAGATGATAACACTGGATAATTATAAGGTGATAATAGACTCTGGGAGTGGAGGTTATATACAGGGACAGGCGAGGGCAGTGATGGATTCTATACGTGGCGGTATTATTTAGGGGCAGGATGATCGCTGCTTTGAAGAAACATGTGACATTGTGTTACCTTCTGTAGGGATGAGCGGAACAATGGACATTAGTGACTCAGGAAAGACAAACTTCACATTCATAGATGGAGATGATCTGTGGAGAGAAAAGAGGACAGATCCATCATTACATCACTACTGAGAATAGATGATGTCACAGCTTATCTCCTCCCCCTGTACAATGACCTCTATATAGATAACACTGACCCATCATTACATCACTACTGACAATAGATGATGTCACAGCTTACCTCCTCCCCTCCCTGTACAATGACCTGTATATAGATAACACTGACCCACCATTACATCACTACTGACAATAGATGATGTCACAGCTTATCTCCTCCCCCCTCCCTGTACAATGACCTCTATATAGATAACACTGACCCATCATTACATAACTACTGACAATAGATGATGTCACAGCTTATCTCCTCCTCCTCCCTGTACAATGACCTGTATATAGATAACACTGACCCACCATTACATCACTACTGACAATAGATGATGTCACAGCTTATCTCCTCCCCCCTCCCTGTACAATGACCTCTATATAGATAACACTGACCCAACATTACATCACTACTGACAATAGATGATGTCACAGCTTATCTCCTCCTCCTCCCTGTACAATGACCTGTATATAGATAACACTGACCCACCATTACATCACTACTGACAATAGGTGATGTCACGGCTTACCTCCTCCCCTCCCTGTACAATGACCTATATATAGATAACACTGACACATCATTACATCACTACTGACAATAGATGATGTCACAGCTTATCTCCTCCCCCTCCCTGTACAATGACCTATATATAGATATCACTGACCCATCATTACATCACTACTGACAATAGATGATGTCACAGCTTATCTCCTCCCCCTTCCTGAACAATGACCTGTATATAAATAACACTGACCCATCATTACATCACTACTGACAATAGATGATGTCACAGCTTATCTCCTCCCCCTCCCTGTACAATGTCCTCTATATAGATAACACTGACCCATCATTACATCACTACTGACAATAGATGATGTCACAGCTTATCTCCTCCCCCTTCCTGAACAATGACCTGTATATAGATAACACTGACCCATCATTACATCACTACTGACAATAGATGATGTCACAGCTTATATACAACGCAGAATACGTTGAACTTTTCAGAATAATAAAAGAGATATGACGTCCTCTGAGCCAAAGAGCTATCAGTCATCAGACAGCGCACAGCGAATAACCTGCTGTACTAGGGTAGGGGAGATGATTCGGGAGCAGAGATCCTGTCAGTGCCCTCCTTCCCTCCCTGTGACGCACGCCGGTGCCCTCTCCCTCTTATCTGGGCCCGGCTATCACAAGTCTGAGGCTGTGAAGAGAGCATCTCGTCTCCGGTCCATGGACACTTGACTCCTTCTGTGCACAACCAAGGGAGCTGGAGGCAACCCAAAAATGTCACCTCTGAGAAGAAGCTTACAAAGAGAGTGACTCCTTATACATGTACAGATGTAGTGTCCTTCTTTGTGTTCCTATTCCTCACTGTTTTCAATAAATCTGCTTGCTGTAAGGGAGTGGGAATAATCTAGTACTTAATTATTAAGTGAACTTCACATCTGTTTGTTACAATTGTATCCACATCAGGCCGTTACCTTTTTCCTGCACTGATACAAGGTAACATTCTATGTGCCCATGCATTTTATTTAGACTGGATACATTGTAACAAACATCAGCTGTGTGATCCATTACAATTTTATGGGTTTTACAAGTTTTCAGTCTCCGGATATTAATCAAGAGTGTGAATATAATAACATTCTGTATGTGTTCATGTATTCTCCTACCCTGCATGTACAGCACTACTATCCTGTATATATGGGCACAGCACAGTACTACTACTCCTATCCTGTATATATGTACACAGCAAAGTACTACTACTCCTATCCTGTATATATGGGCACAGCACAGTACTACTACTCCTATCCTGTATACAGGGGCACAGCACAGCACTACTACTCCTATCCTGTATATATGGGTACAGCACAGTACTACTACTCCTATCCTGTATATATGGGCACAGCACAGTACTACTACTCCTATCCTGTATATATGGGTACAGCACAGTACTACTACTCCTATCCTGTATATATGGGCACAGCACAGTACTACTACTCCTGTATATATGGGCAGAGCACAGTACTACTACTTCTGTCCTGTATATATGGGCACAGCACAGTACTACTACTCCTATCCTGTATATATTGGCACAGCACAGTACTACTACTCCTGTATATATGGGCAGAGCACAGTACTACTACTCCTGTCCTGTATATATGGGCAGAGCACAGTACTACTACTCCTGTCCTGTATCTATAGGCACAGCACAGTACTACTACTCCTGTCCTGTATATATGGGCACAACAAAGTACTACTACTCCTGTTCTGTATATATAGACACAGCACCATACTACTACCCCTATCCTGTATATTTGGGCAAAGCACAGTACTACTACTCCTATCCTGTATATATGGGGGTCAACACAGTACTACTACTCCTATCCTGTATATATGTACACAGCAAAGTACTACTACTCCTGTCCTGTATAAATGGGTGCAGCACAGTACTACTACTCCTATCCTGTATATATTGGCACAGTACAGTTCTACTACACCTATCGTGTAGATATGGATAGAGCACAGTACTACTCCCACTATCCTATGGGCATAGGACTACTACTCCCATCATATATATATATATATATATATATATATATATATATATATATTATATATATATATATATATTACACACATACACACACACAGCACAGTACTACTACTCCTATTCTGTATATAGTAGCCCTTATAGACACTGGATTGTGTATAAGGAGCTATAGGGATACAGTATAATGTGCGGCCTCCCATCAGTGCTCCATGTGTGAATGATTCAGCCACAGAACATTACAGACATGAAAGTCTCACCACGAGTCTCTGATTACAAAGAATAATTACAGTATCCGTGACAAACACAAGCCTATCCGCAGCACATCCTGGGGCCTTGGCTCATATACAAAAATCAATTATTACAATAGCCTCCGTGGTAGCGGAGCGCTTACTGCTCATACATGTAATCTAGCAACCTATTCTGTAATATCAATCCCTATACCATATACTGTAACATAAAACTGCACAGAATGGAAATTAAAAGTTCTAATTTGCATGACCACACCCCTGCCCTTAAGGTCATGCCCCTGAGCAAATAAGACCAATCTAACATGTTCAACACCATGTGTTATAGGCTGATCATAGGCACCTCCGAATGGGGGAAGGTTCCTTCTAAGTAGACTAGAAGAAGACTTCCCCTTTAAGTGTGGGAGGAGTTTGATCTGTGAGCAAGTGTTGTCTCCGTCTATCTAATAGACACATTAGATATTCTTCCAACCCCAAACACTCGGCAGTATAACCCGTTTATCCACCTACAGCAGAAAACAGGTCAATAAGAGACCGCTCCCTAATAATCTATAACCAAACACAGAGCCATCAGCCGCCAAGGTGAGACTGGTATCACAGGTGCCAGGCTACTGCGGGGTGTGGGCACGCTATATGATGGCTGGCATCATCCCTACAAATTATTCTGGGGTGTGACACACGGCAGAGGAATCCATAACACGTTATAGAAAAACAGACAAACATTTTTCTGAAATCACAAAGATACAATTAGGTCCATAAATATTTGGACACAAAACTTTTTTTTTTACCCGTTTATTCAAGTTCTGGTTATATAATGGACATGGACATAAAGACTTTCAACTTTCATCAACATTACCATGGGATGAAGGGTTTAGGAGTTTCTGCACCTAAAAAAATGGAGCCACCCTGTTTTCAAAGGGACAAAAAGCAATTGAAGAGTTAATTCTTGGGGTGCTCCATGGGCAGGTGTGGGCGATTTGTTCATTAGGTCATTTTCAATTAAGTAGATAAAAGACCTGGAGTTGATTTGAGGTGTGATCCTTGCATTTAGAAGACTTTGCTGTGTAGAAAACATGCGGTCAAAGGAGCTCTGGATGCAAGTGAAACAAACCATCGTTTTTTTTTTCAACCGTATAAACTATGAAAGATTGCAAGAAATTCGGAAAAAAATCCATCCGAGAAGTTGCTAAAAACTGGGGGCACTGGGTCACTAGCGTGATGGCTGGGGTATGGCTGCAGGGGCACTGGGTCACTAGCGTGATGGCTGGGGTATGGCTGCAGGGGCACTGGGTCACTAGCGTGATGGCTGGGGCATGGCAGCAAGGGCACTGGGTCACTAGTCTGATGCCTGGGGCATGGCTGCAGGGGCACTGGGTCACTAGTGTGATGGCTGGGGCATGGCTGCCAGGGGCACTGGGTCACTAGTGTGAAGGCTGGGGCATGGCTGCCAGGGGCACTGGGTCACTAGTGTGATGGCTGGGGTATGGCTGCCAGGGGCACTGGGTCACTAGTGTGATGGCTGGGGCATGGCAGCAGGGGCACTGGGTCACTAGTGTGATGGCTGGGGCATGGCAGCAGGGGCACTGGGTCTCTAGGGTGATGGCTGGGGCATGGCTGCAAGGGGAACTGGGTCACTAGTCTGATGGCTGGGGCAGGCATGGCTGCAGGGGCACTGGGTCACTAGTGTGATGGCTGGGGCATGGCAGCAGGGGCACTGGGTCTCTAGGGTGATGGCTGGGGCATGGCTGCAGGAGCACTGGGTCACTAGTGTGATGGCTTGGGCAGGCATGGCTGCAGGAGCACTGGGTCACTAGTGTCATGGCTGGGGCAGGCATGGCTGCAGGGGCACTGGGTCACTAGTGTGATGGCTGGGACAGGCATGGCTGCAGGGGCACTGGGTCACTAGTGTGATGGCTGGGGCATGGCTGCAGGGGCACTGGGTCACTAGTGTGATGGCTGGGGTATGGCTGCAGGGGCACTGGGTCACTAGTGTGATGGCTGGAGCATGGCTGCTGGTGGCACTGGGTCACTAGTGTGATGGCTAGGATATGGCTGCCAGGGGCACTGGGTCACTAGTGTGATGGCTGGGGCATGGCAGCAGGGGCACTGGGTCTCTAGGGTGATGGCTGGGGCATGGCTGCAGGAGCACTGGGTCACTAGTGTGATGGCTTGGGCAGGCATGGCTGCAGGAGCACTGGGTCACTAGTGTCATGGCTGGGGCAGGCATGGCTGCAGGGGCACTGGGTCACTAGTGTGATGGCTGGGACAGGCATGGCTGCAGGGGCACTGGGTCACTAGTGTGATGGCTGGGGCATGGCTGCAGGGGCACTGGGTCACTAGTGTGATGGCTGGGGTATGGCTGCAGGGGCACTGGGTCTCTAATGTGATGGCTGGGGCATGGCTGCAGGAGCACTGGGTCACTAGTGTCATGGCTGGGGCAGGCATGGCTGCAGGGGCACTGGGTCACTAGTGTGATGGCTGGGACAGGCATGGCTGCAGGGGCACTGGGTCACTAGTGTGATGGCTGGGGCATGGCTGCAGGGGCACTGGGTCACTAGTGTGATGGCTGGGGTATGGCTGCAGGGGCACTGGGTCTCTAATGTGATGGCTGGGGCATGGCTGCCAGGGGCACTGGGTCACTAGTGTGATGGCTGGGGCATGGCTGCAGGGGCACTGGGTCACAAGTGTGAACAGAACAGATCTCTATCCATCTTGGAGGAGATATAAAAAAGACAACAGCCATGTTATACGAGAGGAATACATTTCATCATCCCGTCAGGCTAAGTGTTCGTTCCTACACACCCCACACACTGGTAAACAGTGAAACCTGCATAATAAGTGTTATATAATGTACATAAATGTATTTTTTTCACATTGTTTAAAGAAACAGCGCCACCTATGTATGAATCAAACAGAAAATCTGCTAGAAAACCCAGAGCCTGACATAGAAGAATTAAATCCTATGAAGAGACACAGAACGTGGGGAGGACACGTAACAGATAGAAGAGCTCCGCAGGTGGAATAAGGGAATGTGCAGTAAATCCTTAAGTGCAGCTCAGCCAGACTGACATCAGTGTGAAAATATCCAGAAGGAAACTGCACCAGGCACTGCAAGATCTGAGACCGATAGTGGAAATTTACTTCCATAATGACTGATGACTTCTCACTATTGTACTTCCATCTACTGCCACCATTTCCTTCCTAATACTGTACATTCCACTATGTTATGTGTGCGATACAGAGATATGAAGGTGCCAGAAGGGCTGGGGAAATGTTCTCATATATCTGGTAGTATTATAGTAGTTATATTCTTGTACATAGGGGGCAGTATTATAGTAGTTATATTCTTGTACATAGGGGGCAGTATTATAGTAGTTATATTCTTGAACATAGGGGGCAGTATTATAGTAGTTATATTCCTGTGCATAGGGGGCAGTATTATAGTAGTTATATTCTTGTACATAGGGGGCAGTATTATAGTAGTTATATTCTTGTACATAGGGGGCAGTATTATAGTAGTTATATTCTTGTACAAAGGGGGTAGTATTATAGTAGTTATATTCTTGTACATAGGGGGCAGTATTATAGTAGTTATATTCTTGTACATGGGGGCAGTATTATAGTAGTTATATTCTTGTACATAGGGGGCAGTATTATAGTAGTTATATTCTTGTACATAGGGGGCAGTATTATAGTAGTTATATTCTTGTACATAGGGGGAAGTATTATAGTAGTTATATTCTTGTACATAGGGGGCAGTATTATAGTAGTTATATCGCTGTACATAGGGGGCAGTATTATAGTAGTTATATTCTTGTACATGGGGGGCAGTATTATAGTAGTTATATTCTTGTACATAGGGGGCAGTATTATAGTAGTTATATTCTTGTACATAGGGGGCAGTATTATAGTAGTTATATTCTTGTACATAGGGGGAAGTATTATAGTAGTTATATTCTTGTACATAGGGGGCAGTATTATAGTAGTTATATCGCTGTACATAGGGGGCAGTATTATAGTAGTTATATTCTAGTACATAGGGGGCAGTATTATAGTAGTTATATTCTTGTACATAGGGGGCAGTATTATAGTAGTTATATTCTTGTACATAGGGGGCAGTATTATAGTAGTTATATCGCTGTACATAGGGGGCAGTATTATAGTAGTTATATCGCTGTACATAGGGGGCTATTTTTATTAGTAAAAACAAACAAAATACATTATACATTCTTATCAGAATTTACAAGAAATCATATATCAAAATTACATTTGTAATAACTTAAATGTCCATCACTGGTTTAAGGGAAAAAAGTCAGAAATAAACAGAATTACATGATGCATCAGTATAGACATAAATTCCTCCATAACTTTCTATTCCCATCACTTTTCCCAATCTCTATGGATCGGATCCAACTGAGCTCAGACATGATGAGTGTGACTGCGGTCATGTGCTGGAAGGACTCGTTGTGGATGGAGACTCGGGTCCTGTTGTGCCAGTGATAATACTTTATGGTGGTGATAATGAGGTACATGGTCCCCCGGTCAATGTCCATTATATGTGGTGTTACCCCATAGATGATATCTGGGTATCTGAGAGACTGTAGACGTGGTATTCTGAGCCTGCGGGACACCTCCTGCCATATCTGCCTCCCTCCCTGGCACTCGGTAGTAAAGTGCTCCATAGTCTCCTCTTGTTGACATCCTAGGGGGCACAAACGGTCAGAAAGACTCAGGAATTTTAAATTTCCTTTGACGAAAAGCTTCCCATGCAGAGACAACCAGGCGATATCAAAGAATTTGGCTGGAAGCCTCGGTCCATTAAGGAACCTCAGACTCTCCTGCAGGGTGGCCGTTGTGCAGTCCCTCAGAGCTGGCTGTAATGTATAGAATGATCTACAGACACTCATATAGAGGTCCTTCCTGGTCTTATTCTCCAGATATGTCTTATCTATTCTCCACTTTTTCAAACACCTGAGACCATACTCCAGATACTGGGGGAGGAAGCCAGGAGTCCATCGGCCCCTCTTGAGACTGCCGCCTCGCACCCAAGACTCTGCAAAAGGCAATATCCAGTCCCTGACACTACTTACCCACAGGAGACCATTGTTTGAGTCCAGGCAACCAAAATTAACTTTCAGAAACATGGAGTCAAAAAATACCCTTGGATTTAACATATCCAGTCCACCCTCTCTCCTCTGCAGGTAGGTGATCCCTCTTTTTACTGGGTTCAACCTATTCCCCCATAAAAGCTGGAAGAACAGGCTAAAGAGCCGAGCGGAGAAAGATTCTGGCAAAGGAAAGACGACAGAGACGTAGAGGAAGACAGGGACCAGGTAAGTCTTCATCAGAGTAACCCTTTCTCTATAGGTCAGCCTCCAGTTCTTCCATCGCTGAACCTTTGTATTTCCGGTATCCAACTTCTCTTCCCAATTTAGTTTGGCATTATCTTCCCTCCCAAATTTAATCCCAAGGATCTTAATATGGGTGGAGGCCTTGGCGAACTGTGGCAGATCAAAGCCAGGAGCAGTATCCAATGTCCAGAAAGCTTGACTCTTCTCAAGGTTGACCAGAGACCCGGAGGCCTCTGAGTAACTTCTGATGGCTGCAGACAACATCTCCACCTCACGAGGTTCAGATATCACCACAGTCACATCATCCGCGTAGGCGACTACCTTCAAAGGCAAGCAATGGGGAACAGGCACCCCCTGAAAATCACACCGCTGCAGTGATCGCAGAAACAAGTCTATGGCAAACACATACAGCAGTGGACTCAGGGGGCAGCCCTGTCGTACCCCGGCCTCTACTTCAAAAGTGTCCCCCTGCCAACCATTGATCAGAGGAAAGCTCTTCGCCTCTCTATATAAAGTTCTCAGCCAATCTATAAATTGTCCCGGAATACCGTACTTTGACAAAGTGGCCCATAGATAATCGTGATCAACCCTGTCAAAGGCTTTAGCCTGGTCCAGACCTACAACATATCTCCCACACCTCAGAGCTTTACATCTCTCAAACATCTCCCTTATCGAGATGACTGCTCCAGAGATGTTCCGCCCTTTTACTGTGCTGTACTGAGAGCCTGCCAACAGTGCCGGGGACAAACAGACTAACCTAGAGAATAGAATTTTTGCCAGAATCTTCCTGTCGACATTCAAGAGGGCGATCGGCCTCCAGTTCTTGATGTCACTAGGCTCCTTACCTTTAGACAGCAGAATAAGGGAGGACACTCTCATGGATGGAGGCATCAGGTTATTCTCTAGACAATTGGTAAATACATCCACAAGGATCGGGGCTAAGAGGTCTCTGAACTTCTTATAGAATTCACATGTTATTCCATCAGGACCTGGTGCCTTCTTCAGATGTAATTTATTGATGGCCTCTTTAACCTCCTCCTCTGTTATTCCTGCTGTCAAAGGAGAAAAGTCCAAATCTCTAGTGTCAGGGCCTGGAGTTGCCTCCAAGAATTGAGCCATTTTCTCTTTATCCAAAACCTTCTTCTGAAATAACTCAGCATAGTAGGATCTCACCACCCCCAGGATACCCTCCCGAGATTCCTGCAAATTTCCCTGGGAGTCAGTGAGACCTGTGATCGATTTCTTGGCCACACGTTCCCGGCAATTTTCATAGGGATCGGGAACTCCCAGTTTTCCGTAATCTCTTTCTATTACCAGGGACGTGTAGCGGCTGTACTGATACTGCTTTATTTCAGACTTCAGTCGGTCAATTTTTTGTTTGTCCCCCCCTCCCGCCGAATACAGTGACTCCAATTCTCTCCGCAGCTTGAGATACTGGCTGTACTTGCTCTTACCCTTCTTCACTGACAGTCTCCTTAAGAGGGACCTGATCTCCTCCTTGACGTTCTCCCACCAGTCAGATATGTTGTCATAAAAGTCCTGTCTCTGGAGCTGGTCCTGAAAAAGGGAGTGGATACAATTCTGGACATAGACATCATCCAGGACGCTGGAATTGAGCCTCCATAACCCCCGACCAATATCCGAGCGGTTAGTGGCTCCCATGGAAAACAATAAGGCCAGATGGTCAGAATATGGGACGACTCTCTCGCTCATCCCACTTAGATTCTCTGAGGGACTGACAAACGCCATATCGATCCTGCTATGTCTGTCAGCACAGGAGTAGGTGTATTTAGGTGTCCTACCATCCAGGGTGAACACATCACACAGATTGGCCTGTGATATAATGCTCTTTAGGACTTTGGAGTCTCTGACCACTGCTCTGCCCGAGGACCTGTCACCTGATGTCATGGTAACATTAAAGTCGCCCGCCATTATCACAGGGATAGAGGTAAATAGATACTGCCGTACCTCATTGAACAGCTGGATTCTCTCTGTCACTGTCTGTGGGCCATAGATGTTAATCAGCCGGAGCCGCCTACCATGGATGGTCACCTCTAGCACCAGGCACCTCCCCATAGCGACCTCCGTCAGCCTGTGCACCGTCACGTCTGTGGTGTTAAACAGTATAGCGACCCCGGCGTACGGCTCCACAGCCAGTGACCAGTAAGAAGGACCAGACCGCCACTCACGCTCAGCCTCACGGAGATGCCCCAAGGTGGTCAGACGGGTCTCCTGCAGGAAGATGACATCCGCGTCAAGATATCTCAGGTGGTCATACACGGCGTGTCTGGTCCTTCTTACTTTAATGCTGTTGACGTTGCTAGAAGCAACTTTTAGAGAGAACCCAGCCATCACAACGAGAAAAAGCAGAGCAGTGACCCCCATCATCATGTGTCAGAGTCAGTGTCCCCCTGTCTTCCACCTATCTCCATGTCTGACTCTACAGCGGTATCTTCAGGAGGGGGCTTCTTTTTAGTTGGGGGGTCCCCTATGTCCACCTCACACTCATTATCAATTCTTTCCAGCTCTCGCTCATAATCCCCATCTGACTCTGACAGAGCATCAAACCGGTTGGAAAGGACCATGACCCCGTTATCACCAATGGACTTTCTCCTGGTCTTAGGCTCTGCACTGTACTCCTCAGGCTTACGGGAGGATTTGTCTTTTTTCTTCCTTTTATTCTTTTTCACCTCCTCATATTCAGTAGATGTTACAGAGGTGGCTGCCTGAGGCTTCTCCTGGGTTACAACCTCCACACTCCCCTGAGCGCTGTCTGACTGCTGCGGTGCCGGAACTGTCTCACCTGAGCCCTGTTGTACCTCCCGCCTAGTCAGAATTTGGCCCGACACCAGGGCCTCCTCCTCTAAGGCGTCTGCCTCCTGTACCATCTCATCATCTGAGAAGTCCCTGGCGATGTTGTGCCAGGCTTCTGGGCAATCCTTGTGTGGGTGGCCCATCTCACCGCATAGATTACACTTGACCTTCTCACAGGTGGCACTGAGATGGCCGACCTCCCCACACAGGTTACATTTTACCACAGTACATATTTTGGCCACGTGACCAATCCTACCGCACCTAAAGCACTTCCGTGGTTGCCCTGGGTAGAAACAGACACCTTTCTCTCTCCCTATAAAGAAGGAGTTGGGGAGGTGTAGGGTGATATTGTTATATTGGCGCAGTTTTACCAGCACCTTCCACCCTCCAGTCCAGATACCGTCAGTGTCCCTGTTCTTAGTGAGGTCAGACAGCAGATCACAATGGCGCCTGAGCCACACTAGAACATCCTGAGGGGGAACAGACTCATTCCAGAATATTATATTAACTACCACAGTACCTGGTCTGGATATGGGGACAAATGTAAACTTATTCCAGCCGTCCTTGTCCCCAAACCGGGGTAATTTATCCCAAAACCTATCCAGACTGGACATGAGCTTAAAGCTGACATCATAGCCCTGTCTGTCTGGAAGGTTGATGACCGCCAGGATATCATCAGGCATGAACCCCATCTGGCGGCACAGGAGATCCCGCACCACAAACCTCCTATCCGGGAGATCTTCCTTTGCACCTCTGTTCTTAAAGCGCACCACGTTCCTCCTCTTAAATGCCTGCCCGGAGTAGTGCGCGCCGGAGGTGAAGGAGGGAGCACCGCGGCTCCAGGCGTTTTTGGGAGGTTCCTGACGGGTCTCACTCTGGGTATTGGGGGGAGGGTCAGCTCTAGAGGGACCTGACTCTTCTGGGGGGCTCGATGTTAGTGGGGGAAAATCACACACATTATCCTGTACCCCCTGCCCCCCATCCACCTGTACATTATCCTCCGGTGGCTGCACCTCCCAGATAGACTCTGAGTCCCCTCCATCCCCCGACCCCTCAGACACATCAAGATGTCCACCAGTGTCCCCAGTCTCTGCCACAACAGTAAAGTTCTCCTGGGTCACCGCATCACCATGATGCATGGATGGAAGTCCACTGTCCTGCTGCTGCACAGTCTCTGCTGGGACCTGTGGTACTACAGCATTTATATCTGCTGCGGGGATCTGCGGCTGCTCTTGAGTTTGTCCCTTCTGGAAAGAAAAGCTTGCAGGTTTCAGTACTTGCACTGACATTTTTTGGGGTGCATCTGGGGGGACGGGTCCAGCTTGTGCTGCAGGGGCCCGGGGTCCAGGGTTACAGCTCTGCTTCTGCTGGGCAAAGCGCTCCCTGTTCTTATAGGACTCGGCCAGGGGTCCCATCCTCTCCAGAACACAGTCCATGTCCCTGACCACCACCGCCAGCTCCTTACTTAGCGCCTGCAGCTTACTATTGTACAGGGCGCTGCTCTCAGGGTGCGCGGTCCTCAGGCTGTACATACAGTCTATCTGCATCTGCAGCATCTGCTTGTGGTGACTTAGCTCCCCCATCCTCCTTACCAGTGCCGGGATCTCCTCCGCCATCTGCAGCTCAGGCGCTCGGGTGGTCTCCTTCAGCTGCCGTGCTGGTCTCTGTAGTCCTCCTCCTGTCTCTGGCCTTGGCTCCCCAGGCTTGCTGCTTGTACTGGCAGTGGCTGTGGCTGGTGCACACTGTGCAGGCCTGGTCTGTGGCTTTACAGCAGATCTGGTGCGGCCTGGACAGGACATGCTGGACACAACATCCATCTGCTGCAGATTTTCTTGCAGGGTTTGTCTTTCCAATGATGTTCTCCTCTGCCTGGGTGCAGGAGTGGGGGGCTGTGCACCTGCTGCTGATCTCACACTCTGCATCACCTGAGCTCCTCCACGCTGGCTGGACATGGGACTCACTGCTTTCACTGTTGTACTCACTTCCTTGTCTTGTTTCTTCTTTAATAAATCAACATTCTGTCCACAAACTTCTCTGTTAGTAACATTGGGATTTGCATCCCTAGTAGAAAGCTTTTGGGAGTTCACTCCCGGTGTAGGCCTGGAAGCCTGGGCCTTGCTTGGGGAATCTCCCCACCCAGGGTGGCCCCGCCCTGGGCTCGCTCCAGACATCAGGAGACTTCAGGAGCTCTGCTCTCACACAACCTCCCAGCAAGGGGGCAGTATTATAGTAGTTATATCCCTGTACATAGGGGGCAGTATTATAATAGTTATATTCTTGTACATAGGGGGCAGTACTATAATAGTTATAGTCATGTACATAAGGATCAATATTATTATATTAGTTGTATTCTTGTGCATAGGAGGCAATAGATATCCTGAAGCATGCTGGGAGTAACTTGTTGGTATCACTCTCTTTACTTGTTTTACAATTCTGTTAGTAAATGTAGAAGCAGGAATGATATAATACCGCCCTCACACACTGCCGCAGGCCTGAGAGCAGAATACTTCTACCACTCTAGTGATTGTCTCGTGACAATGTGTATTTCCCTCTTAATGAGCAGATACTTTTACAGGAATGTTTCTATGACTAAGTCTTAAATGTTTGCTCAACAGAAAGAAAAGCAAACAGTCCGGGTTCCATTCTGTGCATCAGAGGAGCAGATGGATCAGAACTTTTTATCCTGCTAAGTGTCACAGAGGTTCTATACCGGCCCCTAACACAAAAGGTCATAATCTTGTAAAATGGAATAGGATAAAATTATCTAATTATCCATAATAAGAAATGGTCATTAGCTGGTATACATATTACCGTAGGTCAAAGGTCAGCATAGCATAGTGGTAAAGAGTAGAGTAGTAATGGTAACAGAGTAGTGCCGTATGCTTATTTCTGATGTCTTTCGACATTGTGATAACCTATACCTGAATTCAAGAACCGCCAGAACTTCTGCTTTTACAAACGTGGTCAGACTTACTGATGATCAATTATTTAAAGGCATTTGATTTTTGGTAGATCCAAAAGAAACTCTATTCAGTTCATAGTTCAAAAGGCTTTTAATCAGGCAATCAAAACATCCAGTGGTCTAAGAGAAAAAAAATCAAGACATTTCAAGTGCCGTCATGACTGATCATGATTAAGGGTGCTGTAGCACTCGAAAAGTGTTGATTTTTTGATCTTAAAGCACAGGATGTTTTGATTGCCTAATAAAAAAGCTTTTTGCACTGTGAAGACCTGGCTGGATGCTATTTCTTTTGGATCTACGTCATGCCTAGGTGATCCGTGCCTCGTGAACATTGGTGGAGGTGTAGGGGGGCGACGGAGTTACAGGACATCATATCCTCATGTAATCTGTCTATGGTCACAACTAGTGCAGGATTGCGTTGGTACTTATAAACTGGCACAGGTTGATTGGCAGACTGGCAAAGGCGGGCCAGTGAGTGAATAAATGACATATCTGAATGGAGGCACAACTTCTCCGTGTGATTCATTACAAGTCATTACAAGACCGCTGCCTCCGGGAGAACATTTTCCTGGCTTGGATTTTACGGCATGAGAAAAAAAAAAAAGTAAAACCTTCTGAAAATACAAGCAGAAACATTGCGATGCTACAACGACACAAGACATCCCTGGCCCTTTCGGATTCACACCACGTCACCGACACCTTGTGTACAGAGGATACAAAGCAGGGGATGAATCAGCTGCAGCATGGAAATCTGAGATTACAGGAGGTTTTACCTGCGGGATAGAAGAAGGGGGGGGGCTGCAAATCTACTATGTATGAGAAAGTGGCAACTATGTATAACAGTACCCCAATGTTAGAAGAGCAAACACAAGCCAAAACATGTCTACAGATAATGACATCAGAATAATCAGTAATAATACAAGATGTGTCACATGTGAAAGGTTTAGATACACTAGTAAAGCCATGGACTTGTATACACAGCTCTGAAGACAGTATCAGAACGATAGAATTTGATACAGCAGAAAATATACTTCAGTTCTGCCGGGTATACAGAGAGCTCCCTCTTGTGGAGACAGCATGTTAACAGAATTGGATTATACTTGGGAGAAATGGGAACTCTGCATTAGTCATATGGTGTATACTAGGTAGCTACCCTCACCAATTTTCTACATAGTAATATAGTAGAGAACACAAAGTTGATAACTGCCCTTAAGGCAGCATTACACCTCCTTACCTAGTGGGGTGCTGTTTCATGAACAGCTATCAAGACCATGATAATACAAAAAAAATCCTTCTGCCTGGTAGAAGGAGCCTCATTGTTTCCTATATCTATTATTAGGGCTATCCTGAGGATGAACCAAGGTACCAAACATAAAGTATAGTCAATCCAGATGACTATACAAGGACAGTGCGGGGACGACGGAGATAAAACGGGGGATTATATGACAGACACCAGAGACACAACGTCTTGCACATCAGAACATGAATTTCCTCCAAGTTTGGTATTTTCCAGAGACACAATGGGTTTGGCTTCAGCTTGAGAGGAAGACATTTCTGGAGCACTATATTAGGAATTGGCGTGAAAATCTGTCATCTAGCAATAAAGCTAAAAAAAATAAATGTAACAAAATATATAAATAATATAGCAAAATTACACAAAAATATAATAAAATGGGTATCTTTATATAGAGAAATGTGTCAATCATTTGGTGCTACACTGGAATTTTAACTTTGCATTTGACACCCCACCAGAGGTGGCGCTGTTGCTATTACTCTATAGGGAATTGAAAGTTCAGGTGAATCTATAAATTATCTTTTGGCTGATCTATGGCTTTTATAAATGCCCCATTGCATCAGAGTCTAATATAATCCATCAAGATTCCAAGACATGCTTCACTTACTACATATTGATTATTGCAGAACGAGAGCCACGGACTGGATATTACTGAGATTATCACACAGAGTTCAAGCTGTAATCATCAGGATGAATGGCTGAGGATGGAGACACCTAACCCATCAGGATCCGAGGAGGAGACAACTGTGCCCATCGGAGGTCCTTAGAAAGTCACAGAGGGTCATGGGATCAGGGCCAACCGGCAGACTGACACTGAACGCTGACATGTGGGAAAATCAATTATAGAAGAATTGATTCCTGTACACTCCTGTATGATATACACACATCAGCAGCAAATAACCTGCCCAGAAAGCAAATAACCCAAGATGAAGACTTGATGAGAGTCCTATACCCAAAGTGTGAGTGTCTCATGCCCTGTACCCCAGATGCAGGGAGACATTGCCTGTGCCCCAAGTGTGAGCGTGTCCCTGTCCTATCCCCAAGTGTTAGCGTGTCCCTGTCCTATCCCCAAGTGTGAGCGTGTCCCTGTCCTGTCCCCCAAGTGTCAGCGTGTCCCTGTCCTGTCCCCCAAGTGTCAGCGTGTCCCTGTCCTGTCCCCCAAGTGTCAGCGTGTCCCTGTCCTGTCCCCCAAGTGTCAGCGTGTCCCTGTCCTGTCCCCCAAGTGTCAGCGTGTCCCTGTCCTGTCCCCCAAGGGTCAGCGTGTCCCTGTACCCCCAAGGGTCAGCGTGTCCCTGTCCTGTACCCCCAAGGGTCAGCGTGTCCCTGTCCTGTACCCCCAAGGGTCAGCGTGTCCCTGTCCTGTACCCCCAAGGGTCAGCGTGTCCCTGTCCTGTACCCCCAAGGGTCAGCGTGTCCCTGTCCTGTACCCCCAAGGGTCAGCGTGTCCCTGTCCTGTACCCCCAAGGGTCAGCGTGTCCCTGTCCAGTACCCCCAAGTGTCATCGTGTCCCTGTCCTGTCCCCCAAGTGTCAGTGTCTCATGCCCTGTACCCCAGGTGCAGTGTGACATTATGTACCCCAAGTGTTAGTTACTTGCACCCCAATTGTGCTACTGTCCTGTATCCCTAGTGTCAGCGTGGCACTGTCCTGTACCCCCCAGTGTCGGCGTGGCACTGTCCTGTACCCCCCAGTGTCGGCGTGGCACTGTCCTGTACCCCCCAGTGTCGGCGTGGCACTGTCCTGTACCCCCCAGTGTCGGCGTGGCACTGTCCTGTACCCCCCAGTGTCGGCGTGGCACTGTCCTGTACCCCCCAGTGTCGGCGTGGCACTGTCCTGTACCCCCCAGTGTCGGCGTGGCACTGTCCTGTACCCCCCAGTGTCGGCGTGGCACTGTCCTGTACCCCCCAGTGTCGGCGTGGCACTGTCCTGTACCCCCCAGTGTCGGCGTGGCACTGTCCTGTACCCCCCAGTGTCGGCGTGGCACTGTCCTGTACCCCCCAGTGTCAGCGTGGCACTGTCCTGTACCCCCCAGTGTCAGCGTGGCACTGTCCTGTACCCCCCAGTGTCAGCGTGGCACTGTCCTGTACCCCCCAGTGTCAGCGTGGCACTGTCCTGTACCCCCCAGTGTCAGCGTGGCACTGTCCTGTACCCCCCAGTGTCAGCGTGGCACTGTCCTGTACCCCCCAGTGTCAGCGTGGCACTGTCCTGTACCCCCCAGTGTCAGCGTGGCACTGTCCTGTACCCCCCAGTGTCAGCGTGGCACTGTCCTGTACCCCCCAGTGTCAGCGTGGCACTGTCCTGTACCCCCCAGTGTCAGCGTGGCACTGTCCTGTACCCCCCAGTGTCAGCGTGGCACTGTCCTGTACCCCCCAGTGTCAGCGTGGCACTGTCCTGTACCCCCCAGTGTCAGCGTGGCACTGTCCTGTACCCCCCAGTGTCAGCGTGGCACTGTCCTGTACCCCCCAGTGTCAGCGTGGCACTGTCCTGTACCCCCCAGTGTCAGCGTGGCACTGTCCTGTACCCCCCAGTGTCAGCGTGGCCTGTCCTGTACCCCCCAGTGTCAGCGCGGCACTGTCCTGTACCCCCCAGTGTCAGCGTGGCACTGTCCTGTACCCCCCAGTGTCAGCGTGGCACTGTACTGTACCCCCCAGTGTCAGCGTGGCACTGTACTGTACCCCCCAGTGTCAGCGTGGCACTGTACTGTACCCCCCAGTGTCAGTTTATAGTTGGCCTGAAACAGCGATAGACTGCATGCGTATGCAATGCTGACATAACAGCTGTGTGCTTAGACTTTCTGCTGTGCTATCATCTCAGAATACTAATATGGTATAGGCAGGTTAACTACTGCCTTATCTATTGGTTCATTGACTAGGAAGGGTTAAAATGGGAGCCCAGGGACCATTTAAATTCGACAAACTTTTAATCAAACACATCATGAGTCGAAGTTGTAATTTCCTCCAGGGATCCTGTGATCACTGCTCCCCTCCCCCGCGTCACCCCCAGATCTCCTCTGCACACAGCATGGGGGCCTGTACATCTTCATCTTCCCCCTGACGCCATAATCTCTTATGAAAGCAGAGAACGCATATTTCTTGAGGAAAATAAAAGAATAATGTGCACTTTGTGGCTTGGCGGGTGCGGGAGATTCGCTGAATACTAATGGGCCAGTGTTTTATCGCCGGGTGCGTGGGTGGAAAGGTGCATCACAAATCTAATACGACTCCAGCGAGGATGAAACAAGGGTTATGTGCCGAAATACAAGCCCCCCAGTATCCCATAGCAACCAAGCAGCAATTAGCTTTATAGCGCCCCATGTGGATCTGGTGCGGCACAGAATTACATTGCTTAGGGGCACACATCACATAATATGATGCCATGTAAACCTGCTTAGAAGACATGGGACATTATGTGCTTATTCAGAAAATTTGTCCGTACTATGCATTTGTGATTCCACCTGATACAACTATTACTTCTCACAGCTGTGGATTTGTAAGTAAAATGAAGTAATTAGATAAAACTCAAGAAATAATTATCAGTTTATAGTAACTTGGGCCTATAAAAATAAAAATGACCTTGTTGCCCCTAGCAACCAATCAGAGCATAGCTTTTATTTCTCAACCTGCTCTGGAAAAGTGAAAGGGGCAATGTGATTGGTTGAATGGAGGACAAGGCCTAGTCTTCTCCTAATCCAGACTCTCTAAGAGAAAAACTGACCTTGTTGTTCATAGCAACCAGAGCACAGCTTAAATGTTTTCAAGAATATTATATGAAATGAAAGCTGTACTGTGATTGGGCGCTATGCATAAAATAAATAATTTTTTACTGTATACAGTTTTTATATATTTGACCATATAGAATATATAGATTATGAGTCCCAGTGGGGCAGAAACAGGTGTGGACAAGCTCTGTACCAAGCCCCAGAGTATTTTGGCAATATATTTTTTTAAAAAAATGATACTAAGATATCTTGAGATCCCTATTATTATTTTAACCCCTTTAGAGTCAAATACTGTAGAAATCAGTGTAATCTTACCTTTGTGCAGTGGCGTAACAATAGCCGTAGCAGCCGTAGCGGTTGCTACGGGGCCCGGCGGCACAGGGGCCCGGGATGAAAAGACGTGATGTACACGCCCTTGTACAGTCATACGGACCCCTGTGCCGTCCCACTGTCCCTGTCTGCCCACCTTATCTGCAGGCCGCCGGACTTGGCCTCTGCACTTGTGGTCACTCAGCCCGCCCACTTCTTTCGGCGCGACCGCCCTGACGGCTCCTCCAGCCCACCAGCCTAGTTCCCCCGCGGTAGCCTGCCCCAGTCTGTTTTCGGCCGCATGGCCGACCCCTTCTGCGGCCGCCTGGCTAACCTTGTACATCTGTGCCCAAGTCTCTTTACGGCTGCCCGGCCAGACCTGCGGCCGCAGGGCCTAATCCGGTGGCGGCCGCCCGGCTGTACCGGTGCTTCCGCGGCCTCCAGGCCGGCCTTGTCAATCCGCGGCCCAGCCTCTACACTGCCGCCTGGCTGGTAGACTTCCTCCACGGTTGCCCGGCCGGCCGACTCCGTCCGCGCCCGCCGAATGTAAGTCCCTATATATGTAAGATTGATGTATGTATGCTGTATGTTCCTATGTGCTGTATGTGCTGTGTGTATGTGCTGTATGTCCCTATGTGCTGTGTGTACGTGCTGTATGTGCCTATGTGCTGTATGTGCTGTATGTATGTGCTGTATGTGCTATATGTGCCTATGTGCTGTATGTGCTATATGTGCCTATGTGCTGTATGTATGTGCCTATGTGCTGTATGTGCCTATGTGCTGTATGTGCTATATGTGCCTATGTGCTGTATGTCCCTATGTGCTGTATGTCCCTATGTGCTGTATGTCCCTATGTGCTGTATGTCCCTATGTGCTGTATGTCCCTATGTGCTGTATGTCCCTATGTGCTGTATGTCCCTATGTGCTGTATGTCCCTATGTGCTGTATGTGCCTATGTGCTGTATGTCCCAATGTCCCAATGTGCTGTATGTCCCTATGTGCTGTATGTATGTGCTATATGTGCCTATGTGCTGTATGTCCTTATGTGCTGTATGTCCTTATGTGCTGTATGTCCCTATGTCCCTATGTGCTGTATGTCCCTATGTCCCAATGTGCTGTACGTCCCGTATGTGCTGTATGTCCCTATGTGCCGTATGTGCCTATGTGCTGTATGTCCCAATGTCCCAATGTGCTGTATGTCCCTATGTGCTGTATGTATGTGCTGTATGTGCTATATGTGCCTATGTGCTGTATGTATGTGCTGTATGTGCCTATGTGCTGTATGTGCTATATGTCCCTATGTGCTGTATGTATGTGCTGTATGTGCTATATGTGCCTATGTGCTATATGTCCCTATGTGCTGTATGTCCCTATGTGCTGTATGTCCCTATGTGCTGTATGTGCCTATGTGCTGTATGTCCCTATGTGCTGTATGTGCCTATGTGCTGTATGTCCCTATGTGCTGTATGTGCCTATGTGCTGTATGTGCCTATGTGCTGTATGTCCCTATGTGCTGTATGTCCCTATGTGCTGTATGTCCCTATGTGCTGTATGTCCCTATGTGCTGTATGTCCCTATGTGCTGTATGTGCTATATGTCCCTATGTGCTGTATGTCCCTATGTCCCAATGTGCTGTATGTGCGTATGTATGTGCTTTATGTATGTATATGCTGTACAGAATATACTGTATGTGTGTGTGTATGTATACTGTATATACCATATGTATTTGTGTATATACTGTATGTGTGGTTATATGCTGTATGTAGACACATGCATTTCAATAAGTATATGTATATGGTGTATGTGTGTATATGCTGTATGTATATGCATTATATATGTATACACTGTATATACTGTATGTGTGTGTGTGTGTATGCTGTATATAGATTCAGTATGTCTATATGGTATTTCTATAGTGCATGTATGTGTATATACAGTGGGTATATACCGTATGTAAAAGAATGTGATGTATGTATATAAATAGTATATATGAAACTTTGATGCATATAAACTGTATGTATTAGTGTATAAATGTATATATGAGTACCTAAATGTGTGCATATGAGTGTATACGTATGTATGTGTGAATGAGTACATAAAAGTGAATGTAGAATGTTATGTGTGTGTCATTGTATAAACGTCTGTGTATGTATAAATATTTTTAAGAGGGAGGGGGGCCCCATGCAGAAATCTGCTATGGGGCCCTGCCTTTCCTAGTTACGCCACTGCCTTTGTGTATGTTGTTAGTAGCAGCAGAACTGTGAAAGGTGTCCTCGTACTGCTGTGCTCTAAGTTCTCTGCAATAAACTGCTACAAAGCCCTTTCACTATTCTCTGAGTGACTGTATTCAACCAAAGTCCTGCTATAGCTCTTACTTAGAGCAGCGGGGGTGTACAGTTCACTGCAAAGAGCACAGAGCACAGCAGTGTGGAGACACCCCAGGTTCTCTGCAATAAACTGCTCTACAGTCCCTTCACTATCTATGCTCTGACTGACTATTGATAGTATTCAACCAAAGTCCTGCTACAGCGCTTATTTAAAGCAGAGGGTATATATGGTAGCTCACTGCAAGGAGCACAGCAGTGTGAGGACAATCCTGCAGTGCACTTTCAGCTACTGAAATACAAATGCATTATTATTATTATTCTTCAAAGTCCTGCTGACACTATGTTCTCGCCACATACATAACGCAGGTATTTCTCTTCCAAGGTGACCAGTGCTGTGAGGTGGTGATGCTCAGGCTGTTTAATGACGGCTCTTTTATATATGTATAATATTATATATATTATAATCTCTTATAATATTAGGGGGCCCCACAGCTTTTAAGGTGAGGTTTGTCAGAGTAAGGACAGAACAGTTGGATCTTATAATCTTCTGACGTGGAAAAGCCCAGCAGTGGTGGAAACATCTGAGGACTCGTAGGGTCAAAGCAGCCGAACAATCAGGGGGACAAGGTAAAAGTCACTGCGGAGGGATCAGGATTAGGACAAGTGGTGAGTGACTCATCCCGATGTCTTCCCATCCTCACAAAAGATCTGCCACTTCTGTCATCGCAGCAGACACAAAGCACTACGAAAATGTGCAGAGTCATGGAAGGCTTAAAGGTCCCAAAGCTCGAGATTCAGGACAAAGGGTAATGGAAATAGTCACCGATTTCCCAAAATACTCTGCAAAATTTAAATGTCATTAACCATCATCATTTTTTTGTAAATTGATAGCAGGGGTTAACAGATAGCTGCCGAGCCCAAAGCAAATTTTCAGGTGCACTAATGCACACAGTGATGTCACAGTACAGGGATAATATACACAGTGATGTCACGCTACAGGGATAATACATACAGTGATGTCACAGTACAGGGATAATACACACAGTGATGTCACAGTACAGGGATAATATACAGTGACATCACAGTACAGAGATAATACACACAGTGATGTCACAGTACATGGATATTACACACAGTGATGTCCCAGTACAGGGATATTACACACAGTGATGTCCCAGTACAGGGGTAATACACACAGTGATGTCACAGTACAGGTGTAATACACACAGTGATGTCACAGTACAGGGATATTACACACAGTGATGTCACAGTACAGAGATAATACACACAGTGATGTCACAGTACAGGGATAATCCACACAGTGATGTCACAGTACAGGGATAATACACACAGTGATGTCACAGTACAGGGATAATATACAGTGACATCACAGTACAGAGTTAATACAGAATAATGTCACAGAATGACACAGCGACATCATAGTGTGGATATGATACAAACAGCAACATCAAAACACAGACATGGTGCACACAGTGACGTCACAGTACAGACATAGTACACGTGGTGATGCTAGAGTACAGAGATTGTAGAGGGTTACCATATATAAAAAGGTCACCCTGTGCACACGAAATATAAAATGACATCATACACCTGTAGTGTATAATAAACATAAGATGACATCATAATGCATTATTGTGCAGAAGAGATATTATGAATGCAGCAGAGATAATCATGAGGCTTATGTAAAACAAAAATCTCGGCATACCTTAATATTGCTTGTTACTTACTTCAATAGAGCTGAACTGCAATACTGCACATAACCTGTAGTCAAGGGTGGCACTATATTTGCGGAAAGAATGCCACCTTGGACTACTGTGGAAAAAATCCATCCAGCGCAAAACAGAAGTAGAACACCGGAATAGTTGAGGGATTGGGTCTGCTGCCACTTCTTAGAAAGTACTTTGGTGAATGATGAATGAATGGCCGAGTACTGACCCGGAGTACACTAAACACTGTATGCAGTGTAACTTCTATGCAAAGCAGGTGAGCCAACCAGAAAAACACGTTGGGAAACACATTTCTTCTGGCCCATCATCACTTCTCTAAATACATAACCCACATACTTCACATCATCATCCCCGTGACACTGGATTTACACACAAAGTACAACAGAGATATCTTCCACCCAAAAATAGTAATAGAGGGTTCTCAAGGGTCATCACATGACCTACACCCTAAGGTTCACAAAAATGGCACCAAGAAGATGGAAGATGGAATTGCTCTCCCTTTGAGACCTGGTTTTGGAATAAGTGTTGGAACACCACTGATCTGATATCGAAAGCTTATCCTATTCCACTGACCCCAACATGGGCTTAAAGGACAAACGAAACCCAGAACTCCCACGGGTACAGACTTGGGAGCCCTGCAATCATCAGAATTGGGGATCACAACATCTGGGCCCCCTCGTGATCACACATAGCTTAAGGATAGCGTACATTTTATAACCGATACAAACCCATTAATGTCCCACCCAGGGTCGGCTCCAGATTTCAGTAGGCCCCTGGGCGACAGAGCCTCAGTGGGCCCCTTTACAGTGAACTCGAGTGGCAGCATTCAAAATTCAGAAACTAAAATAGTCTCCAGTCATAAAATATTTCCTAGTTTATCTTACCAAAGAGCCCCTTCATGGTTATTTTATATAAGCCCCCTTAACACCCTATGAACTCAATAAATACAGCCAACTTCATCCCCATGGATTCCCTATGTACAGCCTTCTGTGGACCCCCCAGCAGCTCTGGGTCCTTGGCACTTGCCCAGGTACGCCCAGTGCTGGCGCCGGCCCTAGTTCCACCCCAATTCTGAACAAGTCCATCAATTTAGAGTGTGGTTTTGCAATTCTTTCCCCCTTTAATGAGAAGGAAAGCCTGAATTTTCCAAAATTCAAAAAAGGACACACCCATAACTCATAACACCTAGTTATCAAACTAATTTTTAAAAGGAACAAGTCCATATTGTATGACATTTAATTATCTTTCATGAATGTTACATATTTTGAAATTCATTTATGATTCCATATAATCTTACCTTAGTTCTGATTCATTCTTTATAGTAATATCTATAAGACAGGTGACATCACAGATGTAGGTAATCCCTCCCTGTCACTATCCAGGCTGGATTACTACCAGATCTGTCTACAACAAACAGAATTCCTGACCAAGTCCCAACCTGCCCGGTGTTACCAAAAGGACAACTAGAAGAGTTTCGAAAATTCTCTGCGGGGAACGCCCATTAATCCGTCATCCTGAATTCTCCCAGGTTAGCTATGAATTGTGGGTAGTTAATTAATCAATTAAATGAAGGCCACCATTGTTGGACCTGGACTTGTTAATCACGATAATTGGTGGCGTGACACATCAGGGTGATATGCTGGGTGTCTGTGTACAAATACCTGGATAACACCTGCGGGGTAATAACAAGGTAACAGCTTAATTAACTTCCTGTGCTATTGTTATTTACAGGACTGATGAGGATGAACGAGGACCAAACTGTATAGTGTATGATAACAGCTCCTGCCATGAGCTCCATTGTCACCTTCAATAACATCGAAACACCAGATTACAGACAGTCCTGAGGACCTATCCCTCTCATGATGAGGGTGCATCAGGGTTAAAAGAAAAAAGAGTCACCTTTCTCAGATTTGTGCTCATGAGTCCAGTGACTGGCTGCACTGTCACTTCACTGGACCACAAATATTCTGAACAGGGCCATGCTACAGGAATACCGCATGGTTAATTATGTGTAGGACATGAACCATCAGGAGACCAGGAGACAAGTCTGAACCATCAAGGCTGCAGTCCTGTGGTCAGGGGTGGATTAAGCCATGGACTCTTGGGCTGTATGAGTATTATCGCCCCTACAAGTCTGGAATGACTTCCTATATCGGGTACTAGAATCAGCTTCTTGGAGAATAGAGGATGCATCCCTTTTGCTGCTTTCAAAATGCAGTTTCAGGACCCTTGGAGGACCATCAAAAGTCCTGAAATGGCTCATGTGTAGATGTCTATCGGGAGCCAGAACAGATGTAGAGTATTTTACGCGTGAACTCTCTTTTCAGTATAACATTTGACATGTGGTTTGGGCAGCCATGGGCACTAGAAGGCTTGGGCCCGGGCTAATACCCAAACCACTTATATCATAATCCACTACTTTCTGTGGTATCCAACACCAATATGTTAGCAGAAGATCCTGAAGGTCCTGTAAGCTGTGAGGTGCAGCCCCATGAATTGGGCTTCAAATCTGTAACTGTAGGATGTTGTCGATCTAGAAGTCCTCACCTTGATTTCTTTCTTATGATCCCCAACTTGGGCCAAAAGACATCACTGCTGTTAGGAGGCACCATAATGGGTCTGTATAGTACGTATGTGGGTGGTCCTTCCAAGGTTTCCACCAGATTATAGCCAAGTATCCACCCTGCCTGTGGAATGCCATCTTCTCATGGTGCCACCTCATCCTCAGATAAGTAACAGGTCCTACAGGTCCATCCACACGATGCAACATATGAGACAAGATGGTTCTTGGTCCTCACATAAAGGAATCAGCATGGGCGCCCTGACAGGTCTGCGACTACACGGCTCCATACACAGCCACTGCGATGTCCTGTGTGTCCTGACACCTCTCTGTGGTAACCAGCTGAGACTATATTAGAAATTTGTGCTCAGATACCCGCAACAATCTACAGTTTCCAATGGGAAGACAGACCTGACCGCTAGTGTTCTGGGTCTATAATAAGAGAGCCCTGTACTTGCAGTTCCCTCCTCAAGATTTCATTTCTCCTTGTAAGAAGTTGATTCAATACCTGTAATAGGATGTAATAATAACTAGCTCAGCTTTGTACAGCAATTGCTTCGTTATTGTTGGAACACGATGTACACCATTGGCAACGACAGAAAATCCAGGAAACTTTGTGGACTATCCTCCAAGCAGGATAGCATCTTTGAGGGGTTCTTATATGCCCCAAGCCCCATTTAAACTGATCCGCTTCATATATAACGGGACAATCCCTTTAACTAGGCATCTACATCTATTTAAAGGGACAATCCCAGTCTGGTTAGAATTAGTGTGGAATGTTCTTTTTGAGATTTCTGGAGGACAGATCTGAAAACCAGATGTTATCAGCAGACGCTGCACATTAAGACAGCGAGTCTTTCATCGAGGGACATCAATAAGTTGCATAATCCGAGGAGAACAGTGGACAAACACAGAATGCTAAAAACTCCATTGACAGCCCAGACAAGCCCAGCACTGTCACTCACTTATAGCCAAAGATTACATTATTCACACTGGAAATGCCGGCCACCCAAATATTCCCGGAATGAGACTTCAGGAGGTTTTATATTTGTTTTGTAACTTCCTGGTGTGAACAGCAAATTACCACTAAACTATAATGTCAATGTAAACCACAGAGATCAGTCCTCATAAATACCAACCTGATCGGCTCAATATGGAGCTCAGTGACCATGACGAGTGATTCAGAAGAAGAAAACCCAATATCCATCACTCCAAAACATATACATAGGGGCTCATGTATCATTTGTTTTCTTTATTAAGGGCTCATTCACACTGCCGTCTGCGGGGCCGTACATGCGGTCGCATGTACGTCCCCATAGACGGCAATAGCGGCATGGCGGGGATCTGGAGCCACACATGTGTGGCACCGATCCGGGCCGCACACCGCAAAAAGATAGAGCCTGCTCTATCTCCCGGCGGATGTGCGGCCGTGAGCCGCTATTCTCTATGGAGGGAGGAGGGGCCACCTCCTCCTCACCTCCAACACACGGCGGGCATACCGCGTGTGAATGTACCCTAAGTCAGATACTTTAGCAGTCTTATGTATCTTTCTGAATTTGCCATTGACATACATGTGATTTTTTTATTAGACGGATTTTTGTTTACATGGGGTCAGTTGTACTTCATTTTGCATATAATAAATTGCTAAAAAGTAGCAAAACAAAGAAAACAATTGCCATTGGAAAGATACATTTAGGAAAATTGCAAAAGACACAACCACCAGTTAACTTCTTAAGTAGCAAAAATGCAACCAAAAAAAATTAAAACAAGAAGAGTCAAAATAAAGACACATGTCCCCCATAGTGTCCTATCTGCAGGCAGCATGTTATAGAGCAGGAGGAGCTGAGCACATTGTACATAGTGTCCTATCTGCAGGCAGCATGTTATAGAGCAGGAGGAGCTGAGCAGATTGTACATAGTGTCCTATCTGCAGGCAGCATGTTATAGAGCAGGAGGAACTGAGCACATTGTACATAGTGTCCTATCTGCAGGCAGCATGTCATAGAGCAGGAGGAGCTGAGCACATTGTACATAGTGTCCTATCTGCAGGCAGCATGGTATAGAGCAGGAGGAACTGAGCACATTGTACATAGTGTCCTATCTGCAGGCAGCATGTTATAGAGCAGGAGCTGAGCAGATTGTACATAGTGCCCTACCTGCAGGCAGCATGTTATAGAGCAGGAGGAGCTGAGTACATTGTACATAGTGTCCTATCTGCAGGCAGCATGTTATAGAGCAGGAGAAGCTGAGCAGATTATACATAGTGTCCTATCTGCAGGCAGCATGTTATAGAGCAGGAGGAGCTGAGCAGATTATACATAGTGTCCTATCTGCAGGCAGCATGTTATAGAGCAGGAGAAGCTGAGCAGATTATACATAGTGTCCTATCTGCAGGCAGCATGTTATAGAGCAGGAGGAGCTGAGCAGATTATACATAGTGTCCTATCTGCAGGCAGCATGTTATAGAGCAGGAGGAGCTGAGCAGATTATACATAGTGTCCTATCTGCAGGCAGCATGTTATAGAGCAAAAGAAGCTGAGCAGATTATACATGGTGTCCTATCTGCAGGCAGAATGTTATAGAGCAGGAGGAGCTGAGCAGATTGTACACAGTGTCCCATCTGTAAGTAGCATGTTATAGATCAGGGGAAGTGCTTAATGAAATTGTAATGTAAATAAATTATGCTACAATTCAAGATAAAAAATAGTGACCAAAGGAAGGAAGGAACAGCCTCATGCAGCTTGTGATCTGGACAGGAGACCGTATTCTCCTCCTGTGCAGGAAATGGTTAAGTGGCCTTTGTGGTCCCTTTAGAAGTCTGCGAGTACAAATATCTACACAGAAAGCCGACTGTACATCTAGTAAAAGTAAAGTAGGTAATTGTCACATTGTTCTCTGAGCTCGGATTACTTCCTCCGCTGCTCTGTGATCTTCTACTACAACACTTTATGATCCTGCATGTTCCCTGCCAAGATCCTAGGCCCACAAGTGGCGACTCCCCTGGCCGCCTCCAGACACACCCGTCCTGAGGAGCCCCCCAGATGCCTCTCTACTCTTTGAAGACCTCTTTAAAAACTCAAAAGGTGACATTCCTGGGAAAACTGACCCTACATGCCTCTGCCAAAGCAGGAACATCCCCCCTTGGATGCCAAAAATGTCACAACACATCACACAGGCATTACATACATATACACCAGAGAGGGGAAAGAGGACACTTAAGGGTCATGGGGTCAAAGGAATCAAAATACTTCAAGAGAACTTCTTTGTTTTAGTGGAGACTTATTTTTCAGGCAATGCTGCATGGGAAAATAATTATGCAAATTAACAGGAACTAGGCATAGGATAGGTCATCGTTATCAGATGGGTAGGGATCTCATCAAGTGGTTTGGTAATGAGCTGGAGTTCCAAAGCCCACCACTACACATGGAATGGAGCTGGACTCCTGAATCATAATCAGCTGATCAATAGGGGGTTCCATATTGTCTGACATTTGTGACCCATCCATCATCAATATCATTACCCTGGAAAACCCCTTTAATTTTCAGAAAAGGTAATGAATACTTTGTGATAACAATGTCTTGGAAGTCAATTGAAGGATCCCATATCAATTACAGTACAAGAAGGGCCAGGGTGTGACAATGGGGACCCTCACTCTCTTATACACAAGAAGCATCCAACTGAATCTTGCATACAGTGTCCAACCGGCCAACCAAATAACCTGAGGATCCAACACTGGTTCTAATCCAAAACTGGTCTTGTAGCAGAAAACCCAATGTGGAGGTGTCTAGTGTCTCTTTCTCTAGGTGTTAATGAACAGTGGTCACAAGGAACCCTACACTAGGAGTCCTACACTAGGAGTCCAACATCTTGGACTTATTCTGATTAATTAGAAATAGACACTGACAGATGTGTCCATGTATCCAACCGGCCAACCAAAGAACCAGAGGATCCTCCAGTGGCCTCACACTATAACCCAAAACCAGACCTTGAGGTCCAACAGAAGACAATCGAATGTGGGGGTTATTAGGGTCTGTTTCTCTAACTGTTGGTGAAGGATCGGTCCAAGGAACCCTAGTCTGACACTGGATACAAGTCATGTGTTACTTGTTTTGATGGTTTATAGGAGGTCGTGAAAGCCAGTACACGGATCCCTAATCTCACTGACAGTCCAGAGAACCTGACAATGTGAACCCTCAATCTCTTATACATAAGCAGCATCCAATTGGCCCAGAGGAGAATCAGAGACCTGGCTCTAGCCCGAAACTGGACCCTAAAGGTTCACCAGAAGACAACCCAATGTGGAGTTGCAGGCTGCAGGGTGACTTGGACAAACTGAATGTTTGGTCATCCACTTGGCAAATGAGGTTTAATGTGGATAAATGTAAGGTTATGCACCTGGGGGCCAATAATCCAAAGGCAAAATATGTCCTTGGGGGAGTAAATCTGGGTGAGTCCCTTGTTGAGAAGGACCTGGGGGTACTAGTAGATCATAAATTGAATAACAGCATGCAATGTCAATCAGCTGCCTCTAAAGCTAGTAGGATCATGTCATGTATCAGAAGTGGTCTGGACTCTCGGGATAGGGATGTAATATTACCACTATACAAGGCACTGGTTCGGCCACACCTGGAATATGCTGTCCAGTTCTGGGCACCGGTCCATAAAAAGGAGGCCCTGGAGCTGGAGAGGGTACAACGTAGAGCCACAAAAATGATAAGGGGTATGGAGGGTCTCAGTTATGAGGAAAGATTAAAACAACTAGATTTATTTAGTCTGGAAAAGAGACGACTACGAGGGGACATGATTAATTTATTTAAATATATGAATGGTCCATACAAAAAATATGGTGGTAAGTTGTTTCAGATTAGATCAAATCAAAAGATGAGGGGGCACTGTCTCCGTTTGGAGAAACCAAGGTTTAATCACCGGAGGCGACAGGGCTTCTTTACTATGAGAACGGTCAATCTGTGGAATAGCCTGCCTCAGGCGCTGGTCACAGCAGGGAGAGCAGAGAGCTTCAAGAAGGGTCTAGATGCCTTTTTACACCTAAATAACATTGATGGTTATGTTATATAGAATTGTTTCCCCTAAATCCCTTCCTCATCAAATCCCTTCCCTTCCTTGGTTGAACTTGATGGACAAGTGTCTTTTTTCAACCGTAGAAACTATGAAACTATGAAACTATGAGTTAACTAGTGTCTATTTCCAGGTGGAAGATGAACCCCAAAACTAATTGTATCTGGTGAGCCCAAGGAGCCACAGTTCAACACAGGACACAGGTCAACATCTGGGACTTGTTATGATGGTTTAGTCCTCCTGACTTAGGAGGAATTCAAGCCAATTCATATGTCTAAGTAGTAAACAAGTCATTCCACAATATGGCTTCCTCCGCTCTCAACAGAGCCAAATAATCCTCTGAAGATTCTGATTCCAAAGTCTTTCTGCTCCTTAAGACAATGGGCCTCACAAGACACGAGCAGCCAAAATGTGGGGAAAAAAAAATTTGTATTTCTAGTCTTCAGATCTTGGCCGGCAATGTGCTGCATTCCTCAGATAGGCCTTCTGGGTGTGCAGGAGGATGACTGATCTATAATGGGAACCTGGAAGGAATTATCTATGGAATCATTAATCAGATTGGAAGATCCCATTAACTGTTTAGTCACAGGGAAACCTGCATCTGCAGACTCTACAGAGGAATGTTTGAATAATGTTGGATAAGCTTGAGGATTATGGTGGGACTGGCCAAGCATTGTGTATGAGATAGACCACTCCTAAGGTGCCTGGCAATGGCTATTGTCAGGGGAGTAACTTATGGGGGTGCAGAATGGTTACTCATATCCAGCAACTGATCCCTTCCCATCATTTGTCCATTCCATCCGGACCACAGCTCTACAGTGTATCGGACCACGCAGGTGTATCCAGAGAGCCATTAGCCAACAATTCTTGGAAGTGCACAGCCAGCCGGGATGTGGAGAACATTCTAAGAAATTCTCAAAAAGACAGAGATTGTGTTCCCAATAATTTTAGCAATTATTCCTTGGCAAAAATGAATATGATCTCTATGTGCTCACATCCAGCTACAGTGTTGGAGGCATGCACTGATATGTGCTACAAGATTTCTCAGAGCATGAGAGCCCCCCCAGGCCTGGAGTGAGTATGAGTTGTCTCAGGAGGAAACTTATGACATCCAGCTGGAAACCTGTCCTGATAAGCATGCTGTCCTATCTGTAAGCATCATGTTATAGAGCATGGAGTATGGTCTACGATCTTCTTAGCTCCTCCTGCTGAATAACATAGCAGATAGGACATTGTGTATAATCTACTAAGCTCTTCCTGCTCTATAACATGCTGCCTGCAGATAGGATACTATATGCAATCTGCTAAGCTCCTCCTACTCTATGATGTACTACCTACAGATAGGATACCATATGCAATCTACTAAGCTCTTCCTGCTCTATAACATGCTACCATCAGGACACAATGTACAATCTGCTCAGTTACTCCTGCTCTATAACATGCTGCCTGCAGATAGGACATTGTGTATAATCTGCCCATCTCCTCCTGCTCTATGACATACTACCTACATATAGGATACTATATGCAATCTGCTCAGCTACTCCTGCTCTATAACATGCTGCCTGCAGATAGGACACTATATATAATCTGCTCAGATCCTCCTGCTCTATAACATACTACCTGTGGATAGAAAACTATGTAAAATCTGCTCATCTCCTCCCACACTACAAAACGCTGCCTCCAGATTGGACTAAATGATTTTCCTGACAATATCCCTTTTTACAGGACCAGCTGCACTTGTTGGAGGCCACTAGTCCGGTTTATGGTCCAAACTTTTCAAGCATTTTTTTTACTTTGGTCATTTAGTGATCCCCAGTCAGATAAATGGCCGATTTATAATAGGAAGCCTAAGAATAGAAAGCACATCTGTTATGTTATTATGTCGGCAGAACCAATTACACTATTAGGGATTTCTATAATGTTGGGTATAACACTTTAGCAGCCCCTGGAGCTTGCAATCTAATTTCCCCAGCATATAGATACATATTACTGACTATTTCATCAACAACTAATTAGCCAGATGAGAGGCATGGGTTGTTATTAGTGGATAATATCAATTATGACTCTTATTACATAGTAGTATTTTCCACTGATGGTCTCACAAGTGACTCCGGTATCAGTCATGGGCACACGAGCCTGGCAGCAGTGGGCACGGGATACTTCCCATAGGGGGAAGGTGGCTCAGGGGTCCCATGTGCTTTCTACTTGAGAGCAATTTTCTATTGTAATCTTGTTGTAGATCTCCCGCTTGGTAGACTGTCAATTACCAATGATCCATGGTCTCTAGTCTGATTTGCCTATAGGGCTTCAAGAAAAACTGGAAATTCCAGTAACAGAAAATGTGTAAGTGGTCATTTACTATTCACTAAACCCAGACTAGAAGAAACTGTGTAATATACGTGATCAGAGACAGGTTACTTAGGCTATTATCAGCCTCCCTCCACCATTGCTGATTTGATTTTTACTCTGCTGAATTCCTTCTTACTAGCAACCAGACAGAATATCAATGAGGTTTCAGATTATATGAGGCTCTATAAAGGGAGGCAGGAAAGCAGCAAGTCACAGCAGCTAGGTCTGTACTCAAGAGTAGAGATGAGTAGACACAATGGTCTGGTTTGGGGGTCATGTATGGCCTCCTGACCCAGATATATTGCCTGAACGACAGCTGAACAAATTGGTGCCACTAACAAATAGCCTTATCTATGATTGGCCAGGGGAACACCAATCATCAGGCAAGGGGTAACCTGACCATTGGGTCCTCTCATCTCTCCTGACCAGCTCTCAGAGACTACAGGCAGGAAAACTGCTAAACATTGAAGATAACAAATCACATAATAACCAGAGACATAGTTATTCCTCATCAGGAGTGGAAGTTCCAGAATACAAAGTGTGAAAATGCTATCATCTAATGACACCTTTAAAAGGGCACCTACCACCCCGATTCTACCTATAAATGTAGATCGGGTGGTAGGTGGATAAATGGGACGTGAGGATAGCCCTTTTTTGGGCTAATCCTCACGTCCCTGCTATCCTTTAGTAAACTTTAATCCGCCGGTATGCTAATTTTTTTAAGCGGCTACTGGGGCGTGGAGTAGCCGGACATGAGGCTACCGTCGCGGATACTCCACGCCCCAGTAGCCTCTTTCCTCTGTCTACCATGTCATCTACGGTGCGCAGCTCCTCGTAGCTGCGCGCCCTCGTCCGAATACCCGGCGTTCTGTGGATGCGCAGAACGCAGGCCTGCGGGTGCGCAGCCATAGCTCCGAGGCATGCGCAGAACGCCGGGTATTCGGACGAGGGCGGGCAGGTACAAGGAGCTGCGCGCCGAAGGCGGAGGAAAGAGACTACTGGGGCTTGGAGTAGCCGCTACAGTAGCCTCATGTCCGGCTACTCCACGCCCCAGTAGCTGCTTAAAAAAAATTTGCATACCCACAGATTAAAGTTTACTAAAAGATATCCGGGGCGTGAGGATTAGCCCAAAAAAGGGCTCTCCTCACGTGACATTCATCCACCTACCACCTGTTCTACCTTTATAGGTAGAATCGTGGTGGTAGGTTCCCTTTAAAGGAAACCTACCATTTGTTTGATGCATTATGAAGCAAACACAGTGATTACATCACCCTCTCCTGCAGAGAATAACTCACATGCCAGGAGAAGCGCTGAACCATCCATAGAAGCAACAGAGCTTCGTTATCATAATGTAATATCTGTTTTATCAGCAAAACCACTCAGCTCAGAGATTAACCAAGATATGATCTTGCATCAGTGCAGCTACAGCATTCTCAATGTATGTGTGCTTCATAATGCATCAAATCAAATGGTAGTTTTCCTTTTAGTAACATACTACACACATCTACATAATACGTCACTTTTCGTCTTTTGGAACATAGAACTTTTTTGCTACTTTTGATATTCCCTTCTCTATAGAACTTAAAAACATCAAAGAAACACAAAATCAAAATGTAACAGAAATGAACACAACACCCAAAACTCTCCCCAAGAAAGAGGGTTGGATTCACACATGCTGTTTTTTTTCCGTTCATTGAATACAGCAGATCAGAAGATTGGACACCGCTCAGTGTATTCATTTGCACTGCAGCAGGAGCTCAATAGTTAAACTAATAGCGCCACAAAAATGTGACAGCGACTGAAGGCCGCTACAGACTGAAGCAGATTGGAGATTTTTAACCTCTTTTTTCCCCCCTGTGATGTGACATCAGTTCCTAAATACATCTGCAACCATAAAAGGTTTGGATTTTTTACTGCCCTAAACTTGCTGGTTATAAAACTGCACACACAAAAAAAGAACAGCAGCAGAAAAGTGACAAACAGAAGATCACATGACAATTACAGTGCAGGAAGAAAACGCATCATCACCATTATGTAAAATCCCATTCACTTAAATAGTACTGTATAACATGTCAGAATTTCCTCAGTAAAATCAGCATCACGAGAGATGGGGCTGCAACTGCTGTATCCAGGGGTGCACCAGCCATGAGGCGAGTTGAGCCTCTTGCCTCAAGCAGCACCACCTGCACCAAGATGAGGGGCGGCATAAGGGGCGCAGTTATCAGCTACAAAGCAGGACCTGCTCATGTCTCTTCATATCTGATGTTGTGAGACACTGCATGGACAATCCACATACTAAAAAAAATAACCTGATATATTACTATTGGATGGGGCAGAGAGGGCACTTCTCTATAGCTCGCCTCAGGCAACAAAGAGTCTAGGTTCACCTCTAGCTGTATCAAGTCAGACCTCCCTAGTCACTAAATTAAGGATATACCCATATTAAAGGAGGTGGGAATACCTCTTTAAACAATGGTGCAACATACAGTAGATAGATGAGATAGATAGATAGATAGATAGATAGATAGATAGATAGATAGATACAGTGCTACTCCCATGGAGTATACATGGGAAGGACAGCAGCCCGTTTGTATGAATTGTGCACCCTATTTTCTACTTTTGTCAGTCTCTTGTACTGCTATGAACCTTCTTTATAGATAGATATAAAATATATTGATATGAGCTATATAGATAGGAGATGGCAGAAAGAAAGATAGATGTCGATATAGATATGAGATAGATAGAAGAAAGAAAGCTAGAAATAGATACAAGTATAGAGACTGTCGATATAGAGATAGATAAACTTAATATGATAGATAGATAGATAGATAGATAGATAGATAGATAGATATAGATAATACATCACTATGACCCTCCATATCTATTTGGCTATCACAGTTTTTAGGCTATTCACCCATATCAGCTATTTAGGACTAATCCTGAACATATGGTGTATTATTATATCATAGAGATATATGTGCTCTGTAATTTAAAGGGGTCCTCTAGGATTAAGCTTTGGATATATAGTAATCTACTCCTTGGTAAAGTGAGAATGTGGATCCCATCTGACATATATTACATCATCCAAGCTCAGTTTATGGAGACGCTTCTCCTATAGACTGTGTCCATATAAGAAACACTTTAAGAAGTGAAAGCTAGTCTCTATCTACCTCTAGAGATTAAGCTACATGAATATAAGGAAGGCCCCCAAACCACAGAAGCCCGAAAATTATCAAGGGCAGGAAGCAGTTAAAACTAATCTCAGGTTGCAACATAGTAACAATCCCAACACAAACATCCTGGAATATTGTAAAACAAACAGATACAAATGTAACAATACAATAAGAGAGGGGCACTCACCTCCAGGCTCCAGCTATGGGGGTCTTCAGCACTATAGGGTCTCCAGATGATCCATTCTGTGCAGAGCTAAGGTCTGGAGACAACTGCCTGCAGATAATCACTTAGTGTTGGTGAAACTTTTCATATTCCTGCCTCCAAATTCGGATTGAGGGAGGGGAGGGAAGAGGGGGAGGCTCTGTGTTTTCTATGACAGCAAGCCTATGTGATGTGTTGTTCTGGAGATTCCCTGAGGGGAGCACAAGGAGGCTGCAGTGCTTGTCCCTGCAGGTAGCAATCCTGGCATCAAGGTGTTAATTCAGTGCACAGATGCATATGGGGATGGCAGGCGCCTACCTGGGAGGGGGCTCTGCAGATGGCTCTCACAGGGCATCCTGCAGGCTCCTGGGGGCTTCAAGTTTGTCTTCTGAGCAGAGATGGATCATATTTGTCTCCTTGGTTGGGGCCTTGAAGAGAAGGAGATGGGGGAGAGGTCAGGAAGCTGTTGTAACAGATAGTAAGAGCAGGACTTGTTTGCTGGGGAAGCTGTATGGTGATAGTATGCAGCAAACCAGGAAGGGACTGGGCTCTTAAAGGCGCAGCCCCACAATAATCCCACATGCAACAGTACAGGCTGCGCATACGGATGTATATACACACGCACATACTGTATGTACTTACCTGCTGGGGGTAGATCCTGAATACAGAGTCAATATTATTTAGCGCAGCAATAGACTGCAGCAGAGAAAGCCCTATCAATCTGATTTACAGTCTGCAATAAATCTACTCCATCCATGAGTTGTAAAGCGCTACGGAATATGACGGTGCTATATAAATAACCATTATTATATTATTATAGATGTAGCCCTGGGTCTGGCCATGTGGAGGCGCTCTTCATTTTTAGGACGTTCTATAGTAGTAGTGTCCTGTACTATACAGGCGGTCCCCTACTTAAGGACACCCGACTTACAGATGACGCCTAGTTAAAGACGGAACCCTCGGCCCACTGTAGCGTCCTGTACTATACAGGCAGTCCCCTACTTAAGGACACCCGACTTACAGATAACTCCTAGTTAAAGACGGACCCCTCTGCCCACTGTGACCTCTGGTGAAGCTCTCTGGATGTTACCATAGTCCCAGACTGCAATGATCAGCTGTAAGGCGTCTGTAATGAAGCTTTATACTTGATGCTCCAATTGTCAAATTTTTTTGTCTGGAACTACATTTCTAAAATATACAGTTTCGACTTACATACCAATTCAACTTAAGAACAAAGCTATGGAACCGATCTTGTACATAACCTGGGGACTGCCTGTATATCTATATATTTATAGCGGCTGCTGGATCCTGATGTAAAATCCGTACCAGACCCCCCCCCCCCCTTGACTATTATAGTAATATAAAAATAATAATTCTTTATATGTTGTGTTTATATTCTGTAGAGCTTTATAGATCATGGGGGACATATAGAGATAAAGACATAACAGAGTAATAACATGGAATAATAGGAGTGAGGGTCCTCTAAGACCTCTACACTTTTTGTATGGGAAATCTACCATCAAAATTTATCATCATAACCCCAGGACCGTGACTGTGGTAATCTTGTTATATTTGTTACCCCCATCATCCTTCCTTCTAAAATCAACTTTTATGATTATGCTAATGAGCCCAAAGGGCCCCTGAGGGTGTTATCAGAGCCCCTCCATGCTGTAACTTCACAGGATGTTACACTGCGTAGGAGCACTTCCCCCTCCCACTGCGCTGAAACTTTCACTGCTGCACTGAGATTACATCAGGCAGGGGTGAGGGAAAAGTCCTAAGGGAGCAGGGGTGAAACAGTGTAGCAGCCTGTGAACCCAGGACATGGAGGGGCTCTGGTAATACTCCTGGGAGCCCTTTAGGCTTATTAGCATAATTGTAGAAGGATGGAGGCTATGGATAACAAATATAAGAAGATTACCAGAGTCACGGTGCCTGGATCTATGAGTAAGTTTCCCTAGTGTATCATGATGGCATGAAGGCTGCTGGATACAGGGGCGGATTAAGACTGTCATGGGCCCAGGCCTGTATGAATATTATGGCCCCTAAAAGTCTGGAATCACTTACTACATATGGTACTAGAATCAGCTTCTTGGAGAATGGAGGATGTGTCCCTTCTCCCTGCTTTCCATCTGTGGTGGAGCTTCAAAGGTCCTGAAATGGCTCTTGTGGACATGTATATTGGGAGCAGCAACAGAAGTATGAGGATTTCATGGGTGAAGGTGCTTGGTGGTTTGGATGGCCATGGGCCCCCTAGAAGGCTTGGGCCCCGGACTATGACTGCTGGCTGGATACAGTTTCCCACTGCATGTTACACCTCTGCTCATAACTATGCACTAAGTTTCAGGCTAATCACAAGCCAATTGTGATAGGAACGAGCCATATTCATTAAAGGGGTTGTCTTACAGCCACCCAAACACTCCACAATGGCTGTAGGAATAGATGGAAAGAGAAGCCAAGTTAGGGACCTCATGGTCTCGTCAGGAGGACATCTCACAGGGGCACCCATTTTAAGAACACAATGCCAACAGTCCTTGGTGCTCATCTGATCCTTCTTATAACAGGACATCAGATATGTCTTACTGACTACAAGATAAGATCGGATCTTGAGAACGGGGCTCAGCTGACCCTTGTCTCATGGTTTTCTACGACATCTGACTACAATTTCTTTATAGAGAACACTTGGCATGGCTTTATATAGAAGTCTATGGAGAAGGGAGGGGGAGATACATGTACAGATAGAGGCTTCTGGAGCTAAATGGAAGTTTCTATCTCACCCAAAAGTGCTTTATTCTCAATAATGGTCAGGATTTTCTATAGTTTCCTTTATGGCCCCATTCATGTGATAGAGATGAGACAAAGACGAGGCCACTGGAGCTAATAGTATGTTCACACTAGTACAGGCCAGCACATCACTCTAATTAGTGAGAGAGGAGAGACACAGGCACATACAGAAGCTGCTGGAGCTAATATTAAGTTTCTATCTCATCCCAAGTGCTTTAGGTCAGTACATCTCTATAATATCCTGTATGACACTACTGATGCTTTTGAGTACGAGAGGACAGACACAGACAGAGTGTGCTGGAGCTAGTATTTAGGTTCTTTCTCACCGCAAGAGCTTTATTCACATCAGTACAAGTCAGTAACTACTAAGGTCCTATCTGACCTTGCTAGAGGAGAAAAGTAGAGGTCGCTGCAAAAATAATAAGTTTCTTTCTCACCCCAAGTGCTTTATTCACATCACTGCAGGTCAGTACTTCCCTATAATGTGCTATATGACCCTACTGATGTTTCTGATTAAGAGGGTTAAGACACATACAGAGACCGCTGGAGCTAATATTTAGTTTCTTTCTCACCCCAATTGCTTTATTCACACCAGTACAGGTCAGTACTTCTCTATAATGTGTGATATGATGATGTTGATGCTTATGAGTGAGAGAGCACAGACACGGGTAATAATAATAATAATTCTTTATTTATATAGCGCACACAGATTACGCAGCGCTGCACAAGCATGTCAAATTGGTCCCTGTCCCCAAGGGGCTCACAATCTAAACAACCTAACAGTATATTTTGAAGTGTGGGAGGAAACCGGAGTACCCAGAGGAAACCCACGCAAACACGGAGAGAACATACAAACTCTTTGCAGATGTTGACCTGAGTGGGATTCGAACCCAGGACCCCAGTGCTGCAAGGCAGATGTGCTACTCACTCAGCCACCGTGCCGCCCGGTGCAGACAGAGGTTGCTGGAGCTAATATTAAGCTTCTGAAGTTATTTATAATGCCATATATGATACTGCTAATGCTTCTGAGTGATAAGAGAGATAATGAGGCCACTGCAGTAATAGTAAGTTTCTACTTCACCCCAAGTGCTTTATTCACATCAGTGCAGGTGTCAGGCTTCAGGGGTAGTGGACCGCCTGGACCACCACGGACGATGACACAAGCCGACACCTGGGACCAGAATCTAAGTGGTTTTCACCAGAGACCTGGTACCACCAGGCCGTTCCACAGGTGTGACGGCAGCAGCCAGGGCGAGGTACAGAGTCAGAAGGCTAGTTTGTGGTCGGGGACAAGCAGGAGGTTGAGGCAGACGGCAAAGGTTCAGGGTCAGAGCAGAGCAGAGCAGAGAAGAAGGTCAGGGCTGGCAGCGGAGGAGCGTAAACGGGAACAGATCCGGGTCAGAACAGGAGGTCAAAACACAGGAATATCGCAAAGGACAAAGCTTTCTCGATGGCATAGAGCATGAAGATCTGGCAGGGGATGCTGGGTAAAGCCGGCTTTTATCAAATTCCGGGAAGTGGCCAGCGCCAATCAGTGCTGCCCTTTAAATTTATGAGCTCTGGCGTGACGAGGACACGTGTGCTGGGAAGCCGTGGCGGGAGCAGAAGCGTGGAGAGGTGAGTGATGCCGGGGAGAGCGGGCACCAGGGAGAGGGGCAAGGGTGCGCCTGCGACCCGGGATGTAGGTCACAGGAGCACCCGTGACAGCAGGTCAGTATTTATTTATAATGTCATGTATGACCCTACTGATACCTCTGAGTAAGTAAGTTAATGAGTCAGGAAGCAGTTTCTCCTCTACATTCTGTGTGCATTGTATTGGAGACATCATAGCAGCTAGTCTCCGGTCACCAGCTCCAAGGCAACTAAGTATCAGAGCTATAGCCTGCAGTGTAAAGTATGGCGAGACAATGCAGGATACAATATGATGGCCACATATAGTGTTACTTGTCATATATTCATGGTAAGGTTTCTTGAAAGGTTGGATGTATATATGTCACGGTGACATTTGCCTCATGGTATCAGTTACTTGGATGTACTTTCGGAGGGGGTTATTATTTTGTCTGCTGGATTTGTTCTGCCTCCAGGTCCGGCCCTTGACCTCTTGTTCCTGGCTGCTTGTGTTTTGTAAGTTGTGTTTCTCTTGTTTTATTGAATTCCCTCCCTGTAACATGATCTGAGGTTATTTATGCTGCGCCTACACCGCTCAGTCCTGCAAACACAATCAAACTTCTGAAGCCGATAAGCCCGCAGCCATCGCGTCTAATCACAGCACATTATCCGGCCAGCGAGAAGTTTGATTCAATTTCGTCTTATTGACAGGAAGTGAATTTTCGACAACTGGTGTCATGTGTTACCGTGCAAAATCACAGCCAATGTTAGGCATTGTCCTTGGTTATCATACCGTTGTGTATGTTGTTAGTAGCAGCAGGACTGTGAAAATAGATCTCCACTGTAAACATGTCCTCACACTGCTGTGCTCTTAGCCCTCTTGCAAAGAACTGCTCCACAGTAACTGCTGTCCCTTTTAATGTTTATGCCTGCTATACTCACTCTATACTAACTGTGTAAATCTAAATCTAGCCACAGCTTCCACCTAGTAATGTCCACATGTAGATATGCATTCTTAGTTTCTTATGGAGCCTTTTAGTACCTCCCCCTTGTGGTGGCTACTTATAGAAAATCATTTTTAGTTTTGCTATAGGGGCTTTAATATCCTCCTCTTAGTGGTAGCTACATGTAGGAAAGTGTTTTAGCATTAATAGCTCCCCCTGGTGGTGGCTACATGCATTAAAGAATTCTTAGTTTCGCTATGGAACTCTTTAGGAGTGGCTATGTGTGAAGAGATATTCTTAGTTTTTTATTGGACCCTATAGTAGCTCCAGCCAGTGGCTACTACTAGAAAAGCATTTTAGTTTGGTTATCCCTAGTGGTGGATTCATGTAGAAAAGGATTTAGCATTTTCCAATGTGGCCCTATAATAGCTCCCCATAGTAGAAGCTACATACTTAGTTTCCCTATGTGCCCGATAGTATCTCCTCCTAGTATGGCTACATGTAGGAAAGCATTCTTAGTTTCTCCATGGGCCCTAAAAAAGTTCCCCTATTAGTGTTTTTTAGAAATAGACTTTTGGTTTTAGTTTTCAACAATAGCTCCAATAGTTGTAACTAGATGTAGAAAAAGTATTCTTAGTGTGGCCCTATAATAGCTCCCCCTTGTGTTGGACTCTTTGTTGGTCTTTATAGTAGCTCCCCCTAGTGGTGGCTATTTAAAGAAAATAATTGTTCATTTTGCTATAGGACTTTTAGTATCCTCCTCTTAGTGGTAGCTACATGTAGGAAAGCATTCTTTATTTTCCAATGGAAACCATTAAATAGCTCCACCTAGTGATGGGGAAAAAAGTAAAAAAAAAATCTTAGTATTGCTATTCTTTATATGACTCTATAGTAGCTCCCCTAGTGGTGACTACATGTAGAGCAGAATTTTAATTTTGCTGTGTTACACTATAGCAGTGATGGCGAACCTATGGCACTGGTGCCAGAGGTGGCACTCAGAGCCCTCTCTGTGGGCACTCAGGCCATCACCAGAGATGACTCCAGGTATCTTCTTGCAGTCCCAGACAGCGCAGGACTTGCTGTGCACAGAGCTATTTTAATGTGACAGCTGTACCTGGGACTATTTTCTGCTTTATTGGTGTCCTCAGGTGCTGGTATCAATGAAAACTGTGACAGAGAAGGGAGTATAAATCACAAATTACATTTTTGTGTTGGCACTTTGCGAAAAATAAGCTGATCTTTGTTGTAGTTTGGGCACTCGGTCTCTAAAAGGTTCGCCATCACTGCACTATAGTATCTCCTCGTAGTGGTGGCTACATCTAGTAAAACATTTTTTGTTTCTCTATTTAACCCTATAGTATCTCCCCCTAGTTATGACTACACGTATCAAAGCATTCTTTGTATCTCTAAGGGGCCCTATAATAACCCCAACCTCCTTTTGGTGGATTTATGTAGGAAATGATTTTTAGTTTGGCTATGCATTGCTATCAAAGTCCCTAGTAGTGGTAGATATATTTATATCTAAATATATCTAGAAAAGTATTAATAGTTTTGCTATGAGGCCCTTCAATAGCTCCCCCTAGTGATGGATTAACATAGAAAGAAATTCCCAGTTTTGTTATGGGTTCCCTAAGATTTCTTATATACATATAACTTTCAGGTCTAACTCATGGTAACTTATTTTTAGGAATTATAGGGGTGTACCTTAGGGTCCATATACCTACTTGGGACATCACCCTATGGGTGCTAAATACAGGGAAATTAAATTCTATTCTGTGGAGTGTTACAACAAATAGAACTTTTCTAGGAACAGAGCTACAATATTCAGGAGTCATGAGAACTTGTATGACTCAAGGCAACCATTAGAAAATGCTCCCCCTCGCCCATTATTACATTGCTATGTGCCCCCAGGCAGCGGTGATAGCTATGTCACCTGTCACTACCTGTCATTACCATCACCTGTACTGGCCGGATACAATACAGCTCCAGTATACACAGCACAGATGACCTACATCATATACAAAGCAACAGGAGGTGGATGAGGGCAATGCACACAGCAACGTACAAAACACACAGGGGACATAGACTTTCATAGGTGTATTGCAGGTGTATATCAGATGACCGGTGCAAGGTCCTGGGACCTGGGATCTATAATTATTGACCTAACCTTGTGATATGCCTTAAATTCATCTTGGAGAATCCTTGGAAAAGGGTCATCCTTTTAGCATTCACTGGATGGATATCCTGGGGGTGTTTCCCGCCACATTCATAAATTGGGACTTTTGTAGCAATAAATTGTTGAGTAAAAAATCAAGTATTTTTTTCTCTTTGAGCGCCATCTAGTGTCCAAATAGTAGACAGCATCCACCATCATTTGTTCTTATGTGTGCACCACTGGTTCTGGTCCAAATGCTGCATAGGGTTTGTCATAAAACATAGAAGATATTTCAGTCTTGGGCTATTTTAAGTTTCTTGGGTTCTACCAGGACATAGTCATCCATGATTGGCGCCTGAGAAGGAGATGATCCCTAACAGCGCCCAAATCTTGCTTAAAATTTGCTGTGGGGCATCTTGTATCAGTCCACTAGGGGGTTTTCATATTCCTAGGAAACCGCTTTTAAGCCAAACCCCTAGAACTTCCCCAAAGCTACAGAGAATTCCCTTTGAGCGGGGTTCACAAACCTCACTGTTCTCAGCCCAAAGCAGACTAAATTACCTAGAATTTTTCAAAAATCCTATCAAATGTATTTCTATTGACTACACTAATCTTTGTTTTGCACCTGATTATACACAGATTTTTAAGGCAGCAGTAAGTCATACGAGTAAGAGTGACATACGCTGGGACCGGGAAATATCCTCACAACAAGAAACCCGATAACAAGGAACAGCGCTGCAGAAAGGAGGAAACAGAATACAGGATTGCAGAGAACAATGTTTCCTGTAGAGGGAGCTCTTGTATTTCAGTCACCAAGATTGACTTTAAAGGGAACCTGTCAGCACTGAAGTCAAGTTCTCCCACCCCCTCTTCTTTTACCAGAACACCTCCGTCCTGTAGCTTCACAGGCTGTTACACTTTGCAGGAGCATTTTCCCCTCCAGTTGATTTTAGAAGGAAGGAGGCCATGGATAACAGATATAAGATGATTCCCATAGCCCTGGTGCCTGGATCTATGAGTAATGTCCCTGGTTTATCAGGATGGATTTTTATCGTAAATTTCCCTTAAAGTTTTAGTACTGATCTCGGACAACTCTTTTAACTGTAAATCTTGTTAACATGCTAAAGAGACACAAGAGTATTTCGGGTTTTCTAGACTTCATAAGAAGACGCCCAATGATGATAGATGTTACAATATGACCTTCCACCAGCAGGGGGCCTTATTTAAAGAGGAATTGTTACTGCTATTAACATGTCTATATTTCCCTGAATAATAATAATAATAATAACAATAATAATAATCTTTATTTATATGGCGCCATCAAATTCCGTAGCGGTTTACAAATAATAATGGTGTAATCTGCCTCCCTAATGTGCTATGGGAAGTGTGGATAAAGGCGCAGGTCAGTAATAAATTAACTAACACGCCCCTTTAAGTGCACATTTTAGTAAAGTGACAAAGTGCAACCACAACACACAAGTGGCACAAACACATAATAAATTAAGTATAAGCTCATAAAACGTTCTTTTTTAGTGCAAACTTAGACAAAAAACTGGCAAAGGCACCTTAATATATCAGGGCCAATATCTTCATATAAACCTGTGACGTTCCGCTCCTCTGTTATTCCTTCTAGAAATCAGCGAAATTTCTAATTGACCAATGGGAATTACCAGTAGGGGGGAGTAGCACTACACACCTCAGTGCTGTTGGGAGACACACCCCTTTGACTAAATAGAATGGAAACACTAATTTGGCAATGAAGTCATAGATTTCCAGGAGGAATAACTGAGGGACGATACAACACAAGGTCATAAAGAGACAACAGAATCGCCGCGTTGCTTCCATTTAGGGTAACATTACTTCTGTCTATGTAAAGACAGACGAATACGCTGCAAAAAACAGGAAGAATGGGGAGGGTTACACAATGTATGTGTTAAAAAAAATGTAGAAAAATACCAAAAAAATGAAGAAACTCAGAGATCGTATCATCCGTCAAATCTGCAAACCTCAGCGCAGTTTCCGTGACGTGAGAGATCGCCTTGTGTTGTGGCTTAGACGATATTTCCTGGCCCTAAGAGCAGCGCACCCTCTGCACACACACACACTGACTGTACAGGCACAGGGATGGCCTACGACTACCAGGAAGGTAAGTGCACACCTCAAATCCTAGCATCACACCCCACACTAATCCCAGGGTTTACCCCAAAATCCTCAAGTCATTTTTTCCCAAATGATGAAAATTGTAGTGGGACTTTCTGTCACGTAGAGATCTCCCATCACACAAGATGATCCCTACCCTGATGATCCCTACATTTCAGACCACTGGACGTTACAGAGGATTGTGCACAGTCATGCGATTGTAAAAAGAGGTGAAGTATTTGGGGTACTGAGAGAAGTAATTGCCCCCCATTCCGCTTCTTCCTCCAGCTCCAGGGACTACAGCCCCTGCACATAGGGGTCCACATATTATCCCTGTACTGTGACATCACTGTGTGTATTATCCATGTACTGTGACATCACTGTGTGTATTATCTCTGTACTGTGACATCACTGTGTGTATGATCCCAGTACTGTGACATCACTGTGTGTATTATCCCTGTACTGTGATATCACTGTGTGTATTATCCCTGTACTGTGACATCGCTGTATGTATTATCACTGTACTGTGACATCACTGTGTGTATTATCCCTGTACTGTGACATCACTGTGTATTATCCCTGTACTGTGACATCACTGTGTGTATTATCCCTGTACTGTGACATCACTGTGTGTATTATCTCTGTACTGTGACATCACTATGTGTATTATCCTGTACTGTGACATCACTGTGTGTATTATCCCTGTACTGTGACATCCCTGTGTATTATCCCTGTACTGTGACATCACTGTGTGTATTATCCCTGTACTGTGACATCACTGAGTGTATTATCCTGTACTGTGACATCACTGTGTGTATTATCCCTGTACTGTGACATCACTGTGTGTATTATCTCTGTACTGTGACATCACTGTGTTTAATATCCCTGTACTGTGACATCACTGTGTGTATTATCCCTGTACTGTGACATCACTGTGTGTATTATCCCTGTACTGTGACATCACTGTATGTATTATCTCTGTACTGTGACATCACTGTGTGTATTATCCCTGTACTGTGACATCACTGTGTGTATTATCCTTGTGCTGTGACATCACTGTGTGTATTATCTCTGTACTGTGACATCACTGTGTATTATCCCTGTACTGTGACATCACTGTGTGTAATATCCCTGTATTGTGACATCATTGTGTGTATTATTCCTGTACTGTGACATCACTGTGTGTATTATCCCTGTACTGTGACATCACTGTGTGTATTATCCCTGTACTGTGACATCACTGTGTGTATTATACCTGTACTGTGACATCACTGTGTATTATCCCTGTACTGTGACATCACTGTGTGTATTATCCCTGTACTGTGACATCACTGTGTGTATTATCCCTGTACTGTGACATCACTGTATGTATTATCTCTGTACTGTGACATCACTGTGTGTATTATCCCTGTACTGTGACATCACTGTGTGTATTATCTCTGTACTGTGACATCACTGTGTGTATTATACCTGTACTGTGACATCACTGTGTATTATCCCTGTACTGTGACATCACTGTGTGTATTATCCCTGTACTGTGACATCACTGTTTGTATTATCTCTGTACTGTGACATCACTGTGTGTATTATCTCTGTACTGTGACATCACTGTGTGTATTATACATGTACTGTGATATCACTGTGTGTATTATCCCTGTACTGTGACATCACTGTGTGTATTATCCCTGTACTGTGACATCACTGTGTGTATTATCCCTGTACTGTGACATCACTGTATGTATTATCTCTGTACTGTGACATCACTGTGTGTATTATCCCTGTACTGTGACATCACTGTGTGTATTATCTCTGTACTGTGACATCACTGTGTGTATTATACCTGTACTGTGACATCACTGTGTATTATCCCTGTACTGTGACATCACTGTGTGTATTATCCCTGTACTGTGACATCACTGTTTGTATTATCTCTGTACTGTGACATCACTGTGTGTATTATCTCTGTACTGTGACATCACTGTGTGTATTATACATGTACTGTGATATCACTGTGTGTATTATCCCTGTACTGTGACATCACTGTTTGTATTATCTCTGTACTGTGACATCACTGTGTGTATTATCCCTGTACTGTGACATCACTGTGTGTATTATCTCTGTACTGTGACATCACTGTGTGTATTATCCCTGTACTGTGACATCACTGTGTGTATTATCCCTGTACTGTGACATCACTGTGTGTATTATTCCTGTACTGTGACATCACTGTTTGTATTGAATAGTGTGCAGAAAGTATACAGTGTGCAGTGGGGGCCCATGGTTACATATTCGGTAGCTGCCCATGACACAAAGCTATGTAGAATCTCTGTTAATTAATCTCTGTCGTTAACCCCTTAAGAACGCACAATTTTCTCATATTTTGGGGGCTTTGTACAATAACAAAAACCATAGAAACTTTTTTTCATTCATATGCATATATATATATATATTTTCAACAGAAAACAAACAATGTATGTATGGATTCTTAGAAATAACTTATATAATAATAAAGGGTTTTTTTGGGCAAAAAAGTCTGTAAAATGCAAAAAAAAAATACCTCTATTACCTCTACCTGTTTTTGAAAACACATCCATTTTTTACCGGTTGTGTCAGTTTTTGCCAATCATCTTAATTAAGATAATTGGGAAAAACCGACAAAAACACATGACTAAAAAAGGGATAAAAACGGGTGCAAAATGCCACGTGTGACATCACCCTTAGGCTGCAACCACACATGGCATCTACATTGCGTTTTGAAACGGAATATAACAGCTGAGGAGTTAACGTAACGTTAACACAGTTGATAACCATGTGTTGCAAATACATGCATTAACGAGATGTTAATGCATATGTTAACCTTGTGTTTACACTCCATTTTGTAAACCCTAATGTTAACAGCAGTTTAATTAGGCAAATCTCCTCTTCTCAGCTGTTGCATTGTGTTTCAAAACGCAATGTAAACGCCACATGTGGTTGCGGACTAAGTGTTCACGCAGCCAGAGGACTTGTTTTATGCAGGATGGACATGTATTATTATTGTTAGGAAGATTTTTTTATTATTATTTATTTTTCATCTGAAGTTATAATCTGAAGGATTGCAGCAAGGCAATGTATGATAATATGGACAGGTGACAGGTTTGATGCAAGGACCCAGGTTTTTTAGAAGAATCTTTTATAGTCAGAGGTTTTATAATCTTCATATTAGATTTAGACTGGTTGTGGTTTGGTTTAGTGTAGGAGACAACACGCGTGACTGCAGCGACCCTGAAAAGTCGGGGGAAATTCAGTTTTTATTTCAATGCAAATTAGCTTCACGGTGCACTGGGGGCGGAGTCTCATCTGTTGGTGCACTCATTTTCTTCTCTATACTTCCTATTAGGGTGCGGTCACACGGTGCATTATTGGTGCTGCGTTGTTGTTTTTTTGGGGTTTTTTGCATTGGGCTGGCTTTAATCAATTTTTCTTCCTTTGTGGAAGAAAAACACAGCTGCTTACATTTCCAGCAATGAAGAAAACCAGGTTTAAAACAGCCAAACGCACGGTAAATGTGCAAAAGCGCACAAAGAACGGTCCAAGAATGTACCGTGTGACTGCACCCTAACTATAAGGGTCGTCAGTCATTGTATAATAGTGTGGTGCAAGAAGAAGAGGGTGCACCGGTAGGTGAGGCTCCGCCCCTGGAGCACTGGGTATAAGTAGAATTATCTCTAAAATGAAACATCAATGAAAAACAGGAAAGTGATATCTGAAAAGCTCTTAAAGCGGCCGAGCTGATGATGTTGAGTGAATTGGAAGCTGGTAGACTCCCTGTAAGAGTAATAATGATGTAATATTAGAAGCAAAGTCTTGGTGGCGGCAGTAGCTTCCGCAAAGAATCTCGGCCTAAAAATAAACCATTTTGGCCCCAAAAAACACAGTTTTGCAACCTAAATAGGACATCCTGTGCACTTCTATAGAGAGTGGAGATGACATATATATGATATGATCTGTTCCTATGATAATATTCTAATGAGCGAGGCTGGAGGAAGCTCAGACTGTTACCCCATGTATGTTCCATAACCAGGATGTATATTATTAACCAGTTTTCCACTGAACTACATGAACAACTGGGCCCGGGCCGCCCCGGTACCTCCAGATTTCCAGTGACACATACGTCAGATCTGACTTTACAGTCGTACAAGACTCTTCTATGCGGTCTCCCAGCTAACTCTCTAACTCCTCTCTGCTGTCCGGCTAATGCATCTGTCTCCTGGCTTCTCCTCTCACTCTCCTCTCTGCCAGTCTCTCCACTTTGTTAGACATTGTACAAAAAATTCAGTTTATAATACTAACCATGACCTACAAAACCCCCCACACTTAATCTTTGCTCCTCACAGGACCTTCAGCTTCACTCTATTACCATCCCCTTTTCTCACAACCGCATCCAGGACTTCTCCCGTGCTTCCCCCATACTCTGGAACTCTCTACCCAAATGTGTCAGACTGTCCCCCACTTTCCAAACCTTCAAACATAACCTAAAAACCCACCTGTTCAGGATCTACAACACACAATAACTGCTCTGCTCCCTCACCCCGTGTCTCCATCTTCCCTCCCATATAGATTGTGAGCCCTCACGGAAAGAGTTCTCCTTCAACTTGTCTCCTGGTCATTGTAGTCTTGTATTTGTACTTGTACTTGTTCTTGTCTTAAAGGAAATCTACCATTTTATTTTATGCATTATGAGCCAAACATACCATGTGAATACTGTAGCTACACTGATGCAGGCACATATCTTGTTCAATCCCTTAGCTGAGTAAACAATTATAACATTCAGGATTTTAGGAAAGCTGTATTACCTTCAGCCTGCACATTACAAACTGAGCTTCTTGAGGACTAATCAACCTGAGCTGGATGACTAATAAAACACAGAATCGGGGGGTTGGTGCAGTGATTGATTACTTCTGCCTGTCAGGGACAACACAGTGATTACTTCAGTCTCTTGAACGGTGCATACTTAATGTTAGAGAAGTGCAGAGAGCCAGCACAGAAGTGACAGAGCTTCATTATCATAATAGTTTTTTCCGCAAAACCACTCAGCACAGGAATTAAACAAAATATGTCTCTGCATCAGTGTAGCTATAGCATTCTCAAGGTATGTTTGATTCATAATGCATAAAAGCAAATGGTAGATTTCCTTTAATGTAATGTATGTGAACCCCTTACTGATTGTACAGCACCATAGAATTAATGGTGCTCCGCAATTATTAATAATAGTGTAGTGCAGGGGTGGATTACTATGGCCATAAACCTAAATGTCAGCTACATTTTTGTTCTGCAAATCACTATTATTCCCAACTTTTGCAGATGACAGACCACCACTGGTCCTGTGGAGGGGGTATACATTGTATTAGTGGGTAAACCCCTTTAAATCCTATAACATCTTTCATATTTCCTTTTTGATAGACTTCCCACAGATCCTTTTCAGTACTTTTAAACCGACTCCTCCAAACAACGATGAAGCCAGCAGCCACATGGCCCACCACCAAGAGGCCTTCCTGCCCACAGAGACAACTACAGAGCCCAAATACAAGGTTACAATCAAGTCTCTAAAATTCATGTGTTTTCCAAACTTGTCTGGTTACCCTAATATCATCCCACATATCTCTAAACATTCCTGTTTTTAGAATACTGAAGCTTCACCTAGAAACCCAGGCGTCAGCCTGAAAAACCAAACCTATGAATGGTTTGAAAGGACTCAGCGGAAGAAGATGCTGAAAAATGGCCACTTTGCAGACTGGTTCCACGGATTTGTGACACGCAAGTGAGTGTTATGTGCTGCCTTTATGATGGTTTTTAATGTATTTTTGTAGTAGTTTAGTATTTTGGGCCTACTTCACATCAAGAAGCCTTCTGCCCATAGCAACCAATCCCTGCGCAGCTTTCATTTGGTTTTTTGCTCTTAGAAAATAAAAGCTGTGGTGTGATTGGTTGCTATGGTCAATAAAAGAACATGGGGGCTAGGTCACATAATAGTATTTCACTCTTATTTTTTATGTCAAACTTTGTCAGGCTTCTGGACACGGACCTTGACCAAAATACTCTACATTCCCACCAGAACATAGAAAATGTCACTTCTCTTTTTGAAAAATTGGTGGTAAAATACAGTGTTATTTTTCCCTTAGATTTTCATAAAAACTATAATTTTAACCCTCTTTATTATGGTGTTTTCCTACAAATTTCCCGTCTATCCCAGAATCAGGAAAAAGCTAATATCTAGTGTTTCCTGCTACGTAACAGCCCACATCTGGGGTTCTCACAGTTATAGCTTGAGGCAGGAAAGGGTTAAAGTTGACCATGTTGAATACGTGTTAATTTCAGTCTTGCGTATTTGCGCAGGGGTGAGAGGGTGTAGCGCCGCTTTGTACACAGAATAGATATATTACACGCTCTTTAAAACTTTAACAGGATGTTGGGTTTTTTAGTAGCATCACCAGGGTTGTGATAAAATTGTAAAAAATACTTTTTCTGTGGCTTGTTGCACTGGTCCTTATACAATAGGATTAGCCTACTTACTGCTATAGATAAGTATCTGATCACTAGAGGTACAATCAGTGTCAGATTGGGGATCCTGGAGTCTATCACATAAGATGATTATGGGGGTCTGTGCTCTATCCAGTTTTGGGTTGTCTTTGGCAGGACATCTTGGGCCCATTATTGTGTTGTGTGACGGGGCAGTCCAGTCCTGGGAATGATTGCTGGAACCCCCAGATGACCAGGAGAACGGGGGTCTGTAATGTAATTGGAGCAGTGGTGCTCATGCTTGGCCCTTGATGAGACTAATGGAGCACCCAGGGATCTTTGTGGACCCCCTTCCTGATAATTCAATGGCAGTGGTGGCGAACCTATGGCACGGGTGCCAGAGGTGGCACTCAGAGCCCTTTCTGTGGGCATCAAGGCATTCACCCCAGCATAGAATTTGCTAGACATGACTCAAGCTTCATCCTATGGTCCAAGACAGCCCAGGACGTGCAATGATCAGCGCTATTTTAAAGCGACAACTCCTTGGCTGCCAAGACTATACGAGAAGCGAGAAAGTGTGGACAGAGATGGATTATCATTGGAGCTCCTGCTCTGGGTCTCCTGATTCTTCCTCTTCAGGGGACCCTGGAAGGAAGCTACAATCCAAATTTCTGCATCTTCTTTCTATTGTATTGGTGTCCTCAGGACAGCAATAAGATTGAAACCTGTGATACAGCAGGGATCAATAAGTTACTGCTTAAATTGTCATGTTGGCACTTTGCGACATAAAAGTAGGTTTTGGTTGTAGGTTGAGCACTCCGTCGCTAAAAGGTTCGCCATCACTGCCCTATAGCTTTATTAAGTCGCTTCATATAATTTTATTGTGAATGACATATGATACGACAGATTGTCACCCGTTATCCCTCCTGTCACACACAGCCGAGCTGAAGAAATACTGCACGATAAACCTGTGGGATGTTTTCTCATCCGTTTCTGTGAAAGTCGAGTCGGATTTGTCCTGTCCTACAGGTAAGATATTTGGCACAATAAGTCACTGTATACAGGTGTATGATCAGAATGCCAATGACTAAGGGTGCACCATCCATGAGGTGCGTTGAGCCTCTTGCCACAGACAGCACCCCCTGCAGAAAGATAGGAAGTTGTATTGGGGGCGCAATCCCCTGCTAATAGGAGGACCTGGGTGTGACCTCATGGGTGTGAGACAATGCCCTGATATATTACTTCTGGATAGGGCTGACGTGTTGCCATTTCATGGTTCGCCTCAGGCAGTAGAAAGTTTGTATACATCCCTGCCAATGACAAGTCCAGCTCTGCTATATCTTATACCAAATTTGATTTTTATCCCATGACAAAGCCCATACAATATCATGCAGCAACATGCACCACTGATATGCTCCCTCATTGGCTGCATCCCTTAAAGGGGAAATCTGCAATAAAAGCTGATTATTTACCAGTGAAATCTGCAAGGGATCCAATCTGTAAAACGGGTTGCTGCATTATGTTTTGATAAACTTTGCATCCATTAACCACTAGGTCTCTTTGCAGCTCAGTCACCCTACTGGGCTCTCTTTCATAGAGAGAGCTCTCTAGGTAACAACTCAGCTTTCCCAGGTTCAGATACACTAAAACTCTTGTTATCCAGGCTTCATTGTATAATATTATGCAACAGTACCACCCAGTGCTACAAATAGTTTTATTGTATGCACTATATTTATATGTATTCTGTTTTACTACCAAAGTGTTAATGTATTTCTTTATTTTAATGAGTCTTCCCCTGATGTAATGCAGTCTATTCATTGGCTAGCTCCCGAGAACCTTCCAGGAGCTGAGAGCTGGAGTTTATAAATATGGGCTCAGCTCTGTGGTTGTGGGTCTAGCTACTGAAATCAAAGACTACAGACATATTTCTGACAAATTGTTCTGCAAATGCAGCAGAGCTGACCAGGCTCCCAGGACACTGGGAGTTTGCTGACATGATATCCGCGTCTAGGCCACAACCAAGCCAGCCATCATTATACCCTATTAATTATTAATTAATAATTAATTTATTAACATGTTCCATATACTGTAATGTCTTATACCAGGGCCCCCGAGCGATGCCGCCACTTCATGCTCAACCAGCAAGAAGATGGACAGTATGTGATAGAAGGGGAGAATAGCGCCCACCCCAGTCTAAAAGATCTGGTCAGGCACTACTGTAGGTTTCCTGTGGAGCCCTATAAAGAGGTGCTGACAACAGCCTGCCCCACGGTATGTACTAGATGCTTTATTATTTATTTTTACTGATTCATACAAGGGACAGTTTGTATCTGTCTACATGGGAACTTCCTGTGGGCTACATTTCTGGCTGCAAGAGGGAGAAGGAGACTGACTGGGGGTTATACATATGATCCTAGATTTGTAGGAGACTGACTGGGGGTTATACAGAAGATGTTGGAGTTGTAGGTGACCGACCGGGGGTTATACAAAAGATGCTAGAGTTGTAGGAGAATGAGAATTTACTAGGACCTAAATTTACAACTACCAGAGGGCAAAGGACACTGACTAGATGTTATACTTACAGGAAAAGTAAACTTACGAGATGTTACTAGTCACTATATTTACCACTACCGGGGGGGAGGAGACTGACTAGAAAAACCCTACGGACTATTTTTACAGCTACCACTAAAGAGAAGGAGACTGACTAGATGTTATTTTTAGAGACTCCACAGAGAGAAGGAGTAAGACTAAGATTCTACTAAGGACTATATTTATAGCTCCAGGGGGAAGGAGACCAACCTGTGTTAATATTTAAAAATATAGGGGAAGACCAACTGTGGGTTATTTATATAAAGATACCAGGATGGAAGGGGCATGGGGTCTATAAATATATAGAGCAGCCAGATCGGGAAGTAGAATATAGTGAGGACTTTATTTACTAGAAGGGTAAGACTATTGACTGGGAAGTACCCAAAAGAACTATCCTCCCAGCTAGCTATACCAATGTATATATACAATGTTATTTATTATCTATAGAACCCTTTCAAACATAACGCCTCCAGCCTGGCACACCACAACCCATACCCTGCCACCACTGATGACCAGGTATATGCCAGTGTCAGTAAACAGCAACAAGCACCTCCAGATGGCACGCTTCTACTAGCCACCTCCCCTAAAGAAAGGAACCAGCATCTGTGTGAGGGGAAAGTACCGGTAAGATAATACTACTACATAGACATCCAGTACCTATAAGCTCCCTTATAGATATAGGGCCCCTTATAACCCTTAATGATCTCATTGCACAGGTGGAATATGCTTCACCATCATTCACCACAAAGAAGGTCCCAGCATGTCCTAGGAAAGTATCTATACCAGGTCCACCACACCTCGCAGAGGTGAAGAAGCCTTCATTAGATGATGAGAGCGATGTAGAAGATGTGTCTCCATCAGTATCACCTACTTACAGTCCTGTGGAGGAGATCCATACGTACTCAGAGCCAAGCCTATGGGAGCGACCAAGACTGGGGACCGCCAGTAACGTTAGTGAGCCCATAGCCTTCTACGCCGTAGGGCGGGGATCTTCTAAGGACACTATGGAGAACGTTTACAGCGAGGTGGACCTCAACTCCGTGACATCATGTCACCCCAGAGCCGCCATGAGCCGTCACGATGGACTCTCTACTCTGCCCACACCCAAAGCTGCGAAACACAAGGCCACGGCTTTCCATTCATCATTCCGCTCTCACAAGGCGCCGCCACAGGACGACCTCTGGAGGGGGCAGTTCTCACGGGTTAATGTAGGTATTTTGTAGGACAAGCTTCCCCTCTTTATTGAGAACTGGACCCCCATGATAAGGATTGCTGGGAGTCCCAGCTATCAGACCCTCAGTGATTATCTGCAGACTCAAGTTTTGTCACAAGGATTCTTGAAGGTCGGGTATTGATTTATAGGGAGTATATATTCAGTACAAGATATCCTTTAACGAAAGCTACCATCATACTCATAGAGTCAGGCACCGTTACTGTGGTAATCTTATATTTCTTATCCATGATCTCCTTCCTTCTCCTTCTAAAATCAACTCACATTATGCTAATGACCCTGAAGGGCTCTGGGGGTGTTAACAAAGCCCCTCCCATGCTGTAGCTTCATTGGCTGTAAAACTGTGCAGGAGCTCTTCCCCCTCCCACTGTGGCTGAGGGAGGAGGGAGTGCTGAGTGGGAAGGAGTGACAGTGTAGAGAGCCCTTCTGGATCGTTCAGATAATTTTAAAAATTGATTTTAAAAGGAAGAAAGCCATGAATAACAAATATAAGAAGATTACCACAGTCCCGGTGCCTGGATCTATGAGTAGTGTCCCTGGTTTATCATGATATATATTTTAGTAGATTTCCTTATATGGTAATATGTTGGGGTCCGGCAGCCGCACATCTGAGTGATTTTTAGCAGCTGATAAACAGAGAATGGAACAGGAAGCAGACAGCGCCATTCTCTGTGTAGTGGCTGAAGCGACTCACTGCAAGGCAGCTCCTAATTAAAAGATTTGGGATTTATCTGCAGTTACCAAGTCGAACCACTACACAGGGAATGGTGCTCTCTGCATCCTGTCCCACTCTCAGGTTTCTGTCTTTAGGACAGATACTCCTGCCACGCCAACCATTAGTGAGAACAGAACCCCCTGTTCTCCGTATTGTTGGGGGTCCCACAATCAAAGTTGACACATCCTCTTTAAAGACTCTATGGCCCCTCAACTAACTATACTGTCCCATAGTCTAAGGATAGGTTCATATTTTTGGCCTGGAAAACTTCTTTAGGCCACAACACGACCACACGGACAGTCAAAACATGGGAATCGCCAATGCAGCATTGCCGAAGGAGGGCAAGTCACATTATAGAAATACAGTCCCCTACTTAAGGACACCTGACTTACAGACGACCCCTAGTTAAAGACAGACCCCTTTGCCCCCTGTGATCTCTGGTGAAGCTCTCTGGATGTTACTATAGTCCCAGACTGCAATGATCAGCTGTAAGGTGTCTAATGAAGTTTTATTGATAATCCTTGGTCTAATTGCAGCTCTAATTGTCACTGGAGCAAAAAAAAAAAAAAATCTAAAAATCTTCAATTATAAAATATACAGTTTCGACTTGCATACAAATTCAACTTAAGAACAATCTTTCGGAACCTATCTTGTACGTATGGATACATACCACCTTGGTAGTACATATACAGTATATGACGGTAGCTATATTATATATATTTACAGGCGAAGCATCACGCTACCGTACAGCTAGACGAACCGATGTACGCAAAGGGCCACCCGAGTCCACCAGGTCTGGAAGAAGAGAACATCTACGAGAAAATTCCAGAAAACTGTGCACCCACACAGAAGAGCAAGCACCCAGGAAGAAGAGCCAGATGACACATTTACAATAGCAATAGGAAATGGGAGAAAAATCCACTTTTTGCTATTTTTGTATTATATTAATATTGTAGAGGAGGATTTTTTTTTTGTATCTTTTAGATTAAAAATACCCTATGGACTTTTATCTGCTATTCTTATGTGCCCAAAACAAACTACTTAAATCCTAAACTGTGACTTGCCGAAAAATGGGATCAACTTATAAAGATGATTAGACCCAATAAAATCTATGTTACATAAAATATCAGGCTTATAAAAAATATTCCTGTGCTTGATCCATTGTACAATAATAGCAGTTTATGGTGCCATTTACTTGCATATTATGGCGCCTCCCGGTGTTCAAAATGTAGAACGGTGTGCTCGTCCACCTAATATGAGCTGAGTGTTGGACGCACATGCTCAGTCACTCTCTCACAGGGAAGGGGCAGAACAAGTGGAGTATGGCTGAGAAGAGGGGGAGGAGACTGATTGTGGCCAAAGACACAGAAGTTGCCAGAAGGAGGAGTGGAAAGATTCTTGCATCTCAAACCAATTTGGTCCCCTCCCCCCACCACCATGGAAACCAAAAGTGACAATTTTTTATTTCATGGTAGAAACATTGTAAATTAGTTCAAAACTATCTTTTGGTACAAATATAAATAATTGTATAACCCCTCAAAGAGCAAGAAGCAGCAACTTTCTTGCATGCTGATAGTTGCCATGTATATACTGTATATATCATTTACATGTTTTTGCAGGTTAAAAGGAACGCTCCAATCAAAGATGATTCATTGGATAATACAAGGTGCAGGGCCTGAAGGGAGGAGCAGGACTCATTGTCACTGTATTCCTAGAACCCGGAGTCCTGCTCCTCCCTTCAGACCCCGCACAAGGTAGAATTCGACGAAGCAGTGACTGGAAGATTCCTTTAATCAGTTGTCAGATGATTTAACATGTCACCACCACTTGGGGTACACATGAATGACAGTGATTTAAACCCCTTTAAAATCAGCAACCCTATCGTCCACGGTACTTCTAAAGGAAAGTTTTTGCACGTAAGTTCCGTGACCCTCTGAAAATTCCAGTTGGGTGCAAAGCCCAATATTACCAGAATGTACCAGAGCAACACTGGGAGCAATATGTGCACACATGGCCAAAATTGTTGGTGCCCCTCGTTTAACAAGGGATTGGGTGGGGAGGGGGGGGGGGGTCGGGGGGGCCACAATGGTCACAGAAATAACTTGAATTTCACAAAAGTAAAAAATAAATTTCTATAAAATGTAGCTTAAAAATGGCTACATGAAGTTAGCTGAAACGTTGCTCTTTGTCCACATGTGAATAAAAGTGCTGCTTCTCTACTTGGATCTTCTGACTTTCTATAAAGATGAGCAAATGACAGGCAGACATTGCTTTCCTGCCAGGCTTCAGCAGAAGGTTTTACAAAAAATAAAATAATCCTCGACAGAAGTGATGGTTCCCCCGAAAAGAATATAAGGGACATGTTAAACCGCAGTGTGTCTACTAATTACTATCATGGGAGTCTACAGTCTTGTAATCGGTCAGTAGCCTGTATATAGCTCCTCCCCGCACTGTATACGGGGCTACTGCTCCTCCCCGCGCTGTATACGGGGCTACAGCTCCTCCCCGCGCTGTATACAGGGGCTACAGCTCCTCCCCGCGCTGTATACAGGGGCTACAGCTCCTCCCCGCGCTGTATACAGGGGCTACAGCTCCTCCCCGCGCTGTATACAGGGGCTACAGCTCCTCCCCGCGCTGTATACAGGGGCTACAGCTCCTCCCCGCGCTGTATACAGGGGCTACAGCTCCTCCCCGCGCTGTATACAGGGGCTACAGCTCCTCCCCGCGCTGTATACAGGGGCTACAGCTCCTCCCCGCGCTGTATACAGGGGCTACAGCTCCTCCCCGCGCTGTATACAGGGGCTACAGCTCCTCCCCGCGCTGTATACAGGGGCTACAGCTCCTCCCCGCGCTGTATACAGGGGCTACAGCTCCTCCCCGCGCTGTATACAGGGGCTACAGCTCCTCCCCGCGCTGTATACAGGGGCTACAGCTCCTCCCCGCGCTGTATACAGGGGCTACAGCTCCTCCCCGCGCTGTATACAGGGGCTACAGCTCCTCCCCGCGCTGTATACAGGGGCTACAGCTCCTCCCCGCGCTGTATACAGGGGCTACAGCTCCTCCCCGCGCTGTATACAGGGGCTACAGCTCCTCCCCGCGCTGTATACAGGGGCTACAGCTCCTCCCCGCGCTGTATACAGGGGCTACAGCTCCTCCCCGCGCTGTATACAGGGGCTACAGCTCCTCCCCGCGCTGTATACAGGGGCTACAGCTCCTCCCCGCGCTGTATACAGGGGCTACAGCTCCTCCCCGCGCTGTATACAGGGGCTACAGCTCCTCCCCGCGCTGTATACAGGGGCTACAGCTCCTCCCCGCGCTGTATACAGGGGCTACAGCTCCTCCCCGCGCTGTATACAGGGGCTACAGCTCCTCCCCGCGCTGTATACAGGGGCTACAGCTCCTCCCCGCGCTGTATACAGGGGCTACAGCTCCTCCCCGCGCTGTATACAGGGGCTACAGCTCCTCCCCGCGCTGTATACAGGGGCTACAGCTCCTCCCCGCGCTGTTTGGTGACACGGTATGTAGCACACTCGACATGGACCAGATGAAGAAAAGTAAACAGTAGTCTCAGGAGCTTAGAAGAAAAAAAAAAACCAAGCATGTCAAAGGTCAAGGTTTTAAGACTATCGCCAAGCAGCCCGATGTTCCTGTAACTACAGACTTTTTATTCAGAAATGTAAGTTGTATGGGACTGTAAGTGACGAATGGTGACTCAAAAAACAAAAAAAACAAACATTTGAGAGAGTTTAAAGATGAACTTCAAGCTCAAGGAACATCAGTGTCAGATTGCACCATCCGTTGTTGTTTGTGGACTTAATGGGAGACGACCAAGGAGGACACCATTGCTGAAAACAAATCATAAAAAAGCAAGACTGGAATTTGCAAAGCGACATGTTAACAAGACACAAAGGTTCTAAGAGAATGTCTAATGGACAGATGAGACTTAACTTTTTGGCAATGCACATCTGGCACAGGGGGTTTTGAATCTGTGTAGAGCACAATGAAATCTCAAGACTATGAAGCTATTCTAGAAAGACAATGTTCTGCCCAGTGTCAGAAATCTTGGGCTAAGGTCATGGGGTCTTGCAACAGGATAGTGATCCTAAACGCAACCGAAAACCCTCAAGAGGAAAACTTTGGACTATTCCGAAGTGTCTTCTATTAGTCCTGACCTATATCCTATTGGGATGTAATGAAACCCTTCACACCCCGGACAATACCTGCTGAAAGGGGCAGAAGTCTCACTGAGAGTTACAGAAATCAGGCGATTGCCTCAAAAGCTTCAGCAACAAAATAATATGTTAAGGGAAACCATCATTTTCTGTTTCATGAGGTTTTTTTTTTGGTTTTGTTTAATTCTCTTGAAGCATGGTTGAAAAAAAAATATCTGACTTTCAATTGATCATTTTCATAGAAATTTATTTTTTCTTTTGTCAGATTCAAGTCATTTGTGACCATTGTGGGTTCTTCTTTCATGAAACGAGGGGGAACAACAATTTTGTCCACTTTGTTTTTTACTAACCCAGTATTATGAAAAAACTCTTTTCCTAAATAATTTCCGCCTTTGATATTGCAGTCAGGACTCAATACAACACTGCCACCAGGTGGTGGGCCTCAGGTACTGCAAATGTATCACATTTCCCCAGCAAATTACTCTTTGCTCCTCACCTTTACCTATTGTTCTCGTCTGTGTGAGAATCTTTAAGTTGTGCTGTAAAGAACTTATTAATTAAATCAGGGACCACTTTGCAGTTTAGCACCTTTAAATTAACACTTTATTAGCAGAGTAATTATCCTAAGTAGATGTTGAAAACCACAAACTTTTTTTCCAGGCATTAAACCCTCTAAAATAGACAAAAGCTAAAGGGGGGAGGGATAAGGTATTAACTTGAAAATATATATATGTACAGTTTAGATTATTTACAAAAGTTCACATCACAAAATAGCATTGAGCTCTGTCGGCTGGTTCATGCCTGTCCAGGGGGGGTCTGTCGGTGGTCTCACCAGGGCAGGCAGGTCCGCAGCATCAGTCCATCAGGTGGTGTTACTTATAGCTAGAGAAGCACATTCAGAAAGGCAGAGGCGGCGCTATTATACGCCCCCCTTCCTCGCAGAACGTAATCCTTCACGATAGACATTGTAATCCGCACTGCATACATAATGTGGTGATACGAAAGGGCACGGCCAACAAGATTATCGAAAATTTAGGGGGGGTCCTCACTTTAAAGCCCCTCCCCCACCTAGCGCTCAAACCACATCTGTCCACAATAGAACTGAATGGGATATTTGTGGATGAAATTAAGACCGATTGTAAGAAATAATCTGGCTGGGGCCGTGTCCCCTCATTCCCTTGTATATAGGGAGACCCTTTCAGTGCCAGGCAGCTGCACAGCGGTCTGGCATTGCAGGAGTTAATCACATTACTACGGGTGGGATACTTGTCCATAGTCTTTAGTTTAAGCTCTAAGTCCGTCCACTTGGCAATGACTGGATTCTTATTTCTGGGAAGTTGAAAAAAATGGAATTTATTCTCCTGTAACGAGGGACGAGGAGGCATCAAAACCCGTATTTGGCTTGTGTCTGCCGCCGGCTCATCTTGTTCTCTGACCAGGTGTTCTTCAGCTCCAGCTCCCGCTCTTTAGCCTGCAAGAAACCCATTATTATATATATTGCAAGTTACAGGGGTTGTCAGAAGTTTTTCAACTTTACCCCTAACTAAAAGGTTAAACTGCTGGGCCCAGCGCTGACCATAAAGGAGGCCTGAATGTAGAAGCAGTCACTAACACGCTCTATATCCATGTACATAACTACTGGAGAGACCTGTGCTGTCCCATAGACATGAATATAGCACCCACTTCTACATTCATAAAGGGGACCCCTGCAACATTTCTATACACGCGACTATAACGGGAGATCCCATCATTCGTTTGAATGTCCGTGAGACTGGCGGCCGTACAGCAAATGATATGACAAGCCCTATCTATGGATCGACTGTTTCTTATGGACAGCGGAAGGGTGAAGAGCGATCAACCCCCTCCCTAAATGGAACTTACAGACACCTATGCGGTTAGAGGTTGGCGTCTGAGCAATCATAATCTCAACCCTTTAATAGTGTGGTACATCCAGGTCATCCAACCAGCAGATGGCACAGAATTTCCAGACATAATACCTTCACCTTAAAGGGCACCTACCACCCCGATTCTACCTATAAAGGTAGAAGGGGTGGTAGGTGGATGAATGGGATGTGAGGATAGCCCTTTTTTGGGCTAATCCTCACGTCCCGGGTGTCTTTTAGAAAACTTTATTGGAAGCATATGTAAATTTTTTTATGCAGCTACTGGGGCGTGGAGTAGCCGGACATGAGGCTACTAGTCGCAGCTACTCCACGCCCCAGTAGTTACTCCGCCTACCAGGTATTCTTCGGCGCGCAGGTACGCGCCCTCGTCCTAGTCCCCGGCGTTCTGTGCATGTGCAGAACGCAGGCTTTCAGCTGCGCGGCCGCGGCTCCGAGGCCAGAGCTGCGCACCGAAGATTAAATGGTAGGCGGAGTAACGTGGCTACTGGGGCGTGGAGTAGCCGCGACTAGTAGCCTCATGTCCGGCTACTCCACGCCCCAGTAGCCACATAAAAAAATTTACATATGCCTGCATTAAAGTTTTCTAAAAGACACCCGGGACGTGAGGATTAGCCCAAAAAAGGGCTATCCTCACGTCCCATTCATCCACCTACCACCCGTTCTACCTTTATAGGTAGAATCAGGGTGGTAGGTGCCCTTTAAGGAGACCTTATACATAGAGGTGTTATTCCTTATACACCATCACTATGCTCTGACAGGACTTACCTGGTGGATCAGGTAGGTGATCTGATGCTTCCGCCTCTGCTGTCCTGTCGGCTGTTCTCCTTTTTTCTAAAAAGTATAAGAAACACAAAATTCTTCGCTTAATAACCATCCAATTCTCAGATGAGTTCCCCTTTTTCTACCCGATCGGTGCCCCTTTAACACTGCAGCAGGCTCAGGGACCCCATCAACCTCTATAGAGGGTCTGCGCCCACATTGTTACCTTGCTGAAGGACTTCATGTTCTTCTCCTCTGTCAGGGCTTTGGTCAGCCATTGCTGGTTACCGCTCAGCTGGTCATCACCTTTGATTTCGACAAAATTAATTTCTTCCCGTCCCCGATTTCTCTTACCCTGGAGACGCTTAAACTGCAAGAAGATAATACAGTTAAGAAGAAATGTAGCAAATACAAATCATAGTCATAAACTACAAAGAAACTTAGTTACAAGAGAACCCGACACCTTATTTTACCTCATAAAACAACCAGCCTCCTCAGGTAGGGGATGAAATGTCCTTTCTAGAATAAACTTCTATTATGTGAAATATCATCTATTTATCTATAAACAAAAAATCTCCTCCAAAATCATGTGACAATGATCAGAGAAGAGTCATATTTTACATGAGATGAGTCAAGTTTCAAGGTTTCTTCAGATGTCTCGATTTCCTGTTCTATAGCACCAAATATGCTGTTGGTGTCTTATTAAAGATAAGAATCTTATCTTTGTCTAAGGCAAAATAAGACTCTGGTCTGCTCATCGACACATGACTTTGGAGAACTGTTGGTAAACGGGTGAGATTTCACATAAAAGAGGTGACTTTTGAAAGGACATTTCATCCTCCCGGGATGAGGGGGCTCCTAGTTCAATAGGGTAAAATTTGCTGACAGGTTCCCTTTAAAGGTTTGCCCACAGATAAATTAAGATCTTACAGCTTCATCATCCATGAAGGAGTCGCTGGGCGCACTGTCTCGCTGTGTAGAGGATGGCGGCTCCTGCTCCTGGTAATACCCGCTGCCGTAGTACCCCTGCTGTGGAGAGTAAGAATGAGTACCTACCATCACACTGCAGACCCCACAGTCCTCACATACCAACACCTACCGGATAGTAAGCGTCTCCCGAGGAGTCGGAATATTCTGGATACTGGTTGTACTGCTGGTCATTGTAGTCCTCCTCGGACATGGCTGACCACTGCTGACCGGATGCCTGACCAGCTGCAGTTTTGAACTCTAGCGGTGCATTTGCTGCGTCGTTCTCCAGCTCTATGGGGTCCACCGCAGGCGCCGGGGCCTCGTCAATGACAGTAGGCAGCGGGTAGGTGAAGGTTTCAGCCGCTGCAGGAGGTTCCTCGTTGCTTTCTGACAAGGAGAAGAAGTTGCCCTGCCGGAACTCCTCATCGCTGTCATCGTCCTCCTCCTGGGTGATCTGCTTGGTGACCTGCAGGGCGGCGTTCTTGGCTGCGGCTTTGATGGCAGATGGGGAAGGAGTGTGGGAGACCTCGGGCGCGACGGTGAGCTTGGGTTTAGACAATGGAGCGGTTTTCGGAGGCTTTGTGTCGATGGGAGCCTCAGACTTCTTCTTTGTGAAGCTGTAGGGGAGGAGCTGGCGCTTGGCTTCACCTCCGGGGGCATTTTTTGGTTGAGGGAGTAAAGATGATAAACCGAAGCCTTCCTTGGGGTTCTAGAAACCAGGCAGAAAAGCAGAGTATGAGCTGCACTCACATAAATGCATATAAGACTATGCATCCCAACCTGCACACACTACAGGCTGAGTATGCATGTGTTTATAATGGAGTAAAGTCATTATCAGAGACCGCCACCCCACCCCCCCCCGTCTCCCCTCCCGACCTTTTTGTTAATACTCTGACACTTCTTCGCATCCCTCTACCCACCCGCCTAGTCTCTTCTCCGCGCCCCTATACCCACCCGCCTATTCTCTTCTCCGCACCCCTCTACCCACCCGCCTAGTCTCTTCTCCACAGCCCTCTACCCACCCGCCTAGTCTCTTCTCCGCACCCCTCTACCCATCCGCCTAGTCTCTTCTCCGCGCCCCTCTACCCACCCGCCTAGTCTCTTCTCCACAGCCCTCTACCCATCCGCCTAGTCTCTTCTCCACAGCCCTCTACCCATCCGCCTAGTCTCTTCTCCACAGCCCTCTACCCACCCGCCTAGTCTCTTCTCCACAGCCCTCTACCCACCCGCCTAGTCTCTTCTCCGCACCCCTCTACCCACCCGCCTAGTCTCTTCTCCACAGCCCTCTACCCATCCGCCTAGTCTCTTCTCCACAGCCCTCTACCCACCGCCTAGTCTCTTCTCCACAGCCCTCTACCCACCCGCCTAGTCTCTTCTCCGCACCCCTCCACCCACCCGCCTAGTCTCTTCTCCGCGCCCCTCTATCCATCCGCCTAGTCTCTTCTCCGCGCCCCTCTACCCACCCGCCTAGTCTCTTCTCCGCGCCCCTCTACCCATCCGCCTAGTCTCTTCTCCGCGCCCCTCTACCCATCCGCCTAGTCTCTTCTCCACACCCCTCTACCCATCCGCCTAGTCTCTTCTCCACACCCCTCTACCCACCCGCCTAGTCTCTTCTCCACACCCCTCTACCCATCCGCCTAGTCTCTTCTCCACACTCCTGTAGCCTTTCTCTGCATCCCTCTATAATAACCCCCCTTGCCACTCAGTCTTCTCCACACACCTCTACCCCACCCTGCTTAAGTCTCTTCTCCGCACCACTCTAGCCCCCCACAGTATTTTCTCTGCACCCCTTCACCCAACCCCTGCTTAAGTCTCTTCTACGCTACCCCCTCCCCCCCTGCTTACTCTCTTCTCCTCACCCCTCTATCCTCCTCCGCCCCCTTGTCAGACTGTGACCTGTGCAGGAGACTTGCCGGGTGTCATATGATCCTGCATAACCTGATACACCCCCATCAGTTACTGGAGACGAATTACCAACTTACCGCAGCAGAAACCTTCTTCCTTCTTGGTTCATCTTCATCAGAATCTGACTGCAGGGGGAAACCAGAAATCAGTCAATAGATCTTCTCCTCACAGCACATGGGGTCTAACCTCTAGGACAGTGATGGCTAACCTATGGCACTGGTGCCAGAGGTGGCACCCAGAGCCCTTTCTGTGGGCACTCAGGCCATCACCAGACATGACTCCAGGTATCTTCCTGCAGTCCCAGACAGCCCAGGACTTGCTGTGCACAGAGGTATATTAAAGTGACAGCTGTACCTGGGACTGTTTTCTGCTTTATTGGTGCCCTCAGGGGCTGGTATCAATGAAAGCTGTGACAGAGAAGGGAGTATAAATCATGAATTACATTTCTGTGCTGGCACTTTGCGAAATATAAGTGGGTCTTTGTTGTAGTTTGGGCACTCGGTCTCTAAAAGGTTCGCCATCACTGCTCTAGGACCTCCGCCAAGAAGAGGGGCCCATGAGCACCCCACCATTTCTCCCTATGGGGCTCTCCTGTCAGTCCCATAGAGATAATGGTGCTGCTATAGTAGTTACTTACGTCTCCTTTGTGCAGCTCGGGGACGCTGATCTTCACAGGCTCTGACCTCTTCTTCGGCTTTGCATTCTCGTTTTCGGGCGGCGGGAGGTTGATCCCTTGGCCTTTGGGTGGAGGTAACGTCATGGAGGTGCTCTGCTGGGGCGGGGGAAGGTTCAGTCCTTGACCACTGATTGGTGGCGGCAGGTTGAGGCCTCCACCTACCTGCGGCGGGGGCAGGTTCATGGTGTGACCACCCATAGGTGGCGGAAGGTTGAGTCCATTACCAGACGGTGGCGGGAGGGTCATACCAAGTCTGCCAGAAGGGGGAGGCAAGTTTAAGCCAGAATTGTTCTGCGGGGGAGGTAGGTTCAAACCATGTGTGTTCTGGGGAGGGGGCAGGTGTAATCCAGACCCTCCTTGAGGAGGGGGCAAATTCAGTCTAGAGCTACTAGGGGGAGGAAGGTTCATAGCACCTGGGGGAGGGGGGACATTCATATTCGGACCAGCTTGAGGAGGCGGAAGGTTCATATTCAAACCCCCCTGGGGAGGGGGAAGGTTCATTCCATGACCCCCAAGAGGAGGAGGATGGTTCATTCCTGCTCCTCCATGAGGTGGGGGGAGGGCCATACCATGTCCACCTTGTGGGGGTGGCAGGTTCATACCTGGGGGAGGATAGTTGGTGTGACTGGGCCCCTGAGGGTTATATCCCAGGTTATACCCAGCATACCCCGGGCTGGCAGGATAACCGGGAGATCCAAACGGGGGCGGAGGCCCAAACCCGGGCGGGAAGCCGAGTCCGTACACCCCCGGGGGGCCGTAGTATCCCGGAGTGTGCTGCTCCTGCTCCCCCGCTGACTGGCGGCCATACGCGGCAGGATAGCCCGAGGCTTCGGCCTGTGTAGGGGGACCGTCCTTCCTAGGTAGGGGCAGGCTGGAGAGGACTCCCCCGGAAGACTCCGGCGCCATCTCCGACTCGGAGTCGCTGTCGTCACTGCTCGCATAGGCCACTAGAGACATGGCTGCTCTCCAGAGCCCTGCTCTCCTCCGGTGCTAGCTCCCCGCTCCTCAGCAGCAAGTTCCCCGCCGCCAGATTCACGCTAGACAGCTCACAGGCCGCCGAGCATGATGGCGGCCGCTACGACTACAACTCCCAAGAGCCATCGCGGCAAAACAAGCGGCGCATTCAGTGAGAAGGCGCCGCAATGCATCATGGGGGTTGTGGTACCTGGCAGGAGATTCTAGTAGGCGTAAGGAATCGGGAACTACAACTCCCAGAAGTCATTGCCCGCTTAGTCAATAACTAAGCTTTATAAATCGTCACCTCCATAATAATTTACTAATAAATAATAATAATAACATCAGGACAAATTACTCCCCTTACCTCCACATCTGTTTTCCATCATGATCAGGCCTTGTTTCATTTTTTTTTTTTAGTCAATGTCTTCTACAAGCTAAAACTTTTTTTCTTTTACCAAAGCCGTGTGGGGTTTTGTATTTTTAAGGACGAAATGTAGTTTTTAATAGCACAATCTTGGGTTTTATATATCCTACCGATGAACTTATATTAATCCTTTCTGTGCTGTATATTTAAAAAAAAAAAGTTTGCAAAGATATCATTGTTTTTTTCTAATAAAAATGTTCTGCTTCTATCGTCAGACCTAAATAACATAAAAACTTTGTTGTCTGGGTCAATTCACATTCTCTTTTTTAAATGACCTTTGAATAATGAAAGAAAAATAACTTTTAGAAACACTAGCTTACAAAGACCTGTAGATTTTATTTTTACACACTAGGGTTTCATAAAGTTTGGTGATTGATGATTAAAACTAATCTCAATTTGGGCTCTGTTTTTACTTAAAATTTTTTTTTTTTTTTTTACTTTTTTTGTTAAACAGGCGGTCCCTTACTGTAACCCATAGTTACAGACGACCCCTCTGACCTCTGACCTCTGGTGAAGCTCTCTGGATGCTTTACTATAGTCCCAGACTGCAATAATCAGCTGTAAAGTGTCTGTAATGAAGCTTTATTGATAATCCTTGGTCCCATTACAGCAAAAAATGTTTAAACCCCAATTGTCACTGGGGCCAAAAATTTTTTTGTCTGGATCTACAATTATAAAATATGCAGTTTCGACTTACATACAAATTCAACTTAAGAACAAACCTCCGGACCCTATCTTGTACGTAGACCGGGGACTGCCTGTATTGTTATAGTTTTGTAGCCTGGGTTGGTGTAGAGGAACAAAATGTGTGTGATTTTACTTCACTTCTGTGTGGGCCTAAATTAATGGGAGGGGGGTGTATTTTTTTTTATTTTTAAAGTTTTAAATTTCACAGCTTACTTTTATTTAGCGTTTTCCTACAATCGTGGCGATACCAACTTTGTACAGTTTTGTATGCTTTATAACTTTTGTAAAATAAAAAAAGGAAACACCCAAATCCTCTACTTTTGTGTTTTCTGAGGAAAAAAGTTTGAGTGAGGCGTCTTTTTTTTTCAGCAAAATGCTCAACTATATATTGGTACACTTTGGGGATACAAATGACCCTTGTGGTAAGTGTTTTACGGATCTCTCTGAATACTGTGACCTCTGGTGAAGCTCTCTGGATGTTACTATAGTCCCAGACTGTAATGATCAGCTGTAAGGTGTCTGTAATGAAGCTTTATAGATAATCCTTCTATTAAGAGCTTATACACCACCCCCTCAGCAACCATCAAACTACCCCACTCGATATCACCCCGCTTTCAGATTTATAATGGGACGAGGCAGGGATGCCCGCTGTTGTTCGTGTTATGCATAGAACCCCTGGCAGCGGCCATCCGAAGATCCACAGACATAAAGGGAATCATGGTGAGGGATAAGGAATTTAAATTATCACTTTTTGCGGATGATATCCTTCTTACCATCATGCAGCCGCATATCTCATTACCCGCCCTCCAGAGACTACTGAGAGAGTTTGGTAATTTATCGGGTTATAAAATTAACGTCAGCAAAACAGAGGCCCTCCCCATAAACATCCCGCAAGACCAGCTGAACACACTCCAGTCTAACTTTGACTTCCAGTGGCAGACCCGATCACTGAGATATTTAGGGGTACAGATTACCCCCCTCATATGGATCTCTGTACTCCCGAAACTTTCCTGCACTGTTTGACTCCTTAAAGCACCTAATGACACGATGGCATAAATTACCTATATCTTTCTTTGGTAGAGTAAATGCGGTCAAAATGACCATCCTCCCAAAACGTATATACTATTTCGAAACACTACCGGTCCCTGTCCCAGTGGGTGTGTTGAGGGCGCTCCAGGCCTCTGTGGTTCAGTTCATTTGGGCCCACAAAAGGCATAGACTGTCCCAAAAGATTTTAATGCAACCCAGAAAAAAGGTGGGCCTGGCGGTCCCAGACCTGCTCAAATATTACTGGGCAACGCAACTACGTCAAATTCTGGCGTGGTCAACACTCCTAGCTTACTCCAGATGGATGGAGATTGAGAAACTCTGGAGTGCCCCAATACACCCCAACGCCTTCCTCTGGGCAACACCGGGCAAACCACCTCCCTCCCCCTTACTGGGCCCCATGTCCCATACAAGGGTGGTCTGGTCAAGATGTACCCAAAAATTCCCGCTGTGCACTGCCCTCCAGTCTCACAGGAGCCATGACGAGACCCTGGCACACAGCAGGCCTGTTCCGCTTTGCGGATATAGCAGATTATAGCAATCGGGAACTATTGAGTTTTTCTTATCTGAGAAATAAATTCTCACTCCCCCTAACCGCCCACTACAGCTACCTACAGATCAAATCATACCTACTCTCCCTATACAACTCTCCCGCGGTATCACAGCCTACTCCATTTGAAATACTTTGCAAAGAAGGACCAGATACGAAGGGTCTTATTTCAGCTATATATGCTATATTGAGTGACCCTCATCCTGACACTCACCCCAGACATGACTATATGAGAAAGTGGGAGAGTTTTTTGAACAAGGATGTGCCGCCCTCGGTGTGGATGGTGATCTGGGAGAAAGCAGCCAAGTCATCGCAATGCACGCAGTTTAAGGAGAACCAATACAAAATATTAATGTGGTGGTATCACACCCCAGCTTTACTACACAGAATTTACCCTGCCGCCAGTGATGCATGCTGGAGATGTGGATCCCGAGGGGCAGATATTCCCCAAATTTTTTGGACATGCCCTAGGATTCAGAATTACTGGCAATCTGTAAGCTCCATCATAGGACGAGTATTAGGTGATGAGGTTCCCCTAGATCCTGGTACCTATCTCTTAAATATTACCCCCCCCGACTTTGGGCAAACACCGCTCAAAATTACTCTTACACCTCCGCACAGCGGCAAAATGTCTCATATCCTCGAAATGGAAACAAGCGACCTCCCCCTCCCGTACTGATTTTAGTGCCTGGGTCCTAGAGGTGCGTACCATGGAGCGCTTAACAGCCGTCCTAAATAACAAATTAGAGCATTTCGACTTAATATGGGCCCTATGGGATGACTTCTGGAGGAATAAGGATAACTAAGGGCACGTAACGTGTCATACACCCATTCATGCTGAGTATATGAGAACAACTAATGGTGCCTGCCATTCCCCCCCCCATCCCCCTCCTTTCCTTATGTGTCTCTCCCTTGTCTTGTCATTAGTACTGTTTTCAAGGGGAACCTTTGTACCCCCGAATTTATGTTGAATTATATGATGTTTAGGTTATAAAAAAAAGTTAATGGAAGACCACACCTTGAGCTTGTAACTGTGAATTAGAGAAATAATTGCTATCTCTACCGGTATATGCATTACTTGTTTTGATGATTGGTGTATTGTTAAGACTTAAAATCAATAAAAAGACAATTATAAATATAGATAATCCTTGGTCCCAAGACCGCACATAATTTTGAAAATCCAATTGTCACTGGGGCAAAAAAAATTGTCCGGAGTTACAATTATGAAATATACCTGTTCCGACTTGCATACAAATATCTTGTACGTAACCGGGGACTGCCTGTACATATGTGGCCTTGTTGAGGTGAAGGCCATAGATTGGTCATCCCACAGCTACCCCATAGAAATTTTAAATGACTACTTTCTGATCCTTTATCTCCAGGACATCTGTGTCTGGAGAAAGTTGGGAGGATTCCTCACAGACTACTTGTTCAGCTCCACCAAAATTGACGTCTGGAAGTTGGCGCATATCTGAATTGTATTCGCCAAATCCACTGCTTTCAACAGATTGGTCTGATAAGCTGATGTATATTGGGGGCTCCCAACCTCCCCATTGATGTGCTGATCCTTTTATCATCCGGGACATCAGACACAAGAAGAGGCCTCTTCCGGTTTATATAAAGGGTCAACTCTGCCAAGGAAATTGGGGGGGAGAGAGTTGATGGCCAAACTGGACGGCCGGCTTTAGTTGGGTTAATCTGTGGATTTGATTCGGAGACGGCTTCACCGCAGGAGATCCTTAGCAGTAATCTTGTAGGACAAAAGATAAGATAATCAGGGGATGTCACACCTTATCTACATGTCATCATTCTGCTTACTGGCAAATGCTCTGCTAAATCAGCAAATTGATAAACCCTTCATTTTGGAACCACTGGTAATTCAATAACCGAGTTAGTACACAAATTAGGGTCATGTCCAAGTCTAGATGCCAACTGGGACCAGAAGGGTCACCGATTCACCAATTCATGCAGCAGATTTACAGAAGTGGCTCCCCATTGGTTATACCCTGGACTAGAGCACTGTATTTCTACCCACTGGTTCTTTTGGACCGGTGTGGTGGACTACTGCTCAGGTATTCTACGCAATTGTGTAGGGTCTGGAGATCAGTGTGATGGCTGTGGGTTATGGCAAGACAACCTACACCAGTGATGGTGAACCTTTAGAGACCAAGTGCCCAAACTACGACCAAAATCCACTTATTTACTGTGAAGTGCCAAGGTGGCATTTTAATCAGAAACTTATTGCTACCTGTTCTTCCATATCTTTCAATCGTATCAGCCCCTGAGGCCACCAATACAGTTGAAAGAAAGAGGGTCTCTATGTAGAGGAAGATTGGTGGGTCCAGCAGGATGACCTCCAAAGATGACGCAGTTCTGTCAAAACCACCTCACTTTTCCTGCCGTTCCAAACAGCCAATGAAGTGTCGCTTTAAAATAGCGCTGAGAACATCATCTCATAAGTTGCCTGGGACTGCAAGAAGATTTGGTCCTGTTTGGTGAACTCTGTCCTGTGCTGATGGCCTGAGTGCCCACAGAAAGGGCTCTGAGTGCCACCTCTGGCACTCGTGCGATAGGTTTGCCACCACTGACCTACACATACTATTTTATGGAAATATTGTTAGAATCATGGAAAAACATAATTAAAGGGGTTGTCCACTTTCTGCAAATGATTGTTATGGTTTCTGTAAAGAAAAGTTATCCAATTTGCCAATATACTTTCTTTATCAATTCCTCATGGTTTCGGTTTTCTAGATCTCTGCTTGCTGTTCTTTTGTAGAATGTTTCCATGCTAACTTTCAGTGAATAGAAATCCGTCCATGGTGATGTGATGGACATACAGGTGCATGGGCCGTTATTATCACAGAGAGAAAAATGAGTTGTATGATACTAATGGCTCGTGCACCTGCTTCTCCATCACATCACTATGGACAGATGTCTATTCACTGGAGTAAACAGAGAAGCATTCTATAGAATTACAGCAAACAGAGATCTAGAAAACCGTGATGAACTGATACAGACAGTATATTGGAAAACTGTGTAACTTTTCATTACACAATTAGTATCGAATATTTGCTGAAAGTGGGCAGCCCCTTTAAGTCTGTGCTCAAATGTGAATACATAAGGAATAATAATTTAATAATAATTCATTATTTATATAGCGCACACAGATTACACAGCGCTACACAGAACTTGCTAAATCAGTCCCCAATGGGGCTCACAATCTGATCAACCTACCAGTATGTTTTGGAGTGTGGGAGGAAACCGGAGGATCCAGAGGAAACCCATGTTAAAACACTGGTTGTTGGCTAAGTCATCTTTAAAAGTCATCCATTATCATATCATATAACACCCCCATAATGATAATGGTAACAGTAATCTATTTGTTGTGAAATTCGAGAAAAATTTTAACAATTTGGGACAGCCCATATGATGGAAGCTTTTGAGAGGTTCATTGGCAATATCTGTGTTAATTAAATATGTATTTGAATGCACACCTGAAGCACACTGCCTCTTTGTGTAACATCATGGGAAAGCCTAAAGAAATCAGCCTAGGTGTAAGGAAGAGAATTGTGTACTTGTACAAGTCTGGTTTATCCTTGGGTGCAATTTACAGAAACCAGAAGGTGACTCGTTCACCTTTACAAACAATTATACGCAAGTACAAACTAAATGGGAATTATAAGCCATCATACTTAGGAAGGATACTGCTTCTGTGTTCCAGAGATGAATGTGCTTTGGTCCCAAAATGTGCAGATCAACCCCAGAACAAAAGCCAAAGACCTTGTGAAGATGCTGAAGGTGGTAAGTCATTATCCACAGTGACACAAGTCCTATATCGACATGAGCTGAAAGGCCATTCTGACAGGAAGAAGCCATTACTCCAAAATAAACAGAAAAGACAGATTAATGTTTGCAAATGTAACAGGAACAAAGCCCAAGTCCTGTGGTTCGCTGAAACTAAAATTTATCAGTTTGGCCATGATGACCGTTGTTACGTTTGGTGTAAAAAGGGAGAATCCTGAGAACATTATCCCATCTGTAAAACACAGGGGGTAGCATCATATTGTAGAGCAGTGGTTCTCAACCTATGGGTCGTGACCCCAGCGGGGGTCTAACGACCAAAACCGGGGGTCGCCTAAAGCCATCGGAGCCGCAATTTTATTGCGTTTTTACTGCAAATCGCATGGTTTGGGGTCACCTCAACATGAGGAACTGTAATGCAGGGTCACAGCATTAGAAAGGTTGAGAACCATTGTTGTAGAGGGACACGAGGGACAAAAAGAGATGCATCATGGGTAAAGAACATCTGAAGACATCAGCCAGGAAGGTTAAGCTTGGGCGCAAGTGCGTCTTCAAATGACCAGAAGCTACTGCCAAACTGGTTACAAAGTGGCTTGAGGATAATAAAGTCAATGTTTTGGAGTGGCCATTGTAAAACCCTCATCTCAATCCAACTGAAAATTTATGGCCTAAGCTGAAAAGGCTCAGTTACACCAGTTCTGGTGGGACCAAATTCCTACCAACTATTGTGAGAATCTCGTGGAAGCATTTCCAAAACGTTTGACCCAAGTCACACAGTTAAAGGGCAATGGTACCAAATACTAATTAAATTTATGGAAACTTTTGACTTTGCAGAGAGTAACAAAAATGCTTTTCTCATTATTCTGATATTTGGCAAATATAAATAATTATGGTAATCATAATTCACCTAAATTGGGAAAGGTGTACTCTGATTTCATGTCAGATAGGGAGAAAAGCAGATATTACTGACCAATGAAGCTTGTGACACTCGGAGTTTGCCATCGCCTTTGAGGCCAGTACCTGGTCATATCAATGATTTGCATGATAGTATAGAATGTTCTTTAAAGGACATCTACCCCCAGGATTGTAAAGATTGTGGGCGGAATTAGGGGCGGTGACTGTCGCATGACGCGCGGCAGTCACCTCCAAGCTATGGAGCGAGCAGGGCGGGGCACTGCTTTGAGAGCGGTCCGGTGTTTCTATTGTACTCCGCAGCGGTGTTTGTTAGCGTTATCGGAGGTTTTTCCGAAAACACTGTAATTGTAACACTGCTGCGTTTGTTTTAGCAGTAGGAGCTGCTTACTTTAGTAAGCTTCTCCCAGTGCCAAATTTCTGGGGGACAGGTCCTCTTTAAAGAAAAGTAGATCATGCAAAACTGGACACACACCAGCATGTAATTGTGCTTGGTTTACATTCCTTGTTCCTGATGGTAGATTTAATTCAACAAGAGAGTTTGTTTTACTTTACTGTAACCCACAACTGCTAAAGAGTATTTTGTAAAAAGTGTCATATTTTCGAGCAATAACACAGGACAGTTAATGTTCACTGGGAGTAGGAACACCCAGATGACGCCATTGACTACAATAGGGGTCTACCACCTTGAGGCCCCATTGCATTGGACGTTGAATGAAACTGAATGCGCTCCCATGGACATTATCGGTATATTCAATGTTAATGAAGATAATGTACAGCGCCATTTCTGGTTCTATATGTCGGATAAAACCTCCACCGCTGTTGTAATTAGAAGCCATTAGACATGATGCTCATACAGTATGTACATATAACCCAAAGTTTCTCTGTAAATTCCTCAGTAAAATCTACATCTATTTACATATATATAGGCGCACATCAGTGAACACAAGAAATCCTGTGCTGCACATTTGTATGTGAACATTGTAAATGAGATCTATTGTCCAAGCCCAGTGCGCCCCATTCACAAGGGCTGATGACAAAACACATGGCCAATATCATGCAGATTGTAGAGGAGTATATACACACAAACCCTATATACAGGTGTGCCATATTGTAACACTCAATTGTATCACATTCCCTGCTAGCAAGATCTATGTGGCCATTTTGAGGACTTGTATACCTGGCAGAGTTAATAGCTTCTATGTGAACAAAGATTATTTGCTCTATTTTTTCTCTGTACATATGACATTTATTGTAGTACTCTATGATGATTTCTGAAAAAGATGCCTCTGTATGTCCTAGAAGAAAAGTATGGTATATTAAGGTAGATTAGAGGTCCCAAGAATCTCTATGGCGCATGGAAACATAATATGGCAGTGTGCTCCAGGTTTTAATAGGCCCCTTGGCCACAGAGCCTCAGTAGGGCCCTTTACAATAAACTCAGGTGGCGGAATTGAAAATTCAGAAAATTAAACAGTCTCCTGTTCCCTACAAAGAGCCTCCCCATTAATTATTTTATATAAAGCCCCCACATAGGCTGCTGGGGACCGAGATTGGGCCATGTGGGCACCTCCAGCAGCTCTGGGCCCTGGCACTTGCCCAGGTATGCCGGGTGCAGTTGCCGGCGCTGGCTATGTGCATGTTCACACATCGCAGTTGTGCTGAGGTTATTGCATACTAGTTTACATCATGGAGTGCATCATGGAGTTTAAAGGAAACCTGTAATGCGTATTTGGGACACTAAACCACCCACAGATCCATATGGACTCGTGGTTTAGCGATCCTAATCACACTGTATGATTTTTTTAAGCGGACATTAACCCTCATCAATTTGGGACCCTAAACCACAGATTCATAAAAACCATAAGGACCTGTAGTTGGTTTATGTCCCGAATCTGTAATGCAACGTTCATATGTTGCACATGAGGCCGGGTTCACTTGTGGTAGTTATGTTGATTTTTGAAACGCGACGCAAAGACTGCGGTAGAAGGGATCACTCTGATCAGAGATCTTTTCCACCTAAATGCTTGTGATTGGGAAAGAGCGCACGTTTCCCGTTCCAAATCGCAAGTGTGCTCAACGAAACGCAACTGCGATCTGGACAAGGCCTTCCTCTGCAGCTTGTGTTTATTTTAACTGAACCCACGCAATAAGGTCTCGATGAATGTATCTTCAAGGATTTAAAAATGTGTTTCAAACGCAATTCCTGCGCATCATGTGAACGCAGCCTTATTTGACACAAATTTTCGCAGCTTTCTGACAGATTTTGACGTATATTCGGAGCAGTAACAGGAATACGTCTCAAGTTGCTTTTTTTCCCCATCAGCGTTCAATGCCACGGCTTATTTTTATTGATTTCGATAGAAAATTGTAATTTTGGTCTATACTTTCTTGTAGATAAAACCCTGTGTCCAATCCTAAATGCCAGTCATGTCATAGAAGTGCAATTATTTTTTTATTATTATTATTGATAATAGAAGAACCCTATTATAGGTTTTCTATGTTATATTATTATAATATATTATATATTTATATGTTATATTCTCTCATTATTTAATATTTTTTTTCTTCCTGTGACTACTTCATCTACTGCGCATGCTCGCTCTTTCAGCGCTGTACATGTTCTTTCGCGCCTTTCGGTCTCCGAGGCAACAATCCATCCCATCTGCGCTCTGACTGGCCGCCGGCGTTGTACGTCATGGAGAGGCGGGGACTGGCGCTTCCAATTCCTCCGGATTTTTTCAAAAGGGGCCAGGCGTGAGTAGTGGATTACCACACGGCAGAAGCAGGAGGAGGAGAGTGAGAGGGGAGGAGAGCGGAGGAGGGAGCAAATCAACGCCAGAGAGGAGAGATTCAAACACAAACAAGTGGATGGGCACCGGACACCGACTCGTCACCCGCCCCGCACTAGACTAGGCCGCAGCCTCCGCCGCGCTCTCCAGTGACTCGCCGCAGCCGCCCTTAGCGCTCCCTCCTCGGGCCTGCCCTGCGCTCTGGTCCGCCTCTTCTCTGGGTGTCTCCTGCGTTTCCCGCTCTTTCCCCTGACTCTACACCGAGGCCTGCGCTCTCGCCATGTCCCGCTCCAACCGACAGAAGGAGTACAAGTGCGGGGACCTGGTGTTCGCCAAGATGAAGGGCTACCCCCACTGGCCTGCCCGGGTGAGTGCCCCCTGTGCTGTTAGCTCCTCCCTGCTGGGACTTGTAGTGCAACTGCTGATATCTACACGGCCTGCAGCCCGTTCACACTACATAGTTGCGTTTTCTGCTGGAATTGCTGGTCTTATGCGTTTCTCCTGCTCCGTGTGTACAGGGACTTATGGTGGTCAGAACGAAATTGTACAATGCACGCTGATGGAGGATCACAACTCCCATCCTGTGCTGGCACTTTGGCTGTAGTTCTGTTCAATGCGTTTTTGCTTGTGTGTGTACAGGGCCGTATTGGATTGTCTAATACATGGTGCTGGAGGATCACTACTCCCATTCTGAGCTGTGGATTGTAGTTCCTTTTTTAGCTACAGAACTGTTCCATGCTTTCTAATGGCTGTGTGTGTACAGGGCCCTATGATTAGAATAGGATTGTATGATGCTGGGGTGATCACAACTCCCAGTGTAGTGTGTTGGTTATGCTAGGAGTTGTAGTTACTTTAGATTTGTTACATGCTTTTTCTTTTTTACATATACATGGCTGTATGATTAGGGTAAGATGTGTGTAATGCTGGAGGATCACAACTCCCAGGCTATGCTGGGAGTTGTAGTTTTCTACAGCTTTTCAATGTATTTTCTCCTGCTGTGTGTGTGTGTGTGTGTGTGTACAGGCCCTCTGATTAGTATTAGAATATTTAAAAGTGATGCTGGAGGATCACAACTCCCAGTCTGCAGACGGTTGTGCTATATATATCTGTTCCTTATAGTTTTTCCTGCTGTGTGCACAGGGTCCTACTATTAGTGTTTTCTCCTGAAATATAGATCTATCCCCATGGGGTTGTTTTAATGCATGATGGTATGGGGTCACAGCTCCCCAGTCTGCTGGGAGTAGTAGTTTGCAGCTAGTTGGTTGTGTAGACCTCATGTGTTGGAGGCTGCTGAGGAGCACATGTCTGGAGTACTGATAAGAGCTGGGACTGCAGGAGTCATGTTACACTCCTGTAAAGATGGATTCACTTTGTAGAACTTATTCACATGTGCAGGGAGTGATCAGGGTTTTTTTTTTTTTTTTTGTTACCCAAAACTTAGATTTGATTTTAAGTAAACCCCCTTGTATCACAATCCTGCAGATGTGACTGGACCCTTAGACTGAGGGTTGTAGTCCATCAGTGTGACCAATTAAATCCCTGCCTTCGTTTTACAAAGTTTTGAGAAACCCGGAGGCCTCTCAATATCCCTCTTACATTTCTGGTGTGATCAGAGTCGGCCTCGTTAACCTTTGTTGCAGAACTTGCACAGCCTTTCTCTTGGTTGTTCCATCCAGTAGTCTTAGCTGTGGCTGATACCTGAGAACAATAGTGTAGTGAGCGGCACAGGAAGTTTGGTGGGCCTGGTGTACACATGGTAATTGCAGTGTGACAATGGCGACTATTATGTAAGGACACCACACATGTGACTCCCCTGCAGCCACATGCAGGTAGTGGGGGGTCGGGGCTCTGTGCCTCTAGCTGAATACCCAGCATCTTCCTAGTATTGTGACTGGGATGAGCTCCGCTCCCTGGGATATCTGTACAGGATAAAATCCCCCTATGCTTAGAATATGGGGTAATGTGGTGTCTGACCTACACTACTCAAAAAAAATGGGGGGGAGGGGGGGGGGGGCTTTTTTCCTTAGACAGCAATAGATGCAGTAGTGAAGCTCTATTCATTCAATGGGATTGCTGGGGTAAACATTTGGCATGTTGAGTGCCTCCATAGCAAATGAATCGCGAATCCTTTTAGTGTTCAATGTGGCCCCATTTGTTATAGAAAATCTAAAATCAAAATCCATTATGATAAACCAGGGACACTTACTCATAGATCCATGCACCGCGACTGTGGTAATCAACTTTGTTCATAATTTCCTTCCTTAAAAAAACATCTAATTATGCTAATGAGCCTTTAGGGCTCCTGGGAGCCCCAGGGACCCTCTGTACTGCATCCTCACCGGCTGTTACAATGCAGTCATATGAAAAACTTTGGGCACCTCTATTTATCTTACACTTTTTTTAGTTATAGACTTTTGGGTTTTTGTAACCGCTATTTCCGTTTGATATTTCTAATGACTGATGGACACAGTAATATTTTAGCATTAAAATGCGTTTTTATTGTACTAACAAATCTTACAGCCAAACTTATGACTGTATCTGCCCTCCTCCACTGCTCCCTCTGCCTGAACGTCCTCTGAGGGCGCGTTCACACGTTGCGTTTTGACCTGCGTTTTCATTGCGTTTGAAACGCATATACAACAGCTGAGGAGAGGTGATTTGCCTAATTTCATCACTGTTAACGCATGCGTTAACAAAACGCATCGTAAACGCGATGTTAACGCATGCGTTAACAAAGCGTTAATGCATGCGTTTTGTTAACACATGCGTTAACATTGCGTTTACAAACGTAAACGGTAATGTAATTAGGCAAATTACCTCACATCAGCTGTTGTATATGCGTTCCAAACGCAATGAAAACGCAACGTGTGAACGCGCCCTGAAGGTGAAGCACTGAAGGGCTCTGGTAACGCCCCCAGAGCCTCTTGGCTTATTAGCATAATTTAAAAAGTTGATTTTAGAAGGAAGGAGGCCATGGATAACAACAAATATTAGATGACCACAGTCATGGTGCCTGGATCCATGAGTAAGTGCTCCTGGTTTGCCATGATGGATTTTGATAGATCTCATACATCTCCTCTATATGCAGGTGTAGCCCCAATGTGGCACCATCCCATAGGTCCTCCTGTGTTCTTGAGAATGGGGTCACTGAGTGGGGTGATAGAAAAATGGGATTTGGAGACCCTTACAAATACCGCTGATAAATCCAGTGCCATTACTTTTGGCTTTGCTATATGGATGAGTGCGGGCATCTAGTGTCCCGTCTTGTGATGTCTGGATGATTTACTTCTGTTTGCTCTCTTGTGTTTGCCCGTGACGCTGTTTTGCATACCCTCATGACGATTGGGCACAGGATTGGATTTCTGTATGGATTTATTTTGGGCAGCAGTGCATGCTGGGTAATCCATACTACTACTTTTGTACTCTGATAAGCAACTGGTAACAGTGTGGGCTGTTTACCCGCTCTCCTGCCAGATGTACTCTGCCCTAAATATCTCCGCAGCTTCATACTGGACTGTGGTTCTTATCTGCCGGCATAAACGCCTATCCCAGCATGCCCCAACACAGGGGAGGAAGATGTGCGCTGTAACACTGGGGTTAATTATCAGGACACACCCATACGACACAAGGCCACACCTCCTTGGCAGATGCATCCTAGGTCTATTATATGCAGCTTTGGAAAAGAAATTCCAAAACTATTTTCTTCCTCCTTATTGGTGCAGTGCAAGGTCTGTCCTGGGTGACTTTTTGGATTATTTTGAGCGTAGTAAAATGGGGCACTGCTTAGATTTGTAGCTGCACTTACAGGTTATGTGTTATATCCTTGTGGGCAGTGTAATATCTCACCCCAGTCTTCTACTCCACGCGTGGGTTGCGTATAATGGGATCCATATTGACATACAGCCCTTTTCACGTCATACAAATCCTCTAGCTCCAAGCTTGGACATATTGGGTCCACAATGATGGCGTCTGCTCCTCTGAGCTCATGCCAGGTAGTTGTACACCTGACTAAAAAGGGTTCTCCCTCCTATCGTATGATGATTATAGGTTATTATGATACACCCTGGCACAATAGTTAGGGCTTGTTTGCGTCTGACCACACACTAGGGGTATGTATCATGTACATTATGCTAGCAATGAGAGTCCTCCGTATAGAGGTGAAATGTGTCAGTCGTTTGATAGCTTGTCCAGCATTGCTATAGGGTGCAGTGCAGTCGTTCTCCACATTTGTCCTTGGCCCGGTGATGACAAAGTATCGCGCTTAGAGGGAGCAGGACCACCAGTCCAAGGTCTGAGCTCTTCTTCTTCACTTGCTCCTTCTCTTACCCTTTCTTCTCCTCTTCTCTCCGTCTTGACTTTCTCATCTTTCTCTTCGGCTCAGGCTCCGTCTGGTTGGGTCTTCCCAGTGATCGCAAGATTATGAGATCTGAGGGCCCCAGTCCTGTCTGTATATTTTGTGTGAAGCTGCTCTGTATTCCTATAGGATGTGTAATTTCCTTCACCTCACGGTCTCCTCCTGCTGCTGTAATCTTGTTACTGGTGGAGGATAAGCTAGACTGTAATGGTCGGGGGACACGTTCCTGGTCTGGCGGGGTTATGTTTTGTGTATGTAAAGACATTACAGGATTCCTAGGAATTTACAATGCGGCTTTGAGCCCCTGATGTATGTGCAGCCAGGCTGACAGCTCACTATGGTGCGTGTGCACTGTGTCAGAATAACATGTATTGAGCACAGTCATCCCGGATTATCTGCTCCTGGCTGCTCTTATATTGGCCGAGGTCCCAGCTCTGGGAGAGCAGACATGTCCTTATCCACTTGTAATAATAAGTATGAGCTCAGGGCTACAGGACGCATCCAGTCACTACTTCTACTGTACCTCGAGAGGACTATTTGCAGCGCTGGGCTATCGTTTTGGGACCCCCATGTTCTTGTGATTTGCGGCTGTCTTAGTTGCAGACTAAGCCATCACAAGACTGGTTATTCCAATGGGCTAGATGTATGGTGCAGCACTGCTACGTGTGAACCCTTTCAAACAGGAAGATTCTTCATGATTAGAGTTGAGTGGACCTGATGGTCAGGTTCTGCTACCTGGCCCGGACAAATTGCCAGATGTTCAGCCGTGGCTTCAATTTGCAGGATTGGGTGTTCATTGGGCAATATTTCCCTGTCATTCGGCCAAACCCGACTATCATGTCCGCTCGTCTCTAGTCATGACCAGCCGTAAACTCTGACCGCTCCCTGTAACGTCGTGCACTTATTGTCTGGTGCCTTGTAGGATTTTTTTTGTTTGACAGCAGCTACCAAGGAAACCCCATGGAGGCCTTTTTGACATCTTTGACCTAGTTTGTTTAGACACTTGAAATAAAAGGGATCTGCGTAGGGAGGAGGCCTCGTGTGAGCGGCTGCGGTGTCATGTTTGTCTTATACAGGAGCTGGAATCCCGAGCCCGTCTAATAACCCGCCATAAGACAGGGGAGGCTTCTTGAAACTGTATTCTCTTAGTACTGATCAGAGGTCATATCCTAGGGATGTACCTGGTCCCTCCGGGCTGAACCTGCCCTGTAGATTTGTAGTCTCTTGGCTCCGTAGAATAGAACAAGCCTCGGCAAGAGGATCATTTACCTTCCCGCCCGGGTGTACGTCGCCCTAGTTCCTCCATGCTCACTTTTTTTTTTTTTTTTTTTGCGCCCTTGAAAAGGTTAAATGTGCGATTGTGTATCTGGTTTAACCCTTTTGTGAAGAGGGACAGCAGCATCAAGGCCATAAAACCAGTCTGGGGTGTAACACGGAGTCTTCACGGCCAATTATCAGAGTTTGGTTTACACCCAGGTCTACCTGTATGTAGTACATGCGGTGATAATAACAGCTTTGCTTTTAATACTGCATTCACTCCCTGTTATAATAACTGCGATGCTTATGTTGCTCACCTCTGACCTCGTCCCTGACCCTAGGTCTGTATACAGGGGGCGAAGACAAGGGTGATGTGACATAGCATCTGCACCCAGCATCGCTGGGGCCTCCCTTGTGGCCGCTTGCAGTCTGGTTGCATAAGCGAGTGTGTGTGTGTATCCCTGGAGCTGATGTGTGGGAGGTCAGTGACTAGGTCAGGTGATATAATAATCTGTGCAGGCTTTCTTGCCCTTGCAGGGCCTGTGGGTTATGGCAGTGCACAGACCTGTATTTATATCCCAGGTGTATGTATATCTGCACGCTCACAGCCCTCAGCAGAGCAGGATTACAGCCAAGCAGCTTATTAACACCCTGCAACATGTCAACACTGGAGCCGCAGCCAGCGTGACTGTGCACTCCGGCCTGTGTGCAGCGTCTACACAGAAGGAAGCCGCAGCTTGTGTAACAGCACCGCCACCTCTACTTTCTGTCACAATGTGTCAGCGCCGGTCAGCAGCAGTGGCAGCGCCTGCTTTTTCTTTGTCCATTAACTAGATGAGGGCATATATTTGCTTTGTGGCCTATTAATATGTAGCCGTGGGTGTAGAGCGGCAAATGTGCCCTTGTACCCACGTGCGGCCGCGTCCTTGCACAATAAGGATTGTGTTCTGCTCTCCCCTCATGTCATTTACCATGTAGAGATTTAAAGGGATTTTTAACCTTCTCTATATTGGTGGCCTTTCCACTGTAACTGGAAGCACAGCGCCGTGTCTGGGTAGTAGTACAACTGTGGCACAACTATTGTCAGATTTAACCCATTATGTTCTGCAAACTGCTAGAAACCACCAGTTTTTAAAGGGGTTGTTGACATCCAGAAAATAATGGATATTGTTTTGTGTGATGAAAAGTTGTACAATTATCATTCTATAGGAAGCCTCATTGTTTACTTCCTGTGGATAAACAGCCGTGTGGTGTCACACAGGTGCACAACCTCGTTATATTGATATTATTACCTTAGTGGTCATTTAAAGTACTTGTAATACTGAATATACTTATTTTTCTCTTCGTGTCCTAACACTTTTGTGTCTCCATCCCCTCCAGATTGATGAAGTCCCAGAACCTGCTGCAAAATCCACTGCCAATAGGTACCAAGTCTTCTTCTTCGGGACCCATGAAACGTGAGTAGCGTGGGAGCAGGAACGTGGATGGCGTGTTAGAGTGGAGTTGTATAAAGCTTATATGTAACAATGTCCCTTTCCTCCATAATGTAGAGCTTACCTGGGTCCTAAAGACATCTTCCCCTATGAGGAGACCAAGGAGAAGTTTGGAAAAGCAAACAAGAGGAAAGGCTTTACTGAGGGATTGTGGGAAATTGAGAATAATCCCACAGTAAAAGCTTCGGGATATCAGGTACAGATGCAGTCCTGTTTCTGCCACTGCTATCGCATTGTTCACCATTCATTAAATTGTTTCATTAATACACATCCAACTTTTGTTATTCCCCCCCCCCTCCCCCTCAGCCCTCTCGGAAAAGAGGTTCAAAAGGCGCTGGACGAGGTGCTAATAAAGATGGAGAGAAGGTAGGGGCTCGTGTGTGATTTGTCTCATCTGGAGACGATAATAAAATTATCCCCCCACTAGACGTCAGTTCTTGTTCTCACATCATCCTGTCCTGTTTTTTTTATCAGGCGACACCAAAGAAAAGATCAGAAGCCGCTGCCGATGATGATGAAGAGGAGGAAGATGAGGATGAGGAAGCAAAGCCTGAGGGTGATGGAGATAAGAAAGGCAATGATGGCAGCAGTGATGAGGAGGGCAAGTTAGTAATCGATGAGCAATCTAAAGAGAAGGGAGAAAAGGCTGCAACCAAGCGGAAAGCAGAGGATGCTCCAGAGGTGGGTAACATCGGAGGCACCTGTGTGCGCTGTATATTTCAATGATTTGTGACCTGGGTGAGGGATTCTGGAACTGAAGAGCGTGATGACTATCTTAAAAATACATAATGTGCCACTCCTGCCCATAGGTTGTGTGTGGTATCGCAGCCCCACACAGTTGTACACCTTGGCCATTACCCAGAGAATGGAGCCATCTGCTCCGTGTCTTATCCCCGTTGGACTTCTATTAAAGGTTCTCTCCAGTGAGAGCTAATTCATTGTATAATACATGGTGCAGGGCCTGAGGACCATGACTCATTCATTCTATTGCTAGAACCTGAAGTCCTACTCCCTTCAGGCCCTGCACAAGGTATATGAATAATCTGTGACTGGAGTGTTCCTTTAAATAACCCATCAACATTAACTCCTACTACCTACCCTGCTTCTGCTCCAGTGGAGGCTTAGACTGATCCGCTCCACGTTTCCAATGTCCGATGTGTTCTTTCCTCGATTCTCAAAAGCTCCCCATGAAATATACACAATTGGCCTCAAAAAAGCATTGGCTGATTCCTTCCCTCTCCGTGTGTTCTTTTCTCCGCAGAGCTCTCCCAAAAGAGTCAAGTCAGATGAAGAGCAGGAAGATGACAAGTCCGAGAACAAGGAACCAGAAAAAGAAGAGGCCAAGCAGACGCCGGAGGCTAAAAAAGACGACAACAGCGAACCCGCCGCCACGGAGGAATCAAAAGCGGAGGAAAAGGCAGAAGAGAAATCGGTCGTAGAAGAAACCAGTAACAAGGAGGCAAGGTAAGAAATGTCGCTCATACTGAACCCCACAGGGGACTATGAAATAATCGTGCTGGACGCCTCCTATTACCACATTAGGTGAAGCCTGTACAGACTATGCCTGCTGGGAGGACAGTGTTATTGTGTGTTTGTTTATATAATGTGTGATAGAAAATTAATTTTATTTTTTTTTTTATTTCCAGCTAAAATGACTTTCCCTTTCCTGACTGGGCAGAATCCTGACGACCTTTTCCTAATGCGGGGCTTTAAAAAAAATACTTTTGGAAAGAGAGAGAAAAAAATTGGGGGAATGAACACTTTCATCTTCATTTATTTGGCTCAATCTGCAACCCAGAAATTGTCATTTTATATCAATCCATACGTTCAATACCAGATCAGAGGCGAAGTCCTTCCCTCATTCGGCGATGGCGGTCGTGCCTGGCACGCTGAGCCCCAGAGCGAGCGACATCCACAAGGCTCCTACTCTGTTGCCTCTGTTGAGCCTCCTGGTCTAAGGTTTTATTTTTTGTATTTGTTTTTTAACCCTTGCAATATTGTAAAGTTAACCTTTCTGTGTAGGGGCAGACGTGTCTTATTCTGCCCCCCCTGCTTACACTTGGTGTAAGCGCCCTATGTGTTGTGGGGTCTTCTGTGTTGTATCTTGCCCCCTGCAGTGGCCTCCGTCAGATGTCATTTTTATTTTTTCTGTTTTAATGGCTGCACCAAAGATGTTTTGCCCCCCTGCAGCTGTAGCTTGCTTCTGACAATTCATCTAGAGTTATAAATATTATATATACACAGGGTGGACCATACCACTATTTTATGCCCCCCCTCCCCATATTGTATAGAACATCGATCTGCAACCTATGGCTGTCCTGCTGTTGTTAAACTACAACTCCCAGCATGCCCTGACAGCCACAGGATGCAGATATAGTCTAGTAGAGGCTTTTATCCACCTTTGCTATGTTTTGTGTAGATCCCGCAGTGTATAAAGGTGAAGTTTTTACCTGTTATGTGCTTTTTTTAATTTCAATCTTTTAATCATGTGATCCTTTAAAACTGGATATGTTAATGTCGTGTATCAGCTTTTTATGTTTTTATTTCCGCCTCCATCCCATCTTGTAGTTTTTTGTTTTTTTTTTCTTTATCTTTGCTGCTGCAGAACATCGCAGACTAAAAGAGTAAAATCTGGACTTGTTTAGAATGTGTATACTGTGTGTGTCTGTGTATATATAAAGGAATGGTCCGCTGTAATATAATAAACACTAAATGGATAACGTGCCCCCACCTTAGGTTGTGTATAACGCCTGTTACTGTATAGGTACAGTAGCCTCCAGGCCCATTTATGAATGTTCTGGGTCGGTCATAGAGAAGGTGGGTCCCATATTTTTCCCCAACCTTCCTCACCAGAATGGGAGCAAGATTACTCAACAAAGTGAGTATAAAAGAGAGCAACTTCCTCATCTCAATACGAGTGCCAGGTATTACATCAGCCATCGCTGCTTTAACCTCTTCAGCAGAGCATTGCCTTTATTCTGTCCTGCAGATTATTACCCTCATGTTCAGCTCGTCACATCAATAATGGTTCTGAGTTGGGGTCTATATCTGGGGTGTAGAGTAGAAGTAAATAGGGCAGTGGTGTCCATATGGAAATCTCATGCAGTCTGCAAAGGTTGGAAAGTGTTTTCGGTGCAGTCCCACAGAAGGGGGACTATTAGTAGGTCGGGCACTGTCCATGCATAATATTAATGCAGCTTCTGTCCCCCTTGGTGACATGCACCATCCTGTGATAGTGTGATGCGTACACAAGACTTAAATTTGGAACCCGAGTGATGTGCAAGAAGTGGATAATGAGGTATCGGGTCGTCATGATGAGTAACTATGGCTCGGAAACTTGCTTTTTCAGCCTCCTGCTATAGTCAGATGTATGTGCAGGTTTATTGGGCGCCAAATCCTGCGCTCAATGGGACCTGTAGGTGCAGTTATATGACCACTGCAAGGCAGGACTCTGAAGGGCTGTATTCACAAAAACATGGCTTCATTTCTCCTCCCACATCTACATCAGTTCTTACCATCACCCTCCCCATCTGCACAATTTCTTCTCCTGCATCATCATCTCTCGCCCTTCTACGCATACAAACGGTTGCAGACCAAAATCGTACACATCACACGGCTTCTCGCATCATTAAATGGGAAAAGTAATTTTGTAGCGAATGTTTGTAATAAAAAAAAAAATTAAAAATTCAGCAGCCCAAAAAAAAAAAAAAAACTATAATATTTACCCGGAAGAGTCATTTCTAGTCATTTTCTAGGTAGTTTTCTATTGCCTCCCCCCCATTCTGGCCCACGTCACTTCCCTCCTTCCCCCTCTTCATCTTTGTTATGTGATGTAATCATTCAATTTGTAACATATGCAGAGAATTACTTTCCCTCAACTTTTTTTATTTTATTTTTTTTTTCCTCCTGATTTTCGCGGTTGTGATGAAAGAAATTGTTTAAAAAGAGAAAAAAAAGCTTTTCGTATAGTTCAACAAAACAAAAAAACCTGTAGACTGCAGATCTTTTGGAAAAACAGATTATTAAAAAATGAATAATAAAAAGTTTGTGTCATTGTCTTTTTAGTGTGTGTGTTTATTGTGTGAGCAGCGGGAGGTCACATGACTTGGCTCCCATGACTTTAATCCCATTAAAGGGGTTGTCTCACAACTTCCACCAGCGTGTCTCTAGTAATCTTATGTTTGTGATGCATAACTTTTACCCTCCTAAAATCAATATTTATAATTGGGCTAATAAGCCTGAAGGGCTCCTGGGGTGTTACCGGAGATCCTCCTTGCTGTAATAAGAATTATTTTTATTTATATAGCGCACACAGATTACGCAGCGCTGCACAGAGCTTTCCAAATTAGTTTCTGTCCCCAATGGGGCTCACAATCTAATCAACCTACCAGTAATTTTTTGGGGTGTGGGAGGAAACCGGAGGCAAACACAGAACATACATGTTTGTGTCATATGTCACTGTTTATTGTCCGGTATAACCTCGGATCCTGGATAGATGAAGGCCCCTCCGGATCCTGGTGAAGTTCGGATGACTAGATGATGCCTATCTGTGTCTCTGACAGTGGTAATAACAGAGGCGTCCACCTGCAATGGAGAAGATTGAGAACGTCACAAACACGTCCTGTATAGAAGAGATCAGCAGATACAGCCGACATCGGCTCAGACTCCTTCTCTGGTCTCCAATCCATTGCTTGATAAAGATTCATTGTGAATCGAAACGTCGCGCCTGGATAACTTGTGAATAAAGCCTTTTGGGATTTTACCCTGCGGTGCTGTGGCTTCCTCCATGAATAGTGACTGTTTTGGGTTTAAGCATCAGAACCTTCAGCTGCGAGCACCACCACTTAAAAAGTTGTAGGACACTACTTTGTTTTTCCAATTCATTGCAACACTACAATGTCCTGACCCAAACACATTTTGGTGCAGTTTAAGCTCCTAGATCCCATATGCAACATTACAAATATACTATAAATAAACTACGACCTGCAGCGATCAGCTACAATTGCTATGGAAACCTGTCCAAAAATTAGAATCCCTGCAGCTCCACCACAGGAGAAGTGAAGTATTACAGTATGTCCATTCATCTCAATGGATTGTCTGTATAAGGCCGCGGTCACACGTTTCGCTAGCTGTCCCTTCATAACACGACGCTACCGTACAGGGTGCCAGTCCTCAGCCCGAATGCACATGCGTTTCCCCCCGTGTGCTAGCGTCGCGTTATGAACGGACGGCTAGCGGAACGTGTGACCTCGGCCTAACACAAACTGGCGGAACGCTATTTAGGTACTTAATGCTCCAAACATTTTTTTCTATCCATAATAGAATCAACAATAGATAACACAAAGGCTGCTTGTTGGATGCTGGGTAAAAACAGGTCCCAACTTTAATTAACAATTCGTATTCTCAGAAAATTAAGGTACTGGTATCACTGTATCTCTCATCAAAGTGTCACAACTTCTACTTAAGATCTCTTGGATACACCCATTTACACTAATTGACTGTAATTTTCCCTGTTTCTCTCATTTTGACATCTCGTTTACATTTATTATCGCTCACCCAGCACCCATTCACTGGCGTCCCTGACGTTGCCTGGAGACGGGAGGCGCGCGTGCGCGGTCGGTCAGCCGCGTCAGCGGAAGTGACGCTGTGCCGCGGTAGGCTCCTCCCCGTTTCCGGTGACACGGATTCCGGCGCGGTCACGACACACACCGGCCGCCCATTTACTGCATCAGGCACAGGTATATAGGTTTGGGTACTTTGTCAGCAAGGCACCCCTGAGGAAGCCGTGATACGCAGCGGAACGCGTGGGGCGATCTATCCCGGGTCCACATCTCCACCTCACATCCCCCGGTAAATATTGCAGCCAAGACCGGCGTCTAGTGAGTTTGTTTCTGCATTTCAGCCATTCCAGCACAGAGGATTCACATGCACTTTTGTGCTCTTATCATCATACACCCTCGGGCTGGACTGTCTGACAGCCATTTTGCGCACATCTTTTCTGCCCACAGACGCATGCTCGGCTTATACTTTCATTGCTTTGGTGGGATGGTTTTGTGAGGCCCAGGTCTGGTTAAACCCGACATTATCAGGTGTCGGGCACCAGTGGATTTTGTATATATGGGTGCACTAGGGTGCATTCCCTTTTAAATGATTTTATGATAGTCTTGTCTTGTTGATGTTTGTCCTTTGTCCAAATATTTTCAATAAAGTCATTCTGTGTTCATTTGCTACTCTACACATGTTTTTTGCGCTTATTCTATGTTGTCCACTTTAGCATGTGTGTAGCCCATTGATTGGGTGTTATTTCACAGCACGGATCCCAATTCTGCATTTACACAACTTCTACTTAGACCACTGAATGCCCAGCTGGACTCCAAGCTGGCAAGTCAGGCAGCCGAGCACTCATCGTTTTATTCTCATCTGCCCCCAGTAGCTCATGAGCGTAAGCAGTTCTGAAACCCTCAGAAACAAGTAGTTTCCCCCGGTATGAATGACTAATACCACTGGTCCAGACGTGGACTTAATAATCTCCACCGCTTTAGGCAAGACCTGGAACCATTTGACCTGCAGAACATGTCTTCTTGTTGGAATCCCAAGTGAACCCGGCCAACAGGACGTCCCCTGCCCTGCCCAGAAAACATAAGCGACCAGACCGTAGGGTGAGGACGGAAGTCCCCCGACGCGCCTGAAAAACAAACACTTTACAAAAGCTCCAGTTGCATAAACCTGGTAAAACATGAAGAGCGCCAGCGACCGATACCCATAATACCTGAAATTGAAAACAGTTGAGGGGGGGACCGTCACCAAGGACCAAAAACTGACAACCTAGGAGAGAAAGAGTTAAGTAAGCCTGGGATAATGCCTCCCTCAGGACCTCCAATAACCTAACCCAAGTACCCCTCCCAAACACATCTGTCTTGGACCTGCGGGCCCTGATACGAACACACCCAGGGGCCTAACAAATGTCCCCACAAAGCAAATTCCCAGGCCTATTATAAGATGGGGGTGACTAACTCAGGGACTCGAAAAGCTCCAAAGAAAAGAGTAACCCCTCTGTAGGAGAGGAACAAACTGGGGAAGTCATGTGTAAACTGGAAGTCACAGGTCTACAAACCTCCCACGCCTTACCATATTGCTGCCAAGTGAAAGGAGCGAGAGACGACCTAACAATGGCCATCAGCCGTGGATCAGATCCCACAGGAACTGTGGGCAGGATTAGCCCTCCCTGGATGCTGTCGGGGGGTGCTGTTGGAACACCTAAAAATCAAAGCGAGAAAGAGGGTCGGCCAACAACACTAGACACCCCAGGAACACGGTGAGCACGAAAGGAAATGTTATACTCCAATCACCGGAGAACCAGGTGCAGTAATATAGACAACACTGGGAGGGAAGAAGACGTCAATTTATTGATACAAAAAACAACCCCCATGTTATCCGACCAGAAACAGATCTTCCGGTTAGAAAAAAGCACACCCCAATACTCAACTGCAGCCACAATCTGAAACAGCTCCAATAGTGTCAGGTTCCGCGTAAAGCTGGAGTCAGACCACACAGCGGGCCACGCTTCCGAACACCACCCAACCCCCAAAAAAACACCCAAACCTGCATTACCCACTGCACCAGTAAAAAGGAAGCGGGTGCACTCTGCCAACAAGTTCTCCCATTATAGGAGATCAGAAACTGACGCTAAACCTGCAAGTCCGCAAGGCATGAGGCCTATGGGCCCCTTTCATAGCGAGGGAAAAACAGCAAGTAAAAACCCGACCCATCAGCATCAACCAGCAGGCAAAAACCAACAAGCCCAGGAGAGACTGCATTTACCGAAGAGCTCTTGGGGAAGGACAAATGGTGAATGAGCCAAGACTTCTCCAGCTCTTTTTTCGGCACTACACCCAAGGGGGACACCTGCAAATTGGCATGGGGAAGGTGCTCAAAAGAAACCTCCTTGTCATGCAAGACCAGATGTTCCTGGGCGGATTGTAAGAAACGTACCCTACCTCCTAAAATGAAATGCCAGCCACCAGGCGCTGCCACTAGGCGCTGCCCCCATGCGACTTGTATGAAGAATATATCCCAAAAACATCCCGCATCAGCAAGTCACCCTGGGTTTTCTATACTGTAGGCGCGCTGTTGAGACAATGGGGCTTATTTACTAAGGGTCCCGCAGATTGCACTTTCGTCGGCTTTTAGAAATTTTGGAGATTTGCGCCGCTGGACCAGGTATTTAGAAGGGGATTGTGTTGCACGCGATCAGATTTTGGCGCAACAGAAATCAGGGAGGTGGGCCATCGAACGTTCCGACGGATTCGGACTGAGCGCGGGATTTAAGTTTCCAATTGTGTCGCAAGACAATGCACTTACATGCACCAGGAAGAAGAAGGTGAACTCGACAGATGCAGGAAATCGGGTGCACAATCTTCGTGGATCGCGGCAGGGTGCATTATCGTTGGACAATGCAAAAGACCGGGTAAGTAAAAGTGCCCCAATGTGTTCCCTATCCACAGTGTGTTGATCGACAGATAATAAAGACCAAATGTCAATGTATTTCTTAGCCCAAATCTACTCCCTGGTTTCGTTATCTAAGTGAGCACCAAGGGGGCTAACTCCGCAGTAGACAGAGTCCTTATGTATACCATACTGCGGAAGGAACTAGGCCAGATGCCCTGGATGACCTGCTGTGGTCCTGCTTTTTACGTGCCTGGCCTCGCCGAGGTGCCCGATGACCCACCAGAAGATGAGGACCGCCACCTAGACACCCTGGATCTCCTTGATCTCCTGGATGATCTGGATCGACCACTACACCTCGAATAAAACCTACGGGCCTCCCAGGAGGAGGAAGAGGAAGGCCCATGGACCAATGGTAAGGCTGGCTCTGAGGAAGGAGAAAAAACCCAGCTAATCCCGCACCTCCAGGGACAACCGGGGATAGACCGTGAGCAGTAGGCAGGGGTGGCACCACAGTATCAGGAAGCAAATCCTGCCCGATGGAATCCATGAGAGGAGCCTCAAGGGATTCAACGTGGAGGGAGGCTGGGAATGGGTAGAACCCACAGATTCCTGAGAAGGAGCTTGGTCCTCATCCGACAACATGGTCAAGCTAGCCGCTGCATCCGTTGGGCAGCTCGCACTAACAGTGTCAGACCAAGGAAAACAGAAGGAATTACAGCAGGTGTGTGCGACCTCACACTGTGCACACGCACCTACTCCCGGGGCCCTCGCTGGTGCATTGGTGAAGCTGGAGCAGGCTGGGCGGGACTTAAGCCTGCCGGCAGTCGGGACGGACGAGACGTCCGCTGGCTTGCCAAATATATTCTTAACCCTTTTTGTGATCCATTTACCCAAAACTGCCTCCGCCAGTTCAGGTGCACCTTCCCTAATCGTACAGTAGTACACCACAGGATATGATAAGTTCTTTAGAGCGGAGACGCTTTTCATAATAGCTCTCTGACTAAAAGATGGACATCGAACCCCTCTGCTACCATGGTGGTGGTGGATCAGAAGATCTTGTATTGGTGTGAACACATCCGTACAGCCTAATCCCATATTACAGTCACCTATAATACCTTTCTGGTTGGCTCCACATGCTCGGTGAGCGTGGACCCTCCGTCTAGGGTGAAGCTGCCTTCTTGGAGGACGAGTTCTTTCTGGGGCCATACTCTGGATGTCTTTGGTCTCTTGCAGTTGGGTTGGTGACTTCTCCACAATGTGGCTGTTGTGTGTCTCATATTCCGACATCCTCCTGAGCACCAACCCTCTGATGGTAACGTCTATGACGCTGCAGACTCCTCGCTTCTCCTGGAGTGTTCAGCCTCATTGTGACATCATTGTGACATCACTGCTAAAGATACAGTGGGCAAAGACATCAGCAGTGGGTTTCTTGGCCAATTTATAGGGTTTTTAATTTTATAATAACTTCCTCTGCATGATGATATAATTTTGGAGGGAAAAAAAATTGTATTGTCACCTTCCAGGCTCCGTAATTTTTTTTTGTCAATCTGTCTTATAATTTTTCTTTTTTTTCTTTGGGGGGGGGGGGGGGGGTTGAAAAGACCTGTAGTATTATTTTGTACACACTTGGGGATTTAGAAAGTTTTTTGTTCACAATTAATAACATTTTTTGTGTGATGGTTGATTAAAAATGTCTATTTGGGTATTGTTTTTCCTTTATTTTTTAAACATTTTTCGTTGCACAATATAATACTATTATAGTTTTGTAGCCTTGGTTGGTACGGATGTAAAGATATAACATGTCTGTGATTTTCCTTTTTTGTTTTAAAGGAGCAGAAGACATTTTTGGGGGCTTGTCCCCTTTCATAGCGAGGGACAAATGGCAAGTAAAAACCCGACCCATCAGCATCGACCAGCAGGCAAACACCAACAAGCCCAGGAGGGACTGCATTTGGAAAAGTGTGACACGATTCACGGAACACAAACTGTCCACCAGATCAACCAGGTGATTTAACTTGTCCTGTGGCAAATGTAAAACCATTGCCCCAGAATTAAGTTCAATGCCCAAAAAAGATATTACCGTAGATGGGCCTTTTCCACTGAAAGGGGGACACCAAAGCACCCTATGAAAACTCAAACGTAGACAAGAGGTGCGCCCACACAGAGCTACCCACAGGGCCAACAAACCAAAAAATGTCTAAGTAATGGGTAACGGAACGAAAACCAATTTCATAGAGCACTAGCCATTCAAGGCAGCAGCTGAAAAGTTCAAAATGCCTACAAGAAATGGAACAACCCATGGGCAGGCACTTATCATAGTAATAAAACCCAGCAACGCAGCAGCCCAAAAGGTGGTAACATTCCGAGTGGAAAGGGAGCAGTCGAAATGTGGACTCAATGTCAGATTTTGCCATTAATGCACCTTTTACTGAATAGCGCAAAAGAAAAACAGCCCAATACAACAAACATAGGATACCGACACCTCCTCGGAGGGAATGGCATCATTCACCGAAGAGCACTTGGGGAAGGACAAATGGTGAATGAGCCGGGACTTCTCCAGCTCTTTTTTCGGCACTACACCCAAGGAGGACACCCGCAAATTGGCATGGGGAAGGTGCTCAAAAGAAACCTTGTCATGCAAGACCAGATGTTCCTGGGCGGACCGTAAGTTATCCACAAAAGTACCCTACCTCCTAAAATGAAAAGGGATAAAAAAACCAGCACCAAAATCAGCATGCAACTGACCAGCTGCCTCCTGATTCTATCAGTAACGTGACGGAAAAACGCGATTCGGGCCCTTAGTAAATGACCCCCACTGTGTTTTAGGCGCAAAACCACCAGAATTGTGGCACAAGTGCGTTAATAAATACCCCCAAATGAGTTCCCTATACACAGTGTGTTGGTCGACAGACAATAAAGACCAAATGTCAATGTATTTCTTAGCCAAATCTCCCTGGTTTCATCATCTAAGTGAGCACCAAGTAGACGGAATCCTTATGTATACCATGCTGCGGAAGGAACTAAGCCTCGACACCCTGCATCTCCTTGATCTCCTGGATGATCTGGAACGACCACTACACCTTGAGTAAAAATCCACCTACGGGCCTCCTGGGAGGACGCAGAGGAAGGCCCATGGACCAATGGTAAGGCTGGCTCTGAGGAAGGAGAAAAAATCCAGCTAAACCCGCACCTCCAGGGATGACTGGGGATGGACCGTGAGCAAGAAGCAAATCCTGCCCTGATGGATTCCCTGAGGGGAATGTCATCACCAACGTGGAGGGAGGCTGGGAATGGGTAGAACAGATTCCTGAGAAGGAGCTTGGCCATCATCTGACGACATGGTTGAGCTAGCCGCTGCACCCATCATGGAGCTCACACTAACAGTGTCAGAGCAGGGAAAACAGCAGGAATTACAGCAGGTGTGTGCGACCTTGTACTGTGGAAACGCACCTACTGCCGGGGCCCTCGCCGGCACATCCATGGAGATGAGGCAGGATGGGCTCGGAAGAAGCCACGCAGGGCAAAACCCAGGGTTGGACGAGAACGTGTGCTGGTGTTTTTAATCCAAATAAATTTTGAGTGTTAAACTGTACTGGTTAAATTCTTCCAGAGATCCACCGCGACATACGGTGCAAACGGAAGAAGTCACAGGAGAAACGCAGGAGTGTTGGTCTGAATAGCGGTATATTCCTATCGGAGGATTCAGGAACTTGTGCTGGAGGAGTGTGAATCACTCTACTTGTGGAGTGACATATTGGAGAAATAAGGACACACAGAAGCGAGTCGGAACTCCGGTCAGAATTGATTTTCTAAATTAATAAAAATGTTTGTGTGATGGTTGATTAAAAAATGTCCATTTGGGTATTGTTTTTCCTTTATTTTTTGAGCGTTTTTCGTTGTACAATATAAAACTTTTATAGTTTTGTAACCTTGGTTGGTACGGATGTAAAGGTACAAAATGGAAGAAATTTGCTTACCGAAATTTCCATTTCCTTTAGTCCGTGAGGCAGCACGGGATTCTTCCCCTAGGTACAACTCAGAAGAGAACAGGTAACAAGCAGTAGTAGACAATTAAACAATTAGTGTCTTGGCTGACTCCCCCTATATAAGGCCGGAGCACACACACAACCCTTGTATGGTATATAGCAATAACGTTTCATCATTTATGGGCGGGGAAGTTGTGCTGCCTCACGGACTAAAAGAAATGGAAATTTCGGTAAGCAAATTTCCTCCTTCTTTTTCGTCCGTTCGGCAGCACACATATGGGACTCAGCAAGCAGTACTTATGGGGAGGGATCTTAGTCGCCTGCTGAAGCACCGCCTTGTGTAAGGCTGAAGCCTTCGGAGGCAGAGAAGTCCATCCTGCAGAGATTTATAGACGAGGATGGAGAGGACCACGTGTTACCTGCTCTCTTCTGAGTTGTACCTAGGGGAAGAATCCCATATGTGTGCTGTCGAACGGACGAAAAGAAAGTCTGTGATTTTACTTTTTTTTAAAAGAGCAGGAGACATTTTGTTTTTTTTAGACTTTATTTTTTAAATGTAAATTTTATTTTTGGTACATTTTTTTTGTTATATCACTTTGTCCCCTAAGAGGATACTGAAATGAGATTGTTTGAATTTTTATATAATGCACTGCATTACTTATGGCCTGCGATAAAGTAGGATGCGATGTCCTCGAAACCTCTTGTGACACTGCGCTGTAGAAAAGTGTTGCATCAGAAGAAGTACCTTTAATCACTGAAGTAGAATCACGACAGAGAGGTCATTAAGGGGTTAAAGGAAATCTTTCATCACCAGGAACATTACTCATAGATCCAGGCACCATGACTGTGGTAATCTTCTTATATGTGTTATCTATGGCCTCCTTCCTTCTAAAATCAACATGTACAATTATGCTAATGAGCCTAAAGAGTTCTGGGGATTGTTACTTTTATGCTCTGGGTTCACTTTGCATCCCCCTGTTCCATCAGTGCTTCCCACTCCCTCACACAGTGGGAGGGGGAAGTGCTCCTGCACCGTGTAACTTCTTGTGAAGCTGCAACACGGAGGGGCTCTGGTAACACCGCCCCACAGCCCTTTTGGCTCTTTAGCACACTTATAATGTTGATGTTAGAAGGAAGGAGGCCATGGATAACACATATAAATAGATTCCCACAGTCACAGTGTCTGGATCTATGAGTAATGTCCCTGGTTTATCAGGATGGATTTTGATGGTAGATCTCCTTAACAGATAGAAGGTGTGACCATATAAAGCTGCAGGCTGTTAGAATCTGTAAGGCTCCATTCACACAGCCGTATATATGGCCAATATACGTCCCCCATAGACGGCACACGTGCGGCACCGTACCGCTCCACACCCCGTTAAAAGATAAGACATGTCCTATCTTTTCTCGCCATACGTGCGCCATATATCCCTATGGAGAGGGGCGGGGGTGAGCAGCGCTCACCTCCTCCTCCTCTCCCCGTCGCGCCGTGTGCCCGTCGTGCTATGGTATGGTGGGCAACAGCTGTGTGAATGTAGCCTTAGGCTGTGAATTATGGATTTATATTCCAGGATTGTAGCTCTACTAGTGCACCAGGGGCATGTCCTTACACTGCTGTGCTCCAACTAATTGCTGTAGCAGGCATCAGTTTGAAAGCTATGGTAGCTATTCGGAGGGGCGGAGCTGTGGAGCAGTGCAATGCAGAGAGCTAAGAGCACAGCAGTGTTAGGACATTCCCCCAATGCAGTTGAAGAAGCTACATTCCTGGAATCCATTATTTTTACAGAAATGGGGGGTTTTTTAATCACTTTTATCATGATGAGGGTGGGGCCGTCCACCTCTGCAGGATTAGTCGTCTTTGCAGTAAAACAACTAGTGCAATCAATGACTGAAATATACGCCCTTTGACACCGTCATACAAAAACATTGGTCTGGATTCATGTTCCCCAATAAGTTCCGTCCTGCAATTAATAAGATGAAAGAAAATGGCTTCCACTAGGAAACACTTAATTGGCCCCATTAGTCAATCAGTGACAGAGACAGTTTTGGGAAAAATTCAGTGTTTTGAGTATAGTGATGGGGGGCAGGGTAGTAATAGTTAGTGGGCACCTTCTCACTCCTGTTTGGTTAATGTAAAGAATAATTAAAAAAATAAAGACACCGCAAATCACTGAGCGATTTTATTGATCTTATTCAATGCTGCATTGGTCCTAATGGAGGAAATTGCTGGCCACGAGGCTCTTCTTCAGTATTAGTGATCCTTACTAGGTCTAGGGGTGAGGGTGATGGGGGGATCTCCGCAGCAGCATGGTGATGGGGGGATCTCCGCAGCAGCATGTTTCCACCTATCCCTTCGTTTTATAGTGATAGTAGTAGCGCATTCGCCCACCTGAAAAGAGGAAAGAAGATTCATGAAGTTATTACACGTCTAGTGTGGGCACCATAACATATTGCTCTGTCACGCTATTCTGTCATGTTTGTCTCCAGCCCAAAGATGGAGACTCAAATGAATTACCTCATAACACCTCCCACACAACTTTGTGGGGCCCCTTTAGTCCCATACAGTAGTGGGATACAGGTAAACCGGACCACCTGTTAATATAGCAGTCGTGAAACCAGGGAGAAGCAGGATGAAGACCCACATCCTAAATATCCACCCCTTAGTGTTACTTGGTGCTGCCATCCACAACACACAAGAAGAGCCACAGTTTAGAATTAGGGGGTCCTCAAGACATAACTTTGGGTCCCCAAAATACCAAATCCACCCCTGCTCACATGTGGATAGTTATCATACGCAAGCTCTCATGTAGATTGTGGAGGTCCTGTCCCTCTGGGTCCTGTCTGGTGTAGATTTGACCTATTATCCAGAGACCATTTACTGTAGCAAATGCGCTGTAAAATCCCCTGCGTCAGTCCACTCCACCGCAGCTTGTGTCCCCCCTTCATGTCCTCTTGGAGGTAGCGTAAAGGGGATCATAATCGGCATTGCGATTATTTCAGGGCTTGTATGTCAGAAAACGGATGTGCTGTCCTGATAAATCTCCCACACAACTTTTATAGTTTTAATCACTTTTTTTGAACCAGATTTTATTATTATTTATTTTTTTTATTGTGCCTAAAAGCCAGGAGTGCATTTTGAAGGAAGGAGAAGTAAAGTTCTTCCTTTATATTCTTTTAAATTGACTCCTGCCTTCATTTTTCTAATGAAATGAGTTGTCTGCAAACATCCACGTAAGATTATGGGGGAGATGTATCATCAAGTTTCAACCAATCAGAGCTCAGCTTTAATTTTATAAACATCTGTGTTAAAATGAAAGCTGAGCTCTAATTGGTTGCCATGGGCAACTAGAACAGTTTGGCTCTAAGAGGCCTATGATAAATCTGCCCCTATGTGTGTATTGTTTTCTTATGTCATGTGATTATTATAGGTATGTTCACACTGAGTTTTTGAAAAGTAGATTAAAACCCACATAAAAGATGGATGATGGCACTGAGCATGTGCACAGTGTCATGTTTATACATAGAGATCAATGGGGTGATTAGAGATTAATGGGGTGATTTTTCACTCAGAAACATAAAAAACTTAAGGTGAACGACATAGCAACCAATCAGAGATCAGCTTTCTGTTTACCAGAGCTGATTTAAAAATAAAAACTGACCTCTGATTGGTTACTATGGACAACAAACACTGTTCTAATATTGTTTGAGGCCTAGTTTACCTCATCAATGGGCAGCCATGATTTATATTAGAGAACATGACCAGTAGGTGGACAGAGCGATGTGACCTACTCTCCTGCCTGGTCAGACATTATAACACCTATAGCAAAGGATCATGGGAGGCCTTTATAACATGATATAATGTATATTTGACATTACCGATGCGGCCGGCCTTGGTTCTCTTGTATGCAATGCGCCTTCTGTTACTACGGGGTGGGCGCTGTCTTACGTTACGGGATTGGCGTCTCCTCTGGGCCATGTTGGTAGTTGAAATTTCTTCTGTCTCAGGAATGACTGATATAGAAATATCAGGAGCTCAGCCACTTCTGGTTCTATGGTGATGTCATAATCCATAACATGGTGATGACATCACAGTCTTAAGATAAACAAGCCATTTGCGTCATTCAGGCCTCGGACAACTTTTTCAAGTCATTACATTTCTATAGAAAGTGCCTGATGGATGAGGATCCGGCCTTTGTGGCAATCCTATCTAAATTAGGCGGCGGTTGTGTATGAGTGCTACCAATTTTTTTGATTCTGTGAGAAACTGCTATACTTTAAGATGGGATCACAAGATACCTCACTATTGATTGATTGATGGTGGTCCCAAAACAATACATTTTCTTCTTCCTCATCACATCATGAGAGCCAGAACTCAAATTTTCTGTGGATGCAGCCATATGTGGGCTTGTCTTTTGCAGGACTATTTGTATTTCTGAACAGTCTGATTCTTGCAGTACATATAATTTAAAAAAAGAGGGAAACTTCTACCATTTTTATTTGGTTTGCATATTTTCCCCATTTGTCATGACAGGGGAGTCCTCCATCATTGACCCTGTATTATATGCGTAATTGTATCAGTAATCAGGAGCTAATAAATAATCAACGCTTCTAGGGTTTGAAAATCTTGGAGGCCCGAAAAATTGTAAAAAATTTAATAAATATGTACAAAAAAACCTTTGTCCTACGGCACACATAAATAAAAAAAAATCTGAAACACAGGAATTTATTATTACAGTTACAGCAATTTTCTGTCTTAAAAATGTATCACAAATGTCGCATCTGCCGAATTAGGCCAAATTTACGACTTTTTTTTGGCGACTTTTTTAAAAATCCACTTGGACAACTTACTTCAGATTTAGTCACAAATCCATTCCAGTCCCTTTCTAGCTTAGGATAAACTTAGGAACCATTTGCACCACATTTTTATATGACATTTTAGCAAAAAATTTGCACATTCGCTGCAAACAGAAGCAACTCATGTGCCTCAGTTATCAAGCTGCCTAAGACGCTATGATAAACTTGACGTGAAAAAGACATCCATTGAGCTTTTAAGGCTTCATTCACACAGCCATGTGCTTGCATTTATATAAACCCGAGCATTAGGGTCGGCTCTAGGTAGGCCCCTGGGTGACAGAGCCTCAGTAGGCCCCTTTGCAATGAACTCTTGTGATGGCATTAAAAATTCAGAAACTAAAACTGTCTCCTGTTCCCTAAAATATTTGTTAGTTTATCATATCAAACAGCCCCCACATTGTTATTAATATAAGCGACACCCTATGGATTCCAGCTTCCCTCACCCCCATTAACTCCTTATGTACAGCCTTATGTGGGCCCCTGGCACTTGCCCGGGTATGCCCACTGCTGGTGCTGGCCCTACCGGGCATACCATACGGTCGGGTTGGGAATGGAGAGGGAGTGAGCACTCCTCACCCCTCCACTCTCCATAGAAAGTTGAGCAGCTGCACCGAAAATAAGGCAAAATATAGCACATGTCCTATATTCTATATCAGGTCACGGTGCAGAGAGGTGTGCACACCGCAAATTGCCTGGCCAGATCACAGGCCCCCATACAGTCATGTGAATGGGGCCTTAGAAGGTCTAAAAAACTGGAGTAAGACCCTGCCTTATGATAAATTTGCCCCATTAAGTGAACTACAGATCCTTTATAAACATCCCATAAGGTGGCTGATGAAAAATGTCCAAATTGACCCTTATTCCCCATTTTGCTCCCATAGAAATTGTTCTATCCAAAATGATTTCAACGAAAACATCAGCTCATCCCTCAAAAAAGGAGACCGCACACAGCACCGTACAGCAAAGTATGAAAAAGTAATGTCCGTCAGAATAAGGTTTTTATTTCAAGTTTTTAAGGCTTTAAAACATAACAAACACTAAACATCTATTTTCATGAGCTTACTGACCCAAAGCATTAAAGGGCGATGTCATTTGGATCGCACAGTCCGATAAAAACAAAAAATACAAGCCCTCATACAGCTATGCAAAAATAGAAAGTTATTGATTTGGGAAAGGAGGGGAGAAGAAAAATGAAACGTATGGGGAAAAGCCTGCATTCAGGAGTGAATAGTAAAGCTTTGTTTTCCATTCAGAAAAAAATTCTCTGAATGGATGTGGTGTGAACATGACTAAACCCAGTTTCTCAGGTGTCAGTATGACATTGTGTAAATGAAACCATAAACCGCTGGTAATCATTACTCTTTGTTACTCAGATGTAATATACATAATATAATATATTAAACATTTTTTTCTCGCGCTATAAGAATCTCGTACATTGTATAGATGCTTTCAATAAAGTTTGCTCAAAGAGAAAAAAAAAACACATCGCCGGCGCTTTGTAAAACTACAACTCCCATGACGCTTTGCGGCACCGACGGGAATTGAAACACACAGTTAACGGTAATAAAACAGTAGGGGTTGCCGTATATGAGACGGTATTAGCAGAAAGGTGACAGATGAGTGGGATATTTGTAGATTTCTGTGCGGGGTGAAGCGGTCGGTGTCAGGGGTTAGAGGTCACGGGGACATGTGCCGGGGACGCTTCCTGCTGCCTGTGGAGGAGCTGCCTGATACTGTCTATGAGAAGGGAGCAGAGGAGGTGAGAGCCGGGGTTATGTTATCTGGGGATAGAGACCCTTATTGTCAAGGTCACTGCTCCATGGCGGCTGCAGTACAGAGGACATACAGTATATATAGAGCAGCCATGTATCCATATAATATCCATAGGAGATGCCACTAATGGGACATCTAGGACACCCTCTGATCAAAGGCGTATCCAAGGCCATGTCCCTGCACAGTGGCGCCCCCTCTGTCAGCTCTGCAGGGACTGGAATTGTAGCTTCATGCAAATGGATGTTGAGGGTTGTAGTTATAAAAATGTGCAGCTCCAAAACTATATTATAAAAATTGTACACAAAAAGCTGTGAATTGGTGTAAAGTATCAGGTCGTATTGGGTGTCATGGTGTGTGAATTAGGGGTGACGCAGCAGGAAGAACCCCTGCCTGGTGCATCTGCAAAACCTATAAAATATCTGACGTGTTTCTATCTAGGTCAGGATTTGGGAGCTGGTAGAAGCCCACTATAAGATTTACACTTAAAGGGGGCGTGTGTATTAGACATATGTATCTTAATTTTTTTTTACACTTATTCTTTGGCCACGGCCGGGGGACCCCTTTTATTCATTGGCCACGGCCGGGGGACCCCTTTTATTCATTGGCCACGGTCGGGGGACCCCTTTTATTCGTTGGCCACGGCCGGGGGACCCCTTTTATTCGTTGGCCACGGCCGGGGGACCCCTTTTATTCGTTGGCCACGGCCGGGGGACCCCTTTTATTCGTTGGCCACGGCCGGGGGGCCCCTTTTATTCGTTGGCCACGGCCGAGGGACCCCTTTTATTCGTTGGCCACGGCCGGGGGACCCCTTTTATTCGTTGGCCACGGCCGGGGGACCCCTTTTATTCGTTGGCCACGGCCGGGGGACCCCTTTTATTCGTTGGCCACCCCTTTTATTCGTTGGACCCCCTTTGTTCGTTGGCCGGGGTTTCGATCGCTTTAAATCTCAGTTTGTTGTTTTCCAGAAATGCGTCTCACCGCGCTCCTCGCTCTGCCTAATAAGGTGATCAAGTTACCCCGGGATTACCGGTTTGGCACCAGCCGACCCTCTACCGTGGCCGCACAGAAGAAGAACCCACCCGGGAAGAGGAGATCCAAAATCTTTGTGGAGCCCATCAGTAAGGATGAGTGGGCGTATTTCCGTGGTGATACAGTAAGTACAGGCAGGGGGTTTTCATGTTGGGAGGGCGGCTTATATCTGCTGCAGATCCTTCTATAAATCCATGCTGTTCCAGAAGTTGCTGCAGCTTTGTATGATCACCATGGGGCAATATCTGCAGCTCTAATGGTCTGCGTGGCAATATTTTATCTCGTAAACCTCTAAGGGAGCAGCTTTGGAAATGGTGGGGAGGGGGTCTCCAGTAAGGATCCCGAATTATAACAGCAGATTTCTGGTACTATAGAAAAGGAAGTGATGACGTCATGTACAACGTTACAGGGACCACTGAACTTTACATAATATCATCACCTCCAGTATAATGCGACCAAGGGGCGGCCACTGAACCAGAGGGGCCTCCAAAGAGGTAAGTTTTTTTTCTTCCTTTAAATGCCTCAAAGTTGTAGAACCCCTTTAAGACATCTGGGAGCAAATAGTGGAGAATGTCCCCTGCCCTCAGACAGTCATACAAGGGTAAAGGTAACTCTTCTGGGGTCTCTAGTCACCCCAATGACCTAAGAAGATTGAGCAATGTCTGCCGCTCTCACTGTACAATTACTACAAGTTTCCACTTTGTTTTGCAGGTTGAAGTCCTCTTTGGTAAAGACACAGGAAAACAAGGGAAGGTGTCACAGGTGATCAGAGCCCGCAACTGGGTGTTGGTGGAGAACCTGAACACGGTGAGGCATTGCGGGGGTTAATCTGATACACATGGAGGTGCATGCATATAAAACATGGCGTAATCCAACATGGTCCATGAATCTCTTCTAAATGCTAGTCCCACAGTCCTCTCCTGCCGCTCCGCTCTGTGTCCTCACTGCTCCCGGGTCCTCTCCTGCCGCTCCGCTCTGTGTCCTCACTGCTCCCGGGTCCTCTACTGCCGCTCCGCTCTGTGTCCTCACTGCTCCCGGGTCCTCTCCTGCCGCTCCGCTCTGTGTCCTCACTGCTCCCGGGTCCTCTCCTGCCGCTCCGCTCTGTGTCCTCACTGCTCCCGGGTCCTCTACTGCCGCTCCGCTCTGTGTCCTCACTGCTCCCGGGTCCTCTCCTGCCGCTCCGCTCTGTGTCCTCACTGCTCCCGGGTCCTCTCCTGCCGCTCCGCTCTGTGTCCTCACTGCTCCCAGGTCCTCTCCTGTCGCTCTGTGTCCTCACTGCTCCCAGGTCCTCTCCTGCCTCTCCGCTCTGTGTCCTCACTGCTCCTGTGTCCTCTCCTGCCGCTCCGCTCTGTGCCCTCACTGCTCCCGGGTCCTCTCCTGCTGCTCCGCTCTGTGCCCTCACTGCTCCCGGGTCCTCTCCTGCCGCTCCGCTCTGTCTCCTCACTGCTCCCGGGTCCTCTCCTGTCGCTCTGTGTCCTCACTGCTCCCAGGTCCTCTCCTGCCTCTCCGCTCTGTGTCCTCTCCTGCCTCTCCGCTCTGTGTCCTCACTGCCTCTCCGCTCTGTGTCCTCACTGCTCCTGTGTCCTCTTCTGCCGCTCCGCTCTGTGTCCTCACTGCTCCTGTGTCCTCTTCTGCCGCTCCGCTCTGTGTCCTCACTGCTCCCGGGTCCTCTCCTGCCGCTCTGCTCTGTGTCCTCACTGCTTCCAGGTATCTCCTGCCGCTCCGCTCTGTGTCCTCACTGCTCCTGGGTCCTCTCCTGCCGCTCCGCTCTGTGTCCTCACTGCTCCCGGGTCCTCTCCTGCCTCTCCGCTCTGTGTCCTCACTGCTCCTGTGTCCTCTCCTGCCGCTCCGCTCTGTGCCCTCACTGCTCCCGGGTCCTCTCCTGCTGCTCCGCTCTGTGTCCTCACTACTCCCGGGTCCTCTCCTGCCGCTCCGCTCTGTGCCCTCACTGCTCCCGGGTCCTCTCCTGCCGCTCCGCTCTGTGTCCTCACTGCTCCCGGGTCCTCTCCTGTCGCTCTGTGTCCTCACTGCTCCCAGGTCCTCTCCTGCCTCTCCGCTCTGTGTCCTCACTGCTCCTGTGTCCTCTCCTGCCTCTCCGCTCTGTGTCCTCACTGCTCCTGTGTCCTCTTCTGCCGCTCCGCTCTGTGTCCTCACTGCTCCTGTGTCCTCTTCTGCCGCTCCGCTCTGTGTCCTCACTGCTCCCGGGTCCTCTCCTGCCGCTCAGCTCTGTGTCCTCACTGCTCCTGTGTCCTCTCCTGCCGCTCCGCTCTGTGTCCTCACTGCTCCCGGGTCCTCTCCTGCCGCTCCGCTCTGTGTCCTCATTGCTCCCTAGTCCTCTCCTGCTGCTCTGTGTCCTCACTGCTCCCAGGTTCTCTCCTGCGGCTCTGCTCTGTGTCCTCACTGCTCCCGGGTCCTCTCCTGCTGAGCAGAGGAGAGAAGACGCTGCAGTGTGGTGTAGGGAGGAGAGGTGAAGGTGCCGTGTGGTGAGCAGAAGAGGATTTATTTATCTTTTTGTCTGCTCTGGTGTATCCAGTATTAGTTTTATGCAATGGGGGTCTTCAGTATTGTTTGTCTGCTCTGGGAGTCTGCTATGTGGTCTCCATTACTATTATTATCTGCTCTGGGGTCTCCAGTATTATTGTCTGAATGCTGTATTTGGTTTCTGGGGTGGTATTTATTGCTGTAAATGTAGTATGTATAATCTCTGGGGTGACATTTTGTGCTGTTCTGTGGTTATTGGTACATCTAGGGTGGTGGTCACTGATGTGGGCCGATAAAGTTGAGCAGTATGTGACAATATGGCCCTTCGACCAATAAATGTTGCTCACCCCTAGCCTAAATACTTCAGTCTGAAGTAGAAAAGACATTTAAGGGAAATTTTATAATTTTTATAATTTATTATATGTTTATGGAGTTGGCCAATATTATTACAGCTCCGACTCCACCAAAATAGGTACTGACTCTGCGGCCCTGCCATATCCTATAAACCAGTGCGCTCTTACATTTCACATATATTTGTTCTCTTATCCTTAGCATTTCCGCTATGTTGGGAGGTCTGGTGACTACAAAGGGACTTATGTGCCCAGTGAAGCTCCTCTCCTGGTCAACCAGGTGGCTCTTGTAGATCCTACAGACAGGTGAGACGCTTTAATAATGTGCTGCCTCCTATTCATGGCTCTTGTTATATCTGCTGTTGGACATAATCTGATGTATTTTTCCATCCTCCTTATTTTTTCCCCCCTCTGGTTTACTATCAATCTCGTGATGCCTCAGCACAGCATCACCTGACCATTTAGAGACAGAACCATCACTGCTGTCTGGGACTGCATCGTGATGATCCTCTGTCTATAGGCCCCTAAACAAATTAAGACAGGAAAATAGAGATGTGGACTTCTTATCTATAACTGTGTGACCGGAACCTAATTATTATTAGAAACTGTCACTGCCCAAGCTGATCATCCTCCACAGAACATCATTTACACTTCACACTTTTAGGCACAAGTCTCTAGTAGTGTTTAACCTCCCTTCATGACTACTCCATCTGCTTTTTTTTCTGCCTATTAATAGTTTCAATTATCAGAACCTCCATTTTCCATCTTACCTTGAGCTGCACCAATTTTCTGGAATGCGCTTAGCACATAGAATCAGATTAACACAAAATAAACAAAGATTGACATTGTTTGAAAGGAGCCCTCACCCCCATTGTACCTGGCTACAATAGGTCAGATATTGGGCACAATAGGGAAGACTCTCAATGGGGTGCTCTGTACATCATTGTATTGTCAGTGATTGTAGACTCTTTTCCGCTCTCTAGGAAGCCAACAGAGGTGGAATGGCGATACACAGAAGAGGGCGAGCGGGTGAGAGTGTCTTTACGCACCGGACGCATCATTCCTAAACCTGTCTTCCAGAGACGAGACGGGATCATCCCGGAGCAGTGGACAGGTGAGGACACAACACAAATCTCCTGTATACAGTGGGTACAGAAAGTATTCAGAACCCTTTACATTTTTCACTCTTTCATTTCAGCCAATTGGTAAGAAAGGAAAAAAAAAGTCATTAATGTAATCTCTGCCTCCATCTGGACAGAAAAAAAACAAAAATGTAGATATTTTTGCTAGTTTATTAAACAAGAAAATCTGAAATATCACATGGTCATGAGTTGCAGTTACAACTGCATCGCAATCAGTTTTGAGGTGGTTTTAGGTGCAGTTTTGTTAATGTAACAGATGAAAGACATTAAAGAGAACCCGTCATGCAAAATAACCCCCCATATCTAAATATATTTTCATAAACTGCCATTAGAGAGCATTGCCTCTATCCCTTCATTGTCCCTCTACATGCCTGTAACCCTAAGCAATGAGGTCCTAAAGCTGTATGCAAATGACCTGTGAAATGTCCAATGAGTCATTAGCATATTCAAGCTGTCCGGCTTATTCATGAGTGGGAGGCACAGCCACACCCCCAGTGCATGACTGACAGCCTGTATAATGGTGTGAGGCTGTATAATGATGTGATGGCTGCTCCATGTGCTTGCTGGTGGCCACACCCCGGCAGCCTGTGTGTGCATGTGTGTGTATAGGAGAGATACAACAGCTCCAGGCAGCTGTGTTATAGCAGAACATGTCAGATTCATGTGTAGCTGATGTCTGTGTCTCTCACCTGTGTATTAGGAGGATGCAGCATGTCAGCAGATGCAGCACACACACTAGCCATGCTTTACTATACATTACACACAGACATGAGCAGGGGGAGGAGAGGGGAGGGGTAACAGGGGTGACATCACTGCCTCTGACCATGTGACCAGCCTCATTTACATGATAAAGAATAGATGATTTTACAATGAATAATGTATGAAATAACTAGATAAAGGCTGGGATGGGATCCTTGTGAGCTGCTCCAACAGGTAGTAGTGGCAGGACAAGTGATACAGACCTGATGACAGGTGTCCTTTAACTGAACGGGTAAATTTGATTTTGAATGGGGAAACCTCTTCCATAAATGTCGTTCACCTGTTAAATTTTACATTTTTTAATTGCAACATATGACAGCACCCTGGTTCTACTACTTCATTGGAGTCCAGTTGTGTTTAATTAAACCGATTGGACTTTATTAGGAAAGACCTCACAGTACATGTCAGAGCACATGAGAGTCATAAGAACTGCCCGAGGAGCTCAAAGACAGAATTGTGGAAAGGCACAGGTCTGGCTAAGGTTACAAATGAAATTATGCAGCACTCAAGGTTTCTAAGAGCACAGTGACCTCCATAATCCTCAAATGGAAGTAGTTTGGGATTACCACAAGTCTTCCTCCAGCCAAACTAAGCAATCATGGGAGAAGAGTCTTGGTGAGAGAGAGAAAGAAAAACCCCAAGATCCCTGTGGCTTATCTCCAGAGATGCAGTAGGGAGATGTGAATCACTGCATCCTCCACCAGTCGGGGCTTTATGGCAGAGTCTGGAAGCCTCTCCTCAGCGCAAGACACATGAAAGCCACATACAGTGTGCAAAACACATAAAGGACTCCCAAACTATGGGAAATAACATTCTCTTGTCACCTGCCAAATAAAATCCCAGCAGTGACACATGGTGGAGGCAGCATCAGGCTATGGGGACACAGACTGGACCACTGGGTGCAATGGAAGGAAAGATGAATGTGGCCAAGTACAGAGATATCCTGGATGAAAACTTCTTCCAGTGATCTGGACCTCAGACTGGGCCGAACCTTCCAACAAGACAATGACCCTAAGCACAGAGCTAAAATAACACAGCAGAGGCTTCAGAACATCTCTGTGACCATTCCTAACTGGCCCAGCCAGAGACTTGAAAATGGCTTCCACCAACTTTCACCATCCAACCTGCGGAAACTGGAGGGGATCTGTAAGAGGATCTGAATAGTTATGGATATGTGATATTTCAGTTTTTCTTGTTTAATAAATTTGTAAAAATATCTACATTTCTGTTTTTTTCTGTTAAGATGGGGACAGAGTTCACATTAATGAGCAAAAAAAAAATAACCTTTTTTGATGTTGCCAATTGGCTGCAATGAAACAAAGAGTGAAAAATGTAAAGGGGTCCGAATACTTTGTGTACAGTAGTGTACGGAGTCTCCACTATAAATGATTGAGCCCATACAACTGTATGGACCAGTGTGTTGGAGTATGGCTCCTTGCAGTGTGTAGAATGGCCACATGTAATGGGGGGGGCGCTGTAGCAGGTTCCAGCTCTGAAGTCTTGTATCTGATTTCCTTCATTAGATGGTCCTAAGGACACGTCTGTAGACGATGCTGTGGAGAGAACCTACGTCCCATCTCTGAAGACCTTTCAGGAGGAGATCATGGAAGCCATGGGCATCGTAGAGGACAGACGACAGAGGAAATCCTTCTGGTATTAACGGGCACGGACTACAACCCTGATTCTCCAAGGACACAAACCTCCAGCCTCCTCTACTCATGTACATTGCTTCAATTTACCACACGCAGTGGGAGTGTCCACACTGACCATGACGTGTTTATTGTCCAGGACGATAATGAATATTCTGCCTCGTTGTGTTCTACAGGTCATGACTCCTCCTTCTTTTATAATTTGGTTACTGTATTATATTTCTTTATGACAATAAAATCCATTTCTAGTCATTTTTGTTTCCTGTGTATTTTCAGTTTGTCCTCCAATCACTGCTATGGGTGACTGTCCTATACCATGGCCCCCACATCATCACACCAGCAGGGGGCAGTGTGTCCTCCTATCACTACTAGGGGTGACTGTCCTATACCATGGCCCCCACATCATCACACCAGCAGGGGGCAGTGTGTCCTCCTATCACTACTAGGGGTGACTGTCCTATACCATGGCCCCCACATCATCACACCAGCAGGGGGCAGTGTGTCCTCCTATCACTACTAGGGGTGACTGTCCTATACCATGGCCCCCACATCATCACACCAGCAGGGGGCAGTGTGTCCTCCAATCACTACTAGGGGTGACTGTCCTATACCATGGTCCCCACATCATCACACCAGCAGGGGGCAGTGTGTCCTCCTATCACTACTAGGGGTGACTGTCCTATACCATGGCCCCCACATCATCACACCAGCAGGGGGCAGTGTATCCTCCTATCACTACTAGGGGTGACTGTCCTATACCATGGCCCCCACATCATCACTCCAGCAGGGGGCAGTGTGTCCTCCTATCACTACTAGGGGTGACTGTCCTATACCATGGCCCCCACATCATCACACCAGCAGGGGGCAGTGTGTCCTCCTATCACTTCTAGAGGTGACTGTCCTATACCATGGCCCCACATCATCACACCAGCAGGGGGCAGTGTATCCTCCTATCACTACTAGGGGTGACTGTCCTATACCATGGCCCCCACATCATCACACCAGCAGGGGGCAGTGTGTCCTCCTATCATTACTAGAGGTGACTGTCCTATACCATGGCCCCCACACCATCACACCAGCAGGGGGCAGTGTGTCCTCCTATCACTACTAGGGGTGACTGTCCTATACCATGGCCCCCACATCATCACACCAGCAGGGGGCAGTGTGTCCTCCTATCACTACTAGGGGTGACTGTCCTATACCATGGCCCCCACATCATCACACCAGCAGGGGGCAGTGTGTCCTCCTATCACTACTAGGGGTGACTGTCCTATACCATGGCCCCCACATCATCACACCAGCAGGGGGCAGTGTGTCCTCCTATCACTACTAGGGGTGACTGTCCTATACCATGGCCCCCACATCATCACACCAGCAGGGGGCAGTGTATCCTCCTATCACTACTAGGGGTGACTATCCTATACCATGGCCCCCACATCATCACACCAGCAGGGGGCAGTGTGTCCTCCTATCACTTCTAGGGGTGACTGTCCTATACCATGGCCCCCACATCATCACACCAGCAGGGGGCAGTGTATCCTCCTATCACTACTAGGGGTGACTATCCTATACCATGGCCCCCACATCATCACACCAGCAGGGGGCAGTGTATCCTCCTATCACTACTAGGGGTGACTATCCTATACCATGGCCCCCACATCATCACACCAGCAGGGGACAGTGTGTCCTCCTATCACTACTAGGGGTGACTGTCCTATACCATGGCCCCCACATCATCACACCAGCAGGGGACAGTGTGTCCTCCTATCACTACTAGGGGTGACTGTCCTATACCATGGCCCCCACATTATCACACCAGCAGGGGGCAGTGTCCTCCTATCACTACTAGGGGTGGATGTCTATCCTATACCATGGCCTACATAGCATCACACCAGCAGGGGGCAGTGTGTCCTCCTATCACTTAAATTTCATTGGGGTTTTTTTGTTTATTTTTATATTCTAGGTAACGGGTGCGGTGATTTTCTACCCTTAGAATTTTTAATTTTTGATTTTTTTTTATTACTTTTTTAAACATAAAATAAAATATATATATATACAGTATAATATACACTCACCGGCCACTTTATTAGGTACACCTGTCCAACTGCTCGTTAACACTTAATTTCTAATGAGCCAATCACATGGCGGCAACTCAGTGCATTTAGGCATGTAGACATGGTCAAGACAATCTCCTGCAGTTCAAACCGAGCATCAGTATGGGGAAGAAAGGTGATTTGTGGCCTTTGAACGTGGCATGGTTGTTGGTGCCAGAAGGGCTGGTCTGAGTATTTCAGAAACTGCTGATCTACTGGGATTTTCACGCACAACCATCTCTAGGGTTTACAGAGAATGGTCCGAAAAAGAAAAAACATCCAGTGAGCGGCAGTTCTGTGGGCGGAAATGCCTTGTTGATGCCAGAGGTCAGAGGAGAATGGGCAGACTGGTTCGAGCTGATAGAAAGGCAACAGTGACTCAAATCGCCACCCATTACAACCAAGGTAGGCAGAAGAGCATCTCTGAACGCACAGTACGTCCAACTTTGAGACAGATGGGCTACAGCAGCAGAAGACCACACCGGGTGCCACTCCTTTCAGCTAAGAACAGGAAACTGAGGCTACAATTTGCACAAGCTCATCGAAATTGGACAGTAGAAGATTGGAAAAACGTTGCCTGGTCTGATGAGTCTCGATTTCTGCTGCGACATTCGGATGGTAGGGTCAGAATTTGGCGTCAACAACATGAAAGCATGGATCCATCCTGCCTTGTATCAACGGTTCAGGCTGGTGGTGGTGGTGTCATGGTGTGGGGAATATTTTCTTGGCACTCTTTGGGCCCCTTGGTACAACGCCACAGCCTACCTGAGTATTGTTGCTGACCATGTCCATCCCTTTATGAGCACAATGTACCCAACATCTGATGGCTACTTTCAGCAGGATAATGCGCCATGTCATAAAGCTGGAATCATCTCAGACTGGTTTCTTGAACATGACAATGAGGTCACTGGACACAAATGGCCTCCACAATCACCAGATCTTAATCCAATAGAGCATCTTTGGGATGTGGTGGAACGGGAGATTCGCATCATGGATGTGCAGCCGACAAATCTGCGGCAACTGTGTGATGCCATCATGTCAATATGGACCAAAACCTCTGAGGAGCTTCCAGCACCTTGTTGTATCTATGCCACGAAGAATTGAGGCAGTTCTGAAGGCAAAAGGGGGTCCAACGCGTTACTAGCATGGTGTACCTAATAAAGTGGCCGGTGAGTGTATATATATGGTATAATATATATTTATATATATTTATATTTTAACTGTTTTTAAACCACTTGGGTACTTTAACCCTGGGGGTCTAAACGATCCTACCATGTACTGCCATATTACAGTGATGAGGGAAATGGCATTTTTGCTGATGATCTGGCACATTGTAACAGATTTTGTAATAAAACAAACATTGTAATAAATTTTAATATATGTAAACACCTGGAATCTTATATAGACTCTAGGCTGTCATGGCAACGCTCCCCGATGACATCACAGCCAAGATGGCAGCGCCCATGTGAAGGATTAACACCGGTGATTGGTGCCAGCACTAGTGTAAACACGCAATATGCAGCAACGTGGATATTTAGCATTTAGTTGTTGCGTTGTTTTTTTTTAGGCAGTTATAATGGTTTGATCATTTTTACACAGTTACCTGGCTTAAGTTTTTTTTATAGCATTTGTGCCAAGGTACATGTTCAAATGTATTTGATTATCCTTGGTTATTGAACTATATTTTATCTTTTTTTCCTTCAGGTGCCAGGTTAGAACGTGTGGTATCCGATTCCGTCTCTCCATTTAGCCAAGGTCGTGTTCTGGCACCTTGGTAGGTCTTAAAACCACAGTCATACAGAATCAGTGTTTCATAAACCACTTGTGACCCTGTGAATAGTCATTACACTGGTCTATTATGATGCCCTCATATGTGAGAAATCATGGAGATTATTCACCAGTGTAAATCACAAGAACAATTTGCAGTAAGACATAAAAAAGTCTATCACTGATCTTGAAAGAATTTGCCACTTTAAAAAAATATTAGGAAATGTAAGTGTTTCACATAGTGACATGTCCATGACAGATCCTTTTAGATCAAAGTGTCAGCAGGGCCGCATTTGCCATAAGATGAGATGAAAATCCCGCCTCAGGCGTCAGATGACAGAGCCCTGGGGTGGGGCGGCATAATTGTAGTTTGCAATGTGAGCAATTCAGGCAGCTGCACATATCACACACCAGAAGTACGGACCGTGTAGAGATATTGTGGTAAGTATTTATCCAACAGTATTTGATCGTAATATAGTAGTACAGTAGTAGTGTAAGACAATCCCATACACACGCTGCAGGAAAGAATCCACAGCTGGAACAGAGTTGCATTATCTGCAACTCTGCTCCTCTGTTGCAGCAAAATCGGGATAAAATCAATGGAATTTTCTGATGGTTGCGGAGTGACTATGGAATTGCTGCTGGATATGTAATACTTCGGCAGTCTTACCAAATTTCCCTTCATCTGATCCTGCATTGCAGCTCCTGGGGTTCCCCTTGACTGTGTAAGTAGTTAGGAGGCACGGCACTGCTTCACCAAATCCCAATAACCACAATAAAGACTGAGCTGATGTGATTTTTGCAGCTCGGGCAATTGGCTCACACACGGGACCATTGAAACCTACCCATTGTATGTCAAGCACTAAGGTCAAGTGACCACCGGGACAACTCAGGACAGAGTTCCTCCTCACTGTAATTATTTGTCTTTCACTGCACACATCTAATTCCTTGCTTGCTGGCTCTATTCCTGCTGCTGTATGTTTCTGCTAATCTCTCGCTACTTGGTTTTTGGCTTATATTATTCACTATTCTTTTGGATTGTGATTCCCCCCCAAAGTGCATAGAGCAGGTGACTCAGCTAGTGTACCGCCAGCTAATTAAAACAATTGTCAGAATTCAGGGATAGTGGACCCACTGAACCGCCGTGGATGATGACGTAAGCTGACACCCGGTTTTCACCAGAGCCCGACGCAAAGCGGGTTGGACTTGTTGTGGCATGGTACCACCAGGCCGCTCCGCCGGCACGAATTTGTCCGCGGTGGTGGCCAAGGCGAGGTTTAGAGTTGTGAGAAAGAATCGTGGTCGGACAGGCAGGAGGTCCAGACAGGCAGCACAGGATCAAGGTGAGAGGCAAAGTAAGAGATCAGGGCAGGCAGCAGAGGAACATGGTCAGGAACGGAACCAGGGTCACAACAGGAAATCTCAATACAAGCAAGGAGCATACAGGAAAGCTTTCTCAATTGCATGAGGCATAAATATCCAGCAGGGGGCAGAGGAATAGTCAGTCAATTTATTAGGGCAGGCAGCCAGCAGCACCAATTAGCAGTGCGCTGGCCCTTTTAATCTCACCGAGCCGGTGCACGTGTGCTCCAGACCACAGGAGACGCCACGACCAAGCTGCAGGGACACGGAGAGGCACACGGGTGTGCCTGTGACCCGAGACATGGGTCACAGGGACAACCATGACAGTACCCCCCCCCCCCCTTCGGCCTCACCCTCTTCTTGACCTGAAGGAACCTCAAAAGAAGATTACGGTCCAGAATGTTGTCCTCGGCCTCCCAAGACCTCTCCTCAGGCCCGAACCCCTTCCAGTCGACAATGAAGAATCGCTTAGCTCTCACTGTGTTCAAGTCCAGAACTTCTATTACCTGATTGGTGGAATCAGCCTCAGAAGCAAGAGGGGGAACTTGTCGGGAAAAGCGGTTCAGGATGACAGGCTTCAGAAGAGAGTCATGGAAGGAGGATGAAGAACAAGCTAGCAAGGCGAATAGCCGTCGGCAGACCTGGCAGAGGCACAAAGTGGGACGTCTTGGAGAACTGGTCTGTTACCACCCAGATGACAGTATTACCAGAGGAAGGCAGAAGATCAGTGATAAAGTCCAGCTGGTTTGAGACGAGATGGCTTGTTTCGGGCACAGGAAGTGCAGGAGCCCACAAAATCCTGCACATCCTTGACCAGTGGCCACCAGCTGAAAGGGGAAATGAGAACGACAGAGCAATGCACCCCAGGGTGCCCATCCACACAAGAGCAGTGTACCCAAGTTAATATCTTCTTCTTCCCGAAGAGCATGTCGGACGTAGGTCTTGCCAGGAGAAAGCTGCCAAGAGTCCCTGAAGCGCCAACAACCAGTCATTCAGGAGGAATGACATGTCAAGGAGCCAGTTCTTCCCCAATAACATCAGAGGCACGAGAAAGGGCATCAGCCTTGATTTTCTTTTCTACAGGACGGAAGTGAATCAAGAAATCAAAGCGAGAAAAGAAGAGTGACCAGCAAGCTTGTCGTGGGTTGAGGCGCTGAGCAGTCTGGTGGTATAGGAGGTTCTTGTGATCTGTATATGCGCAAACCGGATGGCGAGCTCCTTCCAGAAGGTAGCGCCACTCTTCCAGGGCAAGTTTTATGGCCAGTAGTTCTCGGACTCCTATGGAGCAATTTCTCTCTGCAGCAAAGAAGGTCTTAGAGAAGAACCCACAGGTGAGAGTTCGGCCTTTGGTCCCCTTCTAGGTAAGCATCACTCCAGCTCCCACTGAGGACATGTAAAGCTCCAGCTGGAATGGCTTCTCCGTATCAGGCTGTGTGAGAATAGGAGCAGAGGCAAAGGTGGATTTCAGCTTGGTGAACTCTTCTTCAGCCACCGGAGGCCAGAGTTTAGGATTAGCGTTTTTCTTTGTCAAAGCCACAATAGGAGAGACAAGAGAGGATAAATGGGGTATAAATTGCCGGTAACAATTAGAGAAGCCCAGGAATCTCTGTATAGCACAAAGTTCTACTGGCCGACCCCTGTCAAAGATGATATATCCGAGGAATGGAAGACTCTTCCGGTGGAACTGGCACTTCACGAGTTTGGCATATAGGTGATTGGCCCTTAGGCGTCAGAGAACTTGTCGTATGTGGACCTGATGAGTCTCCAGGTCAGAAGAGAACAACACAAGTGTACTCGAGTATAAGCCCAGTTTTTCAGCACAAAAAATGTGCTGAAAACCCAAACTCGGCTTATACTCGAGTAAAAAAAATATATATATTAAAACTCACCTTTCCGGCTTCCCCCGCTGCTGGCTATATACTGGGGCAGGTGGCTGCCTATATACTGGGGCAGGGGGATGGCTATATACTGGGGGATATGGGCTGTCAGGCTAAATACTGGGGGGCAGATGCAGGCTATATACTATTGGGCAGGGTTCGGCAGGGTTGGGGAGGCTGTGACCAATGCATTTCCCACCCTCGGCTTATACTTGAGTCAATCAGTTTTGCCAGGTTTTTGTGGTAAACTTAGGGCCTCGGGTTATACTTGGGTCGGCTTATACTCGAGTATATACGGTAAGTGAAGATGTCGTTGACGAATTCTTGAAATACCGCATGCACAGTCCAAAGGGCATGACCAGATAGTTATGTTATGTATTAACAATACTAGTTTTATGAGCCTTTAAGGCGGAATGGGGAAAAGTGTACCATCGCAATATTTGATTCCCCGCTGGACCCCCTTGACCATTATCGTAAGGCCCAAAATGGGATATCCAGGGGGATTAAAACAAGGGAACACTAACATCTAGCAAGAATAAAAGTGTATTGTATACCCAGATGTATTAAGATGTAATATGATGTGATCATTTGTTGTCATGAATGTAAGATGGCCCTCAGGCCATAACCCGGTATGTTTTTTCTCTCATCTGTCATGTTGTGAAATCCAATAAAAAGTATTTAAAAAAAAAAAAAAAAAAAAAAAAAGTGACCATCCCGAGTGTTAAAGGCAGTCTTCCACTCGTAACCCTCACGTATACGCATAAGATTATATTCCCCCCAGAAGGTTCAATTTAGTGAAGACCTTAGCTCCATGGAGGCGGTCAAAGAGTTCCGTTATCAGGGGTAGCGGGTTCTTAAACGTAACTTTATTAAGACCACGATAGTCAATGCAGCGACGGAGAGAATGTCTTTCTTGGCCACAAAGAAGAAGAAAAGAAAAGACCAACACCGGCAGGAGAAGAAGACTTGCAGATAACTCCCTTCTGTAAATTCTCCTTGATGTAGGCCGACATTTTGGGCACGGAGAGTGGGTAAACTCGACCACGCGGGGGTGATGTGCCTGGGAGCAGCTCTACAGGGCAGTGGTAGGGACGGTGTGGGGGCAGGCTCTCAGCTTGCTTCTCCGAGAAGACTTCAGCATAGTCCATATAAACAGCGAGAAGACCCACCAGAGGCTTGGATGAAAACCAGGATGACTTGGGGGAGAACGGATGGAGGGGCATGAGACAGTGAGACTGGTGAAGAACCTCCCCAGTCAGGAAAGGACAGGTGCGTGTTGCTGCAACCCTGAAAGGCCCAATAATACAAGGGAAGTGGAACGGGGAAGCACATAGAAGGACAGTCTCTCTTTATGTAATGCCCCAATTTGCAGGCAGAGGGGCTCGTGCAGTACCAAACCTGATCGCTCAGGATCTGCCCACTGACGGATGAGATAACTAGCGACTTCTCAAGACGGACCACAGGAAGGTTATGCTGGGAGAACAGGGCAGCATCCATGAAGTTTCCTGCATCATGGAAAGCAGAGTTCTGAGTACAACAGGTATGTTTAGACGTGGAGAAGCATTGCTCTCACCTAGGGACACTTCTCCCAAGAACACTAGGTGCTTGTGTTTTCCCAGACGCTGAGGACGAACTGGACAAGTCTAGAGAAATTCTCCGGGCTGGCACGATAAATGCAGAGGTTCTCCTGTCTTCGTCTGGAGCGCTAGCCGAGTTTATTCCACCTGCATGGGTACTTGGTAACGGACACATAGGACAGCAGAGGGGGCCTTTGGAAGACTGGAGCCAAAGAGGGTAGTGGTTAGACACTGGCTTGCACTAGTTCAGCTCGCTGTTCCTCCGAGCGTTCAGAGAAGCGGATGTCAATCCGGGTGGCTAGAGAGATCAGACCGCTCAGGGAAGACGGCAGGTCAGGGCGTCTTTGATCTGACCACACAGACCTTTTTTAAAGGTGGCGACCAAGGCCGCTTCATTCCAAGAGCGTGGAACTGCACTGCGTAGTCACCGACGGAAGAGTTCCCTTGGCGCAACTTTAGCAGGGCAATTTCAGAAGATAACGCCCGGGCTGGTTAACTGGTTAACCGTGTCGTTCCTGTCCCAGAGAGGGGTGGCAGGGACATAGCAGGGACAGGGATTTCGTGTTCAGGCAGAAGGTCAGGCAGGGACATAGCGGAAGGTCAGGGCAAGCGGCAAAGAATTGTGGTCAGGAACGTAGCTGGAGGTCGCAACGGAGAGTATACAGACAGCTTTGGAACCCCTTCTCAGAGGCATAAGAGAACAAAGATCCGGCAGGGGTGACAGGAGGAGGCAGGCCATTTATAGATCAGTGGATAGCCAGTGCCAATTAACCCTAGGATGCGGGGACGTGCACGCTGGAACACAGCTGCCGTTGCAGGACTGTGGGCAGGTAAATGAGTCCGCCGTGGCCGTACTGGGGCACAGGGAGGTACACGGGTGCGCCTGCGACCCGGGACATGGTTCGCAGGAGCACCCGTGACAATAGGTTACATTTTGTGTAGAATAATTCTGTATTTTGATCAGGTGGGGCATAAAGAGTTTAACCACATTGCTTATTGCTGGATGTCTGTACTGCACGTCATAGACCACTAGGGGGCGCTGAATGTATGAGAAATATGCAAAACTGCTTCCTTTACCTACAAAAAGTGCTGTAAAGAGTCACTGCTGAACTTCTCATGTATAAGGAGCATGTGCTGGGATCTTCTGTTTTATAATTTACTTTATTAACCAATTTTGGCTCCTATGGTTTTTTTTTTTCTTTTTACTTTTTTATTTTATTGGAAAAAAAAAATAGCTTTTTACAATAATGAGAATACAGATGCATAAATGGAACAATAGTATCATGTATCATAACAATAAAGTATATCTTTACCATTAATATCCGGACCTTAGTTATTGTTACCTTATTAATGCAACTATAGTCCTTAAGGTATACCAATTTACATTTTCGTATAATATGTTTTTCCTTTAACCCTTTTACCGCCACTCCCCCCTCCTATTCCCCCCTCCCCTTGGGAGAAAAAAAAAAGAGAAAAAGTTTCCCACACTGTGTTTCTATACCTATATTCACATGGAAGACTAACATCTTGACCAGATCTTTTCCCATTCATTCACCCTCCTACTACTAGAGAAATATATCTTTTCATATTCTCTGACTTTTCTAATTGCTATCTCCCATTGCTGTATTGAGAGCAAGACTGCATTTTTCCAACTTTTAGCTATAAGCTCCTTTGCAACTAAGGATAGTCTACATAATGTAATACAGGCAGGCCCCTACTTAAGGACACCCGACTTACAGATGACCCATAGTTACAGACGGACCCCTCTGCCCCCTGTGACCTCTCTGGATGTTACTATAGTCCCAGACTGCAATGATAAGCTGTAAGGTGTCTGTAATGAAGCTTTATTGATAATCCTTGGTCCAATTACAGCAAAAAATTTTGAAACTCCAATTGTCACTGGGGCAAAAAAAAAAAAATGTCTAGAACTACAATTATAACATATTCAGTTTCAACTTACATACAAATTCAACTTAAGAACAAACCTATGGACCCTATCTTGTACCTAACCCGGGGACTGCCTGTACTCTGATTACTTCTAAGGCCTTGATGTGTATCCTGATTTAACATATTAAGAATCATTACCTCAACTGTGCAGCCTACTGAGATATCTATTGGGGATTCCTTAAAACATCACAGGTAGTAGTGAAATCGCCTACGTGTTTCGAGCACGTCCGTGCTCTTAGTCATGGCATATACTTCATTACAACAGTAAAATATTTAAAACCATAAACCACCAATCACTGTGAAGGGGATGTGTGCACATACGTAGGAGGTGACGTCACCGGAGGTGTGAACTTCCTGCGGTGGTGCCGCACGTGTGAGCTTCCTAGATGTCAGCATAACACAAATAGGAAGAAATGAAGACTCACGTGACGAGTGACATCACCGGAGGTGTGAACCTCCTGCTGCGGCGTCACACGTATGTGATATCCCTAAATAACAACAAAATAACAAAATAGCAACATTTGTAAATGTACACGTTAATCAAAACCTGGGAGATATCCGTCACTGGTATAAAACGGAGAAAAGATATACTAATGTCACAGAATGTAATATTGTAGTGTCTGCCACGGAACATATAGGAGTGTATGGAGAGCAGAAAAAAGAAAGGTAAGTAAAAACAATGAATAATAAATGTTCTAATAGAGAAATGAGAGATCTGATCTCAAATTCAAACCTCCGGGAGCCCTGGTGCCCAACTTAAAGATCCAGAAAGCCTCTCGTTTCAAGAGGATTTTATGTCTGTCACCCCCTCTCTTGCCCTTATGTACTTTTTCAAGACCGAAAAAACGAAAAGGTGAGACATCCCCCGTATGACTAATGGCAAAATGCCTGGATGCTCCCGACATGTTACTTTCAATATTTTTGGAACAATCCCGGAGGTGTTCAGCAATTCGTGTTTTCAACTTCCTAGTGGTGCATCCTACATAGGACACATCACATGTTTCGCATCTGATAATATAGACTACAAATTTAGAGTCACAATTAATGAACGTTTTTATGTTGTAAGGTCTATCATCACTATTGAGTGTCAAAGATGTTATCTGTTTAGCATATGAGCATATATTACATCTTGTGGATCCACAACGGTGGAAGCCTTTCGTGCTCAGCCAAGTATTACTGTTGTTACTGTTGGCATAATTTTGGAAAAGGCTAGGAGATAATTTGGTGCCTAAGGTGGGGCCTTTCTTGGATACAAAATTGCAACCATTTTTGAGTATGGTATTAACCCTTTCACGACCCGTGACGTAATAGCACGTCACGGGTCGGCCGCGGGTGCATGGAGAGGGCTCACGCGCTGAGCCCTCTCCATAGCCGGTAAGTCTTTGCTGCATATTGCAGCAAAGGCTTACCGGTAACACCCGCGATCGGTGCTAGCACCGATCGCGGGTGTTTTCACCTCGATCGCCGCCGGCAATGCTGCCGGCGGCTTCAAAAGCATGGCGGCGCGTGGGCGATCCGTCACCATGGTAACCTCGGGTCTCGCGAAGACCCGAGGCTACTTCTGGTTAACCCATGCATTACAATGTGCTATCAGCACATTGTAATGTATGAGGAGTAAAATCCCCATATACTGCCGTACTGTAGTATGGCAGCATATCATAGGATCGTGCAGACACCCTAGGGTTAAAGTACCCTAGGGAGTCTGAAAAGTACTAAAAATAAAAATAAAAAAAAGTTAAAAAAAAAAAAATTATAATAAAAAACCCTAAAAACTCAAATCACCCCCCTTTCCCTAGAACTGATATAAATATAAATAAACAGTAAAAATCATAAACACATTAGGTATCGCCGCGTCCGAAAATGCCCGATCTATCAAAATATGATAACGGTTTTTCACTGCGTTTAATCCCGTAACGGAAAATCGCGCCCAAATTCGAAAATGGCACTTTTTTTGTCATTTAAAAAAATTAAAAAATTCTATAAAAAGTGATCACAAGGTCGTACAGTCCTAAAATTGATAACAATGTAAACGTCATCAAAATCCGCAAAAAACGACACCACCCACAGCTCAGTACACCAAAGTATAAAAAAGTTATTAGCGCCAGAAGATGGCAAAATCCCAAAAAAAATTTTTGTACAGGAGGTTTTAATTTTTTTAAATGTATGAAAACATTATAAAACCTATACAAATTTGGTATCCCCGTAATCGTACCGACCCAAAGAATAAAGCAGACATGTCATTTGGGGCGCACAGTGAAATCCGTAAGATCCAAGCCCACAAGAAGGCGGCACAAATGCGTTTTTTTACCAATTTCACTGCATTTGGAATTTTTTTCCCGCTTCCTAGTACACGGCAGGGAACATTCAATACCATCTCTATGAAGTGCAATTTGTTACGCAGAAAATAAGCCGTCACACAGCTCTGTACATGGAAAAATAAAAAAGTTATGGATTTTTGATCATGGGGAGTAAAAAATTAAAATGAAAAAACAAAAAAGGGCCAGGTCCTGAAAGGGTTAAGTCTGTCATCTTAACATAAAATAGATAAATTGTTTTTTAGAATATTTACAATATGGGGAAAATCCACACTATATTGGGTGGAGAAGGTGACTCTAGGGTTATGGGCCTTACGTGTGGTAGATCTGCTGTTACTATTTAAGAGACTCTGTCGATCCTTCGATGAGGCTATATTAAATGCCCTGTTAATGGACCATTGGGGATAGTCCCTAGCTAAAAGTCTCGCGCTCAAGGATTTAGCTTGTTTCAGAAAATCTTTCTCATCTGAACAGGCTCTTTTGAGTCTGATAAACTCCCCTACCGGTATGGCTTTTAGAGTGTGGACTGGATGATTGCTTTTAGCACTAAGTACCGCATTACCCGCTGTTGTTTTTCTGTACAAAGTTGTCTTAACCCTATGCTCAGAGGCACAGCCTATCAACATGAGGTCTAGAAAGGCCATTTCTTTTACATTCCAATCAAAGGTAAAACGGAGGTTGACATTGTAAAACCTCCGTTTTACCTTTGATTGGAATGTAAAAGAAATGGCCTTTCTAGACCTCATGTTGATAGGCTGTGCCTCTGAGCATAGGGTTAAGACAACTTTGTACAGAAAAACAACAGCGGGTAATGCGGTACTTAGTGCTAAAAGCAATCATCCAGTCCACACTCTAAAAGCCATACCGGTAGGGGAGTTTATCAGACTCAAAAGAGCCTGTTCAGATGAGAAAGATTTTCTGAAACAAGCTAAATCCTTGAGCGCGAGACTTTTAGCTAGGGACTATCCCCAATGGTCCATTAACAGGGCATTTAATATAGCCTCATCGAAGGATCGACAGAGTCTCTTAAATAGTAACAGCAGATCTACCACACGTAAGGTCCATAACCCTAGAGTCACCTTCTCCACCCAATATAGTGTGGATTTTCCCCATATTGTAAATATTCTAAAAAACAATTTATCTATTTTATGCCAAGATGACAGACTTAATACCATACTCAAAAATGGTTGCAATTTTGTATCCAAGAAAGGCCCCACCTTAGGCACCAAATTATCTCCTAGCCTTTTCCAAAATTATGCCAACAGTAACAACAGTAATACTTGGCTGAGCACGAAAGGCTTCCACCGTTGTGGATCCACAAGATGTAATATATGCTCATATGCTAAACAGATAACATCTTTGACACTCAATAGTGATGATAGACCTTACAACATAAAAACGTTCATTAATTGTGACTCTAAATTTGTAGTCTATATTATCAGATGCGAAACATGTGATGTGTCCTATGTAGGATGCACCACTAGGAAGTTGAAAACACGAATTGCTGAACACCTCCGGGATTGTTCCAAAAATATTGAAAGTAACATGTCGGGAGCATCCAGGCATTTTGCCATTAGTCATACGGGGGATGTCTCACCTTTTCGTTTTTTCGGTCTTGAAAAAGTACATAAGGGCAAGAGAGGGGGTGACAGACATAAAATCCTCTTGAAACGAGAGGCTTTCTGGATCTTTAAGTTGGGCACCAGGGCTCCCGGAGGTTTGAATTTGAGATCAGATCTCTCATTTCTCTATTAGAACATTTATTATTCATTGTTTTTACTTACCTTTCTTTTTTCTGCTCTCCATACACTCCTATATGTTCCGTGGCAGACACTACAATATTACATTCTGTGACATTAGTATATCTTTTCTCCGTTTTATACCAGTGACGGATATCTCCCAGGTTTTGATTAACGTGTACATTTACAAATGTTGCTATTTTGTTATTTTGTTGTTATTTAGGGATATCACATACGTGTGACGCCGCAGCAGGAGGTTCACACCTCCGGTGATGTCACTCGTCACGTGAGTCTTCATTTCTTCCTATTTTTGTTATGCTGACATCTAGGAAGCTCACACGTGCGGCACCACCGCAGGAAGTTCACACCTCCGGTGACGTCACCTCCTACGTATGTGCACACATCCCCTTCACAGTGATTGGTGGTTTATGGTTTTAAATATTTTACTGTTGTAATGAAGTATATGCCATGACTAAGAGCACGGACGTGCTCGAAACGCGTAGGCGATTTCACTACTACCTGTGATGTTTTAAGGAATCCCCAATAAAGCTTCAACATTTTATGAGGATGTGCCGCGTCTTCCCATCTTTTTGAAACTCAAGAATTTCGTTCGCAGTCCAAGCGGCTGAACGCGATGCACTCCCACACGTGCTAGCCATACGTGGTTGAATACAACTTCCCGATGTGAACCGTTCCAAAGAAGCGTGACGAGTGGGTGAGCTGCACACAAACTTTTTTACTATTTACTGAGATATCTAGCTTTTCTTCGATTTTTTGATGAACTTCTTCCCCCAAAAAATTTATTTTAGGGCAACTCCAGCACATGAAAATGAAATTAATCTACCGTTAATTTCTACCGATAACTTCCACTGTCATCCATGTTCCAAAATTCTTTTATGTGGGTATTAAACCATAGTGGTGTGTTTTCTATTGATCCTACTACTTTCCCAATTTTCCTAACCAATTTCCAGGTCTCATTAAGCATACGGCATGCTGGTGTTTTTCTCAGCAGACTTTGCCCTAGCTGTCCTGACTCTAATATTTCCATCCAATGGTCCAATCCCCTCACCTTACTCATAATCATCCTCATAGCTGCCATTTCCTTTCACCGACATAAGAAAGATATCCTAGCGGACAAAAAAAATATACTGTATATACTCGAGTATAAGCCGACCCGAGTATAAGCCGAGACCCCTAATTTTACCACCAAAAACTGGGAAAAACTATTGACTCGAGTATAAGCTGAGGGTGGGAAATGCATTGGTCACAGCCCCCCCCTCCAGGATATAGCCAGCCAGCTCCCAGTAGTATACAGCCTGCCAGCCTTTGTAGTATACAGCCATGAGTCCCCTGTAGTATACAGCTAGCCTGCCCCCAGTAGTATACAGCCAGCCTGCCCCTATGTAGTATACAGCTAGCCTGCCCCCAGTAGTATACAGCCAGCCTGCCCCTATGTAGTATACAGCCTGCCCCCATGTAGTATATAGCCTGCCAGTCCCCATGTAGTATACAGCTAGCCTGCCCTCAGTAGTATACAGCCTGCCAGCCCCCAGTAGTATACAGCCAGCCTGCCCCCAGTAGTATACAGCCTGCCAGCCCCAGTAGTATACAGCCAGCCTGCCCCCAGTAGTATACAGCCTGCCAGCCCCAGTAGTATACAGCCTGCCAGCCCCCAGAAGTATACATCCAGCCCCTAGTAGTATACAGCCTGCCAGCCCCCAGAAGTATACAGCCAGCCCCTAGTAGTATACAGCCAGCCCCTAGTAGTATACAGCCTGCCAGCCCCCAGAAGTATACAGCCAGCCCCTAGTAGTATACAGCCAGCCCCTAGTAGTATACAGGCTGCCCCCCCAGCACTTAAAAAAAAAAAACTTATATACTCACCCTCTGATGTCGGCACGGCTCCCGATGATGGCGCGTCCCGTCTTCTTTCTTCTCCGCGGCTCCTCTTATTTCTTCTCTCATGGACGCGGCCATGTTTTCTTCCAGCAGGCGCATACTATGACGCGGCCGCTGCTGACGTCATAGATGCACCGGCCAGGAAAAAAACATGGCCGCGTCCATGAGAGAAGAAAGAAGACGGGACGCGCAGTCATCGGGGAGCCGTGCCGACATTGGAGGGTGAGTATAGAAGTTTATTTTTTTTAAGTGGGTTATAGACTGGTGTATAAGCCGAGAGGACGTTTTTCAGCACATTTTTTGTGCTGAAAAACTTGGCTTATAAACGAGTATATACGGTAGTTTAAGTTGGGGATTGACAATCCCCCCCTCACAGTATCTCTTATACAAAAATTCCAGTTTAATTCTTACATGTTTCCTCCTCCAAATTAGTTCATTAATCAATCTCGGCTTATACTCGGGTCGGCTTATACTCGAGTATATTTTTTTTTTTTTTTTTGTCCGCTAGGATATCTTTCTTATGTCAGTGAATAATGCATAGTACTTATTAGTGTAATCATCCGTCTCAGCTTTTGGCCTATAGTGTTATTAGTGTCAATAATACATTTGGCAGCCCAGACAGTGGTTAGACATCCAACAACTATAATAATTGCAGCAGCCCAGTCAGATGTATTAACTGATGGCCAGGTAGAATAACGCTTATTAGTGTAGTCCTCAATCTCAGCCTTTGGCCTATGGTATAGTTAACCTGCAGTAAGATTTTTAACAGCACAAATGGTAGTTTCAACCTGCAGCGGCCAAAAAAAATAAAAAATATTTCATATGGGCTCCAAATCCGTTGTGTAACCAGAGATATTGTACACAATAATGCTACTTTTGGCAGGCCACCAGTATAGCTCATTCATCTTAAAATAAACTCCTCTCTGCACCGCAATTTAAATAGTGGCAGCTAGGAACGTCTCACCCGGGAGCTTGACTTCACAATTCTCTCTGAGCTCCTTGGTCAGTTCCTTAGACCTCATGATTCTCATGTGCTCCGACATGCAAGTCCAGTCAGTTTATTTATACACAGCTGGACTCCAATGAAGGAGTAGAACGATCTCAAGGAGGATCAGAAGGAAATGGACAGCATGTTGGTTCAATATGAGTGTCACAGAAAATCTACAATACAGTTTTTTTTCTCTCAAGATGGGAGCAGAGTGTACATTAGTGAGAAAAAAAGGCAGCAATGCAAGAGAGTGAAAAATTAAAATGGGTCTGGATACTTTTCATACCCATTGTAGCAAGAATCACATTACCGTACTTCAAATAGATGATTTTTTTTTCTTACAATTTTCTTTTGTAGATCACAAATTATACAATTTATAATGTTGTGTATTGGAGATGTATATACACCAATATCCACTAAAGAGATTGATGTTGCCTGAGTGTTGATGTATTTCCTTTGGACCAGGCTCATTTCCCTCACCCAGACAATACAGGCGGTCCCCTACTTAAGGACACCCCATAGTTAAAGACGGACCCCTCTGCCCACTGTGACCTCTGGTGAAGTCTCTGGATGTTACTATAGTCCCAGACTGCAATGATCAGCTGTAAGGTGTCTGTAATGAAGCTTTATTGATAATCCTTGGTCCAATTACAGCAAAAATTTTGAAACTCCAATTGTCACTGGGGCAAAAGAAAAAAATTTGTCTAGAACTTCAATTATAAAATATATAGATTCAACTTACATACAAATCCAACTTAACCCTTTCAGGACCTGGCCCTTTTTTGTTTTTTCATTTTCATTTTTTACTCCCCATGATCAAAAATCCATAACTTTTTTATTTTTCCATGTACAGAGCTGTGTGACGGCTTATTTTCTGCGTAACAAATTGCACTTCATAGAGATGGTATTGAATATTCCATGCCGTGTACTAGGAAGCGGGAAAAAAATTCCAAATGCAGTGAAATTGGTAAAAAAACGCATTTGTGCCGCCTTCTTGTGGGCTTGGATCTTACGGATTTCACTGTGCGCCTCAAATGACATGTCTACTTTATTCTTTGGGTCGGTACGATTAAGGGGATACCAAATTTGTATAGGTTTTATAATGTTTTCATACATTTAAAAAAATTAAAACCTCCTGTACAAAAATTTTTTTGGGGATTTTGCCATCTTCTGGCGCTAATAACTTTTTTATACTTTGGTGTACTAAGCTGTGGGTGGTGTCGTTTTTTGCGGATTTTGATGACGTTTACAATGTTATCAATTTTAGGACTGTACGACCTTGTGATCACTTTTTATAGAATTTTTAAATTTTTTTAAATGACAAAAAAAGTGCCATTTTCGAATTTGGGCGCGATTTTCCGTTACGGGATTAAACGCAGTGAAAAACCGTTATCATATTTTGATAGATCGGGCATTTTCAGACGCGGCGATACCTAATGTGTTTATGATTTTTACTGTTTATTTATATTTATATCAGTTCTAGGGAAAGGGGGGTGATTTGAGTTTTTAGGGTTTTTTATTATAATTTTTTTTTTTTTAACTTTTTTTTATTTTTATTTTTAGTACTTTTCAGACTCCCTAGGGTACTTTAACCCTAGGGGGTCTGCACGATCCTATCATATACTGCCATACTACAGTATGGCAGTATATGGGGATTTTACTCCTCATACATTACAATGTGCTGATAGCACATTGTAATGCATGGGTTAACCAGAAGTAGCCTCGGGTCTTCGCGAGACCCGAGGTTACCATGGCGACGGATCGCCGCTCCCCGATGACGTCACGGGGAGCGGCGATCCTCGAAAAGATGGCGGCGCCCACGCGCCGCCATGCTTTTGAAGCCGCCGGCAGCATTGCCGGCGGCGATCGAGGTGAAAACACCCGCGATCGGTGCTAGCACTGATCGCGGGTGTTACCGGTAAGCCTTTGCTGCAATATGCAGCAAAGACTTACCGGCTATGGAGAGGGCTCAGCGCGTGAGCCCTCTCCATGCACCCGCGGCCGACCCGTGACGTGCTATTACGTCACGGGTCGTGAAAGGGTTAAAGAGAACCCGTCATGCAAAATAACCCCCCTAAACTAAATATATTTACATAAACTGCCATTAGAGAGCATTGCCTCTATCCCTTCATTGTCCCTCTACATGCCTGTAATCCTAAGCAATGAGGTCCTAAAGCTGTATGCAAATGACCTGTGAAATGTACAATGAAGCATTAGCATATTCAAGCTGTCCACTCTATTCATGAGTGGGAGGTACAGCCACACCCCCAGTGCTTGACTGACAGCCTGTATAATGATGTGAGGCTGTATAATGGTGTGCTTCATGGTGCTGGCGCCCCCTGCAGCCTGTGTGTGCATGTGTGTGTGTATAGGAGAGATACAGCAGCTCCAGGCAGCCATGTTACAGCAGAACCTGTCAGATTCATGTGTAGCTGATGTCTGTGTCTCTCACCTGTATATTAGGAGGATGCAGCATGTCAGCAGATGCAGCACACACACTAGCCATGCTTTACTATATATTACACACAGACATGAGCAGGGGGAGGAGAGGGGAGGGGTAACAGGGGTGACATCACTGCCTCTGACCATGTGACCAGCCTCATTTACATGATAAAGAATAGATGATTTTATAATTATTAATGTATGAAATAACTAGATAAAGGCTGGGATGGGATCCTTGTGAGCTGCTCCAACAGGTAGAGGTGATAGGACAAGTGACACAGACCTGATGACAGGTGTCCTTTAAGAACAAACCTCCGGACCCTATCATGTATGTTACCCGGGGACTGCTTGTACTGGGCCTTGTGTAATGATTGACATAGTTTATAGAAAGAGGAATTGATGAAGCAGGTGCAACAGCAGTCAAAGCTCCGCCCCCAGTGCACTGAGAGGATAATTTGCACAGCAGTTATATCTGAAATTCAGAAATGTATTACCAGTCCTGTCATGGCTCGACCCCCTCAATCCCACCTGGAGTGTTTAGCTGGGGGCCGAAGATGGGCTTAAGTTTTTTGGGACATTTTTCGCCAGTGGTGAGGATTTCCTTACCATATCCTGCATGGTGCTCTACATCCACAGAAGATCTGTGCTTAGTTCTCCAAGATGTGTGGGACAACCTCCCTGCTGGGTTTCTATAAAAGAACTGTATAGGACAATCACACCAAATATTGATGTGATTTTGTGTAGTCATGTCACATATTATTAATTGATAAAAACTATTAAAAGTAAACTATTAAATGAAACTATTTAAAAGTATTTTTAAATTTGCAGCATTTTTTCACACCTGCCTAACACTTATGCACAGTGCTGTAGATAGATAACTTTATTGATCCCCGTGAGGGAAATTGCTTTGTACATAAGTCTTGCTGGTTACATGGTTACAAACATACAAATACACATGCATAGCACTGTCGTCTGCGCATGCGCAGAAGAGCAGGCCCGCGCCTGTTTCGGAGCAGTAACCGCGCAGGCGCGGGCCTGCTCTTCTGCGCATGCGCAGACGGCAGGATCGCCGGATGAGGGCGCGCAGCTATGCGGAGCTGCGCGCCGAAGATGGGTGAGTAGGAGGGGTAAAGTGGGTACCGGGGCGTGGAGTAGCCGCCTCATGTAATCTCATATGCGGCTACTCCACGCCCCAGTAGCCGCATAAGTAAATTTAAATATCTGTGGAATAAAAGTTACCAAAAAAGTGAGGGGACGTGAGGATTAGCCCTTAAAAGGGCTATCCTCACATCCCATTGATGCACCTACCACCCAATCTACCTTTATAGGTAGATTTGTGGTGGTAGGTTTCCTTTAAGCAACCACCTGGATACTAGTACAAGAATTGGAGTGTACGTGGGTCATCACTTTTGTTTATGTAGAGTTTTTGCCCTTCAGGAATCTATCGAGATACTTTTTTTTTTTTTTTTACAAAGCCCTTTTAAGAATTCCTGGTGCTCCATTGTCCTCCATGTTTTATTAGAGCAGCTGGGGATTATGTAACACTGAATAGGTATAATATTTTAAGGGTGTTTTGGCCCTAACCCTGGGAGCTGACTCTGAGTTGGTTGGGAGGGAGGTTTATTATATTTTATTTATTCTGGATTACATACAAGATTAGGGTCCATAGGTTTGTTCTTAAGTTGAATTTGTATGTAAGTGACAATTGGAGTTTCAAAATCTTTTGCTGTAATTGGACCAAGGATTATCAATAAAGCTTCATTACAGACACCTTACAGCTGATCATTGCAGTCTGGGGCTATAGTAACATCCAGAGACTTCCCCAGAGGTCACAGGGGTCCGTCTGTAACTACAGGTCGTCTGTAAGTCGGGTGTCCTTAAGTAGGGGACCGCCTGTACTGTATAGTAAGAACGCTACAGCACAAGCCTCAGTTAGGCCGTTTTTGAATGTTCACTAACGCCATGTATGACTCATCAGAATGTATTGTGTGTTTCTGTGTTGGGTTTTCTTTAAAAAAAAATAAAAATAAATGTCAGATAAAAAAAAAAACCCACGAAACTCTGAATAACTCACTGCCACACGGACACTTTGGTTTCTGTTTAGTTTATTAACTTAATAAAAGCACAGAAATATATTCAATGAAAATAATCTCGTCAGAGTCCAAAATTGTTTATTCAAAATGACAAAATAAATAATAATAATTTCTCTAGTCTTTAGTTTAAACATAACATAACTTTGTTTATAAGAATTATAGCAATTTATTGACAGAACACATTAGTATTGCAGTATATTACAATGAACAAGTAAAACAAGTCAAATGACCACTTGTTCAAAATGTGGAAAAATTGAAAAAAAAACAAACATTCTTGTGGGCTCAGTTTTTACGACTTTCACTCTGCGCTCCAAATAACACATCTACTTTATTCTTTGGTTCGGTACAATCGCGGTGATACCAATTTTTATGGTGTCATTTTTTTGTGAAATGAGCCGACGTTTTCATTGCTGCCATTTTGAGAACTATGCGACATTTTGATCACTTTTTATTACATTTTTTATGTCATGTAAAAAGGTTTAAAAGTCGCATTTCGGACATCGGGTGCAGCAGAGCCCATCTCTGTATGAAGAGGGCTCAGCCCGTGAGCCCTCTTTATACACTCTTCATAGCTCCGTGGCGGATATATCCGTCGCATAGCATGAAAAGGTTAAAAAAAATGTAATATATATATATATATAATAAATAAAAGTCCCATGCAGTAATCAAATAAAACACAACATATTGGGTATCACCACATCCGCAACAGCCGGTACAATAAAATAATCACTGACCCCGTACAGTGAATGCCATTAAAAAAAAAAAAACAAAAATTATGAAATTTTCACATCTGACCTCATAAAAAAAAATAAAAAAAGCTCTAAAACAGCTCTGTAAACAAAAAAAAATTAAAACATTTCTGGCCATTGTCACATGGCAATGCAAAAACAAGAAAATTTCTCACAAAATGAGTTCTATATTCTGCAAAACAAGTTACCATAAAAAAAAGCCATATAAATGGGGTATCCCCGTAATCGTGATGACCCGTAAAATAACAATAACCCATAAACAAAAATTAATGATTTTTTTTACCACCACCAAGAAAGAGTTAATAAAATCTGATTATTAGCTATTGAGCCCCCCCGTAAATTATGTACCTGAAAAGTGGATCTCATCCACAAAAACATAATCTCCCATATGTGCACATAACAAAAAAAAAAAAAAATTTATAGCCTGTACAATGTGACAATACAGATCTGCTCTGCATGGCGCCTCCTTCCCTTCTATGCCCGGCCGTGCGCCCGTACAGCAGTCACCACCACATATGGGGCAACCTCACACTCGGGAGACATTGGGTATCAGACTTTGTGGAGTTTTTCCATCATTTAATACTTTGTGACTGTTTAATTTTTTGGCAAAATTAATATATTGTCTAAAAAAAAAAAATTACAGCTCCATTTTGTTTTAACCCATATAAAACATCTAAAGGGTTAATGCTTCCCTTAAGGAGCTGCCCCATTTTTGTTTTTGCGTCTTTATTTTTCACTCCCCACCTTCAAAAATCTGTAACTTTTTTGTTTTTCCATGTAAAGAGCTGTGTGACGGCTTGTTTTCTATGTAACAAATTGCACTTCATAGTGACGGTATTTAATATTCCATGCCGTGTACTGGGAAGCGGGAAAAAAATTCTGAATGCAGTGAAAATGATGGAAAAAACACATTTGCGCCATTTCTTGTGGGCTTGGATTTTACAGCTTTCACCGTGCGCCCCAAATCACATGTCTACATTATTCTTTGGGTCAGTGTGATCACAGGGATATAAATTTGTATAGGTTTTATAATGTTTTCATATATGTACAAAAATTAAAACCTTCTGTACAAAAAAAATTCTTCATTTTGCCGTCTTCTGGCGCTAATAACTTTTTCATACTTTGGTGTATGGAGCTGTGAGTGGTGTCATTTTTTGCAATTTTTGATGACGTTTTCAATGCTTTTATTTTTATGACTGTGCGACCTTGATCAATTTTTATTGAATTTTTTATATTTTTCAAAATGGCAAAAAAAGTGCCATTTTCGGATGCGGCGATTCCTAATGTGTTTATGATTTTAACTGTTTCTTTATATTTATATGACTTCTAGGGAAAGGGGTGGGATTTAAATTTTTAGGCTTTTTAAATATAATTTTTTAAAAATCTTTTTATTTTATTATTTTTCAGACCCCCTAGGGTAATTTAACCCTAAGTTATCTGATTGATCCTATCATATACTACCATACTACAGTATGGCAGCATATGGGGATTCTGCACATCATCTATTACAATGTGCAATTCGCACATTGTAATAGATAGCCTAGAACATGACAGCCTCGGATCTTTGTGTTACCCGAGGCTGTCATGGCAATGGATCGCCGCTCCCCAATGACGTCAAGGGGAGAGGCGAACGGAGCCAAGATGGTGGCACCCATGCGCCGCCGGCTCGTTAATGCCGCCGGCAAATCAATGCTGTGGTGATCAAAAGGTGCAAGCACCGATCGTGGGTGTTAGCTTCATTGTGAAGCAAACACCCAGTGAGTATGAAGAGGGTACAGCCTGTGAGCCCACTTCATACTCCCCCCTACACAACTGGATGTACAGGTAAATCTTTTTGTGCTATGGGATTAAAGTTGATTTTTCACACATTGAGGGGTGCGGTTTCTAAAATGCCATAATTTACATGGGTTTTACTGCTATTTAGGCCTCTCCAAGTCACTTAAAACTGAGCAGGTGCCTCTAAATAAGGCTACATTCACACTGCCGTTGCCCCCGCCCCTCACCACAGGGATGTATGGCGCACGGCGCCGTAATATGGGAAAAGATAGGACATGTCCTATGTTTTTCCCGGGTACGGAGCAGTATGGTGCTGCACCGTACCGCTCCCGTAGGGCGCCGTGTGCCTATAGAAGTGTATGGGGGACGTATATCGGCCGTATATACGCCCCCCTTCTGGAAGTGTGAATATAGCCTAAGGGTTTTGCCAATTTTCATAAAAGTGAGAAAAATTGCACCCAAAATTCTAAACCTCCTAACAACCTAGAAAACAGTTAGGAAATGTTAGTTATAAAGTTACTTGGGTGCTTTGCCTGAAAAACAGAAAAAATTGAACTTTGAAAATAAATAATTTCATAACTAAACACAAAAGATATCATCAAAATGTTTCCATTACTTTGAAGTACAATCTAGTAATCCCCTGGATATCTTAAAAGTGTTACAAAGTTATAACCTCCTATAATGCCACAGGGCAAATTTTAAAAATCAGGCCTGGTCCTAAGGCCCTAAAATGGCATAGAACTGAAGGAGTTAATGTATGAAGCAGCAAACACCCGTGAACGCGGTCGGCACTGATCGCTAGTGTTAACCCTGTAACTACTGCCAGCAAATTTGATGGGGGCATTTAAATGGCAGCAGTGCGTCGCCATCGCCATTTTGGTCGCGATTGTTGCGCTCTGTGACGTCATAGGGGCCGATCGGTCGCTTAAAAAAAAAAAAATAATAACAAAAAAATTTCTAATCACTCCCCTTTTTCCATAGAACTGATAAAAATAAACAAACAAGAAAAATCATAAAAATGTTAGGAATTGACCCATCCCCAAAAACCTATAAACATTTCATATATCCGTGATCATAAAAGACACAAAGATAAAAGTGATGGTGTCATTTGGTGCGCACGGTAAAAGCCATAAAACCGGTCCACAAGATTTTTGCAGCTTCCCAGTACATGCAAAGGAATATTAAATATTGAGGGCGGGCAGAAAAAACAAAACAAAAAAAACGGCAGTGGCATTAATGGGTTAAAGTGCTTTGTCTTTATACATATAAATATTTCATCTGTAAATAGATGTCACCGCTGTCTCTGCATTATCTGTAGCTGCTCCGGTAGGGGATAAGTCCCAGAACATGAGGAGGGGATATAAGTGCAAGGACCCCCCCCCCCCCCCCGAGTTCCATGTGTGACCCCCGCTCTGTTCATTATAAAGGGACTGATGGAGCAATGTACTTACCCCCCATAGAGATGTATAGAGCGGAGGTCGTGCAGCCACACATTGTAGATTACATTGTGTCGCCACCACTGATTGTTCAATAATAAATTTATAATTATGTAAAAATTCTACATCCTTCTGCTATCTGCTCAGTAGTTGTACACATCTGTTCCCTGGGTTAGCCCCCCCCCCACAGTCTGATCAATAAGAACCTCCTATTCAGTCCCAATTCTCTGCCTTATAAGTGATAACCATTTCCCATAGCAGCGCCCCCAGTGGTCAGATCACGTTTCATTCCATTCCCATTTTTAATGAAAGTTTCCTCTTCTCCAGGGATAGAGACACCCACTGACTCGCACCCTACAGATGATCCATCTGCTGTAATTCTCGGCCCAGGCCCCGCTCCTCCGCCTTGTGCGTTACCGTTTATCTGTGTAAAGAATAGAGAACATATTGGACATCAGACAGGATAAGGACTAGGACTTATTCTTCCTTATGAAATATGCCCTCACCCTGATGGGGTTAATCTTTGGGTCTACAAGCAGTAAGAAGTAGGACCATCACTTGGAATTTTGGGGCCCCTGACTAACACCCCCCCCCTCACACTTTACTTCCCATCTTATACTATTATAGCGAGTACAGCACACCCAATTTGTTATAAATACTGTACCCCCTGAACTTATTACATACAACACCCCCTAATTCATTAATTAAGGGTGTGTTCATGTAACAAAGAGCAAAATGCATTAACACTATATATACAGGCAGTCCCCGGGTTACATACAAGATAGGTTCTGCAGGTTTGTTCTTAAGTTGAATTTGTATGTAAGTTGGAACTGTATATCTTATAATTATAACCCTAGTCAAAACTTTTTTGGTCTCTTTGACAATTGCATTTTAAAAATGTTGGGTTGTCATAAGAACCTGGAATAACACTAAAGCTTCATTACAGGCACCTGTGATAACTGTTACAGCTGATTATTGTAACCAAGGACTAAAGAGCAGTAAATTACCAACATCCAGGTCCGTTTGTAACTAGGGGTCGTCTGTAAGTCAGGTGTTTGTAAGTAGGGGATCGCCTGTATATACTGTATGTAGCTTCCGCACATACCCCCAGTAGATGGGTAGCTCAGCACACGCTGCCCATACCCCTAGTACAGCGATGGCGAACCTATGGCACGCGTGCCAGAGAGGGCACGCAGAGCCCTCACTGCTGGCACGCGCCCCATCCTCCTAACCACTGCCAGGTGCGGACAACCACTGTCCACACCTGGTTGTCATGGCTGTTAGCAGTATCGGAGCTGCGCTCCGATACTGCTAACAGCCATGACAGAGCAGGGTGCTGACACTTCCTGCTCTGTCACTACGATCACATCAGCGCACAGGACGGTAAGCGTCCCAGCGCTGGCAGCGAAATGATGTCATTACGCTGCCAGCGCTGGGCACCTTACTCCGTTTGCGCTGCAGTGATCAGCCGGAGGAACGAGGTGAGGTTTTTTTTTTTTTAACTCGCGCATCCACGGGGCATAGATCAGCAGGAGGCTGATTTCCTGCCCACTCCCGCCCCTCCCCTCCCCTAAGCAACCGGCCCGAAACTTACTGCGCCGCTACCACAAGCCCCTGCGCCCGAACCCCAGCCGCTATCGCACCCCTACCCCCCCGCCCAAACTCCGCCCACTACTGCAATTTGCCTGCACGAACTCCGGCCGCTCTCACTACCCCCCCCCCCCTCAACTCCGGTCACTGCCCTGCATCACCCCCTCCCCTGGAACTCATGCCTCATAACCCCATTGCCCCGAACTCCAGATGCTGCATTACCCCCCCCCCCCTGCCCTAACTCTGGTCGCCCACCCTCTGCCCATCTACCCTACTGACCCCCCGGAACAACAGACACCTGAACTTCTGCCTGCCAGCATGGCCGCCACCTTGGACAACCAAAGAGTAAGTAACATATGTATTTCTATGTATGTATTTATGTATATGCATATTATATTATATATTTATACCTGTGTGAGGGCTTATTTTTTGCGTAACATATTTTACTTCTCATTTATTATTCCATGTCGTGTACTGGGAAGCTGGATTTTAATACTTTCGCTGTGCGCTCCAAATCATTTGTCTCCTTTATTCTTTGGTTCGGTAAACTCACAGAAAATACCCGATTTGTAGGTTTTATTGTGTTTTAATACTTTTTCAAAAATTAAAACAGTATACGAAAAAGAAAATAGTTTCGCCATCTTGTGACGCTGATAACTTTAGTGCACGGAGCTGGGGAGGTTTGGGTTTTTTTGCTTTATGAGCCGTTGTTTTCATTGCTACCATTTTGAGGACTGCGTGACCTTTTGATAACTTTTTATTACTCTTTTATGTGATGTAAAATGGTGTAAAAGTGGCGTTTCAGTGTGTATAGGACTGCTGGAATCCGAGCTCAGACAGTCCTGTGTAAATTGATTCTAAACTAAACCGTCAGTTTTCAGGTTAAATTGCCGTACTGGCACTTTGCGATAAGTCATTAGGTTTTGGGTTGCAGTTTGGGCACTCGGTCTCTAAAAGGTTCGCCATCACTGCCCTAGTAGATGGGTAGCCCAGCACACGCTGCCCATACCCCCAGTAGATGGGTAGCCCAGCACACGCTGCCCATACCCCCAGTAGATGGGTAGCCCAGCACACGCTGCCCATTCCCCCAGTAGATGGGTAGCCCAGCACACGCTGCCCATTCCCCCAGTAGATGGGTAGCCCAGCACACGCTGCCCATTCCCCCAGTAGATGGGAAGCCCAGCACACGCTGCCCATTCCCCCAGTAAATGGGTAGCCCAGCACACGCTGCCCATTCCCCCAGTAAATGGGTAGCCCAGCACATGCTGCCCATTCCCCCAGTAAATGGGTAGCCCAGCACACGCCGCCCATACCCCCAGTAGATGGGTAGCCCAGCACATGCTGCCCATACTCCCAGTAGATGGGTAGCCCAGCACACGCTGCCCATACCCCCAGTAGATGGGTAGCCCAGCACACGCTGCCCATACCCCCAGTAGATGGGTAGCCCAGCACACGCTGCCCATACCCCCAGTAGATGGGTAGCCCAGCACACGCTGCCCATACCCCCAGTAGATGGGTAGCCCAGCACACGCTGCCCATACTCCCAGTAGATGGGTAGCCCAGCACACGCTGCCCATACCCCCAGTAGATGGGTAGCCCAGCACATGCTGCCCATACCCCCAGTAGATGGGTAGCCCAGCACACGCTGCCCATACCCCCAGTAGATGGGTAGCCCAGCACACGCTGCCCATAACCCCAGTAGATGGGTAGCCCAGCACACGCTGCCCATACCTCCAGTAGATGGGTAGCCCAGCACATGCTGCCCATACCCCCAGTAGATGGGTAGCCCAGCACACGCTGCCCATACCCCCAGTAGATGGGTAGCCCAGCACATGCTGCCCATACCCCCAGTAGATGGGTAGCCCAGCACACGCTGCCCATACCCCCAGTAGACGGGTAGCCCAGCACACGCTGCCCATACCCCCAGTAGATGGGTAGCCCAGCACATGCTGCCCATACCCCCAGTAGATGGGTAGCCCAGCACACGCTGCCCATACCCCCAGTAGATGGGTAGCCCAGCACACGCTGCCCATAACCCCAGTAGATGGGTAGCCCAGCACACGCTGCCCATACCTCCAGTAGATGGGTAGCCCAGCTGTGTGAGCCTTAGACGCACACAGCACTGATTAAGGGCCAGAAGTGGGACCAAGATTAACCTCATGATGGTGGCCACGGTCAGGAGTATGAAGAAGCTGCAGTGCCAAGATCTCCTCCTAGACTCCACCCCCCCCCCCCAAAATCGCCCCATTTAAGTAAATTGGATAGAAACATCACGAGAATCTAAAGTTTCTGGAGAATAAAAACTCACCACCATTAACACCACAATGATGGAAATCATCACGATCAGTACACCATACAATCCAAAATGTCCACGACTTTTCAATATGTATTCTTCAGGTTCTTCTGTAGAGAGAGAGAAAAGTTCCTGAACATCCCATTGTATGGATATGATAAGCAAAATGAGCAGATGTGAGGAGAACACAGGACAAAGCAACAACACAACGACACCTACAAGGACATCATACAGCAAGGGCTACAGACACCAAGTTACACATATACTCATCCCATACTACTCCTACCTTCCCATATATAGGGCTTGGGGGGGGGGGGGGGGGAGTTACAGGTATACGAGGTGCCCTCTAATCTCCCACTAAATACAACGTCATAAAATGACTTACATCCGCACTGAGGATCCGCAGCAGCAAAGAGAGAAGAATAAATCCCATTAGAGACAAGACACCAGGAAAGCGAGAAAGCAGGAAGTAACAGCTTCAGCGAGATGCACGTGATGTCACCTCTGTGGTTACATCCAGGCCTCCATATTCTCATATCTCACCACGAGACAAGGAAGGATGTGGAGGAACATCATGTGGTGCACTTACCTGATGGGGTCAGCACAAAGATATGAGTAACGTCTCTGCGGAGAAGAAGTGTGCCATAACCGGGCTGGACTCCTCCTTCATCCCAGATGACTTTGGTGATGTTCGGGGTCATTACACGACCCAAATAACCATCTTTATCATGGAGATCTAGAGAGGACACAGAGGGAGACATTATCATACACCAAATACCAATAGATACATAGTCAAAGGCTGGAAAACCGGTTGTATCATGGGAAGATGGGACCAGGACAAATACAAAGCAGTGACCAAGCAAAAAGACCAAGACTGGGAACCAGAAGAAGCCGGGACAAGAAGCTAACAGTATCACAGGTCAGAGGTCATGGATACCTGCAGGACACAGCTGAGACACTGGGATATGGTCACACGAACCAGAATTAGAACATGAAGACGGCTGCAGCACAGGAGTCCAAATACAGCAGCTAAAAATCAATACAGAATCCAAATGTAGAATTCGGCCGGAAGCTTGGGGAACAGATACAGGCCAGGATCTAGACACTTGGACCATGTTGACAAGAAACAAAATCCAGAGACACATGGCCCAGATCAGTTTATCCTAAATGATAGGAAATGAACGCTGGGGCGACCACCTATCATGATAGTGGCCCGGACTGACCCCAATAGTGACCCACACTGACCAGGTTAATCCTGGTTCTTACCTTTTACCACAGTGATGTCCTTCCTCTCCTCGCTGACTCTATTAGAGATGAGAACCGTGAACTTGGCAGTGACGTTGTACGGGACGGTGAGGGTCCGGTTATCCTCGCTCAGCCAGTGTCCATCAGGAAGGTCTCCTCCATCCATGGTCCAGGTGATGTCCTCCAGATCTCCAGCACAGACCACACGGAACGATATAGAGCTATTGGTGTCATTACGGGACAGCGAGTGGATCCGCACCTTATCTACAGGGAGGCAACACATTGATAGATGTGGAATAGATGTAGAAAACCCAGCACTGGGACATGTCTATATACTACAATACTATGACCGGATGTAATATAACAGCCCTAGACAGTCTGTATCATAACATGAACCGCAGAGATGCTCTGGTACAGTCAGCCATTGTTAACCCCTTATCACTAGTTTTCAGCTCAATGACCAGACTCGATTTTTCAAATCTGACATGTCTCAGGATAATTGGTTATAACTTCGGAATGCTTTAACATAGAATGTTTTCTTGTGACACTTTGTACTTCATGTTAGTTATAAAGTTTAAGTGATAAGTTTTGCGTTTCGTTCAGAAAAAAGTGAAAATTTTGCAAAAGTTTGTAAAAATTCTTCATTTTCCAAGTTTGAAATGTTCTGGTTTCCAGACAGGAAGTAAAACTACCCAAAAAGTTTGATAATTAACATTTACAGAATATCTGCTGTATGTTGGGATGATATTTTATGCTTCCGGTCATTTTTCTAGGATGTTATGAGGCGCAGAACTTTAGGTGCGATTTTTCTTATTTTCATGAAAATTGCCAAAACTCACATTTTGAGGGACAACTCAGCTTTCAAGTGACTTTGAGAGGCCTAAATAATAGTAAAACCCCATAAATTACCCCACTATAGAAACGTCACCCCTCAACGTATGTAAAACAACTTCTATTAAGTCTATTAACCCTTTAAGTGTTTCTAAATCGCAGGTCCATATTGTTTTAACCCATGTGAAACTATAGAATTTTTTTGGAAAGTACATTCATTTAGGCCAAACTGACAGTTTCAGAATAAATTAAATGATGAAACGCACTGCAACGCTTGATGCCCAATTCCTCACGAGTGTACTGATACCACATATGTGGTGGTAAACTGCTGTACGGGCGCACGGCCCAGTATAGAATGAATGGAGGCGCCATTCACAGCAGATTTGTATTGTCACATTGTACGACCTATAAATTTAATTTTTTTTTGGTAATGCAAACATATGAGGGCTTATTATTTACGGGATGAGATACAATGTATAGATAACTTATTTTGGGAGTCTAAAGCTTATTCATGAGATTTTATTAACTATTTCAAGGGGGACACAAACAAAATCATCAATTTTTATTTTGGATTGTTAGCATTACCCCCCCCCCCCCGCTCACTGTAACATAAAAATAATATTTTATCTTTATTCTCTGGCTCACTACGATTGCGGTGATACCTCATTTATATAGTTTTTCATAACTTTGCTCAATTTTCCTGAGCAAAACCAATATTGGAGAAGATCGCATTGTTTTTACTATTGACAACTTTTTAGGGCCATAACTTCTGTATTTTTCTGTTGTCAGACCTCGTTGAGGGCTTATTTTTTGAAAAAGAGTTGTTCTTTTCAGTCGTATCATATTAGTGAACGTAACTTATTTTGATCACCTTTTAGAACATTTTTTGTGATGGTGTTTGATGAAAAATTGTATATTACGGGAAGTTTTTCGAGTTTTTTTTTTACGTCGTTCACCGAGCGGGTTCAAGATTGATTTAGATTTATTATACAGATTGATACGGACGCAGTGATACCAAATATGTACGTGTTTTTGTGTTTTATATATGTTATTTGCATTTTATGTGTTACTGGGGAGATTCTGGGACTTTTAATTTTATTTATTTATTTATTTAATTATATTATAAAATGATTACATTTTTTTAAAATATTTTTTTACTTTTTTACATTTTCTACTTCTTGGCTTGAAGAAGCGATCATCCGATCGCTTGTTCAAGCCTTTACACTGCAATAGACTCCGATCCACACGGGACACGACCGCGGCGTGTAAGGGGTTAAACACCCGGGATCGGAGTTTTTTCGATCCCGGGTGTTAGTGCCGGGTCTGGGCTGTGAGATCACAGCCCGACACCGGCACCAGCGGTGTCCCGAAATCTTCTTCTGACGCGCCGCCGTAGAAAGGCGTACGCGTCAGAAGAAGTACCCTTAATGACCGCCATAAAAAGCCGATAGGGCGGTCATTAAGGGGTTAACGGAACTCAATCTACCATGAAGCTAGAAACCCCAGATTAACCACAAGTACTACTGCTTCCTCATGTGTATTACCACACCCAGGAGAGATTTATCAGATAGTTTCTCACTTACCCAGAACCTTAACATCGGCCTCGTACACGGTTTTCTTGTAGCCATTGGCATCAGAACGGACAATCTTATAATAACCGGCGTCCGACTTTGTCACGTTGTGAATGATAAAGGATCCTGCAGTCTCATTCACACTGGACCTTCCCTGAAACCTGTCCTGGATCCGGTCCTTGTCATTACAGTTGATGAAGGACGGCACAGAGTTATAATAGATCCTAGACACATGGTTGTAATCACATGGACCGAACCAGACGGTGACATCATCAGAAACCGCCACCAGGATTTCATGTCTTCTGGACCAGACACGTGCGGAGATGAGGAGTAGTAGTCCTGCAAGACAGAAAGTACCAAATCAGATTTATTGATTACCCCCGTTACCCCCCTCAGCAGAGTGACCCGTTACCCCCCTCAGTACAGCCCTGTACACACGCTGCGTCCTCAGTACAGCCCTGTACACACGCTGCGTCCTCAGTACAGCCCTATACACACGCTGCGTCCGCTACCTGTGAGTTTGAGGAGATGCATCCTGTATGTCAGGTCCGCGCTGCAGGTGAGGCGATGGTAAAGGCTTCTTATAGATGTATGGCAATGGCAGCCCGTCACCCTGTAGCTGATATACTCTGCTCAGCGCGTCTGCTGTCATTTGTCACCTGTCCCTCCCTCTGGCCCACCCTCTCCCCGAAAATACGGCCGAACCACCCTGCTAGAGGCCCCGCCCCGCCTCCTGGGACGTAACCATCTCCAGGGCCAATGAGGAGACCGCTGGACGCTGCTTCCAGGGGATATAAATGTGTGTAACGAGTGTATGATATGTATATAGGCAGGGGCGCACCTGCCATGAGGCGAGTTGAGAATCTCGCTCAGGCGGCGCGCCTCCTACTGGATTAAGGGGCGGCTTCGGGCTCACGCCCGGCACATGCTCCAACCCGCTCATCTCCCTGCCCGACGGCCGGTCCATTCCCCGCCCACCCCCCGGCACATGTACCTCTTTGCCGGCACTTCCCTGTGGCGTCCCACTGGGCTGCACATCCTCCGCCTGCCGGCACATCCCCCGCCCACCCCCCGGCACATGTACCTGCTCGCCAGCCGGCACTTCCCCATAATATCCCGCCTTCCGGCACATCCTCCGCTCGACCCCCAGCACATTACCGGCCGGTACTTCCCCATAATGTCCCGCCCATCACCCCGGCACATGTACCTGCTGGCCGGAACTTCTCTGTGACATCCTGCCTCCCAGCACATTCTCCACCCACCTATGGCACCTGTACCTTCAGGCCAGCACTTCTCTGTGACGTCCTGCCTCCCAGCACATCCTCAGCCCGCTGCCCTGCACTTTCCCGTGACATCACCCTCCCGCCAATTGGCACATGCATCTGCCCAACTGCCCTGCACAACCCCATAACTGCAGCCCCACCTGTCCTCCCTCTCCGCCCCCGCGCACTCCCCTCCGCTCCCGGCTCTGGCTGCAAACCCCCCCCCAACCCACCCAGCTCCGGTCCAGGCTCTGGTTCCAGGCTCCGGTCCCCGGCTCCGGTCCAGGCTCTGGTTCCAGGCTCCGGTCCCCGGCTCTGGTCCCCACGGCTCCGGTCGCCCGCCCCACCAACCGCCCACCCGTGCCGGAGGACAATGCCAGGACAATAGAAACAGAAAAAAGTAAGGTAACTTTTATGTATATGTATATATAAGTATGTATAGATGTGTATGTATATGTGTACATGTATGTATAAGTGAGTATGTATGTCATTATGTGTATATTTGTATGTATAGATGTGTGTGTAGTATAGATACATATATGTATGTATATTCTGAATATGGTGTGTGTATATTTGCTGTATGTATGTGCAGTATGTGTATATGCTGTTTATGCAGTTTGTATATGTATTTGCTGTATGTATACTCAGTATGTGTGTATATATATATATATATATATATATATATATGCTGTATGTTTATGCAGTATTGGTGATATTTATCGGGGTTTCTACACCATGTAAGTGGCGTAGAAGCCCTGAAATAATTGCAAATTTTACGCTGTATGCATTTTATACTACATGGCGGTACGCTGTATACTACATGGCGGTACTCTGTATGCTTTTCATACTACATGGGGGTTCGCTGTATGCTTTTTATACTACATGGCGGTACGCTGAATGCATTGTATACTACATGGCGGCACGCTGAATGCATTGTATACTACATGGCGGCACGCTGTATCTATTTTATACTACATGGCGGCACGCTGTATCTATTTTATACTACATGGCGGCACGCTGTATCTATTTTATACTACATGGCGGCACGCTGTATCTATTTTATACTACATGGCGGCACGCTGTATCTATTTTATACTACATGGCGGCACGCTGTATCTATTTTATACTACATGGCGGCACGCTGTATCTATTTTATACTACATGGCGGCACGCTGTATCTATTTTATACTACATGGCGGCACGCTGTATCTATTTTATACTACATGGCGGCACGCTGTATCTATTTTATACTACATGGCGGCACGCTGTATCTATTTTATACTACATGGCGGCACGCTGTATCTATTTTATACTACATGGCGGCACGCTGTATCTATTTTATACTACATGGCGGCACGCTGTATCTATTTTATACTACATGGCGGCACGCTGTATCTATTTTATACTACATGGCGGCACGCTGTATCTATTTTATACTACATGGCGGCACGCTGTATCTATTTTATACTACATGGCGGCACGCTGTATCTATTTTATACTACATGGCGGCACGCTGTATCTATTTTATACTACATGGCGGCACGCTGTCTATTTTCTACGCTGTATCTGATATATTACATATATGGGGGGGGGGCGTCTTTTTATGGCTCGCCTCAGGCAGCAGATAGGCTTGGTTCACCCCTGTATATAGGAGTGTACATGTATAAGTGTATGATGTGTGTTTCAATGTGTATATATGATTTTATACATTGTATGTATGATATATAATGTGTATATAAGTGTATAATCCATATATGAGTGTATACTGTGTATAAGGTATGTAGGAGTGTACACATGTCTATATATGAGCCTATGATTATATGTGTATACATGGTTTTATACATGAGTGCATTTATAAATGTGTGTGTGTGTATATATGAGTTTAAATGTATACAACTTATATTATAATGTACATTATTATATGCACATAATGTATATAACTGAGTATAAAAATGTAATTTTATCAGTGCATAACTGTACATGTATAAGGGTTATAAATCTGTGTATATGTACATAAACATGTATATAAAGTATCTGTATAAATATGCATATAAATAAAAAAAATATATCATGCATAAATCCCACATACTCTGCCAAAACCTTAAAATACATTTAAAGTCAAGTTTAATGGAGTTTTCCAGTTGCAGAATATTATCAGCCTCTGTGTAGTATACAGTGGGTTAGTAATGAGGATGTGACCTCTGCAGTTGCCCTTAAGCATAGCTACCAAAGTATGAAAAAGTCATTAGCGTCAGAAGATGGAAATTTTTTTTTTTTGGTTCACATTTGGTTTAATTTTGGAAAATGTATTAAACCGCAATAAAACCTGTATAAATTTGTTCGTACCGAACCAAAGAATGGGTGTTATTTGGAGCACAGAGTGAAAGTCATAAAAACTGAGCCCACAAGAAAATTTTCCCACATTTGGAATTTTTTTTCCTGCTTCCCACTACATGGCAGGGAATAATAAATAATATCACGGAAAAGTAAAATATTTTACGCACATAATAAGCCCTCACACAGCTCTGTACACTGAAAAATGAAAAAGTTATGGATTTTTGAAGGTGAAGAGCGAGAAATGAGAGAAAAAAAACCCTGCGTCCTTAATGGGTTAATGGTGACTCCATGACTCCTGCTGCTTGAATAATTACATGACTTGGGTCCCAGTAGCTTTTCTAAATAAGAATTCTCAAAAATAATCTTTGACAAATACATACTTGTTCTGTGTATAACAGGACCTGCAGCAGCTGCCATTAATCCGATAACTGAAACCCTGCTGACAGGTTCCCTTTAAGGTTATGCAGCACCATATTACGTAAAAAAGCAAATATCAATCAAAACATCAATACTTCTTTATTAAATAGTTCAGTAAAAGTGTATCCAACGGCACACAGCATAGATTCCCCTGTCACACTAGCGATCAAAGCGTTTCAGCCTTGCCGGCTTTAGTCATGATCAGTGGCGTAAGTAGAAGCTGATGGGCCCCAGTGCAAAGTCTATAATGTATGGTTTATAGTACTAGTCCTCTCATATAAGAAAGTGACAGCACAAGGGCCCCCTAAACCTATTGGGCCCAGGTGCGGCCGCAACCTCTGCACCCCTTCAAGTTACGTTCTTGGTCATGATCTGACTGGTCCTATCGTGCAGCCTACTATTGTGCAGGAGCCTAGATAGACAACGTTGGCAGTATTGCAATTTATATAGGTGTTGATTTTGTATTTACGCTTGGTGGAATAAGGCCGGTTCCACACTTGCGAGTGTGATGCGATGAATTCGCATCACACTCGCAACGCATGCTGCCGGGAACGCAAGGCCCCAACGCTGCACCGCGGGAGCGAACTGACATGCTGAATTCACTCCCGTGGTGCAGCGTTCGGGCCGTGCGTTCCCGGCAGCTTGCGTTGCGAGTGTGATGCGAGTTCATCGCATCACACTCGCAAGTGTGGAACGGGCCTTAGATGTAAACTCTTGGTCCTTTTTTATATAGGCACACGCCTTGCAAATATTGTGCCCGCAGCCATAGCTGCCTTTTACATGAAACCAAGTACCCTTATTTTTCTTATTCCCTTCACTACTCTTAAACAAGCTCGGGGATACTGATGGCCCCAAGGAAGTGCCCCTTCTGGAGACAAATCCAATACCCGACGACATTACCTGCAACTCCAGGTGGTGTAGTAAGATAGGTAAACTTCTTCTTCTAAAGCGTTTGACCTCATTATATTGTTTACTAAAGGTTGTGACAAAGGTAATGCGATTCTTCTTATTCCTTGTTTGATCCTTCTGTTTGTACATTCTTCTTCTATCTGTTAGTAAACTGTCCCTTGTGGTTTTATTAATCTTCCTTTCTGCTACATCAAGAGTATGTTCCTTATACCCCCTTTTTAATAATCTTTCCCTCAGATTTTTAATTACTTTCTCTTAGTCCTCCTTTTTAGCACTGTTCCTTTTAGCCCTTCCCATTTCCCCATGTGGAATATTACTAATAACATGTTTAGGGTGTCAGATGTGGCTAATAGGATGGAGTTGCCAGCAATTTCTTTCTTGTATGGGATGGTAATAACCTTATTGCATACGCCTTGTAGTCTGATATCTAGACACACTATTTCTGACCCTCTAAAATTATAGGTGAATTTAAGGTTCATGGAATTGTTATAATGGTTCATCATATTTACAAATTCTTGTTGTGTACTACCCCAAATCGACACCAAATCATCAATGAACCTTCCCATCCATTTGATGTGATTTCTGAAGGGGTTGGAAGGTGAAAAAACAAAGAGCTCTTCCCACTGTGTCATATAAATATTTGCAAGTGAGGGGGGCGCCCATGGGTGCCAAATTTCCCCCCTCACTTGCAAATATTTATATTCCCCCCTCACCTGCAAATAGTATGTATTATCAAAAATAAAAAAGTTATGATCCAGAAGAAACCGAGTTACTGTTATAATGTAATATTTTAGTTCTGGGCTGTATGTACTATGCATATTAACCAAAAATTAGAAAGGTGAGGTTTATTCACCCAATGTGAGTGCTGCCTCACCTTTCTATTTTTTGGTTGCTGTCTGCTTACCTCGAGTCCGGCCAGCGGAGGCTTGCACCCACATCAGGACTTCAGTCCCTCTCTTCAAAGTGCTGCTCTACTTTTTAGTTTTACTATACATACTAAGGTGTCGTTCAAAAAAATATATGGCCATGTCATGTGGAATTGATGGATACAACGCTACTACATCGCTTGTAGCTAAGCTTAAATTTTCATTCCCCTCTACTTTCTCCAAAATTTATATACAAAAGCCTATGGTACCCCTCAAAAAGAGGGGAAAAGATATGAGGCAAAAAAGGGTACTGGCATGGTTAAAAAAGACAAAATTTTATTAGATGTATAGTTAAAATACATAGCCATATTTAAACGTCTGGGGGTGCGAAGACGAAGGCTCATTAGGAGCCGAAACGCGCGTCGGGGCGGCGGTCATCCCCGGACACTTCGCACTACCAATTACCCACACGGTAAGGACTGATGTTGCTGTTCCACTCTACGTAGTCTATACAAGGCATTAGCGTTGCTATGCCATTACCAATGCACTTGCATCTTTTTCATTTTGCTTACCCTCAGTCTCTAAACATGATTCCATTCAATTTGGCTTACCTTTGGTTTAAGTGCTGTGTCCGGGTATGACTGCTTTTTCTGCTGTATTGTCACCTTATAACCCTGTTATCTTGTAACTTTTCTATCTAATATGTTTAAATATGGCTATGTATTTTAACTATACATCTAATAAAATTTTGTCTTTTTTAACCATGCCAGTACCCTTTTTTGCCTCATATCTTTTCCCCTCTTTTTGAGGGGTACCATAGGCTTTTGTATATGTTTTTTACATATGGGGCACCGAACAATTGGTGTAAAGACGTGTACAGCTTCTATAACAAGAGTATAGATATTCCTGTACAATTTCTGTTTTCATTCCTTTGTTGTAAATTTCTCCAAAATTTGCAAAAGATGCTTTGTATTCCTTAGGTAACTGGGTGTAATACTGGCTAATGGCTGTAAATATGCATCCAACCATTCCTCCAAACGCTCCTCCAAGCTCCCTATACCTGCCACGATAGGTCGCGCGGGGGGGGGGGGGTGTGTTTTTATGAACCATAGGTAACGAATGAAATATCGGTGTGGTGGGATAGTCAACATATAGTTATTCATTCATTTAGCACCCCCATGTCTAGGTCTTTTTATACCATGTCCTGGAATTTATCCAGTGCAGTCGTACGTGCACTGGATTTTTCAAGTCTAAAAATGTATTAAACAAGTGAAAATTTTCACTTGGGACAAAGACTAGACCTTTCTCTAATAGATTCATTTGAGTATCTGTAAAGTTATAGCTAGACAGGTTTAAGGGGTTATGCCACGAAACAATTTACTACGAAAAGCTGTCAAAGAGGTTAAAATATTTCAAAAATCTATTTGTAATGGTTACCTGGAAGTAAAGATACCTTTCTATGTGTTATTATGATGCTTGTTCAGCCTCTACTCTGTTCCACACAGAAGCAGATGTGGGAGGGGCCAGGCACATGCACAGCACTGACAGCTGTAGTTATTGCACAACTCAGTGCTACAGAGCGCTCAGCCTTCAGTCTCCTTCCACCTGCTGTGCTCAAATAGTCCCTGCGTTTACTGATCCCCAGCACAGCAGGAATCTGCTACTGGTGCTGTGTGTCACCTACCAAAGCCCTGACACTGCTGCCTCTCCTTTTAATGATTGTCAATATATACTTGAATAAGAAAAAATATATATACATGTACACCTATATATTCAATAAAATATTCTGAAACTTTCATATCAGCCTCATTTATAAAAACTATAACACAGTCTATGTTGTTCATAGCAATCAGTCACAGCTCAGCTATAATGTTTTCACAGCCGTATAAATATATAAGGCTCAGTATAATGTGTGTGTATATACCGTATATACTCGAGCATAAGCCGAGCTACCTCATTTTAACACAAAAACAGGCAGAACCTGCTGACTCAAGTATAAGCCTGGGGTGGGAAATGCATTGGTCACAGCAACCACACAGTATATATACAGCCAGTACATGCCCCCCAGTATATACCCAGCCTCTACCCTCTAGTATATAGAAAGCACCTGCCCCTTGTATACAGCCAATATCCCCCTGCCCCCAGTATATAGCCACCAACCTCCAAGTATATAGCCAGCCAGTCCCTAGCATATAGCAAGTGCCTGCCCCCTCGTGTATATAGCAAGTGCCTGCCCCCTCGTGTATATAGCAAGTGCCTGCCCCCTCGTGTATAGCAAGTGCCCGCCCCCTCGTGTATAGCAAGTGCCTGCCCCCTCGTGTATATATCAAGTGCCTGCCCCCTCGTGTATAGCAAGTGCCTGCCCCCTCGTGTATAGCAAGTGCCTGCCCCCTCGTGTATATAGCAAGTGCCTGCCCCCTCGTGTATATAGCAAGTGCCTGCACCCTCGTGTATAGCAAGTGCCTGCCCCCTCGTGTATAGCAAGTGCCTGCCCCCTCGTGTATATAGCAAGTGCCTGCCCCTCCTGTATATAGCAAGTGCCTGCCCCCTCGTGTATATAGCAAGTGCCTGCCCCCTCGTATAGAGCAAGTGCCTGCCCCCTCGTGTATATAGCAAGTGCCTGCCCCCTCGTGTATAGCAAGTGCCTGCCCCCTCGTGTATAGCAAGTGCCCGCCCCCTCGTGTATAGCAAGTGCCTGCCCCCTCGTGTATATATCAAGTGCCTGCCCCCTCGTGTATAGCAAGTGCCTGCCCCCTCGTGTATATAGCAAGTGCCTGCACCCTCGTGTATAGCAAGTGCCTGCCCCCTCGTGTATAGCAAGTGCCTGCCCCCTCGTGTATATAGCAAGTGCTTGTCTCCTCGTGTATATAGCAAGTGCCTGCCCCTCCTGTATATAGCAAGTGCCTGCCCCCTCGTGTATATAGCAAGTGCCTGCCCCCTCGTGTATAGCAAGTGCCTGCCCCTCCTGTATATAGCAAGTGCCTGCCCCTCCTGTATATAGCAAGTGCCTGCCCCCTCGTGTATATAGCAAGTGCCTGCCCCCTCGTGTATATAGCAAGTGCCTGCCTCCTCGTATATAGAAAGTGCCTGCCCCCTCGTATAGAGCAAGTGCCTGCCTCCTCGTATATAGAAAGTGCCTGCCCCCTCGTGTATATAGCAAGTGCCTGCACCCTCGTGTATAGCAAGTGCCTGCACCCTCGTGTATAGCAAGTGCCTGCACCCTCGTGTATATAGCAAGTGCCTGCCCCCTTGTGTATATAGCAAGTGCCTGCCCCTCCTGTATATAGCAAGTGCCTGCCCCCTCGTGTATAGCAAGTGCCTGCCCCCTTGTGTATATAGCAAGTGCCTGCCCCCTCTTGTATAGCAAGTGCCTGCCCCCTCGTGTATAGCAAGTGCCTGCCCCCTCGTGTATAGCAAGTGCCTGCCCCCTCGTGTATAGCAAGTGCCTGCCCCCTCGTGTATAGCAAGTGCCTGCCCCCTTGTGTATATAGCAAGTGCCTGCCCCCTCTTGTATAGCAAGTGCCTGCCCCCTCGTGTATAGCAAGTGCCTGCCCCCTCGTGTATAGCAAGTGCCTGCCTCCTCGTGTATAGCAAGTGCTTGTCTCCTCGTGTATAGCAAGTGCCTGCCTCCTCGTATAGAGCAAGTGCCTGACTCCTCGTATAGAGCAAGTGCCTGCCTCCTCGTATAGAGCAAGTGCCTGCCTCCTCGTATAGAGCAAGTGCCTGCCTCCTCGTATATAGAAAGTGCCTGCCTCCTCGTATATAGAAAGTGCCTGCCTCCTCGTATATAGAAAGTGCCTGCCTCCTCGTATATAGAAAGTGCCTGCCTCCTCGTATAGAGCAAGTGCCTGCCTCCTCGTATAGAGCAAGTGCCTGCCTCCTCGTATAGAGCAAGTGCCTGTCTCCTCGTATATAGCCAGTGCCTGCCCCCTCGTGTATATAGCCAGTGCCTGCCCCCTCATGTATATAGCCAGTGCCTGCCCCCTTGTGTATATAGAAAGTGCCTGCCCCCTCGTGTATATAGCCAGTGCCTGCCTCCTCGTGTATAGCAAGTGCCTGCCCCCTCGTGTATATAGAAAGTGCCTGCCCCCTCGTGTATATAGCCAGTGCCTGCCCCCTCGTGTATATAGCCAGTGCCTGCCCCCTCGTGTATATAGCCAGTGCCTGCCCCCTCGTGTATATAGCCAGTGCCTGCCCCCTCGTGTATATAGCCAGTGCCTGCCCCCTCGTGTATATAGCCAGTGCCTGCCCCCTCGTGTATATAGCCAGTGCCTGCCCCCTCGTGTATAGAAGTGCCAGCCCCTTTCAGTATATAGCCTGTCAGCCCCTTTCAGTATATAGCCTGTGAGCCCCTTTCAGTATATAGCCTGCCAGTCCCTTTCAGAATATAGCCTGCCAGCCCCTTTCAGTATAAAGCCTGTCAGCCCCCTGTAGTATGTAGCCTGTCAGCCCCTTTCAGTATATAGCCTGTCAGCCCCCTGTAGCATATGGCCAGCCCTGTAGTATATAGCCAGCCCCTTTTAGTATATAGCCTGCCAGCCCTTTTCAGTATATAGCCTGCCAGCCCCTTTCAGTCTATAGCCTGCCAGCCCCTTTCAGTCTATAGCCTGCCAGCCCCCTGTAGTATATAGCCTGCCAGCCCCCTGTAGTATATAGTCTGCCAGCCCCTGTAGTATATAGCCTGCCAGCCCACTGTAGTATATAGCCTGCCAGCCCCCTGTAGAATATAGCCTGCCAGCCCCCTGTCGCCGGTAAAAAAAAAACTGACTACTGCAGGAAGCTGTCACGGACCTGGTGCCGGCACACGTGAAGGCAAAAGAGGCGTGGCCACGGAGCTGTCCGGGCCATTGGAATGGTGAGTAGTCAGGGTTTTTTTTGTATACCCGAGTATAAGCCGAATGTGGAATTTTAAGTACAAAAATTGTGCAGAAAAAAAATCGCTTATACTCGAGTGTAAACAGTATGTCCAAACAGAGAGACAGCTTAAAGCTGCAGCGTTATTTTTGGAGGATGAGTCGGAACCATTGCCGTCAGCTGAACTCAATTCATGTGTTAAAGAAACAGCTTGAAAAGGAGATGAGAACCTGGTTGGATGCAGAAACACTAGAAAATTATGCTGAAATTATGCAGTCCCTAGAGCAGTGATGGCGAACCTTTTTGCGGCCGAGTGCCCAAACTGCAACCCCAAAACCCCCTTTTTTGTTGCGAGGTGTCAAAAAAAATTTAAAAGCAGTAACTTATTGCTCCTTGTTCAACAACTTTCAATCATATTTACCTCCTGAGGACACCAACACAGTAGAAAGATGGAAAATTTTCATAATTGTAGCTTCTTTCCAGTTTCCCTCTGTACACAGAGAATTGTGGGTCCAGCAGGAGGTCCTTCAGAGATAATTTGTCCCTGTCTATTCAGTCTCCCTCTTCCTACAGTCCCAAGTAGCGAAGTCAGTATCAAACTATGACTGGAAGCAGCATCTTTTAAGTTGCTTGGAACTGCAGGAAGATTCTTTGAGTCCTGTCTGATGTCCTGGGGTGATGGCCCGGGTACCAACAGAAAGGGCTCTGAGTGCCACCTCTGGCACCCGTGCCACAGGTTCACCACCACTACCCTAGAGGATTGCACATAAAAAAAGTTCCCCAAAACTATCTACTCTGATGACTTCCTAAAGGTATGGAACAACATCCTGTCTGATTGCTCCCTGAAACTGAATGGTTACTATTAGAACAGGTGTCTGTGATACGACCCCTAGTTACAGACAGCCTCTGGATATTGGTAATTTACTGTACTTTAGCCCTAGGCTACAATAATCAGCTGTAATAGTTATCACAGGAGTCTGCAATGCAGATTTATTGTTAATCCTGGTTCTTATGACAACCCAAAAGTTTTAAAATCCAATTGTCACAAAGACCAAAAAAAATCTGGCTGGGGTTACAATTATAAAATATACAGTTCCGAGTTGCATACAAATTCAACTTAAGAACAAACCTGCAGAACCTATCTTGTACGTAACCAGGGGACTGCCTGTATAACTAAACAGAAGTTATTACAGCACGAGGATTGATAAGATGGAAGCATTGCAGCCACACGGGCTCAATGAATTATGTAGTTTTAATGTGTTTTTGTAATAGGGTTATTTGTTTGTAAGAGAAGTTTATGGAAATGTATTTTTATAGAATTGTATTCTATAAGCTCACCTGTGCTTCAATCATGCATTCATGAGGAACGAGGCGTGACCTCCGAAAAGTCACACGGTATGTGGAGCCCTCGGTGAAACAGCCTGCTATTGTGTCTGGTATGGCGCTTTAATATGAATGGACTTGTGGACTAAGAGGAGTACCCCAAAGTTTTTGCCATGTTTTGCTGATCGCAAGATGAAAATGTTTTATGAAAAAAAAATATTTTGTATAAAATTAAAGTATTTACCTGCAGATAGCAGAGAAAATGTGATGCATTGAGTTAGTGGAACGAATCCCATCTACAGCCACCCCATACATGCCCCCCTTCCTTCCAGGACATCCCATCGCTCTCCCCACATCCCGACGAACAGATCTCCTCAACAATAAGCATCCGACACCCCAGGGCCCGCCATCACGCTTATTGGCTACCAGAAACTTCCATGGAGACCTGGCAGTGTGCTGAATGTGCCCTGCGTCCTATGTACGGCAGCGGAGACGGACAGGGGAAGTGTTGGACAGTCTCAGTGATGTAGGAGGCACAGCACTATTACCTGTTTAGTGCCTTGCACACAGAGAATGCCCCGGCCAGTGGTGCCGCTCACTTTACATTACAGAGGCCAGGCAGATTTATATGGGGGAACGGGCTCCCCCTCCCGGTATATAGTGAGTATAGTACAAATACCTGTGCAATAGAGATGCATTCCTGTCCTCTCCGATGCCTCTTGCTGTACTAGAAAGTTGTGTAGAATTACTCTGATTCTTAAATGATCAATAGCTCCGCCCAGCTCCGCCTTCCTTAGAAACATGCAGGACAACAACTACTGGGTTTCCAGTGACCTTTGATTTAAGGCAACTATTATTCTGGTTCCACACTTGCGAGTGTGATGCGATGAACTCGCATCACACTCGCAGCGCATGCTGCCGGGAACGCACGGCCCGAACGCTGCACCGCGGGAGTGAACTGACATGCTGAGTTCACTCCCGCGGTGCAGCGTTCGGGCCGTGCGTTCCCGGCAGCATGCGTTGCGAGTGTGATGCGAGTTCATCGCATCACACTCGCAAGTGTGGAACGGGCCTTAATTACACTGTAGTTGTCATTCCATGAAATACGGCTATACATCACTGCTGGATATGGAGTTCCTTACAAAGTACTGATCTATGGTGTAAGAAGTTCCTGCTACTTTACTAAAGAGCAGCACCAGCAGTGCACACATGATTACAGCCTCTATATATCAGTGTGTAAGGGTGCACTCATGTGTCTATATGGTCAGTACAGCATAGTGTATATTGTTCGTAGTGTAACATTATGGTCATACAGAGAACCCCAGTAATGAAATGTTTGTAAAAGGTAGAAATTCCAATTAAAGTGCGTTCCTTTTCACCACCAAGTAAAAGTAGTTAAACTTTGCTGTGCCCATATATAGAGGATAGGAGTAGTAGTACTGTGCTGTGTACATATATACAGGATAGGAGTAGTAGTACTGTGCTGTGCCCATATATACAGGATAGGAGTAGTAGTACTGTGCTGTGTACATATATACAGGATAGGAGTAGTAGTGCTGTGCTGTGTCCATATAAACAGGATAGGAGTAGTAGTACTGTGCTGTGCCCATATATACAGGATAGGAGTAGTAGTGCTGTGCTGTGCCCATATATACAGGATAGGAGTAGTAGTGCTGTGCTGTGCCCATATATTCAGGATAGGAGTAGTAGTACTGTGCTGTGCCCATATATACAGGATAGGAGAAGTAGTACTGTGCTCTGCCCCTATATACAGGGTAGGGGTAGTAGTGCTGTGCTGTGTCCATATATACAGGATAGGAGTAGTAGTACTGTGCTGTGCCCATATATACAGGATAGGAGTAGTAGTGCTGTGCCCATATATACAGGATAGGAGTAGTAGTACTGTGCTGTGCCCATATATACAGGATAGGAGTAGTAGTACTGTGCTGTGCCCATATATACAGGATAGGAGTAGTAGTACTGTGCTGTGCCCATATATACAGGATAGGAGTAGCAGTACTGTGCTGTGTCCATATATACAGGATAGGAGTAGTAGTACTGTGCTGTGCCCATATATACAGGATAGGAGTAGTAGTACTGTGCTGTGCCCATATATACAGGATAGGAGTAGCAGTACTGTGCTGTGTCCATATATACAGGATAGGAGTAGTAGTACTGTGCTGTGCCCATATATACAGGATAGGAGTAGTAGTACTGTGCTGTGCCCATATATACAGGATAGGATTAGTAGTACTGTGCTGTGCCCATATATACAGGATAGGAGTAGTAGTACTGTGCTGTGTCCATATATACAGGATAGGAGTAGTAGTACTGTGCTGTGCCCATATATACAGGATAGGAGTAGTAGTACTGTGCTGTGCCCATATATACAGGATAGGAGTAGTAGTACTGTGCTGTGCCCATATATACAGGATAGGAGTAGTAGTGCTGTGCTGTGCCTATATATACAGGAAAGGAGTATTAGTACTGTGCTGTGCCTATATATACAGGATAGGAGTAGTAGTACTGTGCTGTGTACATATATACAGGATAGGAGTAGTAGTGCTGTGCTGTGCCTATATATACAGGATAGGAGTAGTAGTACTGTGCTGTGTACATATATACAGGATAGGAGTAGTAGTACTGTGCTGTGCCCATATATACAGGATAGGAGAAGTAGTGCTGTGCCTATATATACAGGATAGGAGTAGTAGTACTGTGCTGTGTCCATATATAAAGGATAGGAGTAGTAGTACTGTGCTGTGCCCATATATACAGGATAGGAGTAGTAGTACTGTACTGTGTCCATATATACAGTATAGGAGTAGTAGTACTGTGCTGTGCCCATATATACAGGATAGGAGTAGTAGTGCTGTGCCTATATATACAGGATAGGAGTAGTAGTGCTGTGCTGTGCCTATATATACACGATAGGAGTAGTAGTACTGTGCTGTGTACATATATACAGGATAGGAGTAGTAGTGCTGTGCCCACATGTTTGTAAAAGGTAGAAATTCCAATTAAAGTGCGTTCCTTTTCACCACCATGTAAAAGTAGTAAAACTTTGCTGTACCCATATATAGAGGATAAGAGTAGTAGTACTGTGCTGTGCCCTTATATACAGGGCACCGCGTGTGAATGGACCCTTACACTGAGCCTGAGGCAGACTGTAATATAAAAGCATTATATTGAAAATATATTGCAATACATTTGTTCCAAAATGTCTGTTCTAAAGAGAAAAATCTAAAAATAGCGCCCAAATGTCCGAATTTTTTTCCGCCATTTTGCAACACATAAATATGTACATAAAAATTCAGCAGAAGGTTGTACAGTCCCCAAAATGGATATGCCAGTTCCCCCTGGGCAGATATATTGGGGCCATAATATCCTGCAGCTGCTGAGTGGTTTCTATGGCCTCACTCAGTTGCCTCCATTACTTGCCATAAAGCCGCGAGCACAGGCTCAAAGCAAAGCTAATATGTATCATAATATTTTGAAAGGAAAGTAAAATGGTCGTCGAAATCACAAACAAATCCATTTAAATGTCCACATTTTCTAGATATCAGGTTGCAGCTGAAACCACTGAAATCACTGAAACCATTTTTTTGGCAAAAATTTCATGACTTAATGACATAAGGAAAAGTAGCAAAAAATTATTTTTATGTTGTACATAGAAATGTGATTTTTGTATTTTCCGCTGTTGTTTTAGTCCTGTACCAGTAGTTATTGGCTACTGAGTGGAGAAACCTTCTATCCTTCCGATCCGCCATCAGGGGGCGCCATTGGTCTTCTCAATAACTGAAGCAGTTCAGGGCGTTGTAAGTTTTTTTTTTTTTTTTACTAATCGTAATTAGTTTTTGTTACAAATATGTATATTTTTCTCCAATACAGGGCGGCGAGGTCCTTCCCTCCCTGCAGCAAAAGCAACAAAAATCACCTATTTTCTATGTACACAACACAACTGCCTCCGTCATGTCTTCTTAAGGATCTGTCATGGCTGCTGTGCTAGTAGTTGTGTCAGTAAGTGACAATTATTTGTATTCCCACTTTGGGGTGGAAAAGCAGGAAGGAAGGAAAATAAACAAAGGGCGAGTTACCAAAAGAAAAAAAATTGGTGAAATATTTGCATTGCGCTCTTAGCGAGTGGCTTATTTGTTCAATTGCTCCAAATTTATCAAAAAAATGTGTAACACAGGCAATTTTTTGAAACCTTTCCCGCCACCCGCTATTCTATAGGTATTTTAAAAACAAAGCGAAAATAAATCTTATGTTTAAAAAAAAAAAAAAAAAAGTTACATTTTTTAAAATTATTTGAAAAATGTTCACATATTTAAAAAGAAAAGTGGCATTGTCTCCAGATGCAAAAAAAAAAATTTGTTACAAAGTTTATAAAGTTTGTAACGTTCCTTTAGGTACATGAGAGAATACTAAGAGAGTCATTCTGTAAATGGATACAATTATTAGTAGGGGGTAGGGGGGGGGGGCTAGAAAAGGGGAGGGGAAGGAGATATTCTGTCAGCTATGAAGCTCCGAGTGGAGGGGGAAGTATAGGAGGGAGGGGGGGGGGGGGACACGGATTGGGCGGTTGTGAGTACAAGTTGCTTCTCTTACCTTGTTTATCTTGGGATTTTCCAGAAACCACATGATTTCTCGTAAGTGACTCTCACCAGAGCTGCAACTGAAATGTTGGACTGTAAATGTGTTCGTGCAGTTCTACCCTGCCCTGCAAGCTCCACCCCCAGCCACATCGTCACTCCATGCTTTTCGCAAGTATCCGCCCTATACATGGCCATTTCAGAGGATTTGTATGTAGGTTTCTTATCCCTGAACTAGTGATCATGGAGTAACCGCTCTTATGTCCTCCATATACATAGACCCCCCCCCCCCCTTTATCTCTCTAGACCACTGGTCACACCTGGATCTTAATGCTGCTACTCTTTTATATGGTTCCTCGTGTTGTGGTGACCCCAACCGTAAATATATTTTTGTTGCGACCTTATAACTGTAATTTTGTTACTGTTATGAATTGTAATCATAGTCACAGGAATGCCCACCACAAAGTAGCCAGCAGTCACAGAGATACCCAGCAGTAGCCTACAGTCACAACAATGAAGCACAGAGTAGCCTACAGTCATATGCCCCTCAGTAACCAGCAGTCACAAGGATGCCCCCCACACCGTAGCCTGTGGTCACAGAGATGCCCCCCACAGAGTAGCCAGCAGTCAGAGAGATGCTCTGCAGTAGCCTACAGTGACAACAAAGTATCCAGCAGGCACCGGAATTACCAACAGAGTAGCCAACAGGCACAGGAATGCCCAACAGAATAGACAGTAGTCACATGGATGCTGCACAAAGTAATCACAGGTATCGTTGGGGCGAAAATAAAATATAACTTTTAATTAATATTCTTAAAAAGAAAAATTCCTCCAACATATGCAGCAGTGTGTGCAGGGAAAGTATGCCGCACTGTCACAAGTGATTAATATATGGATAAGTAAAAAGGACCTATTCAAGCTCAGAGAGCGCACTCTGTGTTGTTAACAGTTGCAAGTTAGCTCAATGGCCGGTGGGCAGGTACATCTGGAACATATGGGAGATATGTCCATATCCCTTCATCTATTCTGTGTGCGATAAGGCAGCTACAGAGAATAATTCCTGCTCCTACAAAGTCCTAAGGTGCTACAAAATCTATTGTCCTAATTTCTCATCTCTCCACCTCTACGCGTTTCGCCCCTGATAATGGGGCTCGTCAGGAGAACCGTAGAGGATGAGATTCCATGGAACGAGTGCTATATTCTACATTCATTCCGGACACAAACATAAGACAGATGCCGCTGGCGTCCTGATGGTGGGCGCCAGCGTATAGGCTACCTCTATTACACGCTGGCGCCCACCATCAGGACGCCAGCGGCATCTGTCTTATGTTTGTGTCCGGAATGAATGTAGAATATAGCACTCGTTCCATGGAATCTCATCTCATCTCATTCCAAGTAATCAGTAGTCACAGGAATTCCCCTCAGTAGCCAGAAGTCACAGGGAGGTCCCACAGAGTAGGCAGCAGTCACAGTGGTGTCCCACAGTTGCCAGCAGTCACAGTGGTGTCCCACAGTTGCCAGCAGTCACAGTGGTGTCCCACAGTTGCCAGCAGTCACAGTGGTGTACCACAGTAGCCAGCAGTCACAGGGGTGTCCGACAGTAGCCAGCAGTCACAGGGGTGTCCGACAGTAGCCGGCAGTCACAGGGGTGTCCGACAGTAGCCGGCAGTCACAGGGGTGTCCGACAGTAGCCGGCAGTCACAGGGGTGTCCGACAGTAGCCGGCAGTCACAGGGGTGTCCGACAGTAGCCGGCAGTCACAGGGGTGTCCGACAGTAGCCGGCAGTCACAGGGGTGTCCGACAGTAGCCGGCAGTCACAGGGGTGTCCGACAGTAGCCGGCAGTCACAGGGGTGTCCGACAGTAGCCGGCAGTCACAGGGGTGTCCGACAGTAGCCGGCAGTCACAGGGGTGTCCGACAGTAGCCGGCAGTCACAGGGGTGTCCGACAGTAGCCGGCAGTCACAGGGGTGTCCGACAGTAGCCGGCAGTCACAGGGGTGTCCGACAGTAGCCGGCAGTCACAGGGGTGTCCGACAGTAGCCGGCAGTCACAGGGGTGTCCGACAGTAGCCGGCAGTCACAGGGGTGTCCGACAGTAGCCGGCAGTCACAGGGGTGTCCCACAGTAGCCGGCAGTCACAGGGGTGTCCCACAGTAGCCGGCAGTCACAGGGGTGTCCCACAGTAGCCGGCAGTCACAGGGGTGTCCCACAGTAGCCGGCAGTCACAGTGGTGTCCCACAGTAGCCGGCAGTCACAGTGGTGTCCCACAGTAGCCGGCAGTCACAGTGGTGTCCCACAGTAGCCGGCAGTCACAGTGGTGTCCCACAGTAGCCGGCAGTCACAGTGGTGTCCCACAGTAGCCAGCAGTCACAGGGTTCCCCACAGTAGCCAGCAGTCACAGGGGTTCCCCACACTAGCCAGCATTCACAGGGGTGCCCCACAGTAGCCAGCAGTCACAGGGAGTGCCCCAGAGAGTAGCAGACATTTGTCTGAAGAAGAGGGAACATTCTGCGAAACGTCACAAGGTTTGTGCATCAAGTGTCTCGGAGAGCCATGAAGATACAAGGGCTTATTTACTAAGGGTCCGAATCGCACATTTTCAACGGGTTTCCCGAATATTTCCGATTTGCACTGAATTGCCCCGGGATTTTGGCGCACACGATCGGATCGTGCTGCATCGGCGCCGGCTTTCATGCGACAGAAATGTGTGTGTGTGGCCATTGTGTCGCAAGATCAGCACTCACATGCATCGGGACTAAGACGGTGAACTCCGGCGGACCTTAGCGCAGCAGCGACACCTGGTGGATATCGGCGCATGGACCTTAGTGAATCCCGACAGAACCGAATTCTAGTCGGAGAACGCGCCGCCCCTTAATGCGACTGGACCGGGTAAGTAAATGTGCCCCAATGTGTGGACTATTATCTTGTATTATAATGTATGTCAGCAGCACATTTATATGAAGGTCTGGGGGTTCTATTTGTACATTGTAAGTACAAGAACCTCCTGGTGATGCTTTCACATGTAGTGAACTTTCAGATTTTTTGCTTCAGTGATCCACAGTATGTGATAAGAGCAGAGCTGTAATGTGTTATTCACCCTTCCCCCTCCATAACTACCGGGGAGGTGCAGGAGCAGCACAGGACACTCCCAGAGTCTCAGAGTCAGTCGTCATGTCCAGGGTTGTGCTAAATATATGAATCAGCTATAATCAGCTTTCATTCTCTCCCTATCCTATGCTGAAACATGACTTCGGTGAGAGACAGTCCTGACTCCCAGCATCAGATGACTATAGATGACCGTGATGCAGGGATTCAGGATCCCCACACAACGTTTGGTATGAGATATATGGCCGACATGAGGTCTCTATTTCATCGTAGTCTGAATACAACCGGACATGTGTGGTCCATGTGGTGGACACTGACCCAGGGCATGCGGGGAATTTAATAAGCCAAAAAAATTCGTAAGTGGAGAGTTTTTAAAAATTGTCCCTCATCAATTTATAATAAAAACCATGATAAAGTGAGGGATGAGGCAGTGAGCGCTGTGATGGCCTATGAGGACGGTAGTGGCTGTAGGTGTAAGTGTTTTCTGTGTGTTGTTCTCCATAAACTTCTTAACAGAAGTCAAAAAACTTTTCTTCTTCAGTTTGTTGCATGAACATCCTTCTCCTACAGCACAAAGGTCACTCCCTACACAGCACAAAGGTCACTCCCTACACAGCACAAAGGTCACTCCTTACAGTACAAAACACATTGGGCACAGAGCCAAATGTTCATTGCTTCTTGACGTTGACTTTCAGTTCCTCCATTTTAGAGCCATCGAAGGTCCTGTTAGGGTTTTAGTATAAATTTGTCAGGAGCCGACACACGTGTATGAGGATTTCAGGTCTGGAGGCGCCTCTCTTATTTAACTCCATAGTATGAAACTTGATGAATGGTTTGGGTTGCCCGGGGTGCCCTAGGAGCACCCCAATAATATAATCCACTACTGGACCCTAGACAAGGCAACATAATAATACAGACCCCAGACCACATGATAAGTAAAATACAGACCACATTTTAGAGAATTAAATAAAATACATCCAGAGAAGACAATAAATAACACAGAAGACCCCAGAGCATAGAATTGATAATTATCCAGACCAAGGACCACACAATGAATATTCAAGCAGACCCTAGGTCAGACAATTAGTAATAGTGCAAACTCCAGTCAAGAAAATTATAATTCACTCCCCAAAGTAAATGAGGGCTGCACAAAGTAAACAGTAGTCACAGGAATGCCCCTCAGTAGCCAGCAGTCACAGGGGTGCCCCACAGTAGCCAGCAGTCACAGGGAGTGCCCCAGAGAGTAGCAGACTTTTGTCTGAAGATGACGTCTCGGTGAGCCATGAAGATACAGTGTGGACTATTATCTTATAATGTACGTCAGCAGCACATTTATATAAAGTTCTGGGGTTCTATTTGTACATTGTAAGTACAAGAACCTCCTGGTGATGCTTTCACATGTCGTGAACTTTCTGATTTTTTGCTTCAGTGTTCCGCAGTATGTGATAAGAGCAGAGCTGTAATGTGTTATTCACCCTTCCCCCTCCATAACTACCGGGGAGGTGCAGGAGCAGCACAGGACACTCCCAGAGTCCCAGAGTCAGTCGTCATGTCCAGGGTTGTGCTAAATATATGAAGTGTTTGTTAGTCTGATCCAAAGAAGTGAAACCCGGCTCCCAGCGCCAAACTCTATAATCAGCTTTCAGTCCCTTCCGGACTTTATCCTGTGCTGAAACATGACTTTGGTGAGAGACAGTCCTGACTCCCAGCATCAGATGACTATAGATGACCGTGATGCAGGGATTTAGGATCCCCACACAACGTTTGGTATGAGATATATGGCCGACATGGGGTCTCTATTTCATGGTAGTCTGAATACAACCTGACGTGTGTGGTCCATGTGGTGGACACTGACCCAGGGCATGCGGGGCATTTAATAAGCCAAAAAAATTCGTAAGTGGAGAGTTTTTTAAAATTGTCCCTCATCAATTTATAATAAAAACCATGATAAAGTGAGGGATGAGGCAGTGAGCGCTGTGATGGCCTATGAGGACGGTAGTGGCTGTAGGTGTAAGTGTTTTCTGTGTGTTGTTCTCCATAAACTTCTTAACAGAAGTCAAAAAACTTTTCTTCTTCAGTTTGTTGCATGAACATCCTTCTCCTACAGCACAAAGGTCACTCCCTACACAGCACAGACGTCACTCCCTACACAGCACAAAGGTCACCCCTTACAGTACAAAACACATTGGGCACGGAGCCAAATGTTCATTGCTATTCTACGATTTCCAGTGCTCAGTCTGGAGTCTACAACTACACAGCAGCTCTTATGCTTCTTTCTGTTTTCTGGGACGAAGCTAAACCCATAGAGAGGTGTCCTCTCCGCCCCATCCAATAGTATATATGAGACTATTTTTTTAGTAAGTGGGTTCTCCATGCATTGTCTTGCATCAATGCTGACATCAGGCATGGAGAGAAACATTTTAAGCATCAAGTCCTTGTCACGGGTGCTCCGGGTCGCGTGCTAACCCGTTGGTTCTCCATGTGCCCCGTTCCCCCGCGGCAACCACTTACCTGTCCCCGCTCCTGTCTCTGTTTCCTTGGCTGTGCGAGCGCATCCCCGACTATCCCCTAGGGGGCGCGTGTGATGGCTCCAGAAGATTTAAAGGACCAGCGTGCTTTTAATTGGCGCTGGCCATTTCCCAGAATACCATTTAAGCCTGCCTCTCCCTGCACACCCTGCTGGACCTTTGTGCCTCATGGCCTTAGAGAAAGCTTTCCTGATGCCCTGTGCGATTATCCTGATTTTCCATTGTGACCTCTGTTCCGTTCCTGACCTCGTTCCCGTGCTGCCCGTCCTGACCTTCTGCTACGTCCCCGACTCTGATCCTGTGCTGCCTGTCTTGACCTCCTGCCTATTCCCGACCACGAACCTGCCTCCCGTCTCTACCTCGCCTCGGCTGGCACCGCAGATAAAGTCGCACCTGTGGAACGACCTAGTGGTTCCACGCCGCAGCAAGTCCAACACGCTTTGCGGTGGGCTCTGGTAAAAACCGGGTGCCACTTAGACTCCGATCCCAGGTGTCTGCTTACGTCATCGTCCTTGGTGGTCCAGTTTGTCCACTACCCCTGGAGCCTGACAGTCCTTCTTTGTAGCAGTTAACTGTGCCCCTAACGCTGCCCCCATCTTTCTGCAGGCCGTGCTGCCTGAGGCAAGAGGCTCAACTCGCATCATGGCTGATGGACCACTGTCTGTTGTATGTTCTTATCAGAAGGCTCTACACATCAGTTCTGTCTGTGCATGAAACACATAAAAATTCCAAATCCACAGTCGTAGTAAATGAGTCAATTTAGTCCAGGACTGATGTTAAAGAATTTCACAGTCATAGATTCAACTTCAAGGGGCTCACCTGTAACCACTACTATAGAACTAAAATAACACCATGGGTCCTGGCTACACTTACTGCCTACATATAGAAGCAGAACCAAGCTTCTTCCTGACGTTGGCTTTCAGTTCCTCCATTTTAGAGCCATCGAAGGTCCTGTTAGGGCTTTAGTATAAATTTTTCTGGAGCCGACACATGTGTATGAGGATTTGAGGTCTATTGCAGTGGTCAAGGGACCCCCTTGCAGCCCATACAGTAAAAAGGTTCTGAAAGTTTATAAAACTTATCAACACCTTAGTGTATGGATCCTTCAAAGTTACATGGAGAGATCTACATGGATTTATTATACCCATCTGATCCCACAATATTCATTGGAAATCAAAATTAGAGAACAATGTGTGATCATTTTACTTTTTCAGAAATCATGTAAATCTACATTGATAAAAATGTGATGGATTTTTGTAAGGCAGCCGTGCTTTCTGATCCAGCTTTGCCTCTAGCAGCATGGAGAGTACAAAGTAGCAGGTCTACAAACAAGATACGCTCTAGATCCCAGGGGAGGGGGTGACATAGCAGTGCTGACTGTGTTTCATTGATTAGATGAGGCAGCAAAGCTGAGTGTGTTATTGTGTCTTGTATTTATCTCTCATCTCTGATCTCTCTTTCTATGTGTCAGATACTAGTACCATGTTCAGAAACTAAATGAAAGTGTATATAAACCCTGTACCCTGATAATCTAAGCACATTGTCAGCACACAGCATCTCATAGCACTAGAGGAATCACAAAGTGTCTGCTTAGAGAGTCCCCGATCACACTCAGGAATCTTACCATCTGACCATCACTGAGTGATAGGAGCAAACAGCAATAAAACTGAGTAATTGCAGTAAGGGGTCAAAAATGATCTTTATTATTTTACAGGGGATTATTAACATTTGAGAACTTTCTTTCATCGGAAAACCCCTTTAAAGGTCATCTACCACCAGAATGAAGGCTTGTAAATCAAGCACACTGACATACTGGTGTGTGACCCCTCTTGCAGGATCTGCTCTTCTTTAAGATTATTATGCCCTGTTTTTTTTTTTTTACAAAAATAGGCTTTAAAATGTATGCAAATGTAGCCTTGAGCCCCTTAGGCTCATTTGCATAATTTTAAAACTTTTTTTTTTTAAACAGAGCATAAGAAGCTAAAAGAAGAGTGGATCCTGCCAGAGGGAGCACACACCAGTATGTCAGTGTGCTGGGTGTACAATCCCTGATTCTGTTGGTAGATGCCCTTTAAAGGTTTTGCTTCGCATTGGATCTCCTCCCCTCTTTGTCTTTTAAGTTATTCTCGTTGTCACTGGTCGGGTCTGGGGCTTCATCCTCATATTGTCGGGCCCAGTTTGCAGCATGTTTTTGGCTTGTGTATAGGTTCTAATGCCCAAATCAGCTACTAGTAGGTTTGTTAGATCCCCATTGTGCATATTCCATCGTGTTCAGTTTTAGCGCACAGACTGAGTTTCATGAAACGAGCCTTTGTAATATTGTACTATGGTAAATGAGAGGACTTGAATTCTTCCCCTCCCCCTATGTACATACACTACAGCGCACATCTATAACCTGTTCTGCAGAACATTGGAGGACGGCCAAGAACCACCCTCTACTTTTATTGTTTAGTAATGTGTTTACTTTACTTTTGTCTCCTGGTGTAGGAGACACCAGGTCAGGTCTAGATTATTACATTTCCACGGTGCAGAGTTTACATCTATTTCTATGGTATCATCCAGTACAAAGAAAGTACTTGCTCATCCTAAATGTGGCCTTGGGGTCACCATATAAAATTTTTCTGGGTTCCCTTTCCATCCACCACTAAAAAATAGACCATGGTAGCATAAAAATTGGGTTGTCTTTTGATAGACCTTTTGAGGTCTTGTTTTGGTTAGATCCTGGGCCCAACAGAGGATCCTCTAGGGCAGTGATGGCAAACCTTTTAGATGCTGAGTGCCCAAACTACAACCAAAACCCACGTATTTTTTTTGCAACGTGCCAATGTGACAATTAAATCAGTAACTTATTACTCCCTGCTCTGTCACATGTTTGTATTGTATAGGCACCTGTGGACACCAATACAGTAGAAAGAAGGGGAAGAATTTTGGATTATCATTGTAGCTTCCTTCTAGGGTTCTGGGCTGCCTGGGACTGCAAGAGGCCTTGAGTCCTGTTTGGCGAACTCTGCGCTGGGGTGATGGCCTGGGTGCCCAGAGAGAGGACTCTGAGTGCCACCTCTGGCACCCGTGCCATAGGTTCGCCACCACTGCTCTAGGGTGTCCAGTCTGACTCTGTTTAGAGGAGTTTCTGGGCATTATGTGAATTATCAGCTCTCTAGTCTCTGTCTTTGAGTTTGCTGTTGTCTCAAAGCTGCTGAGAGGAGACTTTGCTCCTGTAAATCAGTGCTGCCCCTCGCTTCTGCCTAGAACTTCTATATGATCAGACACCTCAGTGAGTTTCTGTCCTCTTGTGAACAAGATGGAATTCAAGGGAGCTTTTTAGCAGGTAAAGCAGATTAGGGGAAGAAGGATTAGGAGAAGTAATTAGAAAAGAAAGCACTTTACTCAGGTGTCTTATAGTCACTACTCATTTTTGTAAAGTTTTTTTAAACTTTAGTAATTATTCATTGTTGGACGAATATAACACGATTTTCCAGCCAATCACTGGCCTCAGCAGTCAACGGCAAAGAACTAGGGGCCAGTGATTGGCTGGCTAAAGATTTGTAAAAGGCACTATTATACTTCACGACGATTATTATTCTACAGGTGAAACATGTTAAAGTGTAACTGTAAAGTTACTGACAAAAAAATACTTTAAGCACAGCTGGAGAGAGACTTTGACAACTATTCGAACATGCTTTATAAAAACACAGTGCAGCACACTTCCATACCACAGGAGCTAACTCCACAGTCCGCGACCGATCCAACAAGTCCCACTTTAAACAATAAAAAAGGAGTATAAAAAACCTTGACCGGAGCTCCCAATGATTCCAATACGGCTGCCGTTCAAAACTCCCTCAAAGATCCCCAACCATACTCTACCGATGAGGAAAGCCTGGCAACAAGATGTAGGCCACTATTCAGAACGTCCCCAAGGTGCAGCCCTCTCCTCAAACTCACCCAACCGTGCGGCAGCAAAAACTAAAAGAGAAATAGGCACCAAATCGCATAGCACGTTCCTAAAACCTTGGATTCTATTCTCAAAAGTTATACTCACAAGAGTATGTTTAAAATGCGCATAAAACAGTATACAAAACGGGACGCCAGCTCCACTCGCTCGCCCGACCCTGGGTTTCGCCGTTCTCAGCTTCTTCCACGCCCCGGAAGAAGCTGAGAACGGCGAAACCCAGTTTTTGCTGCCGCACGGTTGGGTGAGTTTGAGGAGAGGGCTGCACCTTGGGGACGTTCTGAATAGTGGCCTACATCTTGTTGCCAGGCTTTCCTCATCGGTAGAGTATGGTTGGGGATCTTTGAGGGAGTTTTGAACGGCAGCCGTATTGGAATCATTGGGAGCTCCGGTCAAGGTTTTTTATACTCCTTTTTTATTATTTGAACATGCTGCTGGCTTCTTCCTAGCCTGAGATATATCTGACATCATTTCTTATTAAATCAGATTCGGCTATTCCTGAAGTGGGTGGGCTCTTCCTGGATGTGACATCAGCTCAGGGCACTGAAGCCAGAACAGGACAGCATGTTTGTAATTGGACAACCCGTAACATGTGATGAGTCATATGCTTGTGACATCAATTAAGGTCCTTCTGCCTCTCCCAACAAGCCTCCTCTCATCTCTAGCTGTTCTATACAGTTTCCCATGGTTGCAATAAAGCTTGGCAAATGGAGATTAGCCTGGGGGGCAAGGTAAAACCTCTTCTAGCAGCTAAACACCTGTAGATGGCTAATTAGAATAAGTTAGAGAATAGCTTATTATTGCTCATTGCATAAAAAATGGTAACATTTCATTAACACCTTAATGTAGAAACCTATTTTGGCCTTCAGGACAGAGCAGTTTTAGATTATTCCATGCTCGACTTCCAGAAAACATTAACTTTTTATTTTTCAACTACATACATATGTGGGCTTGTTTTTTGCAGTAAAAGTTATATTCTTTAATGGCTCAATCTTTAGGGTAACAATTGCATAATGATAAAAATGTATTAATGTATATACTCATGTATAAGCCAAGTTTTTTAGCACAAAAAATGTGCTGAAAAACTCCACCTCAGCTTATACACGAGTGAATAAAAAAAAACACATACTCACCTTCCAATGCTCCGCACGGCTCCTCTTCTTTCTCCTTTACTGGTAACAGAGCGGGCAGAGACACGTCCACGCCGTAGTGTGCGCCTGCGGCCTGCTCTGTTACCAGTGAAGAAGAGAAAGAAGAGGAGCTGCGCGGAGCATTGGAAGGTGAGTATGTTAGTTTATTTTTTATACAATAAGGGCAGGGTATTTCACTGTCTGAAGGGGCTGCAGGGCATTTCACTACTGGGGGAGACCGTGTCCAAAGCTGCAGAGTGAGGCCTAGCGCATGGCAGTGGTTGCAGTGCTTGGTATCAGGAGCAGAGGCCTCATCCACAGCCTGGCAGCTCTCCAGCAGTTGGTGTGTGCAAGAAAATGGAGGTAGAGGCTGAAAGAGTAGGTTTCTCCCTATGACAACCCTGATGTATAGATAGGGAACCCTGGTGATGGAGGATGGGGGTGGCCTTGGTGGTATACAGCCGGATCCAGGGATCCAGGCACGTTGGTGAAGAATATCTTACAGTTCTTTATTGAAACAGGCAACGGCCTTAACAGAGCAAAACTTCAGCTGGATGGAGGTAGCTGGTTGGAGTTCTGGTCCTCAGGAAGGTGTGCACGCAGCCCGGTGAATAGCTTGAGGCTGGGCTGGTAGGGATGGAACAGAGTCCAGATTATGGAGCTCTGCTTCGGGCATAGTCTCCTGAATGGCCAAGGTGTCATGGAGATGGCCTGAGACAACTCTGCTTCCTGGTCTGACTTCCTGGGCAAGACTGACCTCTGGAACTTTCCACTTGAGAAAGACCCTGTGCTCCTAACATGGAGAGGGACACTTTCACAACACCTTCCTACCCAATGCAGGGTGGTTGTGCACACAGATGCCTGTTGGGGAACATTGTACACATAGAGGCCTTTGGGTGTACTCAGAGGCCTGTGGAGGAACACTGTACACACCTGAGGGCTATAGTGGGATATCATGCTTACAAAGAGGTCTGTGTTGGGAGATTATACATACATAGAGGCCTGTGGTTAGACATTACATGCAGATTTCATATGTCAGTGGTGTCCTGCATGTAGCTGGGAGTTTTTCTGTTAAGGGGCTTAAAGGACATCTACAACCAGGATGAAGGACTGTAAACCAAGCACACTGACATACTGGTGTGTGCCCCTTCTCTTCTTTAAGCATCTTATGCACTTGTTTTTAAGAAAAAAATTATGCAAATGAGCCTGAAAGCCTCCAGATCTGACATGCTTTCATTAATGGTCCAATGGCAGAACTTATAGGGCATCCTTGATTGCCATATTGAATGAATCTGCTAGGATGGGGGGCATCTTGGATTGGTAGTTTTACTGTACTCTGAGTTCAATTTCAAGTTTTCAGTAATGGAAACATTGGACAGCTGTCTGTGTCCCTAGATAGAGGGGATTAATCCATGACTATTGCACTTTTTGTCAGACGGTTTTCTGATTGTATCCGTGTTCACTCTCAATAATCTGATAACCCTCTGTGCCTGCTGCGTGGTTGGGTTATGCACGTTTCTCTCAATGCATTTATCCAGTGTTGAGATGATTGTAGGGTCCATAGTTTATAGTAATAGTCTTCTCATATGGGAAAGTGAGACCATAAGGGCCCCCTAAACCTCTAGGCCCCGGGTGTGACCGCAACCTCTGCACCCCATCAAGTTACGCCCCTGGTGAACACATCCATTGTGAAATCACAGTTTATGAGAGTCAGAAGACTTGTGGCCGATCCTACCACACACTCCGCTTACAAGAAATGGCGAAGTGATTTCGCCCTAGAGGTTACCAGGGCCGGCGCTATGGGTAGGCAAATGTGGCAATTGCCCAGGGCCCCCTGAAAGTGGAGAATCTCTTCTTTCAAATGAATCTTGAATTTTGTTTCTAGGTGCCAGGGATCCAGAGATATTCAGGTTTAAAGTGAGAATATCAGGTGCCATTTTATATATAAAAATCACTCCCGGCGGCCGTTTAACAGTTAATAGCTCCGTTTTCCTAAAACTTAGAAACACAAATTTAGATTCATATAAAAGAAGAGATTCTCTTCTTTCATAGGAAAAAAGAAGTGAGGTTCTATGTGTCACAGAGCCAGAGATACAGCCCCCTGAAATTAACCCCCCAATCCAGATTCTTAGCCATCAGGCTGCGGGAGCATTTGCTGGACACAGGAGCTGCTGCACCTCACAGATAATGGGAATATTCACTTTATATGTTACTACATTCTGAGAAGGAATAATATCAACTAATATTCATGTTATTAACGCTTCTCTGTGCAGAACTATCTAAGAACACACTTTCTCTCTTATTCCCTTCTATTTTGTGATAGTTATTTTTTGTTGGGAAAATTGACTGATACGATGAACATTCAATCCTCTTCGCCTAATGTGACTACACCACGACCAGAACATGTCCATAAAGTTATATGTAACACCAAAAACACACACGTCCTGGAATAAAGTTTTTATTTCCCACTATCCTCCATTACTTACACCCATGTTATGACGTTCTCTCTCATGCTTATGAAGCGCGGAGGGTTCTGTTATTGCGCGGATAATACAATGGCGCACATCTAAATGTGACTTTATTATCTGATTAGCTTGGGTTATTGATATATAGTTATTTATTTGGGTCACCATTGTGTAAGGGATTGTACAATGATAGATCTGTGTGACGCTCAGTGCAATTTTCTGCAATAATAGTTTGGTGTCTCCTGTGGATGTAACGTTCCCTTTGCTGCATATTTTGGTGAATATCCACATGTGGGGTCTGTATGATCTCCTCACATCTTACTGTTTTAGGAAAGTAGATTTTCTTCATATAAGTATTCTGGATTTGTACATATTTTAGAGGGAATTTTGAATGTTAATTGCCAAATGCATCGCCTGGTTGTCTGCTTTCAAAATTCTATAGGTTTTATGGTGCCTTTACTTTTTATTCTGTTTTATTGATATATTTTGCAGGTTGTGACTGTCTAAAAATTTCTAGCTGAAAAGCAGATCTCTAGTTATTACAGTGTTAATGATATTATGTGGATTTATTTATGTGAACGTATCAATATGGGAAATTTGTGAACTCTACAAATGTCCATCTATTACATTTAGGAGTTGTGAAGGTAAATATTTTATGTTTGGATCAAATTTTTTGCCATCAGTCAAATTTTAAGTATTTTTTATAAAATGTTTCAGTTTGAATCAAAATTGCGCCTATGTCTATAAACTGTTTAATGCAATTTTGAAAATGGGGCAAGTGTCTGCTTTCAGAAAATATCGGTCCCTCTCGCCAATGGGCCTCACAGTTTAATCAACCTACCAGTCATTTTTTGGAGTAACCGGAGGACACGGAGTAAACCCACGCAGACACAGAGATAAATACAAAATCTTTGCAGATGTTGACCAGCGCTGCAAGGCTGTAGTGCTAACCACTGAGCCACCATGCTGCCCATCAATCTTCCTATGATCTATCTCCTGTAAAATTCTCCAAAATTACAGTATGTTTTATCATACTAAAGGGAGCCTCTTGCTGATTGTGACTGGTCATAAAATAGTTTTATTTTGGGGCCCCACTTTTAGTTTTGCCCAGGGCCCCACTTTGTCTAGAACCGGCCCTGGAGGTTACCCAGAGAGAGTCGTACAACAGGCACTTTAGGTACCATCATCTAACCCAAAAACCTCACCAGAAAACAGGTGCCCTTTGTACACACTTTTCAACCCACTGCCCATAGATTTCATAAGAAGCCATTAGTTCATCCTCAACTTTTCCCGAGATCGAGGGATTTCCGAAACCCCATCCTCACTTGTAGAGGCCCCCCTTAGGGTGATGCCACACGTGGCGCTTTGAACTCATTTTTGGTCCGTTTTAAAGCAGTCCATTAAAAATTGCATGCGTTTTTGACCGGTTTGACCAATTATCTTAATTAAAACTTGTCAAAAATGCATGCATTTTTTAACGGACTGCTTAAAACGGACCAAAAACGGGTTCAAAGCGCCACGTGTGGCATCACCCTAAGACTTTACATAATACTCGGGGTCAGGGCTGCACGTCCAGAACAAGAGACATAACGCAACACAACTGAGGTTCCAGGTGATTGCACATGTTCCTCACCCCACCCCAGGAAGAAACAAAATAAAAGGCAGTGCTTGAACCACACGGTTGGCTTACTCTGTGATATTTAAGCTATTTCTGATTTTTTTCTACTTTACACATGCTTCCTCATATGTTGGTGATACACCCAGGACCATACTTTGACAGTTTTTGTAGACTAGTGATTGTTGCTATGTACTAATTATTGCCAAGTATTTCACATAGAACTAATATCTGATGTCTTAACTGTATACGTCATTGCTCTTATATTCGCTAGTTCTGCCTATTTTCCTTTCCAGAGCCGCTAGTAGATTCTGCTGTTGTCCCATTGGGCAAGATTTAAAACCTAGTCCTATAATATGACCTGACCTGTTGCAGGCTATAACATATTATACCTTCCATACAAACATAAATCTGTTGTTCTACAATTTTTCAAGCTATTATACATATTGGGGGTCATTACTAAGGGCCCGATTTGCGTTTTCCCGACGTGTTACCCGAATATTTCCGATTTGCGCCGATTTTCCCTGTATTGCCCCGAGATTTTGGCGCACGCGATCGGATTTTGGCGCATCGGCGCCGGCATGCACGCAACGGAAATCGTGGGGCGTGGCCGTGTGAAAACCTGACGGATTCGGAAAAATCACCGCATTTTTTAAAAAAAAGTGTCGCGGGACTCGCGCTTACCTTTATCAGGAGTAGGCTGGTGAATTTCAGGGCATTCCGGCGGACCTCGGGGAACTTCAGCTTAGCTGGTGGATGTCGGAGGAACTACCTTAGTGAATCGCCGGAAGACCCGAATCCACCGCAGAGAACGCGCCACTGGATCGCGATTGGTCCGGGTAAGTAAATCTGCCCCAATGTTCTTTACTCTTACACACACATTTATACACTCTTACATAGATATATACACACATATAGAGCATATACACATCACATAAACACACACATACAGTGCAATATATAGACACACAACATATACCGCATTTTTCGGACTATAAGGCGCACAAAAAATCCTTTGATTTTCTCAGAAATCAAAGGTGCGCCTTATAGTCCAGTGCGCCTTATATATGAACCGTACTTACAGACAACAGCTGCCTTGAACTGTGCACTGGTCTGCCACCTGCTGGTCATTCATCCTTATAATCAGGTGCGCCTTATAATCCGGTGCGCCTTATATATGTACCTAGATGTTTTAGCAGGCATTTATTGATGGTGCGCCTTATACTCTGGTGCGCCTTATAGTCCGAAAAATACGGTATACACACATATAGAGCATATACACTTCTCATAAACACACACATACAGGGCTATATACAGACATACAGTATATATACACCATATACACATACATATACAGCATGTATACATCACATGTTATGCTATATACATATAATACTGTACAATGTGCAGAATAATATGTATATAATGGTGAACATCCTCCATTCTTTAGTGTCAGGTCAGATGACGGGGCCCCCTGACACTGTGGGCCCCATATAGGCTGCTATGGCTGCTACCATTGTAATTACACCCCTGGTTTATTAATCTCTTTACACATGATCCAGTGGTGAGTTCCTATGATTTTCTTGTTCCCTTTTCATGTTTAGACATTGGGATATGTATTTGGAGATCTGGCGGATGGTTGAATTACACTATTTCCGCTTTGTTAAGAGACGGATGCTGATTCATATGTCCGTTTATAATATACTGATGTATTTATAAATATATACGATCATGTATGACTTTTTGCTTATTGACCTGTATAGACACATGCCACATATGGTATGGTTTCATATATGTGTATATATATATATGTGTAAATTTTTCCTATCGCTATGTGTTATACTAACACCAATTTACTATTGGCTATTATGGACATTTTTCTTTACCTCTTCATGGTATTAACTTTATTTACTAGCATTATTGTATTCGCTGTGTAGTTTTTGACAAAGGCCCGATTTGGCTCGAAACATCCATTGTACACTGCTTGCCTTCATAAAGAATTACATTATTTACAATACGCAGTGCATAGCCCTTTATTTTGAAGATTGTATTTGGGGTTGGATCCCAGGCTAAATACACAATTGAGAAGTGTGAACCATCTATATAACAGACAATGGAGAGGTAGGACAGCAATCTATCTTAGAGTGTAGATCGATTTGTGGTGGTGCCCGCGGCCAAAGTTTCTGATGCCGGAAACCAGGAGTCAGCAATCTTGAAGGAGGGAGCCACAGCACCAAAGGTCAAAATTCAAAAGGATTTATTTACAAGTGCATCCAAACGTGATAAGCGCGACGTTTCGATTCGCAATGAATCTTTATCAAGCATGATAATGTGGACAATCCTTGAGATTACTGTTAGCAAAACCTAACCTTGTATCCTCAAACACACTGGTTTCTAATATTGCATTAACTTATTGGTAATGTTTAGTGGTTATTATGTTTTAGAATTAAATTCTGCTGTTCTGCTTGGTCCACACCTATATCCTGACAAGGTATTTGTGTGTCTGAGTTGTACTGATCACACGCCCTAGTGTTTGGAATTTGCATTTTCTTCGCTGTGGATATGTCCTGACCAGATGTCTTACATACATGCACCAACTAGTGTTGATTTTGTGTATATTCAGTCTACTTGCTGGATACATATATATACATATATATATCCACCTTAAAATCTTACGTTTGCAAGAAATGTGTCTCAAATGTGTGAAATATAAAGATGAAAACACCCGTAAATTGCTGTTAAAACCTGAGAAAGTTAGGTGCCAACTGCTGGGGCTGCGGAAATGTAATAATCATTTGTGAATACAAGAGAGACCTCGTTTCTCCCAAACAATTTGTTTTAACCTATCTTCGGCATCATTTTCTGGGTGCCGCAGCAGATGGGTACCGCAATGGGCACGTCTTGCATGCCTATTTCTGACAGTTTATTTTTGCTGATAGAAAATATATGGATCCGGCCTAGATTCCTATAAAATGGTTTGATACTGTAGGTAAGATGAGTAATTATGCTGATGAGGAATTCTGCTTATAATAGTTACCCCAAATATATCTAAAACTATGAGTAAATGTAGTTATATTAGGGACTATGGCAGGATTTGTCTTAGCTGTTTTCCTGTTTTCATCGCTATATACAGATAACGTTGTATGGCTCACATATGCCCCCTACTGCTCTCAGCTGTAGGTTTATCCTCATCTGAAATCTTACAAAAATAGGCCACCTAGTGTTGATTTTGAGAATAAAAAAGGATGTAGAAAAAGTAATACTGCCATCTGGTTGTAGCTTTTTGTCTAGACTCAAATGTGGGGGATTATTTTATCACCTGTGCCAGAGGGCATTGCTGGCGGATTTTCGCTGAAAAAACTGTCTAAAGACCTTCTGGAACATTTATAAGGTTTTTAGACAATTTATTTCACTTTTCCCTCTCGTCCGACAAAGGGGCATGGCCTCGAGGAAGTAACGTGGTCCTATGTGAAATTGTTCATGCATCCAAAAAAAAAAGGAATTTAAGACCAACTGAATTCAGGTCTAAAAGTATACTTGACAGTATTCCCACGAAGACAAGTTTCTAACATGTACTCAGTATAACAAAATAACACATTCTCTAATTCACTGTTATTAACAAAAATACAGCATTTCACAAATATAATTCCAACCTGTCTCTATCAGTCCTGGTGTATACAATTTTAGTTGCCCCTGGACACGACCCTGTGACACAGAAATTCAAGATGGCTTCTCCAAACCTGAGTTTCTCTCTCTCTTCGCTCCCTACACTCTAGTCCCGCCTCTGCAGTACTGGACAGAGTTTTCTCACACTGATACAGACACTGACTTCCTGCCGACAGCAGCTTGAGGAGAACTACAAGCTACTGACAGATAAGTTATTTATCTGGGGATGGGGAGGAAGACACAGCAGATCTAATGTGCTGTGGAATAGCAGAGATGTAGCATAGCTGACTGTGTCATTGTGTGCAATAGGCATCTAATGGTTCTCATGATCTCTGATCTGTCTCATCTCTCTTTCTATGTGTCAGAAACTAGTAAAATGTTCAGAAGGTAAATGAAAGTTTATATACACCTGCACCCTAATAATATAAGCACATTGTCAGCTCACAACATTTCATAGCAAAGAGGGATTATGAAGTGTCTGATCAGAGAGGCCCCGCCCACACCCTGGAATATTACACTGACCATCACTGAGTGATAGGAGCTAAAACAGCAATAAAACGGCGTAAAATTGTAAAGTAAGTGGTCAAAAATGATCTTTATGTGTAAACATCACCAGGGAGATTTGAGAATTTTCTTTGATGGGAAAACCCCTTTAAACTGCATCAGAATCCAAGCCGCACTCCTGCTGCCACCCCAGGCTTGGACTGTTTCCTCCTACATCCCTGCTATCCCTGGCTTCCACCACGGGCCTAGTTGCACCCGTGGACTGACCTGGTGGCACCCCGCCTCAGCTAGACCATCCCGCCTTGCGCCGGGCTCTGGTGAAGACCAAGTGCCACTTAGACTCTGGTCCCGGGTGTCGGCTAGTACCACCTTCATCTCCGCCGTGGTCCAGAGGGTCCACTGGTCCACAGACTCCTCCTTCCGGACTTTTCCCACAGAGGATCTAGTTCTGTTGTCTGTGTACCGTGACAGTAAGATCCGGCCATGGATCCCGCCATGATCAGAGACTCTGCCAAGGATTCTCATCAGTTGCTGGCTGATCTTTCCGGGGTAGTTGCCCAGCAGTCCCGGCAGCTCATTTTTCGTGAAGAACAACTAGGCAGAGTTGCCTCCATGCTTCATCAGCTGCTTGACTCCCAGCAACTTCGAGGTCGGCTTTTACATCCGTCTCGCTTGACTCTGGCTTTCCAGAAGCCGCTCCAGTCTCCGACTTTTCCAGAAGCCATTTCAGTGTCAACCCCTGGAGGAACTGTTATAATAATTTTTGAATATTAGAATCACCTAGTTTCTCACAACCAATTTTGCTGGATACATCCTTTGTATTTTTAATTACTTTATTTCCAGTAGGAGGGTACCGCAATGGGCACGTCTTGCATGCCCACTTTTGCAAATTTAATATTTAGTAAATATATATTCCGTAGTTTACTTTTTTAAAGTTGTTATACTATGGGATTTATAATAATAATATACAGACTTTATGTAGGAAAGGATCTTTTACAACTGTAAACTGCATCCTATGAGTTGCCAAGAAAATCCCAATTGTTGGGAAACATAGCACTTGTAATTTTAGGTTTCTGTAGGTAAGATGAGTGATTCAGATTAACTCAATTGAAAGGTCTAGAGAGCAACAAAAGAGAAAATGTATAAGTGCTTCTAGCACTTGGACATCATAGGCCCCAATGATCCCTATGTACACAATAAACATGCCCATAGAAATGTACTGTCAGACAGAAGGCAAGGAGTATTCTTTTGGTCTCTAGCTGGTCAAGCTCAGCAGGAAACACAGGATAAAATACATAGGTTTCACTATCCCCTTGGATACTAACGACTTGGCCATTTTTTGTTCTTATTTTTCATTCTTCACTTACTACTTCACCACTTACAAAAATCTTGTCCTTTATGCATTGGGTTGCTACATTCATGGGGATTCCATGATCATGTGGAAATTTAAGCTTTATTGTGTTTTAATACATTTAAAAAAAATAAAAGCTTCTGTAGTGTCGTGAATGTCACGTCTGCATCTGCTGTCTCATCTGTCAGTGCTGGTAGGATTAGGAAACACTGGGGCACATTTACTTACCCGGTCCTGTCGTGATCCCCGATCAGGATGGTCCGATGAAGATGAAGTCCAGCGCGATTCAAAAAGATTGTGCGTCCGATATCCTGCATCTGTTGCTTCCCAGCTCAGGTCTGCTTGAGTTCACCTTCTTCCTGGTGTATGTTAGTGAATTGTCTTGTGACACAATTTAAATGTTAAATCCCGCACTCAGTCCGAATCCGTTGGATCGTCCGGTGGCCACGGCCCCCATTTCTGTTGCATGAAAGCCAGCGCCGATGCGCCAAAATCAGATCACGTGCGCCACAATCCCCTATTAAATGCGGCGCAAAATGGTAATCGTCGGAATATGCCACTCTCCTCACTGATTCTGTCTTGCAAGAGTTAACACTGTGGATCTGTAATTCCTTGCTCCTTCCACCTGTGGCAGGGCCTTGGTTACCTATAAGTGTCCTGTTTAGCTTTGACTCCTTGCTGGTCACACTGCTATCTTGCTGTGTCACTAGCTTCTCTTGTATTCTCTAGTTCTGGTTTCTGATTTTTTGCCTGTGTCTCAACTTCTCTATTTGGATTGTGATTTGGTTATTGTTTTTCCCCGCTGTTGCCGACCCGGATTGTATACCTCGCCTTATTGTGTGTGTTTGTCTTTATTGTTACGTGTTCACACCTTACCCAGGGAGGGAAAGCCACCCAGTTATTGGCCTCCGTTTAGGGGGGACCCAATAAGTAGGTAGGGGGTCTCAGTGCCAGAGCTCACTGTCCTTGTTTTTGTCCTGCCATTATAGTGAGGTGTCATTTATTGAGGGAAAAGCTGCCGTTTTGGAGACTATATGACCTTTTGATCACTTTTTATAAAATTATTTTATATTTAGCAAAATGGCGAAAATGTGGCATTGTTTGGATCGTTGGTCCTTGATAACGTCACCAGGAGCGACAACCAAAACCAATATGGCGACTCCCTCATGACTGCTGTCAAAAGCTTTGCCCCTGAAGTATGCTAGCTTACGGGTGTTACCAGTGCGTGTTTGCTGCAATACGCAGAAAAAAATAGCTTGGTTGGAGAGGGATCAACTCGTGGGCCCTCTACATGCTCCCGTAACAGACATGTAATATACTAATACGTCACACGTCATTGAGGAGCTATTTCATCCTGCTGACTGCTGTAAGAAAAGGTGTCCATTTGACGGATGAGCAAGAATATATTGATGGAGGGGCTGCATATGACGACATATCCCATATATTTACGTATAGGTTAGGAATTCTTCTGCTGTATACTTGTAACATCAGGAAAAAACAAGATGTGGACCCAAACCTTTGCTCCAGCACAAACCAGAAGCGCTTTCAAAAGCTGCAGAAACAGGAAATATATAACCAGGCATCTTCACACCTAAAAAGGGAAACCTCACAGGAACATTCCTTCTTTTGGTCAGCACACTGTCCAAAGGTGCAACAGGGTGAAAGCCCCGGATTTTATAAGACCTGGAAGAACCAACAAGTTTCTTGAAATAAGCAAAGGAAGGCTTAGGATTTCTAAGGATGAGAAGGGCCACAATAAACCTGAATGCTTACTGTCAGAGGAACACTGGAGTAGTGAAGCACCTTCACTGTGTGGATATTGTACTTTTATCAACCAAAGTGTTAGGCTGCATTTACACGAATACATGCCCGCCCGGCTACGGTGACCCCCCCTCTCCATAGAGATGCACAGGGGACACGGAGAAAGATAGGACATGTATTGCCCCGTAGGCCATTGCCGTCTATGGGGAATGAATGTACGGCTACAAGCTTGCAGCCATACATATGTCCCCCATACGTTTGTGTGAATTTGACATTTGGGTCTGAAAGGAACAAAGATCTACATGACTTGGATCTAACAGTTAGCCATGAGCTCACCTGTTGGCCTACCTCTCCTTGTTTCTATTCTACGATCACATGCACCTTAAATCCCAATGTGTTGTCCCTGACCTCAGCTTAGGGTATAGACTGGTAGGATTGACCCGCTAGGTACAGTGACCCTAGAGACAGCTACATCAACATTAAGACCACCACATATGAGGGACAGACACACCATCACTAATACCACCACTTTAACACTTTGTAGGCGGCAGACAAAGGACCATCAACAAGTGTCAGTGGTAGAGCAGAGAGCATAGTTTATAGTAGGGCTCAAATGTTGAGCTGCACGGAGTAAGTTTAACCAACAAACTGAGGGCCCCTACAACACCCCCTTTACACTTCCATGAAATTTGGAGAATAGTAGTGGGAGTTGGTAGGCCGCACCAAAATTCCAGCTTGGTCAAGGTTTGGTCTGACACAGTGTTCGCATATAACGTAAGTCTATGGAGGCTGTGAGACAGTTGAAGGCCAAAATAAACAGTTGTCTGAATGTAGAATAAAACAAAATCATGAAACGCCAGTATTAAAAGTAGCCAAATGACTTTGAGTAACCTGTGAAGTGCAGTGACTCCTTTGTAGATGAAGAATTCCTTGCACTCTGGGACACATTGGGCACCTATTTAACTCAGAATACAGGGAATCCATGCACAGTAGACTCATAATCATTGAATGTCCTACTGTCCAGTTATCAACTCATGACAGACAGGAATTCACCTTCTCCCCTGATCCGTAATATAACTTCATTTTTGGTTTGCGTGTTTCCAGCTTTTGTAATTCTTCCTCCTCCTCTTCAGTAAATCCATTGTCCCCCATGCTGGAACATAAAACGACCTCAGGTTAGACAGTAAATTGATCAGTCTGTAGAAGAATCTATACAATATTGTCTTGTCTCCCACACGTGTCCATCCATCTCTTATACTCACCGTATTTCTTGTATCCTGCAGGCCGGATCGGAGAGAGCTTCCACCAAGTCACTGAGGCGAGGACCAGACAGACGGTTATTATACAGGTAAAGGGTCTTCAGGGAGAGGTTAGTCTTTACCACAGAGGCCAACTGGGTGCAGGAAGCGTTTGGTAGATCATTACCATCCAAACTGTAAAAATAAGAGATGAGATTTGGGTGATCATTACTGTTGGATATCTGGCTGTAGTCGGTAGCCTACTGAAGTCTACTCACTAATGCCCTGGTCTATTATACTCACTATAATGTCTCTATCCTGGAGACTGGACTTGACAGAGCATCCATCAAGTCACTAAGGTAAGGACCAGCCAGACGGTTATTAGACAGCTCTAGAATCTTCAGGGAGGGAGTATTCCTTATTCCGGATGCCAAGTGTGTGCAGGACACGTCTTGTAGATAACAAGAAGACAAACTAAGAAAAAAGATGAGATATGGATGACATATATGGATGACATGGCGGCAGACAGTATCACACATGATAGGATTATATACACGCCCAGACAAAAGTTAAACTAATAGTGTGGAACATAAAATATCCATATACACCCTGTATACCACGTGTCGTCTCGTGTACACATCCCTTATACTTACAATAATGCCTCTATCCTGCAGGCTGGACTGGACAGGGCTTCCATCAAGTCTCGGAAGTGAGGTCCAGAGAGGCGGTTGTCTGACAGGTCAAGTATCTTCAAGGAGGGGTTATTCCTTAATACAGACGCCAAATGGATGCAGGAAGTTTCTTGTAGATCATTAGCAGAAAAACTGTAAGAATAAGAAGAAATTTGGGTGGACACATAAAATCAAGACCATTATTACCCTCTCAGGTGAAGTCAAACAACACGATTTACGTTAAGAACAAGGTAAATGGTAACAATGGAACCCAAGTGGACAGTAAGTCATTTCAGAGACAGGAAAAACCCAACTTGCTATGCTATACTATACCATGTGATGTTTTGAACTACTTGTATTCCTTGAGATCAGACATTATGGACTCAAGAGTCTTACACTGTGTATCCATGTGGGGAGACTTTTTTGAAAGATGCATCATAATTTGAGGGGTGGACTGATATAAATATGTGTTTGGGACCTCAAATACATCTGTTTAATACCACAGAGAGTAAGATGTATTTACCTCAGATAATTCAGGTTATGTAATGCTGGTGCAAGTCTTTCTAACCCTTCCAGACCTGAAGAACATCCAGTTAGATCTAGATCCTCTATATACGTGCAGGTCTCCATGATGAACGCTAGCACTGTGCAGTCTACAGCCGACATGTGAACTCCAGAAAGGTCTATCCTTACATATGATTGTAATGATTCTTGCACTAGAACCTTGTTCCGGGTTTCAAAAAGGTAAAAGAATATTCGGAGTAGATGTTGTTTCTTGTCTTTGCCTTTTTTTGGGCCTTGTTCTTCTAGAATGAGGTTCTTCAGCCAAGTGATGACTTCCCTGGAGGCCTGATCTGCTTGTTTGTCCAGGTATTCAGTTAGTATTGACCTGGTGGAGGCGTCTGATAGACCACACAGGAAACGGAGGAATATCTCACATCGTCCATCAGGATAGGACATGGCTCTAGTTAATGATTTCTGTAATTTCTCAGGAGAATATTCAGCATAATACACAAAGGCAGAGAAGAATTCCTGGACAGTGAGATGTAAGAAGGAAAAGGTCACAGGTTCCGCAGATTCTATCAAAAAACTTGATAAGAGTTTTGACTTATTGTCCAAAAAGAAAGTATTCAGATCTCGATGATCAAAAATAACCCTGTGATTCATGACTCCATGTTCTGCCAACCATCCGATGGACTGCAGGAGCTTCTGGGCGCCACTTTTCTCCAGGCTGTGATTGGACAGGATGTTGGCGACAAATATGGCAAAGAGCTGGGTCACGGTTTTGGGTAATAATGAGACCTGCTGATCATTACTCGTTGGTTGGAAGCTTTTAGATAATACTGTACAGATGATCCAGCAGTAGGACGGGAGGTAACAGAACGTGTACAATGTGTCATTCTGCTTCACATACGTAAAAGCTTTTTCTGCCAGTTCAAGATTAGGGAAGAAATTTTCAAAGTAAGTCTGTCGTTGTTTTGGAAAAAATCCAATGATTTCTACAATTCGATGGAAAACCTTACAATCTATTGATGCCAGTCTGGTCGGGCGACTGGTCATAAGTACAGAACAGCCATTAAGAAGAGACTTTCTCACCAAACTAACCACAATCTGACCACAATTTTTAGGCTCTTTAGGATCTGAGCACAAGTGGTGGGATGTGAAGTCCATTGTATGATTGCTTTCATCTAATCCATCAAATATAAAGAGAAGTTTCTCAGGGTCTTGTAAGATGTTCCCAAGCTCCTTCCACAGATATGGATATTGACCGAGGATCATGGTCTCCAGACTTGCCTTATCCAGTCTATTGAGTTCCCGAAATTTAAAGAAAAAGACAAAGGAGAATCTTTGATAGAGATCTCCCTTCACCCAGTCATAGACAAACTTCTGCATCAGCGTGGTCTTCCCTATACCGGGCACTCCGCTCACCATCACCATATGTGGTACAAGTCTGGATTCATGGCACCAGCGGAAAATCTTGTCAGGAGAAATGTGTTGGAATTCGTTTTTATTTTTCTTTAAACATTCGTCATGTTTTAGCCCGGTCTTTATGAGTTCATTCTCATAGCGTTCCCTAAAGTGATCAGTGGAGAATATGATGAGGTTCACATAACGTGTGCAGAAGGAAAAGCTGAGTTCCTCGTGGTTACATCGTGGAGGATTGTTCTCTAGAAGTTCATGAGTGATTTCATATAAGTGTTTCTTGTGATGGCTCTGGATGTCTATAGAAAAAAAAACATAAAATAAGTTTGAATATTAAACGTTGGATGAATAAATGTATAGTCAAGCAACAAACGGAAAGAAGGCCCATCCCGAGTTATAATTATGAGCACCTTAGATAGTTTCCACTTTAGTTCCATTGGGCAAATATCAGAATAAGATCTGTGGTCCTCCTGGCTCTTGAGGTATATGCAGTAATTTTAAGGAGATCTACCACCAGGATAAAAGACTGTATGCAAATGAGCCTGAGGGGCTCCAGGCTCTATTAACACTTATGGAACCTGGATTCCCTCAGGCTCATTTGGATACAGTCCTTCATCCTGGTGGAAGATGCCCTACAATAATGACTAAAGTGTCTCCCACCAAGCATAATAGGCTTTCCCTATAGGAAGGTGTCTGAGCAATATTGGATCCTAGACCATTAGTTCTACACAAAGGGGATCTGTTTTGTTATCCTTGACAGGCATAACATCACATGAGAGAGATGCCAATTATCCCATTGTGGGAAGAAAACATCCTTCCAGACCCCAATATGACAGAATGAACTCCTGAAGTTTTGATCTGCATTTATGTCCTATAGAGCTTTAGTGATGACCCTGGCTTCAGCTAACCTTGAATTTCTTCTGCTAGCTTTGACCTTTGGCTTGTACCTTGAAAATTCAAAACCTTTGCTTGTCCCAGACCTTTGCTTGTCCCAGACCGTACTCTGCTTTGCCCCCTTTGCACTGATCTCCCATCACCTACACAGGAACTCCTCCAAGAAGTAACTACCGTGTGACCTTGTTGCAGTAAAATCCAAATCCATATACAATATTTAGATGGAACTGGGGGTAGATATCAGGATTATATCTTAACAGGATCTTCAGCAATGATTATTGGTGATCTGTGACATCTGTGGGACATCCGTGGCACCTTAGATCAGCTAACAAATCTATCACAATTTCCCCATGAATATGTCCATGGTTATATGTCCAAGAGATGTCCACAAGCTTTTATTCCACAACGTGGAAGCCCACGCACGGCTGTAGTAATGACGTACAAAACTGCTTCATATCAATAAAAGTCTCAATGAGCCTTCAATACAATGTGCACCTACTTTTCAGTTCTGGGAGAAGTTGGTGTCCATCTTGATCCAGGAGGATTTGCTCCACTAGGATGTCACCTAATAAGAAATGACAGATTTGTAGGGGTTTGTAGGGGTCCTGTGCAAGACGCCACTGGAACCAAGGAGCCTCAGCCTATGGAGTACAGTCGCAACATGGAATCCGGACTAAGCGCAGTTCTATATTCAAACCATTTGGGGCCATAGGGTGAGCAGATATACAGTCCATATACTCCAATTTCTTTACGTGATATCATATCCATCATATTACCCTTCTACGGCCCCTATTCACATTCATTCTTCACATTCTTGTATATTGCAAGCTTGATGAATTTTAATACTATGGGATATTATAATCAGGCTATAATTAGGCTTTTCTCCTCCATACAAGCCACACAGCACAGGACCTCTGCTGCCCATGTCACATGGGCTGAGACAGGGCCTCTTCTTCTCAGTTCTATCCACATGGTCCTCACGTAACAGGTCCTCTACATATACTCTTCACTGATGAGCCCTGTTGACTTAGAGAGGGTAAGTGATGGTGTGTGGCACATGGAGGAGCTTTCCCTTTCACCTGAGAAAAATGCCCTCCACTATACAAACATCTACACCCCTGGACGAATGTGGAACCGATGCAGAATATGAATCTTATACAAGATATTACCTCTCTGATGGAGCTCCTCCAGCACAGCTTTCAGTCCTTGAGTACATTGATACTTCTGTAAGACATGAAGACTGACCCACAACGCCGTCACAGCTTGTCTTCCTCTCTGGAAAATATCTTCTAGTAAATTTCTGATCAATGTTTTTTTATCGTTTTCTGTACCCGGCTTGAATTTCTAGAGCAGATAAAAAATTTTACTATGACACGAGAACACACTGGGCTTGTACTGTACATAACTACAGATCATCTCCTCTCACCTCAAGATCTGGGATATTTCGGGAGGTCAGCTCATGCAGGAGTGAAGGAAGACTCAACTTTCGGATGATGTAGAGCAGATCGTCTTGGAAATATTCATACGTCATCCTCAGGACATGATGTTCATACTGACAAAGCCGCTGGTAAAACCTCTTGGTGTCGCCATCTACCCAATAAAGAAGATACCAACATAAGGTTTTCCAGAACATAACAGCGTTTTATATACATTATTCCTGTCCCGGATCATTTTAGAAGGGTCTGCAGCCCCCTGTGACCAGAAAAGCAGACAGTCTGACTTTTAGAATGACAGGTGCTGGCTGGAAAGTTGTTTACCACTTTACAGCCTTTCTTCCTTAAAATGGCATATTATGGGGACTCAATGTTGTTCTATGGGAGAATGATTTGTAATTGATTGGGCTGAAATAGAAGGTATATAAAGAGAACAGTCCCAGTCCCTAGTGTCTTGTAGTTAGGGATCAGAGCTAGGAGGAGAAGACTGCCAGTCTAGCTAAACAAGCAGAAGAAAAAGCTTAGATGGGGATAAAATGCCATTGACCAGGGTACCAGCCTTCTGAGAAAGAGAGGGACAGCTAGTCCAGGCCTTTCCTGACATAGAGGATATTTCAGAAGTCAACCCTTTGATTTCCTTATATTAATTTGTACCTAAATTTAGTAAAGAAGGTAACTGTTCACTGCAGACCCTAACACTTCAGACTTATTCCCCAAAGTAGTGCACCAAGCCTTACCATCCGGAGAGAAGCAACAGGTGGTACACCTTGACGATGCCTGGCTGACCCGATGGGGCTCACAATCTAATCAACCTATGTTTTGTAGTGTGGGAAGAAACCAGAAGACTCGGAGGAAAGCCACACAGCATAGTGCTGGGGCTACCCCTAACCACTGCACATAAACTATTGTATACAATGAATCACTGTAATGGAAGGATATTGTTGAAATAGAACAGATGCAAATATGAGCGATCAGAATTCAGGTATAGTCTGATTACTTTTTTAGGGCACAGTGTGGGGCATTTTTTCTAGTAGGCTGTATCTTGACATGGTTATTTTTAGGGTTTCAGTGTGGGGATGTCCTACAAGGAAGATGGAGAAGATGAGAAGCTGTCATGGAGATCTGGATCCAGTCACATATTTCAGTTTATGAAAAGTTGCAGCCAACCCAAGCCTCAACCCATTTTCCATCTCATTTGGGTATTTGATCGCCAGGGTACATTTTACTGTTTTGATTTTTCCATTAACAAAACTGCGTGAGAGCTTAGTTTTGTGAGAAGGTACCATTTACACAAAAATATGTTACATAGTGTAGTAATAATAGATATGGCCTGTACAGATACAACAAATATGTGTTTAGAGTTCTTTTATATCAATTTTTGGGAACACAGGTCACAAGTTATTTTTGATAAATATGTGATGTTTTTGAGTTCTTTTTACTTTTCTTTGTGATTGTTTTAAATATTGTATTTAGTTGTATTGTGTGACAAGGGTTGGTAGGCAACTTACACGGGCCTACGTCAGTCAATGACTAATAGATATAGAAAAAGCGCAAACAACATGTGTAGAGTAGCTAATGAACAAAGAATAACTTTATTGAAATTATTTGGACAAAGGACAAACATCAACAAGACAAGACTATTATAAAATCATTTAAAAGGGAATGCACCCTAGTGCACCCATATATACAAAATCCACTGGTGCCCGGCACCTGATAATGTCGGGTTAAACCAGACCTAGGCCTCACAAAACCATCCCACCAAAACAATGAAAGTAGACGCCGAGCATGCGTCTGTGAGTGAAAAAGATGTGAGCAAAATAGCTGTCAGACAGTCCAGCCCGAGGGTATATAATGATGAGAGCACAAAAGTGCAAATAAATCCTCTGTGCTGGAAAGGCTGAAATGCAGAGACAAACTCACTGAACGCCGGTCTTGGCTGTGATATTTACCGGGGGATGTGGAGGTGTGGACCTAGGATAAATCGCCCCACGCGTTCCGCCGCGTATCGCGGCTTCCTCAGGGGTGCCTTGCTGACAAAGTACCCAAACCTATATACCTGTGCTGGATGCAGTAGATGGGCGGCCGGTGTGTGTCGTGACCGCGCCGGAATCCGCGTCACCGGAAACAGGGAGGAGCCCACCGCGGCACGGCGTCACTTCCGCTGACGCGGCAGACCGACCGCGCACGCGCGCCTCCCGTCTCCAGGCAACGACAGGGACGCCAGTGAGTATGTGCTGGGTAAACAATAATAAATGTGAACGGGATGTAAGAAACAGGGAAAATTGCAGCCGATTAGTGAAAGTGGGTGTATCCAAGAATCTTAAGCTCAGAAAATACTGTACACGGCTAAAAGATGATAAACATAAATATAAACATAAAGTGCAAGAGTGCATATATGCAATAAGCAAAGTGCATGTGCCTAGGAGATGAACAATCAAAATTTATCCCAGCTGAATCTACATGATCAAAGAGCACCACCACACTCAGACCAGCACATATCCCTGCATGGGCCCATGCACATTCATCCAACACTCATACCAAAACATGCAAGCAAGCATGATACTCAAATCAAAGAATATTTCATGATAATTGCATCACAGGGCTGAACAGGTTAAACAATGGTGTGGTAAAAATGAGTACAAAAAAATTTTTTTGGGGATACTTAGTTTGTCACAGTGGCCAAACATATTATAGATGGAGGACTTGTATATGGTCCAGATACACCAGGGGGTAGGACCAAGAACGTGGGAGGCGAATGTCGGTCTCCGCGAAGTAATCCTGAGTTGTGCAGACAGCGTACAGATCTTGAGGGCCCGGAGTGGATGAGATCCAAGAGGGCTTTTTGTAAAATCAAATTATGTACCTAAAGGTAATGGAGCAATGCAGGGTTAGAGTAGAACCAAAAATAATACCAAAAACTAATAATAATGATGAGCCGGGAGGTGGCAAAGCAGCCAGAAAAAGGGAAAGAACAGGATAGAGGGAAAGGAGAGAAAGAGAGGAAGGACATAAAAAGGAGAGAACAGAGGAAAGGGAGCAGTGAGTGGAAGATAGCGAGGAGGTAACCTCGAATGTATGTGAAGGCCTTGATTGGAGTGAATATTGATCACCATGAGTGAGGCCCCTCAGAATGGCCCGGTGCGCTGTGTGACCGGGTTGCGGTGATAGTGAACCAGGTGCCTGCTGGAGAGTGAGGGTGGCAGGATGCCACCTGAATAATAAAGGGGTGCGTGACAAGTGGTGCAGGGGATGTGCTAGGGAAAGTGAAGTGCGCGTGCATGTATGAGGAGGGGGTCACAAAGGCAGAGGGTGGCCCGAAGTGCAAAGCAGTTGTGCGGTGTAGTGAGGAACAAAAATCGGTGACAGGCAGTGCTAGGTGCTGGTGAGGCCGCGGTATGGGCAGGAAAGGGGACGAGCAAGAAACAACGCACAAGGAGGGGGGGGGAAGGGGAGGGGAGAGGCCCAGAATGGGCAGGCTGCCAGGAAATGTGGATACCTACTTTTTGTAGAAACCGGAGAAGAGCATATCTTCGTTCATCCCCAAAGGAGCCAATGTTTTCAGTTCGAATATCCATTTGGCTTCAAGTCGGAGCAGGGCCGGGGTTGGGTCTCCTCCCCTTATATTGGATTGCACTCTGTCGAGGCCAATAACTCTTAGGCTGGAAGGGTCACCTCTATGTACACTGAGAAAATGTTTGGCGACTGTGGATAATTGTTTCCCATCCTTGAGATCCCGTTCCGCGTTGTTAATCGTGGAGATGTGTTTCTGCACTCTTTTGCGTACCTCCTGGCCCGTTTGTCCCACATACATCTTGGGGCAGGAACATATGAGGCCATAGATGACACACCGTGTCCGACAGTTGACATATGCTCGGAGTTTAATAGTCCTAGAGTCAGATGGATTCTGAATGTTGTCACCTCTTAGGATCAGGGGACAAACCGTGCAGTCTCCACACGGATATGTGCCAAGAAGTCGTTGACCATGTCCAATTGCCCTCTTGGGTCGTTGGAAGTGACTTCTGGTTAAACTGTCATGCAAATTTTTGGCTCGTCTAGCAACCATCTTCGGTACAGGGGGAATATGAATGTCCAGTCTGGGATGAACGAAGATATGCTCTTCTCCGGTTTCTACAAAAAGTAGGTATCCACATTTCCTGGCAGCCTGCCCATTCTGGGCCTCTCCCCTCCCCTTCCCCCCCCCCTCCTTGTGCGTTGTTTCTTGCTCGTCCCCTTTCCTGCCCATACCGCGGCCTCACCAGCACCTAGCACTGCCTGTCACCGATTTTTGTTCCTCACTACACCGCACAACTGCTTTGCACTTCGGGCCACCCTCTGCCTTTGTGACCCCCTCCTCATACATGCACGCGCACTTCACTTTCCCTAGCACATCCCCTGCACCACTTGTCACGCACCCCTTTATTATTCAGGTGGCATCCTGCCACCCTCACTCTCCAGCAGGCACCTGGTTCACTATCACCGCAACCCGGTCACACAGCGCACCGGGCCATTCTGAGGGGCCTCACTCATGGTGATCAATATTTACTCTAATCAAGGCCTTCACATACATTCGAGGTTACCTCCTCGCTATCTTCCACTCACTGCTCCCTTTCCTCTGTTCTCTCCTTTTTATGTCCTTCCTCTCTTTCTCTCCTTTCCCTCTATCCTGTTCTTTCCCTTTTTCTGGCTGCTTTGCCACCTCCCGGCTCATCATTATTATTAGTTTTTGGTATTATTTTTGGTTCTACTCTAACCCTGCATTGCTCCATTACCTTTAGGTACATAATTTGATTTTACAAAAAGCCCTCTTGGATCTCATCCACTCCGGGCCCTCAAGATCTGTACGCTGTCTGCACAACTCAGGATTACTTCGCGGAGACCGACATTCGCCTCCCACGTTCTTGGTCCTACCCCCTGGTGTATCTGGACCATATACAAGTCCTCCATCTATAATATGTTTGGCCACTGTGACAAACTAAGTATCCCCAAAAAAATTTTTTTGTACTCATTTTTACCACACCATTGTTTAACCTGTTCAGCCCTGTGATGCAATTATCATGAAATATTCTTTGATTTGAGTATCATGCTTGCTTGCATGTTTTGGTATGAGTGTTGGATGAATGTGCATGGGCCCATGCAGGGATATGTGCTGGTCTGAGTGTGGTGGTGCTCTTTGATCATGTAGATTCAGCTGGGATAAATTTTGATTGTTCATCTCCTAGGCACATGCACTTTGCTTATTGCATATATGCACTCTTGCACTTTATGTTTATATTTATGTTTATCATCTTTTAGCCGTGTACAGTATTTTCTGAGCTTAAGATTCTTGGATACACCCACTTTCACTAATCGGCTGCAATTTTCCCTGTTTCTTACATCCCGTTCACATTTATTATTGTTTACCCAGCACATACTCACTGGCGTCCCTGTCGTTGCCTGGAGACGGGAGGCGCGCGTGCGCGGTCGGTCTGCCGCGTCAGCGGAAGTGACGCCGTGCCGCGGTGGGCTCCTCCCTGTTTCCGGTGACGCGGATTCCGGCGCGGTCACGACACACACCGGCCGCCCATCTACTGCATCCAGCACAGGTATATAGGTTTGGGTACTTTGTCAGCAAGGCACCCCTGAGGAAGCCGCGATACGCGGCGGAACGCGTGGGGCGATTTATCCTAGGTCCACACCTCCACATCCCCCGGTAAATATCACAGCCAAGACCGGCGTTCAGTGAGTTTGTCTCTGCATTTCAGCCTTTCCAGCACAGAGGATTTATTTGCACTTTTGTGCTCTCATCATTATATACCCTCGGGCTGGACTGTCTGACAGCTATTTTGCTCACATCTTTTTCACTCACAGACGCATGCTCGGCGTCTACTTTCATTGTTTTGGTGGGATGGTTTTGTGAGGCCTAGGTCTGGTTTAACCCGACATTATCAGGTGCCGGGCACCAGTGGATTTTGTATATATGGGTGCACTAGGGTGCATTCCCTTTTAAATGATTTTATAATAGTCTTGTCTTGTTGATGTTTGTCCTTTGTCCAAATAATTTCAATAAAGTTATTCCTTGTTCATTAGCTACTCTACACATGTTGTTTGCGCTTTTTCTATGTTTCCATTTTTAGCATGTGTGTAGCCCACTCATTGGGTTTTATTCCATAGCACGGATCCCAATTCTGCATAATGACTAATAGATAAGCCATGATGCCATTATTGTGCCCCCAATTACCATAGTGACCCATCTACACCATGCAATCGCATTACTATTGGTCGCATCATCCAGCGGGTTAGACGGATCACTGTTGAGACTGCGCCTGTGCAATTTTTTGTCACATACATGAACATGGGGAAGCACCAAAACCACACGTACACCTCGGGTGTTATGATGCACCAAGGGTTTAAAGGGATTGTCTACTTTACTAAAACTTTTAATAGTCACACGTTACAACAATATTTGGCAATAGTCTACCACAAAGATTTATAGCCAATTGTGTGGTTTACCCAAAAAAATGTAACTTATTACCATAGTGTGAATAAGATATACGGCGGCCTCTACAATAATCGAGCGCATTGCAGATGCTACATCATTAGTGACGTACAATCCGCCATCTGCAATTATGGAAATCGTCAGTGAAGTATTGCAGGGTGGGGTCGGTGATATGCAATGCAGGGACCCTGATGGCTTGGTTATTGTCACTGGCGATTTCAGCCATGTGGATGGGAGTAAGATTCTACCTAGGTTTTCCGAATATGTCCTGAATCCTACAAGAGGAAGGAAGGTGATAGACCTTTTGTTTGCAAATGTAAAAGATGCTTATCGCCAGGTAACCTTACCACCTTTGGGCAGATCTGACCACAATGTAACTCTGCTACATCCTAAGTACTGTCCGGCGAGATATAGACTATCGTTCGTACTCAACAGGTTGTGGACAGAGGAGGTAGAATGCAAACTACAATCCTGTTTTGAAGTAACTGATTGGGACCTGTTTTTGAGTCTAAGAGGGATGTCAATGTGTGGGTGGACACAGACGGGCTTATTTACTAAGGTCCGCGGACGCACATTCGTTGGACTTTCTGACTTTTTCGGGATTTGCACCGCTATGACAGGTATTTAACAGGGGGTTGTGACGCACGCAATCAGATTGTGGTGCTTTCTTGCGACAGAAATCAGGGGGCAGGCCATCGGACGATCCGACTGATTTGGACTGAGCGCGGGATTTAACTTTCAAATTGTGTCGCAAGATCAAGCACTTACATGCACCAGGAAGAAGAAGGTGAACTCTGGCGGACCTGAGTGGGGAAGCAACACATGCAGGATATCGGGCACATGATCTTAGTGACTCCCTGCACAGCGCATTATACACAGATAATGCACTTTCTGTGAACTCCAGCGGCCGGGTAAGTAAATGTGCCCTAGTAACTGATTCTATATTTTAAACATGTGTACATAGGTGAGGGCATTTAAAACATAACTTTTAATGTTGCGGTTAAAAGAAAAAAACACCAAAGTGAACCATCACATAAAGATATAAACCAGAGAAAAGGCTGACCAAAGTCAATTGGTTGGTTTCTCTGTGAGGTACAGCAACCATCCACGTTTGATGCAAACACAAACAGCATAGAGTATATGAACTCTGATAGCCTAATAGTACGTTTTGCCAACCTGTAAAGGAAAAAGTGGATCCTTACGCAAACACATACAGCATCAAAACTATAGACTCTGGATGGGGAAATGTATCAATAAATACTTCAGGTAAAAATAGAAAAATTGGTCAGATCTCACCCATCCCGAGGTAGGACAAGACGAGGGTTGTAGGTGATGGGTCTCAGGCACATCGTGGTAAGGAATAGATGGATGCGCTGCCTCTAGTCGGCCCTCTACTCCACTCGCCCTAGTTTCCCAGGTATAGCTCCCGTCCTCACAAGGACAGTCCCAGGTGTTCCCTAATCATAGACTTGCCCTAGTAAGCCCTATGGGTGCTATATTCAAAAAGCGTTCCCGACGCGTTTCCAGTGCCACAAACAGTGGAACTTTCCTCAGTGGAATAATGCCAGTTTTTTCGTCCTGCTGCAGGGAAACCGACAGTGGTCAGCAAACATGGATTGGCATTGGCCTAGTCCATTGCTGTAGCCTATGCTGTTTGTGTTTGCATCAAACGTGGATGATTGCTGTACCTCACAGAGAAACCAACCAATTGACTTTGGTCAGCCTTTTCTCTGGTTTATATTTTTATGTGATGGTTCACTTTGGTGTTTTTTTCTTTTAACCGCAACATTAAAAGTTATGTTTTAACCCCTTAACGCTCTGCGCCGTAGCTCTACGGCGCAGAGGTATAAGGGATGTATGAAGAGGGCTCACGGGCTGAGTCCTCTTCATACAGAGGTGGGGGTTTTTGCATTTTGCACAAAACCCCCACCGCTAATAACCGCGGTCGGTGCTTGCACCGCGGCTATTAACCCTCTAAACGCCGCCTGCAAAGTCGCGGGCGGCGTCTAAAAGATGGCGGCGCGTGGGCGCCGCCATCTTTTTTTCGATCGCCACGCCCCCGAACGTCATCGGGGGGCGGCGATCGGTTACCATGGTAGCCTCTGGTCTTCTTTTGACACGAGGCTACATGGCTTATGCAGGTTCGTTACAATGAGCCAGTGGCTCATTGTAATGTATGACCTGCAAAAATGCCATATATTGCAATACTGTAGTATTGCAGTATATGGTAGGAGCGATCTGACCATCTAGGGTTAATGTACCCTAGATGGTCTAAAAAATAGTGAAAAAAAAAAGAAAAAAAAAAGTTTAAAATATAAAAAAAATTAATAAAATATTAAAAGTTCAAATCACCCCCCTTTCCCTAGAACGGATATAAAACATAACAAACAGTAAAAATCACAGACATATTAGGTATCGCCGCGTCCCAAAATGCCCGATCTATCAAAATGTAAAAACGGTTACGGCCGGCGGTGACCTCCGAGGCGGGAAATGGCGCCCAAATGTCCGAAATGCGACTTTTACACCTTTTTACATAACATAAAAAATGAAATAAAAAATGATCAAAATGTCGCACAGACCTCAAAATGGTAGCAATGAAAACGTCGCCTCATTTTGCAAAAAATGACCCCTCACACATTTCCGTGCGCCAAAGTATGAAAAAGTTATTAGCGTCAGAAGATGGCAAAAAAATTTTTTTCTTTTTTGTACACATTCGTTTAATTTTTGAAAATGTATTAAAACACAATAAAACCTATATAAATTTGGTATCACCGCGATCGCACCGAACCAAAGAATAAAGTAGGCGTGTTATTTGGAGCGAAGAGTGAAAGTCGTAAAAACTGAGCCCACAAGAACGTGAACGGTTTTTTTTCAATTTTTCCACATTTGGAATTTTTTTTCAGCTTCGCAGTACATGGCATGTTAAAATAAATAACATTACGGGAAAGTAAAATTTGTTACGCACAAAATAAGCCCTCACACAGGTCTGTACACGTAAAAATGAAAAAGTTACGGATTTTTGAAGTTGGAGAGCGAGAAATTAGCCGAAAAACCCTGCGTCCTTAAGGGGTTAAATGCCCTCACCTATGTACACATGTTTATGATTGGGATGGTGAATCGAGTGGCCTTTTTGACTGCAGCTTGCGATATAGCAAATTAGGCTCGTATCTAGATTCTATATTTTATGTGTAGGATTTATAGTGCCGGTCAAGAATATTAAAGTTTACCCAAATTCAAAGCCATCTGTCACGAAGGAGTTAAGAGAACTCCTAAGGTGAAAGTATAAAGCTTTCTGTTTAGGAGGAGGTCAAGGATAAGATAAGGGAGTGCAAAAAAAAGATATAGGGAAAAATTGGAACAAAAACTAGCAGGCGATCAGGCGAGTGATGTGTGGAAAGGTATGAAACTCATTACTGGATTACAGACGAAGAAGGTTTTAAATAGGTTTTCTAACAGGTTCACCAGTGAAGATGAGGGCCGAGAGGGTGACAATATTGAACGTTTTAGTTGGTCCCCTGATATAGGGGATAAAGAGTCCAGGGAATTAGTACAGGAGACAGGTCTTCATATTACTGATGAGGATGTGTGTAGGGAATTAAGTAAATTAAATGTTAAAAAATCTGCGGACCGGATGGCATTAGTGCTAAAGTTTTGCTTGTGCTCGAGGGAACTTAGTCCAGTGTCCTGTAAATTATTCAACAAAAGCCTGACCACCGGAGAGGTGCCTACACTCTGGAAAGCATCCAGCATAGTGCCCATTGGGAAAGTTAAAGCCCCTAGAGAACCTAACGATTTTAGGCCAATTGTTCTTACTCCAATAATAATGAAGGTGTTTGAGTGTTTCATCTTACAGCATCTGCCCGGTGTTGTGCTGCCATATCTTGATCCCCTTCAATTTGCTTACCAACCTACATTGGAAGTGGATGATGCACTTTTACATCTGCATTACAGGGTCTACTGTCATCACGGTGGTCAGGATACTTTTTTTAAATTTTGGAAGCGCATTTAACAGAATCATTCCAGAACAACTATGCCATAAACTGAGGGGTATGGTGGTAGGACCTACTCTAATACAGTGGATCTTTGATTACCTAATAGCAAGACCCCAAAGGGTGCAAATTGGTTCTATCATTGGAGTAACATTGGAGCCCTACAGGGGGTGGTATTAGCTCCCTTCCTGTTCACCATTTACACCACAGATTTTCAGAAGAACGGAAGTGACTGCTTAATACACAAGTATTCGGATGACTCTGCAATTATTGGGTGCATAAAACAGGGAGATCTGGAGGAGTATAGCTCGACCATAGATTAATTTATGACTTGGTGTGGAGCGAATGGACTAGAATTAAATTTAACAAAAATGAAAGAAATGGTGATAAACTTTATGAGAACTAGAAAGGGGGAGCGTGAATCCTTTCTGATTAGGGATGTTGAGGTGGAGCAGGTCTCCACCTATAAATATTTGGGAGTGTACCCTGATGGGATATCAACTCAGAGAAGGTATATAAGAAGGCATCTGGCAGACTCTTCTTCCTCAGATCATTTAAGGCAGTGGTGGCGAACCTATGGCACGGGTGCCAGAGGCGGCACTCCGAGCTCTTTTTGTGGGCACCCGACCATCGCCCCAGCACACCAGACAGGACTCAAAGAATCTTCCTGCAGTTCCAAGCAACTTAGAAGATGCTGCTTTCAGTCATATTTTGATACTTGCTTCGCTATTTGGGACTGTAGGAAGAGGAAGAATGAATAGGAAGGTCCAAATTATCTTTGGGGGACCTCCTGCTGGCCCCACGATTCTCTGTACACAGAGGGACACTGGAAAGAAGCTACGGTAATATGATGCAAATTTTCCATCTTTCTACTGTGTTGCTGTCCTCATGAGGCCAATATGATTGTTGAAGAACAGGGAGCAGTGAATTACTGCTTAAATTTTTGGTTGGCACCTCGCGATAAATAAGGGGGGTTTTGGGTTGCTTTTTGGGCACTCGGCCACTAAAAGGTTGGCCATCACTGATTTAAGGTGTTTGATGTCCAGCGTAGGAGGCTGATTGGATTTTATCGATCTGTAGTTGTGAGTGCACTTTATAACGCTGTGGTCTGTTGTGAGCATTGCAGACGCCAACAGATTTTTTAAAAAAAAGTAAGGGTCAATTGTGGGTGCTCCGTTGGAAACTGGGAGACAGTTCTGTGATCTAGAATGTTGACCAAATTGTATTCGATTTCAAGCAATAAATCCAGCCCACTGCGCACTATTCTGAATGGGGGGGTTCAGCACTTTTAGCGACTGAAATGTAGGACTAATAGATTTAAATTCTCTTTTATCCCTTTTGTGATTGGACGAGCCAACACGATGGGAGCTGCTGATTGATAGATTTTTAATTGTGATAAATGTTCTTTTTTACTTATTTATATTTGTACATCTATGTGTATGTATCGATTTATGGGGATAATAAAGCTATTATTCTATTCTATTATCTCAGGGCAACACATTTTGGGACATGTATCACTCCTATTGCTTTCTTTTCTTTTCTTTTTTTTTTTTGGTGCAACTTTTTGTGAGACTTTTCGCGGTTTGAGACTTTTTAGGTGCAGAGATACCTAAGATAGCTGCCTCCGGGATTTTATGCAGTAGCCATATTTATCCTTGTAGCCCTGATGTTTGTACAACTTGTGAGACGTTTGGGCTCTGAAATTGTCCCATTCCTGCACCTAATAAGTCCCAAAACAGATCATACTAGATCCAGGCCTACTTTTGGGAGCTACTATTTGGGACTAAAAAGACGCACACCACAAAATGTCGCCAAAGTGAGACTAAACAGGAAACTCATCACATGTATCACATAAGGGTAAAACATAAGATACATTGTAATGATTATGTAGCCAACTTGAGGAAACATGAAAAAGTGGCAGCCGAAAAACTATGATACATGCGCCCCAATGACTTGTATGTACAGATGGTGAGAGGAAAAGGAAACCCAGCAGACACTGCACCCCTACAGCTATGAGTGCACGGTATGGCGGTAATATCCTGCTCACTGCTCCATATACATGTAATGACCCAAACAGGAAAACAGCCATATCATAGTATCAACATTGTAAGAACAAAGGAAGATGAGGAACACTCACCGTCATCCTGAGTTATTACACTCATTTCTGAGCCTTGATCCATGATGAGATCCCTGTACGATGAGATAAAAACATACAAAAATTTAGGAGAAAAACAGTATAAGGGGTGCGCAGTTTACCAGGGAGAAGGTGTAAGATCAGAGCTGTGACAATAGAATTAACCTGCTGTTTGCAGCATTAAGAAATCCCCTGCAGCGCTCGCCCCTCCAGCTCTTGTGGGTGGAACATCTGTGAAGTGAAAGTAAGAATCCTGTGATGTATCACATCCTGACTCCACAAAGGGATGTGACGGCTTCAGCCACCAAATTCCCAGGAATTCAGACAGAGGTTCCTCTCTATGAACTACAATGGTAAAATTCCCCCATTTCCAGTAGTAAATATATCCGCAGACTTGTTACACTATAACAACACGTCATCCATATACCACATCTGTGGAGGAGAAAGGAGAGAATGATGGAGTCTTATACAATGTATCCCATCAAACAGGAAGAAAAGGGTTAAATAGAAACTCACGGATCTTATTTCCTCACTGTTAGCTTCTTGTAGTGTGAGGCCGCCCCTCTGTGACCCAGCTATCGAAAATATCTCTTCCCCTCTGTGTCCTCTAGTGCAGGCACAGCCAGGGGCGTAACCAGCAGAGGCTGGGCCCCATAGCAGACCTTTGAATGGGGCCCCCTTCTCTTCCGAATACATATTTATACACACACATTTACACAAGTGCAATCATTTTTATACATGTGTCTACACATTCATACATTTATTCACACAAGTATATGCACATCATATACACACATACAGTAGATACACATCAAATTTACAACATATACACAGATATACAGCATATATACACACATCCAGTATATAAATCATACACACAGATATACAGCATATATACACACACACTCATCCAGTATATACAGCACATACACACACATCTAGTATATACAGCATACACACACATCCAGTATATACAACATACATACAGATATACAGCATATACACACACACATCCAGTATATACAACATACACACACATATACAGCATATATACACACATCCAGTATATAAATCATACACACAGATATACAGCATATATACACACACACTCATCCAGTATATACAGCACATACACACACATCTAGTATATACAGCATACACACACATCCAGTATATACAACATACATACAGATATACAGCATATACACACACACACATCCAGTATATACAACATACACACACATATACAGCATATATACACACACCCAGTATATACAGCACACACATACAGATATACAGCATATATACACACATCCAGTATACACAGGATACACACACATATATACACACACATCCAATATATACACAACATACACACATATATACACACACATCCAATATATACACAGCATACACACATATATACTCACACATCCAATATATACACAGCATACACACATATATACTCACACATCCAATATATACACAGCATACACACATATATACACACACATCCAATATATACACAGCATACACACATATATACACACACATCCAATATATACACAGCATACACACATATATACACAGCATACACACATATATACACACACATCCAATATATACACAGCATACACACATATATACACACACATCCAATATATACACAGCATACACACATATATACACACACATCCAATATATACACAGCATACACACATATATACACACACATCCAATATATACACAACATACACACGTATATACACACACATCCAATATATACACAGCATACACACATATATACACACACATCCAATATATACACAGCATACACACATATATACACACACATCCAATATATACACAGCATACACACATATATACACACATCCAATATATACACAGCATACACACATATATACACACATCCAATATATACACAGCATACACACATATATACACACACATCCAATATATACACAGCATACACACATATATACACACACATGCAATATATACACAGCATACACACATATATACACACACATCCAATATATACACAGCATACACACATATATACACACACATCCAATATATACACAGCATACACACATATATACACACACATCCAATATATACACAGCATACACACATATATACACACACATCCAATATATACACAGCATACACACATATATACACACACATCCAATATATACACAACATACACACATATATACACACACATCCAATATATACACAGCATACACACATATATACACACACATCCAATATATACACAGCATACACACATATATACACACACATCCAATATATACACAGCATACACACATATATACACACACATCCAATATATACACAACATACACACATATATACACACTAGAGATGAGCGAACACTAAAATGCTCGGGTACTCGTTATTCGAGACGAACTTTTCCCGATGCTCGAGTGCTCGTCTCGAATAACGAACCCCATTGAAGTCAATGGGAGACTCGAGCATTTTTCAAGGGGACCAAGGCTCTGCACAGGGAAGCTTGGCCAAACACCTGGGAACCTCAGAAAAGGATGGAAACACCACGGAAATGGACAGGAAACAGCAGGGGCAGCATGCATGGATGCCTCTGAGGCTGCCTAATCGCACCATTATGCCAAAATTATGGGCAACAGCATGGCCATGACAGAGTGACAGAATGAAGCTAGATAGCATCTAAAACATCCAATAATTGACCCTGACACTATAGGGGACGGCATGCAGAGGCAGCGGCAGCAGGCTAGAGAGTGTCATGGCGACATACCCTAAATGGACTCAGGCTTCAAACCAATGGGTGGCAGAGAGGAACCAAAGGAGGTGAGCAAGAAGCGCTCAAATAATATCGGTACATGATAAAAGTTTCCCAGTATATTTTGTGGATTACACAGCAGGGTGGCGACAAAGTTAACATGGAAGCCATGAAAACAACCCAAAATTCTGCCTGACACAGCTCGTTTGATAAGGGGACCATGTATGGAGGCAGTGAACTAGTAGTAGATTAAAGGTGCTGCAGTTAAAACTATGTTAGTTGGATCTTGGCATGGAGCTGGCGCTCCGCTGCCAGGCGAGCTTTCGCCAATCCAAGCCCCTGTCTATAGGCTACTCCCCAAACAGCACTTCTAAGAACCTTTTGTATAAGATCAAGTGTAGTAGCGTTCTTATAAGTTTGGGATATGGCGGGTGAGGGGAATGTAAACAGATGCGCAAGAAGTGCTGAAATAATATCCCTAAATGGTAAAAGTTTGCAAGTATATTTTGTGGATTACACAGCAGGGTGGCGACAAAGTTAACAACTTTGATGTGGAATGCCCTGTAATAGCTCTTGGGCGGTGTGCCTTTTATCGCCTAGGCTCAGCAGTTTCAGCACCGCCTGCTGTCGCTTAGCGACGGCACTGCTGCTGTGCCTAGAGCTACCGACTGATGGCGCCATGCCCACGGATGGTAATTCGGAGGAGGAGGAGGTGGAGGAGGGGTGGGAGGAGGTATAGTAGGCCTTTGAGACCTGGACCGAGGTAGGCCCCGCAATTCTCTGCGTCGGCAGTATATGACCAGCCCCAGGGTCAGACTCGGTCCCAGCCTGCACCAAGTTAAGTGTAGTAGCGTTCTTATAAGTTTGGGATATGGCGGGTGAGGGGAATGTAAACAGATGCGCAAGAAGCGCATGATGCGCATGGAGCTGGCGTTCCGCTGCCAGGCGAGCTTTCGCCAATCCAAGCCCCTGTCTCTAGGCTACTCCCCAAACAGCACTTCTAAGAACCTTTTGTATAAGATCAAGTGTAGTAGCGTTCTTATAAGTTTAGGATATGCCGGGTGAGGGGAATGTAAACAGATGCGCAAGAAGCGCTGAAATAATATCCCTAAATGGTAAAAGTTTGCCAGTATATTTTGTGGATAACACAGCAGGGTGGCGACAAAGTTAACAACTTTGATGTGGAATCCATGAAAACAACCCAAATTTCTGCCTGACACACCTCGTTTGATAAAGGGACGATGTATGGAGGCAGCTATATGGACGACTTTTGGAGGTAGCAATGGAGACAACGTGTGGAGGCTGCTATGGAGACAATTTAATTTGGATAGTGCCTGTATGTGGCAGTCCCAAACATTTTTCAAACCAGAGGAGCAGGTAGGTGGCCCTCCAGTAAAATGGGATAGATTGAGTGCCTGTATGTGGCAGTCCCAAAAATGTTTCAAACCAGAGGAGCAGGTAGGTGGCCCTCCAGTAAAATGGAATAGATTGAGTGCCTGTATGTGGCAGTCCCAAAAATTCTTCAAACCAGAGGAGCAGGTAGGTGGCCCTCCAGTAAAATGGAATAGATTGAGTGCCTGTATGTGGCAGTCCCAAAAATTGTTCAAACCAGAGGAGCAGGTAGGTGGCCCTGCAGTAAAATGGAATAGATTGAGTGCCTGTATGTGGCAGTCCCAAAAATTGTTCAAACCAGAGGAGCAGGTAGGTGGCCCTGCAGTAAAATGGAATAGATTGAGTGCCTGTATGTGGCAGTCCCAAAAATGTTTCAAACCAGAGGAGCAGGTAGGTGGCCCTCCAGTAAAATGGAATAGATTGAGTGCCTGTATGTGGCAGTCCCAAAAATTTTTTAAAACAGAGGACCGGGTAGGTGGCCCTCCAGAAAAATGGAATAGATTGAGTGCCTGTATGTGGCACTCACAAAAATTTTTTCAAACAGAGGACCGGGTAGGTGGCCCTCCAGAAAAATTAAATGCATGAAGTACTATAGCAAGAGCCAGTGGGCCCTGTCAAAAAATAGCCATTTTCCTCTGCTTTACTGTACAAAGAGGAGGAGAAGGAGGAAAATGAGGAGGAGGAGGAGGAGTGGATCAATTATTCAGGTTGAGCTTCCTTCACCTGGTGGAGATTGGAAATTCTGAGAAATCCAGCCTTTATTCATTTTAATAAGCGTCAGCCTGTCAGCGCTGTCAGTCGACAGGCGTGTACGCTTATCGGTGATGATGCCACCAGCTGCACTGAAAACCCGCTCGGACAAGACGCTAGCGGCAGGGCAGGCAAGAACCTCCAAGGCGTACAGCGCCAGTTCGTGCCACATGTCCAGCTTTGAAACCCAGTAGTTGTAGGGAGCTGTGTGATCATTTAGGACGATGGTATGGTCAGCTACGTACTCCCTCACCATCTTTCTGTAAAGATCAGCCCTACTCTGCCGAGACTGGGGACAGGTGACAGTGTCTTGCTGGGGTGACATAAAGCTGGCAAAAGCCTTGTAAAGCGTACCCTTGCCAGTGCTGGACAAGCTGCCTGCTCGCCTACTCTCCCTCGCTACTTGTCCCGCAGAACTACGCACTCTGCCGCTAGCGCTGTCAGAAGGGAAATACTGTTTCAGCTTGTGCACCAGGGCCTGCTGGTATTCATGCATTCTCACACTCCTTTCCTCTCCAGGGATGAGAGTGGGAAGATTTTGCTTGTACCGTGGGTCCAGGAGAGTGAACACCCAGTAATCGGTGCTGGAATAAATTCTTTGAACGCGAGGGTCACGGGATAGGCAGCCTAGCATGAAATCTGCCATATGCGCCAGAGTACCAACGCGTAAGAATTCACTCCCCTCACTGGCCTGACTGTCCATTTCCTCCTCCTCCAACTCCTCCAACTCCTCTTCTTCTGCCCATACACGCTGAACAGTGAAGGACTCAACAATGGTCCCCTCTTGTGTCTCGCCAACATTCTCCTCCTCTTCCTCCTCATCCTCCTCCACCTCCTCCGATATGCGCTGAGAAACAGACCTCAGGGTGCTTTGGCTATCAACAAGGGAATATTCTTCCCCCGTCTCTTGTGACGAGCGCAAAGCTTCCGACTTCATGCTGACCAGAGAGTTTTTCAACAGGCCAAGCAGCGGGATGGTGAGGCTGATGATGGCGGCATCGCCACTGACCATCTGTGTTGACTCCTCAAAGTTACTCAGCACCTGACAGATATCAGACATCCACGTCCACTCCTCATTGTAGACTTGAGGAAGCTGACTGACCTGACTACCAGTTCTGGTGGAAGTTGACATCTGGCAGTCTACAATCGCTCTGCGCTGCTGGTAAACTCTGGATAACATGGTCAGTGTTGAATTCCACCTCGTGGGCACGTCGCACAACAGTCGGTGAGCGGGCAGTTGGAGGCGGCGCTGCGCTGCCCTGAGAGTGGCAGCATCTGGGCTGGACTTCCTGAAATGCGCACAGATGCGGCGCACCTTCGTGAGCAAATCAGACAGATTGGGGTATGTCTTGAGGAAACGCTGCACTATCAGATTTAACACATGGGCCAGGCATGGCACATGTGTCAGTCTGCCGAGTTGCAGAGCCGCCACCAGGTTACGGCCGTTGTCACACACAACCATTCCCGGCTTGAGGTTCAGCGGTGCCAGCCACAGATCAGTCTGCGCCGTGATGCCCTGTAATAGCTCTTGGGCGGTGTGCCTTTTGTCGCCTAGGCTCAGCAGTTTGAGCACCGCCTGCTGTCGCTTAGCGACGGCACTGCTGCTGTGCCTAGAGCTACCGACTGATGGCGCCGTGCCCACGGATGGTAGTTCGGAGGAGGAGGTGGAGGAGGGGTGGGAGGAGGAGGAGGCATAGTAGGCCTGAAACACCTGGACCGAGGTAGGCCCCGCAATCCTCGGCGTCGGCAGTATATGAGCAGCCCCAGGGTCAGACTCGGTCCCAGCCTCCACCAAGTTAACCCAATGTGCCGTCAGCGATATATAGTGGCCCTGCCCGGCAGCACTCGTCCACGTGTCCGTGGTCAGGTGGACCTTGTCAGAAACGGCATTGGTCAGGGCACGGATGATGTTGTCTGACACGTGCTGGTGCAGGGCTGGGACGGCACATCGGGAAAAGTAGTGGCGGCTGGGGACCGAATACCGAGGGGCGGCCGCCGCCATGAGGTTGCGAAAGGCCTCGGTCTCTACTAGCCTATAGGGCAGCATCTCCAGGCTAAGCAATCTGGAGATGTGCACATTAAGGGCTTGGGCGTGCGGGTGGGTTGCACTATATTTGCGTTTCCGCTCCAGCGTCTGGGGTATGGAGAGCTGAACGCTGGTGGATGCTGTGGAGGATCGTGGAGGCGACGATGGGGTTTTTGTGCCAGGGTCCTGGGCAGGGGGCTGACTAGCAGCTGACACAGGGGAAGGAGCAGTGGTGTGCACGGCCGGAGGTGAACGGGCTTGTTGCCACTGAGTGGGGTGCTTAGCATTCATATGCCTGCGCATACTGGTGGTAGTTAAGCTAGTAGTGGTGGAACCCCTGCTGAGCCTGGTTTGGCAAATGTTGCACACCACAGTCCGTCGGTCATCCGGTGTTTCCTTAAAGAACCTCCACACTTCTGAAGATCTAGCCCTCGCCGCAAGAGCCCTCACCACGGGAGCTTCACTAGTTGACAGTGGCGCTGATGCACCAGCTCTGGCCCTGCCTCTCCGTCTGGCCCCACCACTGCCTCTTCCAACCTGTTCAGGTCGAGGACTCTCCTCCGTCTCAGAAGCACTGTGTTCACCCGGCCTCTCAACCCAGCTTGGGTCTGTCACCTCATCATCCTCCGATCCCTCAGTCTGCTCCCCCCTCGGACTTCCTGCCCTGACAACAACTTCCCCACTGTCTGACAACCGTGTCTCCTCATCGTCGGACACCTCTTTACACACTTCCACTACGTCAAGAAGGTCATCATCACCCACAGACTGTGACTGGTGGAAAACCTGGGCATCGGAAAATTGCTCAGCAGCAACCGGACAAGTGGTTTGTGACTGTGGGAAGGGTCCAGAAAACAGTTCCTCAGAGTATGCCGGTTCAAATGCCAAATTTTCCTGGGAGGGGGCAGACTGGGGGGGAGGAGGCTGAGGTGCAGGAGCTGGAGGAGTGGGGATTTCGGTGACATGGGTGGACTGCGTGGAAGACTGACTGGTGGTGGACAAATTGCTCGAAGCATTGTCAGCAATCCACGACATCACCTGTTCGCACTGTTCTGGCCTCAACAGTGCTCTACCACGAGTCCCAGTAACTTCAGACATGAACCTAGGGAGTGTAGCTCTGCGGCGTTCCCCTGCTCCCTCATCAGCAGGTGGTGTCTCACCCCGCCCAGGACCACGGCCTCTGACCCCTGCAGTAGTTGGACGCCCACGTCCCCGCCCTCGTCCTCTACCCCTAGCCCTCGGGTTAAACATTTTTAAAATGAGAGTTATAACTTTTTTTTTTTTTTTACTTCTTTTTGTTTTTTTTTGTGTTTTTTTGTGTTTTTTTTTTTTTTTTGTGTTTTTTGTTTTTTTTTGAGTTTTTAAAACCAAACAATCCTATCCTATTGCTATGGCTATTTTCTAGCCAAGTATCAAAGGAAGCACACTACTATGCCAGATGAGATGACACTGAGTTAGTGCCTAATAGAAATCCAACCCCTACTGAATTTTGCCACTTCGGCCTTTGCTATGGATATGTGCGCCACTAAGCGCAGAACACAGCGGTCGCAAGTCTCACTACAAATTGCTCAGAATTGGCAAGTACATGCACTGCAGAAACTACAGCCACCAGCAGATCAACCAGAAATCAAATATATAGAACGCTACTGTAGGCTTCAAGAAGCTGTTTGTATTCTCCTATGGCTATTTTCTAGCCAAGTATCAAAGGAAGCACACTACTATGCCAGATGAGATGACACTGAGTTATTGCCTAATAGAAATCCAACCCCTACTGAATTTTGCCACTTCGGCCTTTGCTATGGATATGTGCGCCACTAAGCGCAGAACACAGCGGTCGCAAGTCTCACTACAAATTGCTCAGAATTGGCAAGTACATGCACTGCAGAAACTACAGCCACCAGCAGATCAACCAGAAATCAAATATATAGAACGCTACTGTAGGCTTCAAGAAGCTGTTTGTATTCTCCTATGGCTATTTTCTAGCCAAGTATCAAAGGAAGCACACTACTATGCCAGATGAGATGACACTGAGTTATTGCCTAATAGAAATCCAACCCCTACTGAATTTTGCCACTTCGGCCTTTGCTATGGATATGTGCGCCACTAAGCGCAGAACACAGCGGTCGCAAGTCTCACTACAAATTGCTCAGAATTGGCAAGTACATGCACTGCAGAAACTACAGCCACCAGCAGATCAACCAGAAATCAAATATATAGAACGCTACTGTAGGCTTCAAGAAGCTGTTTGTATTCTCCTATGGCTATTTTCTAGCCAAGTATCAAAGGAAGCACACTACTATGCCAGATGAGATGACACTGAGTTATTGCCTAATAGAAATCCAACCCCTACTGAATTTTGCCACTTCGGCCTTTGCTATGGATATGTGCGCCACTAAGCGCAGAACACAGCGGTCGCAAGTCTCACTACAAATTGCTCAGAATTGGCAAGTACATGCACTGCAGAAACTACAGCCACCAGCAGATCAACCAGAAATCAAATATATAGAACGCTACTGTAGGCTTCAAGAAGCTGTTTGTATTCTCCTATGGCTATTTTCTAGCCAAGTATCAAAGGAAGCACACTACTATGCCAGATGAGATGACACTGAGTTATTGCCTAATAGAAATCCAACCCCTACTGAATTTTGCCACTTCGGCCTTTGCTATGGATATGTGCGCCACTAAGCGCAGAACACAGCGGTCGCAAGTCTCACTACAAATTGCTCAGAATTGGCAAGTACATGCACTGCAGAAACTACAGCCACCAGCAGATCAACCAGAAATCAAATATATAGAACGCTACTGTAGGCTTCAAGAAGCTGTTTGTATTCTCCTATGGCTATTTTCTAGCCAAGTATCAAAGGAAGCACACTACTATGCCAGATGAGATGACACTGAGTTATTGCCTAATAGAAATCCAACCCCTACTGAATTTTGCCACTTCGGCCTTTGCTATGGATATGTGCGCCACTAAGCGCAGAACACAGCGGTCGCAAGTCTCACTACAAATTGCTCAGAATTGGCAAGTACATGCACTGCAGAAACTACAGCCACCAGCAGATCAACCAGAAATCAAATATATAGAACGCTACTGTAGGCTTCAAGAAGCTGTTTGTATTCTCCTATGGCTATTTTCTAGCCAAGTATCAAAGGAAGCACACTACTATGCCAGATGAGATGACACCGAGTTATTGCCTAATAGAAATCCAACCCCTACTGAATTTTCCCACTTCGGTCTTTGCTATGGATATGTGTGCCACTAAGAGCTAAACACAACGGTAGCAAGTCCCCCTGCTAATTCCTCACAAAATGGTAAAAGATGCAAATTAAAATAAAAAAAGTAGAACGTTATTGTAGCCCTAAGAAGGGCTGTTGGGTTCTTTGAGAATCACTCCTGCCTAACAGTAAGCTAATAGAACACCCTAACGCTTTCCCTGACCAGCAGCAGCTCTCTCCCTAGCGGCATCCAGAGACAGAATGATCCGAGCAGCGCGGCCAGCGGCTAGTCTATCCCAGGGTCACCTGATCTGGCCAGCCAACCACTGCTATCGACGTGTAAGGGTACCACGTCATGCTGGGTGGAGTGCAGAGTCTCCTGGCTTGTGATTGGCTCTGTTTCTGGCCGCCAAAAAGCAAAACGGCGGGAGCTGCCATTTTCTCGAGCGGGCGAAGTATTCGTCCGAGTAACGAGCAGTTTCGAGTACCCTAATGCTCGACCGAGCATCAAGCTCGGACGAGCATGTTCGCTCATCTCTAATACACACACATCCAATATATAGACAACATACACACATATATACACATACATCCAATAGATAGGCAGGCGAGCCATGCCGTAGGAGAGGCGGTCGGGTCACATGGGCAAAGGGTGGCGCGGACCGGACATGAAGTTGGCGGGCCTGATGTCTGGTGGGCGGGGCAGGCACCAGGTTCAGCAGCAAAGGTAGTGGGGCGGCTCCTGAGCCCGGGACGGACAGCCGAATTATAATTTGTTAATGATATGTCCCCGGGCCTGTCCCACTATGTCTCCGCCCACCTCATATGCAGTGGGACAGGCCCGGGGACACATCCATTACAAATTATAATTCGGATGTCAGTCCCGGGCTCATTGGCCGCTCTTTAAATCAGCATTCCAGCTTCCTGCCAGAGGCAGGAAGCAAGTAAATAAATTATTCTTTGCCCGTCCATCACGGGCCCCCCTGCGCCCGGGCCCCGTAGCAACTGCTACGTCTTCTACGGTGGTTGTTACGCCACTAGGCACAGCGCACGCCTCCTGTACTCATCACCAGGCTGCTGCTGCGGAAGCTCTTCTGATAAACCGTTTTATATTATGCAAATGCCTTCAATACTGTGCCAAAGTGTTATTCCTGCGCTGTGCAGTTTTTTCCTTTGTTTGTTCATTTTCATGATGTCTGTTCACTATCTAGAACTAACTAACTGGGGCAAATTTACTTACCTGATCCTGTCGCGATCCCCGATTCTGACGGTCCGACGAAGATGAAGTACGGCACGATTCACAAAGCTTGTGCGCCCAAATTCCTGCATCTGTCGTTTCCCCACTCAGGTCCGCTGGAGTTCACCTGCTTCTTCCCGGTGCTTGTAAGTGCGTTTCTTGCGACAGAATTCTAAATGTTATATCCTGCACGTTGTCCGAATCCGTCGGGTTGTCTGATGGCCCGCCCCCTGGCGCAAGCCGGCGCCGATGCGCCAAAATCCGATCACGTGAGCCAAAATCCCCTGTTAAATATGGCGCAAAATGGATATTGTTGGGAATCCGCAGACCCTTAGTAAATGAGCCCCATTGTGTAATTGCAGCTGTAGATATTGCCTGGCAAGGCGAGAGTTAAATGGTGTATGCAACTATCCAATGATATGGGTGAGAGCACATGGTCTTCAGGTTCAGTCTTAGACTGTCTGTCTCAGCAGTCTGATCCCAGAGAGAGTGAGCAGCACACCTTCAGTGCTGCCTCAGCCATCAATCCCAGGAACCTCTAGTGCCTCAGGCCTACTGCCTGGCACCCACTGCTTTCCTGTGGACTAACTCTCCATAACCTTTCCAGCATAAGGAATCTGCTGTGTAGGTTGATTTGCACAACGTTGCCTCCTTCTGATCCCTGGATATGACTGTTACCACCACGGGTTCCCCATCCATTACCCAGGGACTCATGTTACAGACATTCAGGGGTTGCCCCAGGGAGAACGAGGACATCAGCCTCTCCATCCATATTTCTTGCAAACACCACCTGCTGGAGACCTGGCAGGCTGAAGGACAGCCCTCCGGTCCCCATACCAAGCACCGTGACATCAGCGTGCCCTAGGCCGCAACTGCCAGCCACTCCATTATTCTGGGCCCTGGCTGCCTCCAGGCCCGAGAAAAGACTAGGCCCCAGTGGGGGATGTTGCATTAACATATATTTCACATAGCACAAACATTAGAACAATGTTAACACGTTTATTAACATAGCGTTTTGTAAGTTCAAATGTTAACAGCAATGTCATTAGGATTAGGTAAATCTCCTCTCCTCAGCTGTTAACGCAATGGAAAAGCCACATGTGAACACAGACTGAAGGCAATAGGACACAGAGGGGGAGATTTATCAAGCATGGGTGAATAGACCAGTGCAGAGTTAGACTGCTATTAGCTGAAACCACAAGTCCTTTCCAGACGAATTGGAAAACTGCCTCAGGGTGCGTTCACACATGGCATTTGCTTTGAAAGAGTGGTGGCCCCTATATTGAAACCTCTCATCTCCTCCTCATATTGTGGTCCCCTCTCATCTCCTCCTCATATTGTGGTCCCCTCTCATCTCCTCCTCATATTGTGGTCCCCTCTCATCTCCCCTCATATTGTGGTCCCTCTAATCACCTCCTCATATTGTGGTCCCCTCTCATCTCCTCCTCATATTGTGGTCCCTCTCATCTCCTCCTCATATTGTGGCCCCTCTCATCTCCCCCTTATATTGTAGTCCCTCTCATTTCCTCCTCCTATTATTCAACTTTATGAAATACAAATAGAGTTGAAGTCCCAGCATAGTTGGGACAGGGGTCAGAGTCAGCGATAGTGGGGGCAGAGACAAAGGGGCAGATTTACTTACCCGGCCCATTCGCGATCCAGCGGCGCATTCTCTGCACAGGATTCGGGACCGGCCGGGATTTATGAAGGTAGTTCCTCCGCCGTCTACCAGGTGGCGCTGCTGCGCTGAAAATCATCTCAACGCGCCGGAATGCACCACCTCGGACCAGGTGAAGGTAAGCGCTTCCCAAGCGACACTTTTTCGGTTTTTAAATACGGCGGTTTTTCCGAATACGTCGGGTTTTCGTTCGGCCACGCCCCCCGATTTCCGTTGCGCGCATGCCGGCGCCGATGCGCCACAATATGATCGCGTGCGCCAAAATCCCGGGGCAATTCAGGTACAATCGGCGCAAATCGGAAATATTCGGGTAACACGTCGGGAAAACGCGAATCGGGCCCTTAGTAAATGACCCCCTATATCTTTTTTTTGCACTCCCTTATCTTAACCTTGACCTCCTCCTAAACAGAAAGCTTTATACTTTCACCTTAGTTCTCTTAACTCCTTCGTGACCGATGGCTTTGAATTTGTGTAAAATTCTTGACCGGCACTATAAATCCTACACATAAACTAATATAATCAGTTACTGGGGCACATTTACTTACCCGGCCGCTGGGGTTCACTGAAAGTGCATTGTGGATTCGGTGGATTCGGGTCCGGCCGGGATTCATTAAGGTAGTCCCTTCGACGTCCACCAGGTGGCGCTGTTGCGCTGAAGAGCATCGGAACGCACTGGAGTTCACGATCCTATCCTGGATGAAGGTAAGTGCAAGCTCCGCGACACATTTTTTTTTAAAAATGTGGCGGTTTTTCCGAATCCGTCAGGTTATCATTCGGCCACGCCCCCCGATTTCCGTCACGTGCGTGCCAGCGCCGATGCGCCAAAATCCGATCACGTGCACCAAAATCCCCGGGCAATACAGGGAAAATCGGCGCAAATCGGAAATGTTCGGGTAACACGTCGGGGAAACGTCGGGCCCTTAGTAAATGACCCCCAAAGTGTTTTGGTGGACCAGTCCAACCCTCAATGTATCTCCCTTTTATCCATTTTGGACCAGACTATGCCCCCGAAAAGCATAGTCCACGACCCACCAAAATAAAGAACTTTAAGCTAGTTACGTGTGACTACACTTATTAGAGGCAGCGCGTCTACATACCTGGTATTTTCATCTACTTCTACGTGACATGAATTTTAACAGGACTTATATTTCCAGTATAGAGCATGTCAGAAAATTGGGTCTGCCCTTTCTATTTTCATGGGACAAAAACTGGACTCAACGGCTGAAGAATTTTTTTCATTTGGAAAAAAAAAACATACCAAAATGTTTGGTTTGCTTACTATTGGAGAACTGAGAAACCGCCCAATATCAGTGGGTCCATAAGAACATACCGGGCCATAGAAATGACACGTCGTGAGCAAACGACGGATTACCTGCAACTCGACTCCAGTTTTGCCTGGGTGACATGACTTACCACAGAAATCTTCTCTTTTCCGCACTTCAGCAAATCAAGCTTTCACTTTCAAGACAAAACATCTGCTCAATACAGAAATATGGCTTGTTGCTCCACAAGGACAGCAGGGGGCGACACACTTTTTTTTCTTTGGTGAATTTTTGAGACATTTGGCAGCTCAGTTTTGCACCTTATGTATGATCATGTCTTTTAACTTGTGATACATATTCAGTTTTTCCTATCCTGGCAGGCGGAAATTTTGGCTTCTTTTTTAGAGCAGGACTCTTGAAGCAGGACAGGCGAGGGGTAGCCCATGCCAGGGCCTCTCCAAAGAGCAAACAGTAGATGAACGCCACCTTAGAGCGTTCGCTGGGGTACTGGGAGGACAACAGTTCTAAGTGCTGCCAGCACTGGGAAATGAATCTCCTGCACAATTTGGGGTCGCCATCAAATTTGTCCGGCAAAAACTTTTTCGGGTCTCTACTGCCGGAAAACATAGCGGGGTGACTGAAGCAACGGGAGGAGTCGTGGGAGTGGCACTCTTTGTCCAAGAGTTCCTTTTGGGCAGCAATCTCTTGGGACTGCTGGGCGATGGTGCTAGGGAGGTCACCCAGTAGCAAGTACGGATCCTTGGGACTGTCCATGGCTTTTGTAGGATACAAGACCTTGGTGGAGTCCATGGCCGGATCTTACTGTCACAGTCTATGGGAATAGTCCCTTTGGACTAAAGTTAGTGGACCACCGCGGGAGATAACGATGCCAGCCGCAACCCGGGAGTGGAGTCTAAGTGGACTCCTGGTCTTTGCCAGAGCCCTCTGTAAAGCAGGATGGTCTTGCTGCGGTGGGGAGCCACCAGGTCGCTCCATGGGTGCAACTAGGCCCGCGGTGCCAGCCAAGGTAGGGACACAGGGCAGATAGGACCACAGGAAGGCAGGACCTCGGGAAGGCTGGGGCGCCGCGGGAGCAGCTCTGGGAAGCTGCAGAGTCACGGGAGCAGCCCTGGGAAGCTGCAGAGTCACGGGAACAGCTCTGGGAAGCTGCAGAGTCACGGGAGCAGCTCTGGGAAGCTGCAGAGTCACGGGAGCAGCGCTGGGAAGCTGCAGAGTCACGGGAGCAGCTCTGGGAAGCTGTGGAGAAACTGGGGACACCGAGACCAAGCAGGACAGGCGAAGTAGCCGAACTTGAGATGGTTCAAACCTGGACCGGATGTATGCCAGGAACTTGGTATGGGAGACCATGTTCGGGTCACCACTATTCGATAGAGGGGTAGCCCAGGCCAGGGCCTCTCCAGAGAGCAAACAGTAGATGAACGCCACCTTAGAGCCTTTCGGTGGGGTATTGGGAGGACAACAGTTCTAGATTCTGCGAGCACTGGGAAATGAATCTCCTGTACAATTTGGGGTCGCCATCAAATTTGTCCGGCAAAAAGATTTCGGGTCCAGTCTCTACTGCTGGAAAACATAGCGGGGTGACTGAAGCAACGGGAGGAGTCCCGAGAGCCTGCTGCTGGGAGGCAATCATCCGAAGAGTGGCAGCGAGTTTGTCCAAGAGTTCCTTTTGGGCAGCAATCTCTTGGGACTGGCGATGGTGCTAGGGAGGTCACCCAGTAGCAGGTACGGATCCTTGGGACTGTACATGGCTTTTGTAGGGTACAAGACCTTGGCGGAGTCCATGGCTGGATCTTACTGTCACAGTCTATCTGAATAGTCCCTTTGGACTAAAGTTAGTGGCCTCCCTGGACCACCGCGGGAGATAACGATGCCAACCGCAATCCGGGAGCGGAGTCTAAGTGGACTCCTGGTCTTCCCCAGAGCCCTCCGCAAAGCGGGATGGTCCTGCTGCGGTGGGGAGCCACCAAGTCGCTCCACGGGTGCGACTAGGCCACCGGTGGCAGCCAAGGTAGGGACACATGGCAGGTAGGACCTCGGGATGGCAGGACCTCGGGATGGCAGGACCTCGGGATGGCAGGACCTCGGGATGGCAGGACCTCGGATGGACGGCTGGCAGGACCTCAGATGGACGGCTGGCAGGACCTCGGATGACCACTAGGATACCGGACCGCCACAGGATTACAGGACCACCACAGGATTACAGGACCGCCACAGGAGTACAGGACCTCCACAGGATTACAGGACCGCCACAGGAGTACAGGACCATCACAGGAGTACAGGACTGCCACATGATTACAGGATCGCCACAGGATTACAGGACCGCCACAGGAGTACGGGGCCGCCACAGGATTACGGGACTCCCACAGGATTACGGGACTCCCACAGGATTACGGGAACACCAGAGGAACACGGGAACACCAGAGGAACACAAGAACACCAGAGGAACACGGGAACACGGAGGCGTCTGGAAAACCCTCAGGGAACTCGGAGGCGTCTGGAAATGCTCAGGAGGCTTTCTCTTTAGTAGGATGACCTGAAGATGTGGCAGGGGATGCTGGGAGTAGCCGGCTATATAGCAGAGCCAGGATGCCAGCGCCAATAAGGAGGATGCTGGCCCTTTAAATCTTGAACAGACAGGCGTGCGTCCTGGCTGAAGACCACAGCCTGGAGCACGGAGAGGTAAGTAGCAGACTAGGGGAGCGGGGACAGTCAGTGGAGCAGGGGGGCACCAGCGGTCCGCAACATGGATGACGGGGTCATCCGTCACACCAACAATTATATTGAAGTAAACAAGGGAAGGCTTTAGGATTTCTGAGGGCCAGAAGGGCTAAAATAAACCTGAATGCTCACTGTCAGGGGAACACTGGAGTAGTGCAGCAGCTTAGGGATATTCATTGTGTGGATTTTGTCATTTTATCATCTTTGGAAAGACTTATGGTCTGATAGGACCAATGTCTGAACTGTTAAAACCACTAGGCGGACATCACATGGATCTAACAGTTAGCCATGAGCTCAGGGATCACATGGAGGCACGTTGGTGCAGAATAACTTTCCTTTATTCAACGTCAAACAGCAGGCAACGGCCTAACATCAGAAGCAAATTCAGTAGGTTAGTTGGAGATAGCAAGGAAGAATTCATTACAGCCTGGTGATAACTTCAGGCTGGGCTATTGAAGATGGAGCCAAGTCCAGGTGGTGGACCTCTGCTGTAGGCTAGTTACCCGACTGGCTACAGGTGTCAGGCGGTGGCCTGTGTCACCTCTTCTTCCTGGTAGAGTGTCTGGCATGTGCAGCACTCTCACTCCTCATAAGACTGACTTCCTGGGTAAGACTGACTTAATCTGACCATGTGCTCCTACCTTCAAGGGGTTTTATACTCCCCTAGTGAGGAGGCAGTACTCTCCAACCAGGTTCCAGCTTACTTTACAGTGAAGAACACAGCATATCATTGGTTAGAGATAGTAGATATGTTAACTCTTGCCTTCCCAAGCAGTGGTCTCAGCTTCAATTACAAAGTATTCCACTTTTTGGAGACCTCCTAGAGAGATGATTAGTTTCCCTAGACAGCTCCTAACATGGAGAGGGCACTATTCGCAACAACTACCCACCCTTTGCATCGGCAGGGATGTTGCACTATGATCACAGGCACCCCATATCCCAATGTGTTGTCCCTGACCTCAGCTTAGGGCAGTGGTGGAGAACCTATGGCACAGGTGCCAGAGGTGGCACTCAGAGCCCTTTCTGTGGGCACCCAGGCCTTCACCCCAGCACAAAATTTGGTAGACATGACTCAAGGTTTCCTGATGCGGTCCAAAGCTATTTTAAAGCAACACCTTCTTGGCTGCCAGGACTACACAAGAAGTGAGAAGGTATGGTCAGAGTTGGATTATGGTCGGAGCTCCTGCTCTTGGTCCCTGATTCTTCCTCTTCAGGGGACACTGGAAGAAAGCTACAATCCAAATTTTCTTTCTATTGTATTGGTGTCCTCAGAACACCAAACAATTAAGACTTATGATACAGTTGGGATCAATAGGTTACTGCTTATATTGTCATCTTGGCACTTTGCGACATAAAAGTCGGTTTTGGTTGTAGTTTGGGCACACTGGGGCAGATTTACTTACCCGGTCCAGTCGCGATCCAGCGGCGCGTTCTCTGACGTTGATTCGGGTTCTGCCAGGATTCACTAAGGTAGTGTGCCCGATGTACACTAGGTGTCGCTGCTGCGCTGAAGTCCGCCGAAGTTCACCTGCTTCGTTCTGGTGTATGTGAGTGATATTCTTGCAACACAATTTTAAAAAAAAATTCAGCGTTTTTTCCGACGGCCACGCCCCCACGATTTCTGTCGCGTGAAAGCCGGCGCCAATGCGCCACAATCCGAACGTATGCCCCAAAATCCCGGGGCAATTCGGAGCAAATCGGAAAAATTTGGGAAACCTGGAAACTTGGGAAAGTTCGCCATCACTGGCTTAGGGTATAGACTGGTTGGATTGACCCGCTAGGTACAGTGACCCTAGAGACAGCTACATCAACATTAAAGACCACCATATGAGGGACAGACACACCATCACTAATACCACCACTTTAACACTTTGTAGGCGGGAGATAAAGGACCATCAACAAGTGTCACTGGTAGAGCAGAGAGCACAGTTTATAGTAGGGCTCAAATGTTGAGCTGCACGGAGTAAGTTTAACTAACAAACTGAGGGCCCCTACAACACCCCCTTTAGACTTCTATGAAATTTGGAGAATTTGGCTTAAAGTTGATTTGCACTGTTTATTTATCACCCTGAATACCCCCACTTGTGCTATGTACGTGTCACGGGTGGTCCCAGGCTCACCCGTGCCCCTCGTCCCTCGCCAGCGCGTCGCTCGCGCAACTTACGGGTCCCGGCTGCCGCTCCATCCTCCTCCGCCGTGTGTTCCCGACTCCTAGGGCGCCCGCGACGGCTTCTGCAAATTTAAAGGGCCAGCGCGCCACTAATTGGCGCTGGCCTTTTTAAGTAACTATATAGCCCTGCCTCCACCTGTGACCCTGCCGGATCTTCGTGCCTAGAGGCCTAGAGAAAGCTTTGTCTATGCCTTGTGGTGTTTCAGTGAATTCCTGTTGTGAATCCGGTTCCGTTTCTGACTTCGCTCCTTTGCCGCCTGCCCTGACCTGTTGCTACGTCTCCGACTCCGATACTGTGCTGCCCATCCTGATCACCTGCCTGTCCCCGACTACGAGATTGCCTGCCGTTTCTGTACCTCGACCTTGGCTACCCCTGCGGACAAGTCACGCCTGTGTAACGACATGGTGGTACCACGCCGCAACCCGCTTTGCGCTGGGCTCTGGTGAAAACCGGGTACCACTTAGACTCTGGTCCCAGGTAGTGGCTTGTGCCATCGTCCACAGTGGTTCAGAGGATTCACAACCTCTAAGTCTGACAGTACGTGAGTACATGAGTTTAAATAATATTGTAAAGAAGTTTATTTTCAATAAAAAAAATATATAACATATATAAAAATAAAAAAGATTCATCAAGATTTTTTTCGACAGAGACCAGAAAAGAAGGGAGAGTTGGAAGGAAGCAGTTGGGTATCAAGATGGAAGCATTACTGAGCCGAGATACTTGTCAGACAAAGCCTAGGTGTACATGTCAGACAACCCGACGGATTCGGACAAACCGTGAAATTTAAATGAGGAATTGTGCCGCAAGATCAGCACTCACATGCACCAGGAAGAAGCAGGTGAACTCCGGCGGACCTCAGTGCAGAAGTGACGGATGCAGGTACTTGGTCGCACGATCTTAGTGAATCGCGGCAGACCTGAATCCTCGTCAGACAACGCACCGCGGGATCGCGACTGGACCGGCTAAGTAAATGTGCCCCAGTGTGCTCACAGTGACCGCATATAACGTAAGTCTATGGCGACTGTGAGTCATAATAAACAGTTGTCTGAATGTAGCATAATAGAAAGTCACAGTCAAACACTAAAAGTAGCCTGATGACTGTGAAGTGCAGGGACTCCTTTGTAGATGAAGAAGTCCCTGCACTGTGGGACACATTGGGCACCTATTTACCTCAGAATACAAGGAGTCCATGCACAGTAGACTCAATCATTGAATGTCCTACTGTACAGTTATCAACTCACTAATCAGTAATATAACTTCATTTTTGGTTTGCGTGTTTCCAGCTTTTGTAATTCTTCCTCCTCCTCTTCAGTAAATCCATTGTCCCCCATGCTGGAACATAAAACGACCTCAGGTTAGACAGTGAATTGATCAGTCTGTAGAAGAATCTATACAATATTGTCTTGTCTCCCACACGTGTCCATCCATCTCTTATACTCACCGTATTTCTTGTATCCTGCAGGCCGGATGGGACAGAGCTTCCATCAAGTCACTGAGGCGAGGACCAGACAGACGGTTATTATACAGGAAGAGGGTCTTTAGGGAGAGGTTATTCTTTACCACAGAGGCCAACTGGGTGCAGGAAGCGTTTGGTAGATCATTACCATCCAAACTGTAAAAATAAGAAGATGAGCTGGGGGTGATCAGTAGGCTCCATAGACAATCCTCAACCATAATGCCATTTGGAGCAGAACTGAACATAATATATGTCTCCAGACATAATTTGGCGGCCCCCAATCGCATAGCAACAGTATAAGCAACAAAACCACAAGGTTAGGCAAAATTGGTCATCTCCTTTTTGGATGACCTTTTTTATACCTAGGTCTGTGACAAGGAGGAATCTGCACCTAGAAGACAGACCGTTGTACCATTATTGGACAGTATCTTTCCTGTAAGATCCTGTAGAGACTATGGGTTAGACATGATGGACCTGCATCTTGATTCAATCATATCTATTATAGTACTGTGCTTCAATAAATGGCAAGATCATGATGGTCTTCAAATTGAGCATATGGTTGCAACCTTATTTTCTTCAGCAGCGTTAAGAACTAGGAACTTAAGTCACTAGAAATAGACTCCGGGATGGAGTACCTCTTCATGTTGTTGGTATTGATACTTGGGTACTTGGCCTCAAGGAATGGATTGTATGGGCTTTTAGGTTGAACATGTTTGTGTATGGTCTATATGGCAGTAGGTCAGTCTTGCAGGGACACATCAAGGCTAGACTTCATGGTCAGGAGGGCTACTGGAGGGATGGTGTTAAATGTTTTTAAAGTTTAAGTTTAATTGGGGAGGTGCTTCCAACAGGTCCTAGACGGCTTAAGTATGTAGCACCATGACATGTTTGTCAACGGGGGTTGAAGATTGTTTTGACATTACTGCTGGATATATGCTCTGTAGTCGGTAGCCTAGTGAAGTTTTTTCATGGGGAGGGGACATTTGGGGAGTCTACTCACCAATGCCCTGGTCTATTATACTCACTATAATGTCTCTATCCTGGAGACTGGACTTGACAGAGCGTCCATCAAGTCATTAAGGTAAGGACCAGCCAGACGGTTATTAGACAGCTCTAGAGTCTTCAGGGAGGGAGTATTCCATATTCCGGATGCCAAGTGTGTGCAGGACACGTCTTGTAGATAACTAGAAGACAAACTAAGAACAAAGATGTGGATGACATATATGGATGACATGGCAGCAGACAGTATCACACATGATAGGATTAGATACACGCCCTAGCAGATAAAATGAAACCAATATTGTGGAACATAAAATAAAATCCATATACACCCTGTATACCACGTGTCGTCTCGTGTACACATCCCTTATACTTACAATAATGCCTCTATCCTGCAGGCTGGACTGGACAGGGCTTCCATCAAGTCTCGGAAGTGAGGTCCAGAGAGGCGGTTGTCTGACAGGTCAAGTATCTTCAAGGAGGGGTTATTCCTTAATACAGACGCCAAATGGATGCAGGAAGTTTCTTGTAGATCATTAGCAGAAAAACTGTAAGAATAAGAAGAGATGTGGGTGGACACATAAAATCAAGACCATTATTACCCTCTCAGGCGAGGTCAAACAACACGATTTACGTTGAGAACAAGGTATAGATTTTTGTTTGGGACATCAACTACATCTGCTTAATACCACAGAGAGTAAGATGTATTGAGTATTTACCTCAGATAATTCAGGTTATGTAATGCTGGTGCAAGTCTTTCTAACCCTTCCAGGCCTGAAGAACATCCAGTTAGATCTAGATCCTCTATATACGTGCAGGTCTCCATGATGAACGCTAGCACTGTGCAGTCTACAGCTGACATGTGAACTCCAGAAAGGTCTATCCTTACATATGATTGTAATGATTCTTGCACTAGAACCTTGTTTCGGGTTTCAAAGAGGTAGAAGAATATCCTCAGTAGATGTTGTTTCTTGTCTTTGCCTTCCTTCAGGTCTTGTTCTTCTAGAATGAGGTTCTTCAGCCAAGTGATGACTTCTCTGGAGGCCTGATCTGCTTGTTTGTCCAGGTATTCAGTTAGTATTGACCTGGTGGAGGCGTCTGATAAACCACACAGAAAACGGAGGAATATCTCACATCGTCCATCAGGATAGGACATGGCTCTAGTCAATGATTTCTGTAATTTCTCAGGAGAATATTCAGCATAATACACAAAGGCAGAGAAGAATTCCTGGACAGTGAGATGTAAGAAGGAAAAGGTCACAGGTTCCGCAGATTCTACCAAAAAACTTGATATGAGTTTTGACTTATTGTCCAAAAAGAAAGTATCCAGATCTCGATGATCAAATATAACCCTGTGATTCATGACTCCGTGTTCTGCCAACCATCCGATGGACTGCAGGAGCTTCTGAGCGCCACTTTTCTCCAGGCTGTGATTGGACAGGATGTTGGCGACAAATATGGCAAAGAGTTGTGTCACAGTTTTGGGTAATAATGAGACCTGCTGGTCATTGCTCGTTGGTTGGAAGCTTTTAGATAATACTGTACAGATGATCCAGCAGTAGGACGGGAGGTAACAGAACGTGTACAACGTCTCATTCTGCCTCACATAGGTAAAAGCCTTTTCTGCCAGTTCAAGGTCAGGGAAGAAATTTTCAAAGTAAGTCTGTCGTTGTTTTGGAAAAAATCCAATGATTTCTACAATTCGGTGGAAAACCTTACAATCTATTGATGCCAGTCTGGTCGGGCGACTGGTCATAAGAACAGAACAGCCATTAAGAAGAGACTTTCTCACCAAACTAACCACAATGTGACCACAATTTTTAGGCTCTTTAGGATCTGAGCACAAGTGGTGGGATGTGAAGTCCATTGTATGATTGCTTTCATCTAATCCATCAAATATAAAGAGAAGTTTCTCAGGATCTTGTAAGATGTTCCCAAGCTCCTTCCACAGATATGGGTATTGACCGAGGATCATGGTCTCCAGACTTGCCTTATCCAGTCTATTGAGTTCCCGAAATTTAAAGAAAAAGACAAAGGAGAATCTTTGATAGAGATCTCCCTTCACCCAGTCATAGACAAACTTCTGCATCAGCGTGGTCTTCCCTATACCGGGCACTCCGCTCACCAGCACCATATGTGGTACAAGTCTGGATTCATGGCACCAGCGGAAAATCTTGTCAGGAGAAATGTGTAGGAATTTGTTTTGTTTTTTCTTTAAACATTCGGCATGTTTTAGCCCGGTCTTTATGAGTTCATTCTCATAGCGTTCCCTAAAGTGATCAGTGGAGAATATGATGAGGTTCACATAACGTGTGCAGAAGGAAAAGCTTAGTTCCTCGTGGTTACATCGTGGAGGATTGTTCTCTAGAAGTTCATGAGTGATTTCATATAAGTGTTTCTTGTGATGGCTCTGGATGTCTATAGAAAAAAAAGGCAGAAATAGAACACGAACTTTGGATGAAGAAATGTATAGTCAAACAACAAACGGAAAGAAGGCCCATCCCGATCAACAAGTTATAATTATGAGCACCTTAGAAAATTTACACTTTAGTTCCATTGGGAAAATATCAGAGTAAGATCTGTGGTCCTTCTGGCTCTTAAGGTATATGCAGTAATTTAAAGGACATCTACCAGCAGGATAAAAGATTGTATGCAAATGGATCAACATACTTAATGGTAACAATAAGAAGGCACAGTTCTATGTGGTTATATGTCTTTGCAGGCCTAAAAGAGAGTTATACATCAGGTAGTTCCCTGTGGCAATCGGGCAGATGTCCACAAGCTTTTATTCCACAACGTGGAAGCCCACGCATGGCTGTAATAATGACGTACAAAACTGCTTCATATCAAAAACGTCTCTAAGAGCTTTCAATACATTGTGCACTTACTTTTTAGCTCTGGCAGAAGTTGAGGTCCATCTTGATCCAATAGGATTTGCTCCACCAGAATGTCACCTAACAAGAAAGGACAGATCTGTAAGGGATACACTTATATAGTTCTCATCACAGTAGATCTACAGACCGAGACAAAGCCTAATTGTCCAACAGTGGGAAAAAGACCCAAACCCTGGAGTTTGATGACTTAGTGTTTCAGATCTTATGGTAAAGGGATTCTAGCTTAAGGTCTATGTCTGGTGGCCTTATTTTACTATGTATAAGGTCTGAATGACCCTGGGAGGGGTGAGCTCCATAGAAATGGCAAGAAAACAAGTGGCACACTGCCTGAATCAATAACATGAGGATTGCCCTGTTGCCTTTTGTCCCACCAGGTGGGTTCTTTTAAGTATAAATAATGGGCTTCAAGATAAATCATAGACATATAGGCAGTCACTGATCTTGCTGCAGGGTGCCACCATAAGGCATGCTGAAAAACGCAAGGTGCCACAGGAACCAAGGAGCCTCAGCCTATGGAGTACAGTCGCAACATGGAAACTGGACTAAGCGCAGTTCTATATTCAAACCATTTGGGGCCATAGGGTGAGCAGATATACAGTCCACATAATCCAATTTCTTTATGTGATATTATATCCATAATACTCCTCTCCAACCGCTATTCACATTTATTCTTCACCTTCTTGTATATTGCAAGCTTGTTGGATCTTAATACTATGGGATATTATTATAAATTGCTTGGAGATGGTGAATGTCATCCGAACTACAAACTACAACTCCGGGCTATAACTAGGTTTTTCTCCTCCATACAAGCCACACAGCACAGGACCTCTGCTGCCCATGTCACATGACTCTCAAAACAGGTCCTTCTGCTGAGACAGGGCCTCTTCTTCTCAGTTCTATCCACATGGTCCTCACGTAACAAGTCGTCTACATATACTGAGTCCTGTTGACTTAGAGAGGGTAAGTGATGGTGTGTGGCACATGGAGGAGCTTCCCCTTTCACCTGAGAAAAATGCCCTCCACCATCCAAACATCTACACCCCTGGACGAATGTGGAACCGATGCAGAATATGAATCTTATACAAGATATTACCTCTCTGATGGAGCTCCTCCAGCACAGCTTTCAGTCCTTGAGTACATTGATACTTCTGTAAGACATGAAGACTGACCCACAACGCGGTCACAGCTTGTCTTCCTCTTTGGAAAATATCTTCTAGCAAATTTCTGATCAATGTTTTTTTATCATTTTCTGTACCCGGCTTGAATTTCTAGAGCAGAAGAAAAATATACTATGACACGAGAACACACTTGGCTTGTACTGTATATAACAACATATCATGTCCCCTCACCTCAAGATCTGGGATATTTCGGGAGGTCAGCTCATGCAGGAGTGAAGGAAGACTCAACTTTCGGATGATGTAGAGCAGATCGTCTTGGAAATATTCATACGTCATCCTCAGGACATGATGTTCATACTGACAAAGCCGCTGGTAAAACCTCTTGGTGTCGCCATCTACCCAATAAAGAAGATACAAACATAAGGTCTTCTAGAACATAACAGCGTTTTATATACATTGTTCCTTTCCCGGATCATTTCAGAAGGGTCTGCAGCCCCCTGTGACCAGCACATAATCTTTCCACTTAGGTCGGTCCTCATACTTGGCTGCCTGACCGTCTTCAGGTATTGTGGTGGTTGCCTATATTAACACGTGTAGTGGACATTGTGGACATTGTGGACATTTAAATATTTCCCTTATACAAAGTGAGCACTTCTTACTCTATTTTACATCAAGGGTTAACTTGCATGAATCTATAGTGTTTCGTTTGATGTCCAGCGTAGGAGGCTGATTGTGAGTGCACTTGATAATGTTGTGATGTGTTGGGGCAACAATGTGAGCATTGCAGACTCCAATAGATTTAACCCCTTCCCGACATGTGTCGGGTGCATGGAGAGGGATCACAGGCTGATCCCTCTCCATAGCCGATAAGTCGTTGATGAATATTGCAGCAAAGACTTACCGGTAACACCCACGATCTCTGTTGGCAAAGCTGCTGAAGGCTTCAAAAAGATGGAGGCACATGGGTCGTCATCGGGGAGCGGCGATTGGTCGCCATGACAACCTCGGGTCTCCCGAAGACCCGAGGCTGTCTCTTTTTAACCCATTTATTACAATGTGTGGTTTGCACATTTTAGTGAATGAGGTGGAAATTCTCTATATACTGCTATACTGTAGTATTTATTTTTTTGTGTGTCATTGAATTTTCTCTACTGGTTCATGCACTGTGTGGGAGTGTGGTTTTGTGTTTTAGTAGATCTTCTATTTTTAAGTGTCCGGCTTTTTGTAGAGCTGGTGTTAATGTTGAGTTGTTATAGTCTTCTTCTTGAAACTGTTGTGTTAGCAGGTTTGCTTCTTCCTCGAATTTTTCAACCATTGTGCAATTTCTTCTGAGTCATCTGTATTGACCATATGGTATGTTAGCTAACCATCTCGGGAGATGGCAGCTGTGTCTGGATATACAGGCAGTCCCCAGGTTATGTACAAGATAGGGTCCGGAGGTTTGTTCTTAAGTTGAATTTGTATGTAAGTCAAAACTGTATATTTTATAATTGTAGATCCAGACAAAAAAAATTTTGGCCCCAGTGACAATTGGAGTTTAAACATTTTTTGCTGTAATGGGACCAAGGATTATCAATAAAGCTTCATTACAGACACCTTACAGCTGATCATTGCAATCTGGGGCTACAGTAACATCCAGAGAGCTTCACCAGAGGTCAGAGGGGTCTGTCTGTAACTATGGGTTGTTTGTAAGTCGGATGTCCTTAAGTAGGGGACCTCCTGTATAGTTATTTTTGGATGTGGGCTTTCTATATGTACTGCATTCAAGTTTTCTCTCTTTTATATCTAAACTTGAAGTTTGCTTAAATTGGGTGAGAATTGAAGGTTAAATGTATTACTGTTTAGTGTTGCGATGAAATTGTCTAGTTCTATTTCACTTTTATTCCAAATTAAGATGATATCGTCTATACACCGGCACCAGAGCACCAGGCCGTCACCAAGCATGCAGTCTATGGTTAGTTCTTCCCAATATGCCATGAATAGAGTAGCATAGCTTGGGGTGAACCTGGTGCCCATAGCTTTTCCGGATATCTGAAGATAAAATTCACCTTCAAAATAAAAATAGTTATGTTCTAAAGTAAATCGAATGCATTCCAGTATGAAGTTGATTTGTTCGTTTTGTAAGATCTCCCATTTTAGTTAGATAATGTTCTATGGCTTGAATGCCTAGGTCATGTATAGAAAGAGCTCACGTCCAATGTTGCAATTGTCCAACTTTGATTCTATTTTAAATTCTCTAAAACTCCTATAAAATGAGTACAGGCAGTCCCCGGGTTACATACAAGATAGGGTCTGTAGGTTTGTTCTTAAGTTGAATTTGTAGGTAAGTCGGAACTGTATATTTTATCATTGTAATCCCACTCAGAACTTTTTTGGTCTCTGTGACAATTGGATTTTTAAAAATGTTGGGTTGTCATCAGAACCAGGATTAACAATAAATCTTCATTACAGACACCTGTGATAACTGTTATAGCTGATCATTGTAGCCTAAGGCTAAAGTACAATAAATTACCAATATCCAGAGGTCCGTTTGTAACTAGGGGGTCGTATGTAAGTTGAGTGTTCTTAAGTAGGGGACCGCCTATAGTGTCCTTTAAATAACTTTTTGTTTTTTTGACATAGTCTTGTAAAAAATTATCTATATACAGGCAGTCCCCGGGTTACGTATAAGATAGGGTCTGGAGGTTTGTTCTTAAGTTGAATTTGTATGTAAGTCGAAACTGTATATTTTATCATTGTAGATCCAGACAAAAAAATTTTGGCCCCAGTGACAATTGGAGTTTAAACATTTTTTTGCTGTAATGGGACCAAGTATTATCAATAAAGCTTCATTACAGACACTTTACAGCTGATTATTTCAATCTGGGACTATAGTAAAGCATTCAGAAAGCTTCACCAGAAGTCAGAGGGGTCTGTCTGTAACTATGGGTTGTCTGTAAGTCGGGTGTCCTTAAGTAGGGGACCGCCTGTACTGTGAAAGGTTGGCTGTCAAAGATCCTATACCTGAGACTATAGGTCTCCTAGGAGGTTTATCCTTGTCTTTATGGATTTTTGGCAGACAATAAAATACTGGCGTTCTGTAATGTTTATGTAAGATATGGTCATGTTATTTTTTCGTTAAAATTTGCATATCATACGCTTCATCCAAAAGATTATTTAATTCTTTTGTATATGTATTCGTGGGATCCTTTGACAGTTTGCGGTAAGTTTTGGTATCTTTTAATTGTCTTAAACATTCATTCATTAGATTTTTTATTGCTTGTTGTTCTAACCTCGTTAGATTTGAATATTTGTTTTAGTTTCTTTACATCCTTCTCACAGGATATTTTAAAAGAGGTCATCTCTTTGTTCATCTCCTGTCGGGGAAAAATTTTGGATTTTGGTTTTAAATTTGTGTTTATATGGTCCTATATCTGTAATTTCTTTTTTCCAAAGGATTTTTTAAGAAATATTTCTTGAGGCAAAGAAATTGCACAATGGCTGAAAAATTCGAGGAAGAAGCAAACCTGCTAACACAACAGTTTCAAGAAAAAGACTATAACAAGTCATCATAAACACCAGCTCTACAAAATGCCAGACACTTAAAAAAGAGAAGATCTACTAAAAGACAAAATCACACTCCCACACAGTGCACGAACCAGTAGAGAAAATTCAACCAATGACACACAAGAAAATAAAAGCAAGTTAATCCTACTATATAACACACAGTACAAAAAATTACAAAAAATTATTGTTAAACATTGGGACATTTTGTAGAACGACAAGACACTCCCTACTATACTACCTGACAGACCCACCATAGTTTACACTAAAGCCCCAAAAAGAACTTTACAGGTCTCATCATCCAATCATAAGATCACACATAAAATAAATGAGCTGCTCACTTGCAATAGCAGTTGTCAGGCTTAGAGGTTGTCGATCCTCTGGACCACTGCGGACGATGGCACAAGCCACAACCTGGGACCGGAGTCTAAGTGGTACCCGGTTTTTATGAGAGCCCGCTGCAAAGCAGGTTGGCCTTGCTGCGGCGTGGTACCACCAGGTCATTCCACAGGCGTGACTTGTCCACAGCGGCAGCCAAGGTCGAGGTACAGAAACGGCAGGCAATCTCGTAGTCGGTGACATGCAGGAGGTCAGGACGGGCAGCGCAGGATCGGAGTCAGAGACGTAGCAACAGGTCAAGGCAGGCGGCAAAGCAGCGAAGTCAGAAACGGAACCGGGGTCACAACAGGAATACACAGAAACAGCACACAGCATAGACAAAGCTTTCTATGGGGCTCTAGGCACAAATATCCGGCAGGGGTCACAGGAAGAGGCAGGGTTAAGTAGTTACCTAGAAATGGGCAGCGGCAATTAGTGGCGCACTTGCCCTTTAAATCTGCCCAGCCGAAGATGGCGGAGGGGCAGCAGCCGGCACCAAAGAAGACAGAGCAGGAGCCGGGGCACATAAGTTGCGCGGGCGATGCACTGGCGGGGGGTGAGAGGCACGGGTGGGCCCGCGACCCGCGATATGGGTCCCAGGACCACCCTTGACAGCAGTGGAGTGATTTATTTAATAACCTGTACACGTAACAAACAATATATTGGGAGGACAATCAGACCCTTGAAGGGAAAAATTTACGAACATCTGGGCAACATCAAAAAGGGTCCGAATGCAGCATTTTCGTCGGATTTTGTGATGATTTCCATTTTGCGCCGAATTGCCCATGGTTTTTGGCGCATGCGATCAAATTGTGCCGCATCGGCGCTGGCTTGCATGCGACAGAAATCGGGGGGCGTGGCCGTTGGAAAACCTGATGGATTCAGACAAACCGCGGAATTTAAAAAATGTTTTGTGTCGCAAGATCAGCACTCACATGCATCAGGAAGAAGAAGGTGAACTCCGGAGGATCTCGGCTGAGAAGCGACGGATGCAGGAACTCGGGCGCACAATCTTAGTGAATTGCAGCAGACGCGAATCCTCATCGGACAACGCACTGCGGGATCGCGACAGGACTGGGTAAGTAAATTTGCCCCATTGTGTCTGAAATCCTTTTCATTCTTTTTATATATAGTTAGAATAAAAGCAATATATGTACAGGAAATAAGAATAAAAACATTGTATGTATAGTGAATAAGGCTGAGACCGAGCCTTGATAGTGCCCACATTCACAAATTCTTCTATTGAAATGATTTCTCCTTTTGGTATAAAGGCTCACGTGGAAGCACACAGGAGCGGACAGTTACAAATTGATAAGTGCCACTAAAGAAAGGAAAACAGCCATATCATAGTATCAACATTGTAAGACTGAAGGAAGATGAGGAACACTCACCGTCATCCTCAGTTATTACACTCATTTCTGAGCCTTGATCCATGATGAGATCCCTGTACGATGAGATGAAAACATCCAAAAATTTGGGAGAAAAACAGAATTATATACTAGACCAGAGAGGAGAGCTGTGACAATAGAATTAACCTGCTGTTTGCAGCATTAAGAAATCCCCTGCAGCGCTCGCCCGTCCGGCTCTTGTGGGTGGAAGATCTGTGAAGTGAAAGTAAGAATCCTGTCATGTATCACAGCCGGAATCCATAAAGGGATTTGACGGCTTAAAGAGGACCTGTCATCCTAAATTATGCCCCCATTCAAACATAGTCACCCAATCCGCTCCCCAGCCCCTTTCCATTGATGTTGAATTTATCCTCCTGTCTTTAGGAAAAGATTAGGAAAATGTACCATGATTTTCTAACCTCTTACCATATGCAGTCGGGTTTGTTCATAAGGGGGGGGGGGGGGGGGGGGGTGCCGGCACTCCTCTATGTATGGCAGCTACCACCCCCCGGGTTCCAGTTCTCACGCTTGCGCACTGGATGCCGACGCCTCTGGTGTTTCTGGGTGGCACATGTGCAGTAGTTCCCCCGCGAGCGCAGCCAGGCAGATGAGGGAGCGCGCAGATGAGGGAGTGCGCAGATGAGGGAGTGCGCAATACAAGCGATGCTGCCGGCCTGAGTCACTGACATGGCCCCAAACATAGCGCATGCGCACTGGATGCCATCATCGCTGGCATCCAGTGCAAAAGTGCGAGAACTGGAACCCAAGGGGGGTGGTAGATGCAATACATAGAGGATTGTCGGCACACTCCCTTATGAATATACCCGACTGCAGGCACACAGCTCCATGGATCCGACCTCTTACAGTATTTGGTAAGAGGTCGGAAAATCAAGGTACATTTTCCTAATCTGTTCATGAAGACACGAGGATAAATTTAATAGAAAGGGGCTGGGGAACGGATTAGGTGGCTATGTTTGAATTGGGCATAATTTAGACTGATCTTTAAGGTCCTTTTTAAGGCACCCAATTCCCAGGAATTCAGCCAGGGGTTCCTCTCTACGACCCAAAATGGTAAAATATAATGTATCCCATCAAACAGGAAGGAAAGTTAAATAGACACTCATGGATCTTATTTCCTCACTGTTAGCTTCTTGTAGTGTGAGGCCACCCCTCTGCGACCCAGCTATCGAAAATACCTCTTCCCCTCTGTGTCCTCTAGTGCAGGCACAGCGCACGCCTCCTGTACTCATCACCAGGCTGCTGCGGAAGCTTTTCTGATAAACCGTTCATATATTATGCAAATCCCTGCACCGGTTGGGACATGTTCACACTGCAATACTGTGCCAAAGTGTTATCCCTGAGCTGTGCAGTTTTTTCCTTGGTTTGTTCATTTTCATGATGCTGTCTGTTCACTAATGCTCTGTAACAAACCTCTCAGGCCCTCACTAAACCGCTGTATTCAGAATAAATTACAGGCGGTCCCCTACTTAAGAACACCCGACTTACATACGACCCCAAGTTAAAAAACGGACCTCTGGATGTAGGTAATTTAATGTAATTTTGCCTTAGGCTACAATAAAAAGCTGTGATAGTTATCAAATGGGTCTACAGTGAAGCTTTATTGTTAATTTTGGTTCTTATAACAACCCAACATTTTTAAAATCCAATTGTCACAGAGATCAAAAAAAATTGGGTTGGGGTTACAATTATAAAATATACAGCTCCGACTTACATACAAATTCAACTTAAGAACAAACCTACAGAACCTATCTTGTACGTAACCCGGGGACTGCCTGTACAAACAGATCTCTATCTACCAGCTAGGTCCTTTCTAGGGCTGTGTTCACACGCAGCGTTTACAATGCAATTTGAAACACAATAAAAATAATGACATTGCATTTACAAAACGCAACGTTAATACAATGCAGTAATGACACGTTAACACAATGTTAACAGGTTAACACATATAACACAGACATTAGCACAATGTTAACACGTGTGTTAACATGGCGTTTCGTAAATGCAAATGTTAACAGCAATGTCATAAGGATTAGGTAAATCTCCTCTCCTCAGCTGTTAACGCAATGTAAAAGTCACATGTGAACACAGACTGAAGGCAATAGGACACAGAGGGGGAGATTTATCAAGCATGGGTGAATAGACCAGTGCAGAGATAGACTGCTATTAGCTGAAACCACAAGTCCTTTCCAGACGAATTGGAAAACTGCCTCAGGGTGCGTTCACACATGGCATTTGCTTTGAAAGAGCTGCGGCCCCTATATTGAAACCTATCATCTCCTCCTCATATTGTGGTCCCCTCTCATCTCCTCCTCATATTCTGGTCCCTCTCATCTCCTCCTCATATTGTGGTCCCCTCTCATCTTCTCCTCATATTGTGGTCCCCTCTCATCTCCCCCTCATATTGTGGTCCCCTCTCATCTCCTCCTCATATTGTGGTCCCCTATCATCTACTCCTCATATTGTGGTCCCCTCTCATCTCCCCCTTATATTGTGGTCCCCTCTCATCTCCCCCTCATATTGTGGTCCCCTATCATCTCCTCCTCATATTGTGGTCCCCTCTCATCTCCCCCTTATATTGTGGTTCCCTCTCATCTCCCCCTCATATTGTGGTCCCCTATCATCTCCCCCTCATATTGTGGTCCCCTCTCATCTCCTCCTCATATTATGGTCCCTTCTCATCTCCTCCTCATATTGTGGCCCCTCTCATCTCCTCCTCATATTGTGTCCTCTCATCTCCCCCTCATATTGTGGCCCCTCTCATCTCCTCCTCATATTGTGTCCTCTCATCTCCCCCTCATATTGTGGCCCCTCTCATCTCCTCCTCATATTGTGGCCCCTCTCATCTCCCCCTCATATTGTGGTCCCCTCTCATCTCCCCCTCATATTGTGGTCCCTTATCTGCCCCTCATATTATTCAACTATATGAAATACAAATAGAGTTGAAGTCCCAGCATAGTTGGGACAGCGGTCAGAGTCAGCGATAGTGGGGGCTTATTTACTAAGGGTCGCAATCACACTTTTGTCAGTCTGTTCATGGTTTTCGGGATTTACAGGTATTTAGCAGGGGATTGTGTCGCACTAGATTGAATTTTGGCGCAGCTGCGCCGGCTTTCATGCAACAGAAATCGGGGACGATCCAACAGATTTGGACTGAGCACGGGATTTAACTTTTAATTTGTGTCGCAAGATCAAGCACTTACATGCACCAGGAAGAAGATGGTGAACTCCGTCGGACCTGAGCGGGGAATAGACACATGCAGGATATCGGGCGCACAATCATAGTGAATTGCAGCACAGGGCATTATGGTCAGAACAATGCACTTTGGATGACCTCCTTGGGCGGGTAAGTAATTGTGCCCCAAAGTGTTTTGGTTTTGGTGGGTCAGTCCAACCTTCAATGTATCTCCCTTTTATCCATTTTGGACCAGACTGTGCTCCCGAAACCCATAGTCCACAACCCACCAAAATAAAGAACTTTACACTATGAGAGTATTTTTTTTAAGTTAAAATTTTTAAGTGAAAAATTTGTTTTCTTGCATGAAATCCTTCGTGTTTTATGACGTGATTTCTAGGGTTGTTTAATGTTATGTAACCTAAGGGGTCTTTTTCAAATACATTGCTCAGGAATCAGAAAAAAAGTGCAGCACTGATGGTCCATGCACATCTGGAACTGTGCCTCTGATTCTGGGAGCTAGGTGTTTGGATGGCACCACTGCAGGTGCACCAGCCATAATAATAATAATTCTTTATTTATATAGCGCCTACAGATTACGCAGTGCTGCACAAAGCATGTCAAATTGGTCCATGAGGTGACTTGAGCCTCTTGCCTCAGACAACACCACCTGCAGCAAAATGGGGGGAAGCTTCAGGGATATGGTCACCTGCTACAAAGTAGGGCCTAACTCTCAAAAATAGTGGTCAAGACCGATATCATCGTGGATGTGAGACCCTGCATGGAGAACCCACTTACTAAAATTATCCTAATTTATTACAACTGGATGAGGCAGAAGGGGGGCGTCGCAGAGAGTTTAGGTTGATCCCTACGACACCCTACACCTGTGCTATCTTCTTCATGCTGAATCCTTCATCTTTCTTCAGCAATTCTACCTGCTGCTTCTCCAGCCATAACTATTCTTGAAAAGAAGAAGAGCTGCAATAAATCACATACATGAAAGTTACAATAGAACACAATGTAGAACACAATGATAAGGCAAAATAGCCATTGCGGCCAATGGGAAAGCCCGATAACTGGAGCTGAGTGTGGAAACTGTGTTTATTACCCAAATTTGTAGTTCCCCAGAAATTCAGATCCCTCCAGCTATACAATAACACGCCACCACCCATATCACTGCATAATTTAGAAAAATCTGGGAGACAGCCGTACCAGACAATGAAATGATCAGGAACTTTTCAACACACTTTACATAAATCGCTACAATCTGCATTTCACTCTGACACATTGGGGGTCATTTACTAACGGCCCGATTCGCGCTTTCCCAACGTGTTACCTGAATATTTCCGATTTGCGCCAATTTTCCCTGTATTGCTCGGGGATTTTGGCGCACGTGATCGGATTGTGGCGCATCGGCGCTGGCATGCATGCGAAGGAAATCGCCGGGCGTGGCCGAACGAAAACCCGACGGATTCGGAAAAAACTGCCGCATTTTTTAAAAAAAGTGTCGCGGGACTCGCGCTTACCTTCACCCACAAAAGCACGGTGAACTTCAGTGCATTCCGGCGGGTTTTGGCAGACTTCAGCGCAGCAGCGCCACCTGGTGGACGTCGGAGGAACTGCCTTAGTGAATCCCGGCCGGACCCGATTCCACCGCAGAGAACGCGCTGCTGGATCGCGAATGGACCGGGTAAGTAAATCTGCCGCATTGAATGAATTCCATCTTGCTAACAGGAGGGACAGAATCTTACTGAGATTTCAGACAGTTATTCAGCATTAGAGATAAGTGGGTTGGTTGAAATTAGGGTTCGGTGGTTTTGTCCGAATTTCTGAAATTTCTGATATTGCAGCAATGGAAGTAGATTATGTTATGGACTGAATGGGGCAAATTTACTTACCTGGTCCTGTTGCGATCCCCAATTCGGACGGTCAGACGAAGATGAAGTCCTACACGATTCATGAAGCTCGTGCGGCCGAGTTACTGTATGTGTCACTTCCCCGCTGAGGTCCGCCGGAGTTCACCTTCTTCTTCCCGGTGCTTGTAAGTTACGTGTCTTGCGACACAATTTGAAATGTTAAATCCCGCACGTAGTCCGAATCCGTAGGGCTGTCCAACGGCTAGCCCCCCGATTTGTGTCGTGTGCAAGCCGGCGCCGATGCACCAAAATCGGATCGCATACGCCAAAATCCCGTTAAATGCGGCGGAAATCGGCGAAAATGCGCTCCGCGGACCCTTAGTAAATGAGCCCCAATGTCTCATCATCTACTCAGTCACATCAGGATGATGTTACCTCTGACAGTGGCGCCATCCATTAATGCCAGCGTCTCCTCCTCTGATGCCAGCATCACAGAGTTTAATTATTTTAGCATTGGTCTTTCTATTATAATCTAACCCTGATCAATATGGATTGGTACTAATGTATGGACCCAATGGGGCAGATTTACTTACCCGGTCCATTCGCGATCCAGCGACGCGTTCTCTGCAGAAGATTCGGGTAACCCGCCGTAAAAACGCCATTCGGGCCCTAAGTAAATGACCCCCAATAATGTGGTAGAACTCCACTAAGCCTTTGATTTCTATAAGGTTCTATAAGGTTCCAAATTATGTATTGCATATTTATATCCTTACTTAGTAGGACGCATGAAACAATAGGGCAGTGTCTTATTCTTCATGATAAATCCCCACTATTCTACTTTCAATTGTTCAAAAACAGATGTAATTCCAGGCATATGAGGAATGCATTTTGCTGCTGCACAGCATCGCTTCTGACCTTCATAATGAATATTGTGAAATTCTACAGTATAAAGGAATGTAATACAATTATAGCAGTGTCTACTGACACAAATAATTTAGTTTTAAAATTTGAAATCATTTCCTAACAATATCAGACAAGGGTCTTTGTTAAAAATGTAACCTCTTACAAGTTTGTACTTAATTCCTTCCCGACATGTGACGGGACATGTGACATGTGTTTTCTGCATATTACAGCAAACACCCGCCGGTAACACCCGCAGTCGGTCCTGGCACCATTCAAATGACATGTGCATCGCCATCTTGGATTTATGTTTCACATACCCTAAATATGCTGCTGCTCAAAACACAACGGGGCACTTTTACTTACCCGGTCCTGACGCGATCCCCGAGTTGCGTTGTCCAATGAGGATGAAGTCCGGCGTGATTCACTAATCATGTGCCCCCGATATCCTGCATGTGTCACTTCCCCGCTCAGGTCCACTGGAGTTCACCTTCTTCTTCCTGGTGCATGTAAGTGCTTGATCTTGCGACACAATTTGAATTTTAAATCCCACGCTCAGTCCGAATCAGTTGGGATGTCAAATGGCCACGCCCCCCACTTGTGTCGCATGAAAGTCGTCACGATTATGCCAAAATCCAATTGCATGCGCCAAAAACCCTTGTTAAATGCGGTGCAAATCATAAATAGTTGGGGAACCCGACAGAAATGCGTTGTGCGGACCCTTAGTAAATGTGCCCCATCCTGTACAGCAAAAAACAACCCCTCATTCAGTTTAGACAATAGAGAAATAAAATATGGAACAAAATTTTTTGTTCATAATACTCGATATTTTCTGATTCTGAAGGGTTAAAGAATCTTCTGCTCCTAAGAAATAAACCCTAGTAGCTTCCATTATGGTTTGTCTTTTGCTATACCTCTGAGGTCCAGTATCAGGCTAGTGCCTGGGCCCACTGGAGGATCCTTTTGGACTCTGGTGGGCCAGTCCGCCACTGCCCGTGATTTCCTTCATTTGTAGGGAATCGCTAAAATAGAGTTGAACTTAACTTCTATTAGCTGAGGCAGAGATGTGAGATAATTTGCATACCTTAAGTTCCAATGAGCAATGTGTCTTGTCAATGAGAGTTGTATCCACCACCATGATATACAGGGATACACGACTCCAGATCCATCCGGTGGTTGTAAAGTGGAATGTGGTTACTACGGGACTCCACAGTGTTAAATAAGTGTAGGACCATATTCTGGTTTTAATTCTGGAACAAGCTTATTTCAGTCTTAAAGGGATTGTCCATTCCCCCAGTAATTTTTTTAAATTACTTGCATTTATTGCTAATGGTTCCACTATTCCCTTTCATAGTACATGTCTCCCTCCTATCTTCTACCCTAGGGTAGATGTTCACCTCTCCAAAATTAAATGGGGCAGATTTATCAAGCTGTCTAAAAGTAAGAATGCCCATGGCAACCAATTACAGCCCCCTTTAAAATATTCATGAGCACTGGTAAAATGAAAGCTGAACTGTAATTGGTTGCCATGTGTTCTGCAGAGGTTCTCTGACCACAGTCTTGGATCTCATATGTGACTTGTTCCGCTATGATGACCACAGCTAGTTCTGACCACAACACCACCGATGTTATTCCAAATCACTATATAGAAGGTTAAAGGGGTTGGCCACTTTACCTCATGTGTGTAAGCGTAGGGGGCAGGTTACTATATCATTTACCAATATATATCTAGTAATAGTTCTGATATGTAAAGTGAAGCCTCCTGACTTTTACCTCATCAGCCAGACATTCCTGACCAGTGAAGTAACTTTAGAAAGCCTGAAGGGCTCTGCTGGGTGTTTACAGAGCCCCTCATTAAACAGGTCTCTCAGGTCTCCCTTCCCCATGCACTTTCTGCCGCTGCTAGATTACGCAGGCATAAGGATGAGGGAAAGAGCAGGGGGTTGGGTGAGACATGTTCTGCTCATTGTAACAGCCTATGAAGCTACAGAACGGAGGGGCTCTGGTGACACCCCCAGGAGACCTTCAGGTTCAGTAGCATAATTATACAAGTTGTTTTTAGAAGGAAGGAGGCCATGGATATCAAATAAAAGAAGATTTTCACAGTCCCGGTGCCTGGATCTATGGGTAAGTGTCCCTGGTTTATCATGATGGTCATGATTTTGCTTCTGACTTACCTTGACTCTCACTTACCATTTCCTTTGTTCTGTAACTCATGAAATTGATCGGTTCACACCCATGAAACCAGAACAATGGAAACCATGGGCGCTGTATAACTGTGGGGCTGGACTGTTCCTCTCCCTTGTAGAACTTGTTGTTCTGCTCCCTGCACGGAGGCTTCAGGTGAGAACCTCGTCTGTTATCTGCGGTAAGTAGAGAGTATTACACAGGAATATCAGGGGGCACATACTTATCACAACTTATTACTACATGTCAGAAACTTCACAGGTTCTGCTGAGCTGAGACTATTTTCAAGTAATTTTTCATTAGGGTCCTTGTTAAATAATTATTTATCACAATATTCACTTGTATTAGACCATGAAGAGTTAAAGTGATAGATATACATACATATGGTGTAAGGGATGAGCTACTGTACATTGCATCAAGCCTAAATATATATGAATACCACAGAACGTCCAATACTACAAGACACACCTCTACTATGACTATATATGTCAGACGGACAGTGTCATGGCGGCTGATACCGAGAGGCTGTGACATCAGGGCTGATACATCAAGGCTACGACAGCTGGACGACGCTCAGTACTGAAACTCTTGTGCTCTTACATCTCGGACAACACACGGAGAACACAACAGGTGTAATGTATGACAATATATGAAGAGCTACGGGAAGAGATGGAAACCTCCCGGCCATTACAGAACATATCCTCACTGATACACTGACTGACATGGACACGTGACTGATAATCTGCGCAAGTATCTTGTATCCTGTATTCTGTAACCTGGATGACGGCAATAAAGGAGACTTTTTATAAGTATCACCGAGTCCTTCTGGTGTCCACTGAGTGACATATTTTGGGAAGAATCACTTTGACACCAAGTATAGTTATTTGTATCAAATTACATTTAACAATACATAGAACAATAGACAATATCTATTATTAGACTTTACAGTCCTTAACCCCCTCTTTTCAAAATCCATAACTTTTTTTTATTAAGTATTGCGCAGTTTTCAATACATAACAATGTGTACTTCCTAGTCATGCCAATTAATGTACACTTAATGTACTGGGAAGCTGGAAAAAATATAGTGAAATTGACGAAAAAAAGGATGTGTGTCATTTTCTTGAAGGCTTTGGTTTTACAGCTTTCACTATAAGATACCTCCTCTTTAGATTAGAGATATCTCATTTATATACTGTAGGTTTTACTATGTTTTAATATATTTAAAATAATTGAAATATTTTGTAAAATATAATCATACACATTCTCACACCCTTAACTTTTTAATACTTCAGTGTATGGACCTGTGTGAAGCGTCATTTGTTGCAGGATGAGCTGTCGTTTACATTGACACCACTTTTTTTGTTTAATTTTATGTTATTAGGTCCCCTAGGGCAGTGGTGGCGAACCTATGGCACGGGTGCCAGAGGCGGCACTCAGAGCCCTTTCTGTGGGCACCCGGGCCATCGCCCAGCACACCAGACAAGACTCAAAGAATCTTCCTGCAGTTCCAAGCAACTTAAAAGATGCTGCTTTCAGTTGTATTCTGAAATGATGAAAATTTTCCATCTTTCTACTGTGTTGCTGTCCTCAGGAGGCAAATATGATTGAAAGTTGTTGAACAGGGAGCAATAAGTTACCGCTTTAATTTTTGGTTGTCACCTCGCAATAAATAAGCAGGGTTTTGAGTTGCAGTTTGGGCACTCGGCCTCTAAAAGGTTCGCCATCACTGCCCTAGGGTACTTGAACCATAGGGGGTCTGATCACAGGTACAATATACTTTGATATTACTGTATGACTGTTTGTTGTCATTTTACTGCAGAGTATAATTCAGATTGCTTAGATCAGATTGCTCATAGTAATGGACGTCATTGGGGATGACAATCCCAGCCATTATGGTGGTGCACATGCATTGTGCATTGGTCTCTCACCATCTGTCAGGAGGCAGGTTGGAGGTCCTGCTGTAGGAGTTTGCATGGTGTTCAGAGGATCATTCCTAAAACACAGAGATTGCACCAAATTGTACCGCCCATGCAGCAGAGCCAGTCTGGCTCCTCTACAGAAAGGACACTGATTCCAGCCACACAACTACTGGTCCTTGGCTGATGATGTACCAATACCACAGCCAGCCAACTCAATCCAACTCACAGACCTATCACCCTCAATAATTTTGCTGCCAGCCTGTTAATCCGTTGCTGTTGTTGTTATTTCACAAACTCTCTTCTTTATCTTGCTTCACTGTGCTAGTCCCTTACAGGGGTGGAAGAGGCCTACCTTAGGACAGAAAGCTACCGTAACGATTTTATTATGGATTGGGGCTCAGAAATGGGTATTATAACTCAGCTTGATGGTAAGCGTTCCTTCTACTATGATATAACTGTTATGTGATTTCCTTTGTAGGTCATTACATATACACCGGGAAGTGCAAACTATTACCTTATATACTCGAGTATAAGCCTAGTTTTTCAGCACAAAATTTGTGCTCAAAAACCCTAACTCGGCTTATACTCGAGTCAACTAAAAACATAAAGACAAAACTCACCTTTCTGACGTCACCCATAGGTCCTCTTCTGTCTGAGACAGAAGAGGACCTATGGGGGACGTCGGAAAGATGAGTACAGTGTTATTTTTTTTTCTTCTACAGGGGCTGGGTAGGCTTTATGCTACAGGGGTTGGGTAGGCTGTATGCTACAGGGGCTGGCAGACTATATACTGGGAGGCTCTAACCAATGCATTTCCCACCCTCGGCTTATACTCGAGTCAATAGGTTTTCCCAGTTTTTTGTGTTGAAATTAGGGGTCTCGGCTTATACTCGGGTCGGCTTATACTCGAGTATATACGGTAAGTGCAATTTAAAACTATTTCATAATTGCAGAGTTTTTTTTTTAATTTGTTCCTATTTATGAAGAGTTAATCAATACACACCCAACACTAATGCAGATGAGGAATACAGTACAACTAACTGAACTCCTCTCAATGATCAGTCACACATAAAACTGGTAAAATGGCCAACATTATATACAAGGAGGGAGGTGTTGTTCGTTTTGTTCAAAAGATGCCCAACTGCATTCACCACCCATATCTTCAATTCCAACATGGTATAAGAACACACGGGACCAATCTGCTGACATTACTTTCCCCATCTCGGCACTTCTTTTGGAAAGCTCTGGGAGGGCTTTCATCTCCCGAATGTATCTGAAGCTGCTATTGGGTGATATAGAGCGAGTGCACGGTCCTGTGAGGGCTCGCTTGTAGGGGGGGTCTATGATGGATGAGGGATGGAATATCTCCTTTTCTGCACCTTAACTGGTCTCTCCTTGCCTAGGGCATCGAATACCACAGATAGTCCTTCATTTTTCAACCAGGATTGGTAAGATCATTCCTGGTTTGCCAGACCTGAGCCCTAAGTGTGCAGAGACATTGGGCACCTCCCTCAACCTCTTGTGAGCCTGTCCTGTTGTTATGGGGTTCTGGGTGCAGATCTGTAAATTTCTCTTTGATAGGATAGGTCTTGAGTCCAAGATAACCAAGTGTGCCCCCTGCTGGTAGATGTGCAGTGATCCCAGTCTACCCCAGAGTGGACCTTTCTTACCAAAACCATAAGAAAGCATGGTAGCTCAGAATCCTCTAGAGCAGTGATGGCGAACCTTTTGGAGACAGAGTGCCCAAACTACATAGGATAGGATAGGTCTTGAGTCCAAGATAACCAAGTGTGCCCCCTGCTGGTAGATGTGCAGTGATCCCAGTGTACCCCAGAGTGGACCTTTCTTACCAAAACCATAAGAAAGCATGGAGCAGCAGTTCCATCCTCGAGTCGCCATTCACTGCTGTTCCACAAGCCCCGGCCTAGTTAGACGACAATTTACAATCCCTAACGAGTTTGTTGCACAAACTGAAACTGTGACCTTCAGGGTGGAGGTGCATTTGTTTCTTTAAAGCTAAACCATATTATTCCTGAAAATTGACCAAATTTTATGCCTGCATCAGAACTACTTCCTTATTCTCACTCCTGCGACACCAAACTGTGTACGCTATTGAATTACAACTTGTCTAGGCAATCTCGATGTAGGTGTAAGGATCCTGGGTGATGGTAAATGGGGCGCCCTTGTAGTCAGCAGCTTTACACAGGGATCACTCGGAGACAAGGGATGTCAACCATAAAACTTCAGGAACAACGGAAAGAACAAAGGCAGGAACAATTCGACAAGTTCAACATAGCTGGGTGGTTGGTGTTTGGCAGAGGTTGCTGAAAGCCTGGTATAGGTAGCATCAGGCTGGAGATGCGGAGCTGCTATGCAGTACTCCAAGGCAGGCTCTGGTAGGTAGCTCAGGATCCTCTAGAGCAGTGATGGCGAACCTTTTGGAGACAGAGTGCCCAAGCTACAACCAAATTCTACTTGTATGTCGCAAAGTGCCAACATGACAATTTAAGCAGTAACTTATTGATCCCTGCTGTATCACAGGTTTTAATCATATTGGTGTCCTGAGTTCAAGATGGAGAAATTTGGATCGTAGCTTCCCTCCAGGGTCCCCAGAAGAGGAAGAATCAGGGGGCCCAGAGCAGGAGCTCAAATGATAATCCATCTCTATCCAACCCTTCCTGCTCCTCCTGTAGTCCTGGCAGTCAAGGATGTTGCTTTAAAATGTTGCTGAGCATGGTGCGTCCTGGGCTGCATTGGATCACAGGAGAAAGCCTTGAGTCCTAGCTGGCAAACTGTATGTTGGGGTGAAGCCCTGGGTGCCCACAGAAAGGGCTCAGAGTGCCACCTCTGGCATCCGCGCCGTAGGTTCGCCACCACTGCTCTAGAGGTCTGATGGTTGCAGGCCATGTGGTGAGGAGTTCTGTGCCTCAGAAATCACTGGACTCTCCCTGGAAAGACCTCAGGAGAAAGAGCCAGAACCTTCCCTTGTGAGTGTCCAGCTCATTATCCAACCAGCACCTTTGTACAGTACAATAATAACAATGCATTTGATTGGTCACAATAATCAACACTCCTTCTCAGGCAGATATTTACCAGCCGCATTACCGATTATAGACACCAGAGGGCTCACAGAAGTGATCAGTCTTTGTGGCACACGTATCTATTGGGAGCATTATTTCGTAACACACTGCACTGACAGGGGTGTTACAGGTGTCCTAGTTCTGTGATAGTTCTTTGTTCTACTCCGGACCTCATGCTCATCCTCATGCTCTTCTTGTGCTGATTTCCTGTTTTGATGCACTTAGTCTCCAGATATTGGGGCACATTTACTAAGGGCTTTGCACTGCACTTTAGACGGACTGTGGACATTTTTCTAGGCTAAAACGGCTTGCACAGGTATTTAAGAAGTGTGTGCGCTGCTATTGTGGCGCATGTGACCCTTTTGTGGCGCAGCTGCGCTGGTTTCCATGTGACACGTAAATAGCACTTTTAGTGAACTAAACAATTTGGATACAGATTTTATCAGGTGGGGAGTAAAAATATGATATTATTAACTTTTGGGTAATTACCTCTACATATCTAATGAGATGTTATAATATTATTTCAAGTGGTGCCACACGTGGCGTTTTGAACACGTTTTTGGGCCGTTTTTAAGCTGTCTGTTAAAAAACGCATGCGTTTCCACTCTTGCAGTTTTGGGGGAAGACCCATTTGGTGGTAACATTTGTGTGCTGGTACAGTAAATGCCTTCTGCATGTTCTAGATGATCCTTGTATCTTTTTCATTTCATAGATGAGGCTACCCGGAAGTTTTACCAGCAGCTTTGTCAGTATAAAGATTGTGTCCTGAGGATGACGTATAAATATTTCCAGGATGATCTGCTCTACATTGTCAAGAATTTGAGTCTTTCATCACTTCTGCATGAGCTGAATTCCCGAAATATCCCAGACCTTGAGGTGAGAGGAGAAGGTCTACCATCCTGCCCTTACCAAGAGGCTGGATTCTGATGTTGTCTTATAGTAACACATGAGAACAATTTAATAATTTAGTAGATGCAGCTTTTTATATCTAATGGGGAACCCCTCAAATAGAAAAATCTAACACATAGGGGCAGATTTACTTACCCGGTCCGTTCGCGATCCAGCGGCACGTTCTCTGCGGTGGATTCGGGTCCGGCCGGGATTCATTAAGGTAGTTCCTCCGCCGTCCACCAGGTGGCGCTGCTGCGCTGAAGAGCATCGGAACGCACTGGATTACACCGGCCTATCCTGGATGAAGGTAAGTGCAAGCTCCGCGACACTTTCGGTTTTTTAAATGCGGCGGTTTTTCCGAATCCGTCTGGGTTTCCGTTCGGCCACGCCCCCCGATTTCCGTCGCGTGCATGTCAGCGCCGATGCGCCACAATCCGATCGCGTGCGCCAAAAACCCGGGGCAATACTGGGAAAATCGGCGCAAATCGGAAATATTCGGGTAACACGTCGGGAAACCGCGAATCGGGCCCTTAGTAAATGACCCCCATAATCTACACATAAATTAGGAGATAATGGGATATACTTGTGGATTCAGGAATAATTATTTCTCCAAATATTCCATATTTTTAATGTTTTTTGGATCAACACTTTATAGTAAAGACATACATTGACTGTGCAGTTTAACCCTTTGTATAATGACCCTTTATGTGTGATCTTTCTTTTGCTCTAGAAATATCTGAATGTACAAAATAGAAAAATATTGGCCCAGACTTTACTAGAGGATATTTTCCAGAGAGGTAGACAAGCTGTGACAGCGTTGTGGGTCAGTCTTCATGTCTTACAGAAGTATCAATGTTCTCCCGGTCTGAACGCTGTGCTGGAGGAGCTCCATCAGAGAGGTAGGTTCTATGGCTCTTTGTATATTTGAGGAATAACATATAGGATACCTGCGCTGACTGTTAAATATATATATATATATGTACACACACACTGATCGCTATGGGGAATGTGGTAGAAAGGGTTAACGGATGACTTACCTGACATATCTGCTGTCCCGATGCTGGGGTCAAGGTTTCCAAGTCCTGCATACGATGTGGTAGATGTCCGTTTGTAAATCCCTTTTTGATGTGGTCCAATATTTAGAACCTTGCGATCAGGTAGGAGAAGACAGTTCGGTGTGGGACTGCAACACGCAGTAGTCCGGAGTTGGCAGTGACGTCACTGTTAGTACGTAAGGGGCAAACGGACAAGGGTGAACTTGCACCAAATGTGTTTTCGAGAGCAACGACTCTCTTCCTCAGGGTAGAGTTCTACCCCCTCTGATGCTGCTGTGATTTGTCAACCTTCCGTGTCTCCCAACCTCCGGTGTCTTCCCTAAAGCGCTTTTGTAGATACGGTAAGGGAACTTCACATCTATATATTGTCTATTCATTGTTCTCTGTATATTTTTGGACTGTTTTAACCTACCAGTGTGTGTATCTTGACTTATATATGTTGATACAGAAGCTGGTAGGTTAAAACAGTTCAAAAATATGGGGCAGATCTACTTACCCGGCCCTGTCACGATCCCCGTTGTGCTTTGTCCGACGAGGATTCGGGTCTGCCACGATTCACTAAGATTGTGCGTCCAATTTCCTGCATGTGTTGCTTCCGCGCTGAGATCCGCCAGAATTCACCTTCTTCTTCCTGGTGTATGTGAGTGCTTGATCTTGCGACACAATTTCATTTTTAAATTCCGCGGTTTATCCGCATCCGTCAGGTTGTCCAACGGCACAGGCCCCGATTTCTGTCGCATGCAAGCTGACGCCGATGCGCCACAATCCGATCGCATGCGCCAAAAACTCGGGGCAATTTGCCGCAAAATGGAAATATTCGGGAAACCCTGCGGACCCTTAGTAAATGAGCCCCAATATATAGATGTGAAGTTCCCTTATCGTATCTAAAAAAGTGCTTTAGGGAAGACACCGGATGTTGGGAGACACGGAATGTTGACAAATCACAGCAGCATCAGAGGGGGTAGAACTCTACCCTGAGGAAGAGAGTCGTTGGTCTCGAAAACACATTTGGTGCAAGTCCGTTTGCCCCTTACGTACTAACAGTGACGTCACTGCCAACTCCGGACTACTGCGTGTTGCAGTCCCACACCGAACTGTCTTCTCCTACCTGATCGCAAGGTTCTAAATATTGGACCACATCAAAAAGGGATTTACAAACGGACATCTACCACATCGTATGCAGGACTTGGAAACCTTGACCCCAGCATCGGGACAGCGGATATGTCAGGTTAGTCTTCCGTTAACCCTTTTCATCCACATTAACCAATAGCGATCAGTGTGTATATATATATTTTTAACAGTCAGTGGAAGTTTCCTATATGTTATTCCACATTTATGATTTTCCATGAGCTAGGGTTACTTATAATATACCAGCGACGACAACCAAGCGCCACAGTGGGGACTTTCCAATAAATCCCCAATAAATCTCATCACACCTTTTTTTCTGCGCCAACGTTCACTTTTTGGTATGTACCTTTGTATATTTAACCTTGGAAGCAGAAATCTGGTGGAAAGCTTTTAATTTTGCTAGAAATATTTTACTTGTTTCTGCTCAGTGATGCCTCACAGTACCAGGACATGGTGAAAAACAAACCACTTGCTTTAAGTCCTTACCACTTTCTACTCCCCCAATGTTCACACATAAGGTTCTGAAGCCACCTATGTACTAGGAAGACTCACTGTATACATTCAGCACTCATGAGATCTCTTCCCATGAAAATCCTACAAATCTGTCATTACTTTATTAGGTGACTTCCTGGTGGAGCAAATCCTGCTAGATAAAGATGGACACCATCTTCTCCCAGAACTACAAGGTGAGTTCGAAGTACATTCTCCCAGTCCCCATGAATCTAATCCTATAAAACCCAAAGCAGATGAAGCAGGTGGACAGCAGGAGAATGTTCCTTTGTAAAATTTTGGTTAAAACCAGATCCAGATTATCTAGAGCTTCATCTTTACCCTTATTGTCTTTTTCCTATAGACATCCAGAGCCATCACAAGAAACACTTATATGAAATCACTCATGAACTTCTAGAGAACAATCCTCCACGATGTAACCACGAGGAACTGAGCTTTTCCTTCTGCACACGTTATGTGAACCTCATCATATTCTCCACTGATCACTTTAGGGAACGCTATGAGAATGAACTCATAAAGACCGGGCTAAAACATGCCGAATGTTTAAAGAAAAAACAAAACAAATTCCTACACATTTCTCCTGACAAGATTTTCCGCTGGTGCCATGAATCCAGACTGGTACCACATATGGTGCTGGTGAGCGGAGTGCCCGGTATAGGGAAGACCACGCTGATGCAGAAGTTTGTCTATGACTGGGTGAAGGGAGATCTCTATCAAAGATTCTCCTTTGTCTTTTTCTTTAAATTTCGGGAACTCAATAGACTGGATAAGGCAAGTCTGGAGACCATGATCCTCGGTCAATACCCATATCTGTGGAAGGAGCTTGGGAACATCTTACAAGATCCTGAGAAACTTCTCTTTATATTTGATGGATTAGATGAAAGCAATCATACAATGGACTTCACATCCCACCACTTGTGCTCTGATCCTAAAGAGCCTGAAAATTGTGGTCAGATTGTGGTTAGTTTGGTAAGAAAGTCTCTTCTTAATGGCTGTTCTGTTCTTATGACCAGTCGCCCGACTAGACTGGCATCAATAGATTGTAAGGTTTTCCAGCGAATTGTAGAAATCATTGGATTTTTTCCGAAACAACGACAGATTTACTTTGAAAATTTCTTCCCTGACCTTGAACTGGCAGAAAAGGCTTTTACCTATGTGAAGCAGAATGAGACGTTGTACACGTTCTGTTACCTCCCGTCCTACTGCTGGATCATCTGTACAGTATTATCTAAAAGCTTCCAATCAACGAGCAATGATCAGCAGGTCTCATTATTACCCAAAACTGTGACACAACTCTTTGCCATATTTGTCGCCAACATCCTGTCCAATCACAGCCTGGAGAAAAGTGGCGCCCAGAAGCTCCTGCAGTCCATCGGATGGTTGGCAGAACATGGAGTCATGAATCACAGGGTTATATTTGATGCTCAAGATTTAGAGTCTTTTTCTGTGGACAATAAGTCAAAGCTTTTGTCAAGCTTTTTGATAGAATCTGCGGAACCTGTGACCTTTTCCTTCTTACATCTCACTGTCCAGGAATTCTTCTCTGCCTTTGTGTATTATGCTGAATATTCTTCAGAGAAATTACAGAAATCATTGACTAGAGCCATGTCCTATCCTGATGGACGATGTGAGATATTCCTCCGTTTCCTGTGTGGTCTATCAGATGCCTCCACCAGGTCAATACTAACTGAATACCTGGACAAACAAGCAGATCAGGCCTCCAGAGAAGTCATCACTTGGCTGAAGAACCTCATTCTAGAAGAACAAGACCTGAAGGAAGGAGAAGACAAGAAACAACATCTACTGAGGATATTCTTCTACCTCTTTGAAACCCGGAACAAGGTTTTGGTGCAGAAATCATTACAATCATATGTAAGGATAGACCTTTCTGGAGTTCACATGTCAGCTGTAGACTGCACAGTGCTAGCGTTTATCATGGAAACCTGCACGTATATAGAGGATCTAGATCTAACTGGATGTTCTTCAGGCCTGGAAGGGTTAGAAAGACTTGCACCAGCATTACATAACCTGAATTATCTGAGGTAAGATAATCATTATACATTATATTTCTGTGATATTAACATAAATCTAGAACCAAAATCAAGCATGATAAACCAGGGATACCTACTCATAGATACAAGTATCTAGGCTCATTGTGAGATACTGTCGATAGGGATATTTTATGCAGGGCCCCAACAGCCTTCTTGACTTTTGTAAGGTGAGTCCTAATTAACCCATGATTGAACATGAAGACCAAGACACACGTCAATCTCTTAGTCAAGATCTTCTACCCTTTAATAATCAAAATGCATAATATATAACAGACTGGGAAAAAAGTGAATTAATTGTGCTCAGTTCTCAGAGACCTTGTACACAGATATTGTTTATACTAATGCTGAGAAGAATAAGATAAGTGGCTCCAGAATCACAATATAAGGTAGCATCAAGGACAGACTGGCTTCTCATTAAATGTCAAAGGGTATTAGCTGACAGGCAGCAAACAGGTTACATAAAATGAAGTTTGAATGATGACATTAACTTGACAATGATCAGGGAACATGGCCGCTGTATCTAAGATGGCGGGCAGTAGTCAAGATGGAGTCCGAAACCAGTGCGACCTCCTTAACACTGTCTACTGAGCCAGCGTATCCACTGTAAGTCCATCATGCCTGCTGACACGTCTTTGTCTTTTTATTCTTACAGCTTTTCTTATAATAATCTCCAGGACACAGCCTGCATCCATTTGGCCTCTGTATTAAGGAATAACCCCTACCTAAAGATATTTGACCTGTCTGACAACAGTCTGTCTGGTCCTCACCTTAGTGACTTGATGGACGCCTTGTCCAGCCCGACCTGCAGGATAGAGGCATTATTGTAAGTATAAGGGATGTGTACAGAACTGAGACATACGGGGCAGTATATCTAAACCTACAAATACTTGTTAGTGTAACTTATCATATGAGACATGTCACCCACATCTCATCTTCTTTCTTACAGTTTGTCTTCTAATTATCTACAAGACACTTTCTGCACCCAGTTGGCATCCGGAATAAGGAATAACGGCTCGCTGAAGAGACTTGACCTGTCTAATAATCGTCTGGCTGGTCCTCACCTCCGTGACTTGATGGAAGTTCTGTCTAGTCCAGCCTGCAAAATAGAGTTACTATAGTAAGTAGAATCGAGAAAGCAATCTCTCATCGGTCAATTTTCATGATCATTCGCAATGGCCGCCTTCATTGCTGCCTAATCTGAAAATGAAGTAAAGTATATTCCTGAATGGTGATGCCCAGAACAATTTTCACGGGTGCTCCTGCAACCCACATCCCGGGTCGCAGACGCACTCGTGCCCCTCTCCAATTTGTCACTTAACTCTCCACGCTCCTGCTCCCGTCCCGGGTTCCCAGCGCACGTGTCCCCGTCCCCTAGGGCGTGCGTCAGTACTAGTAAATTTAAAGGATGCCGCTTACTGGCACTGGCCACTTCCTTGAATTAGTTAAAAGCCGGCCCTTCCCAGCATTCCCCACCAGATCTTTGCTCTCTATGCCTCTGAGAAAGCTGTTACCTGTGACCTGTTTCTGTGTTTTGACCTCCCGTTGTGACCCCGGACCTGTTCCTGATTTTGCTCCTCTGCTGCCAGCCCTGACCTGCTGCTCCATCTCTGACCCGAACCTTTGCCGCCTGCCTTGACCCCCTGACCACGAGATTGCTTGCCGACTTTGTACCTCGACCTTTGCTGCCACCGTGGACAAGTCGCACCTGTGGTACGACCTCTTGGTACCATGCCGCAGCAAGACCAACCCGCTTTGCGGTGGGCTCTGGTGAAGACCGGGTGCCACTTAGACTCTGGTCCCAGGTGTCAGCTTGTGTCATCGTCCGCGATGGTCCAGGGGGTTCACTACCCCAGAAGCCTTACAAAAATGTAATATACGGAGCTCTGACAATCTTAAAATCCAATATATTTGTAAGTGGACAACCGAAGTAATCTAGGTCGGTCTTGGAAGGAGAAATTAGGCATTGAAGAGGTATCTGAGCCATAAACCACATGGTCAACTCAAAGACCATCATGATGTTGCTCTGATTCGCTGACTAGTTTGCCAACACAATCTACACTTGTAAGGAACAGGATCAAATCACAACTCCATTAGTTCAGAATTCTATCTTCAAAGGAAAGGAAATTGGTCTTCCAGAGCCTGGGAAGAGACGCTAACTATACATTTTTAAAGCTTAATCTATAAAAAAAAAAAGTCTTTTCTTGCAGGTTGTCCAGCCAGTGTAACTAAGCCCATTGGGTTTGATACTAATTCCGAACACATAACCTACATATCATCTGCTTATTCTTAACAGTTTGGATGGTAATGACCTACCGAACACGGCCTGCACCCAGTTGGCATCTGTAATAAAGTCTAACCTTTCCCTGAAGACTCTTTACCTGTATAATAACCGTCTGTCTGGTCCTCACCTCAGTGACTTGGTGGAAGCTCTGTCCCATCCGGCATACCGGATACAGGAAATACGGTGAGTGAAGAGATGTATAGAGATGGACACATGTGATGTACAAGGTATACGTGGATTTTATTTTGTTTATGTTTTGCACCAATGTTACATATTCTTCCCTATGGGCTGAATGTTCGGCCACAGCAGCTATTGTGAACCCCATCAGTGACTTTAAGAGGCTCTGGTGCTGTCACCTACATCAAATCATCAGCCAAGCAGGTCCTATGACCTCAAACACTTTTGGAGCACCAACAACCCCTGTGAGTGGGAGTCTAGTGAATTTGAATAAAAACATTTGCACAAGTTTCAAAATGTGCAAGTAATTAAAAAATGATGGAATATTAAACTCAAAATGCAGAATCCCCTTACCCAACAAAAACCTTTAAACTGTGTTAGTCATAAATTGGTCACACGCACAACAGATAGCTGGTCTGAGGTAGGACTGGCTCTATGCATGATCTGTCCCTGGTAGCAGACAGGGCTGAGGTAGGACTGGCTCTAAGCAGGATTTATAACTGGTAGCAGGCAAGGCTGAGGTAGGACTGGCTCTATGCAGGACTTTTTGCTGGTAGCAGGCATGGTTCAGGCAGTGCTGACTCCATAAAGGATCTAACTCTGGTAGTAGGCAGGGCTGATGTGGGGCTGGCTCTGGCTGTATGCAGGTTCTATCTCTGGTAGTAGGCAGGGCTGAGGTAGGACTGGCTGAATGCAGGATCTATCCCTGGTAACAGGCAGGGCTGAGGTAGGACTGACTCTATGTAATATCTATCCATGGTAACAGACAGGCCTGAGGTAGGACTGGCTCTATGCAGGATCTATCCCTGGTAACAGACAGGTCTAAGGTAGGACTGGCTCTATGCAGTATCTATCCCTGGTAACAGGCAGGCATGAGGTAAGACTGGCTGTATGCAGGATCTATCCTGGGAGCAGGCATGGCTGAGGTAAGATTGGCTGTATGCAGGATATAACCCTGGTGACAGGCAAGGCTGAGGTAGGACTGGCTCTAAGCAGTATCTAACCCTTGTAGCAGGCCGGCCTGAGGTAGGACTGGCTCTATGCAGTATCTATCCCTGGTAACAGGCAGGACTGAGGTAGGACTGGCTCTATGCCGTATCTATCCCTGGTAACAGGCAGGGCTGAGGTAGGACTGGCTCTGTCTGTATGCATGATCTATTTCTGGTAGTAGGCAGGGCTGAGATAAGACTGGCTGTACACCTTGTGTGGCTCAGACCTGGATAACTCTCTTGGGCTGTAGCTCAAAAACTGTGGATAAGACTGTTGTAGCTCTGCAGGCCGTCTGCTGTCTTCCTTTCTCTAGACATACCATTACTAACTCCCAAACCAGACCCAGTGAGAAACACTATGTATAACCTTGTCAGGCTTGTCCACCTGAAACTACAGAGGTTGCTTAGAAATTTTTAAGGGCCCACTCTAGGTCACTACATACTGTATATACACTAGAACCTAAGATAGGGGCCTGTGATGTGCCGATCGCCCTTCAGCATCTAAAAGTGACTCATCTCAGGCAAAATACTTGTACTCTTCTTTGCTCCTTTGCAAATGGCTTTAGAAGCAATTTATTTTTATAGCTAAACAATGTGAGGGAATTTCAGGAAGGACATTTCTTACCCTTCATGATAGAATCCCTTTAAGAAATAACCCTCTAAATTGGTGTTTGTTTTATTTTTTAGACTGGGGGACAATGGATTTACTAAGGAAGAGATTGAAAAACTAAGAATGGTGGAAACACTCCAGCCAGATAAGAAGATATATTACTGACTCTCCATCAGATGAATTTCTAGGTTGCTCTTATTCCAGCATAGTAAACCAATGTATTATACAACATCTGGACTGTACAACTGTATGATAGGCCAGAACCATAGTTCCTAACCATTGAGGATTCAGTGGGTCAGTCCCGGATTTCAGGCTTTGTCCAGGGACATCAACTCTATCGTTGTCCCCCAGATGTTGATAGAGTTGACTGAAGTGATAACGCAGAGAGCCGCAGCTATCACTGAGCCTCGGGTGTTGCGTTTAGCAGAGCCGCACGCGCAATTATATGATGTCATCCTGCCTCCTGGAGGAGAGGAGGACGGCAGCTGGGGGGAGGACGGGAAGAGGTAAGTATCTAGTCTTTATATATTTTACTAAGCAGTAAGAAAAATGAGAGAAGGCCACAGTACGAAGGGGAGATGCTGGTGGGGTCCAATATGAAGGTGAGCTGCTTTGGGGGCACAGTATTAATGGGATCTTCTGGGGGGACAGTGTAGGGGAGCTGCTGGGGAGCACAGTATGAAGGGGAGCTTCTTGGGGGGCACAGTATTAATGGGAGCCGCAGGCGATCAAAGTATTAATGGGAGATGGTGAGGGGGCACAACATGAGGGGGAGCTGCTAGGAGGCACAGTATGAAGGGGAGCTGCCGGATAAGCACAGTATGAAGGGGAACTGCTGGGGAAGCAAAGTATGAAGAGGAAATTCTTCTAATTGGAGGTGCTAGGGCAAAGTATGAAGAGGAGCTGCTGGGGGACAGTGTGAAGAAGAGCTGCTGAGGGGCACTGTATGACAGGGACCTGATAGTGAGGCATGGTATGAAGGGAAGCTGTCAAGGGGGCATAGAATGAATGTAGACAAAAAAGATGTTTTCCCCATTCCAGATGTAAAAGGAACACAAGGAGCCTCAATATTTGAGTCTTCTATGCTTTACCCATTTTGCTCTGAGACAGGGGCATTGTCCTGTATGAAAATTGCCGCTGTATGAGAGGTCCAACTCCTGCTGCAAAAAACATTTCCCAAACTATGACACTTCCTCCACCACCTTTCACTGACTTATTTACACACTTTGGGTTAAGTCTTTGTCAAGAAACTTGTTCCAAAAAGTGATCAAAAAAAGTTGCACCAAAATAGTATCACTGAAAAGGACAACTCAGCACGTAAAAAAATAAGCTCTGTCAACCAAAAAATATTAAAGTTATGCCTCCGAAAAGATGGCGATATGAAAAGAAATGAGATTTTCTCTATATTAGTTTTTCTCCAGTAAAAATGTAAAAACATATACAAAACTATATAAATGAAGTATCACCGTAATCATAATGATCTATAGGATAATATAGATTTTTAGTGTGTACGGCCCCCAAAAAAGACCAAAATTGACGATTTTCTTTTCCTCTGTATATTCAAGAGTTAATAAAATCTCATCAATAAGCTAATGACCTACTAAAATGAAGTATTTGTAAAGTGCATTTTATGTCACAGAAAATAAGCCCTTAAATGTCCAGATTGCCCAAAAAATGGCATTCAAAATTCCAAATCTCGTGGATATGTTAAAGCGTTACAAAGTTATAACCACTTATAGTGACACAGGGCAGATTTGAAAAAAATGGGCCATGTCAGGAAGGTGAAAAGTCACTTCGGGGTTAAAAGTTGTGACACCATATGACGAGACAGATCCATACCCTGTTGAACTGGCGGCAATTACAGCTGCAGTGATGAAACAATTACCCATGGAGATTCTCCGCATTATCCTGTCCTCTCTTGCATTTGTCTTGACTCCCAGTCTTCTTGGGGGACTTGAATGAGTTTCTGATGTTGTAGAGATGAAATATTCTAGAAATCACAGACTTGGAGCAACTTTTCTTGCTATGGCTGATAGAGTCACCTTTGGCTTTCATCTGGACAACCTGCTGCTGAAAGGTTTCAACCACTTTGGAACAGAACAACATTTTTGCCATCAGTGAAAACTGGAAAGTTAGGCAACAGTTACATAGGGCTTGTCAGATAATTAAGGAAATTAGCACCTGATGCCAGATAAACACCAATAACTTGCAGTTATATGAAAGTTTTCTCTAAATATGATCAGTATTTTACAATAATCTCATTTACATTTTTATTCTGTCATTTACAATATGTACAGTTTATAAAATAAGCCTAACATACTTCTAAATTACTCATGTTAGGATACAATTACATAGGACACACAATGGCCTGGACATTTAGGAAATTTTGTGTTCTGTAATTCTAATCGAATCCCTGAGCCGCAGAGCTAAACCTGTATTTAGAGACTTTTGCCTCAGTTATGGAAAGTTCCAGGGAGCTAGCCATTAACAGCCTGCTTTACCTCAGGAAAGATACAAAGTTACTATAAAATAAACAAAAGCATGAACTCTTTGATAGTAACAGAACAAGATGACATGCTTGTGCAGGCACTGGATAGTATATGACAGTCTAGGACAGTGGTGGTGAACCTTCGGCACGGGTGCCAGAGGGGGCACTCAGAGCCCTCTCTGTGGGCACCCAGATCATCACCAGAGGACTCCAGGTATATTCCTGCAGTCCCAGACAGCCCAGGACTTGCTGTGCACAGAGCTATTATAAAGTGACAGGACTACCTGGGACTACTGGAGGAGTGGGAAGGTGTGGACAGATCTGGATTATCATTGTAGCTGTGACAGAGCAGGGAGTGTAAATCACTAATTACATTTCTGTGTTGGCACTTTGCGATAAATAATTGGGTCTTGGTTGTAGTTTGGGCACTCTGTCTCTAAAAGGTTCGCCATCACTGGTCTAGGATTACTAGAGGAAAGCTGTCATAGACCAGATGTCCAATCATAGCCATGAATAGTTGCTAAGGGTTTTGAGAGATATCATATTTCTCTCCAGACGCCATCTTGTTCACCCTGACGCAATTTTGTTCAGCCAGAAGCCATATTGTCCACTGCCATCCATTTCATGATTCCTACTTGTCCTTGACTCCTATTGTCCTTCATCCAGCCTGTTTCTTCTACTTATCTTATTTTGACGACTGAGGAGCCTTCTTCTCAGTACATTTTGTAGCTGGGATAGTGAAAACCTTCTGTTTCCCTTAAGTCTAGTGTTTTTCCAGAAGAAACTATACATAAAGTTCATTAGGGAAAATAGCTTAAAGGGGAGGTTCTGGTATATTCAAGCTAGCCTATATTATTTCAGTATTTTATCTTCTTTTCACACCCTCTGCAAAGCTTTTTCTGCTCGGTTGTGTAGCTTATGACCGTATCTGTGTCATTTTCTGTGCTACGTATCCCAGTGCTGGGAACAAAGACCTATAAATTTGGCGACCACCTTACAATTGTAAAAGGGTCATTAGAGCCCTGGATAAAAAAAACCCTTACAGGTGTCAATTCTCTGGATTAGCTATTCAGCACAGCCAATCCTCACATGCCTGGTCCACAAATCGGTAATCACAAGTAGCTGTATGTTGTGGTTCTGTTAACCTGTGTGAATAGCAGTCTGAGCTGAACTCTCTCCATAAAGGACAGGTGTCTGCTGGATTATACAGCAGACACCTTTTGTTAACTGGAACCCGATCATGACACCTAAACAGTGTTGTCGCATGTGCAGCGATTGGTTGCCATGAAAGCTGATCAGAAGTATTGCAGCATAATTCATGTACCCTAAGGGCGCATTCACACGTGGCGCTGAACGCATGTGTTTCAAAATGGAATGGATCATCTGAAGAGAGATTTGTCTATTCTAATGGCTGTAAACATTTGCGCTTATAAAACGCAAGTGTCAACACAATGTTAACATTGCATTAATACATAATACATAATTAACAGCCATTTAATTAGGCAAATCTCTCTTCAGTTGATCAATTGCCTTGGTTTTTCAGATGCAGTTTTTGACGTCCAAACCAGGAGTGGGGCGAAAAAAAACGAGCATTATCTCACCCATTATCATCAGCTTTAGGCCTCAAAAACTGCATCTGAAAAACTAAACATGTGAACGAGCCCTAAGGGGCTGTAATAATAATAATAATAAACTGAATAATAAATGTCGCCACTGTCATCCTGTAAGGGTTGAACTGAAGTGTGTGAACAGGTACTTATTTAAATATAATGTATTCATTTAGTAATTAGAATCATAGACAATACAGTATGATTATTTTCACCAACTTTATTTATAACCCCCCGCTGACCCTCCCCATTCAGTAGTACACAACACAGCGCTATCGCCATTCACAAGTCACATGGAGTAGGGGCGTGTCTCACTACCGTCAATCATATCGTAACCCCTCCTGATTATTAACATATCACTGTTACTCTGCCGAATCGCCACGCCCACTCTATTGTATCCCCTCCCAAAACAGAAGAGCGCGGGATCTTTGCTCCGCCCAGTTTCTAAACACCGCCTTCTCACAGTTTTCGTGCCGCTTCCTGACGTCACTTCCGTCAGCGGCCACAGCGAAGGTTCGGTTCCGGAGGAAGACTTCCGGCCCGTCACCCCGGCAACCGGAGCTAGGAAAAGAAGTACCGGGAAGAAAAACGGAACCGGGTGGTGCAACAAAGAGCGGGAGTGTGCATCTGCCGGTATGGAGGCCGCGCGTACTGCTCCTGTACCGCATGCGTCTTTATTGTGTGTGTGTGTGTGTGTGTGTACAGATAATAGCACAGTCCGGTGTATTGGCGGACAGTGCATTTATGGGACGTCACAATTTTATGGATTTTAGGTTATTTTGCAGGGTATTATCGCAGGATTATGAGGGGGGGGGTGCAGAATTTGGAGGGAACCTATAGAAAATATATGTCATGTATCACTTTACACTACAGGATTGGACCTGATGCTTTTGGCTACGCAGTCAAGTCACGTCTCTGCAGCCATTGGATGATGTGGTCACATGACACTGCGTTATGTTTGACACCGTTCAAATTGGTAAAACCTGATGGCGACTTCTAGTCGTCCGATTTTCCATCAAACTGGGCGTCCGGTAACATCCGGTAAAAACGTTCTCCTGCCCCTGATGTGTAAAAGGGGATTCTGAATTGTAATCCATAAAAACGGACCACGTGCTTTAGGATTTCTCATTTTTTGGGGGGAGAATTTGGGGGGAGAATAACAATAAGTTCTCCACAGCAGATTGATGGGGGTGATGAGACGGCCTCAGATCTGAAGAACGGGGTCTGTTGTACTTCTAAAAGGGCATCTACCACCAGGATGAAGGACTGTATGCAAATGACCCTGATGGGCTCCAAGCTCCCTTAACACCTATGGAACCTGGAGCCCCTCAGGCTCATTTGCATACAGTCCTTCATCCTGGTGGTAGATGTCCTTTAAAAGGATGGAGCTGGTCAGACATGTACACTGCCGCTTCAATCACTGACAGATAGCAGTGTATGGTGCTCAGCCATCTCCGCCACAAGATAAATAGTTTCAAGTGCACATGTGATCGGCTGCTCTGCTCATGTGAGGGACCCCCATTTCCCTGATCCGTCAGTGTGTCATCACTTAGACCCCCACCTGTCAGAATGATGTCCCCTATCCAGTAGAGAGAGGCCATTTTCACCCCATCATGCCATCTAAAGATAATCTACCATCAAAATCCATCATGATAAACCAGGGACATAACTCATAGATCCATGCACCGTTACCGTGGTATCTTCTTATGTTTTTTTTATCCAAGGTCTCCTTCCTTCAAAAATCAACTTGTATAATATTGCTAATGAGCCTGAAGGGCTCTGGTGGGTGTTTTTCCCTCCATACTCTGGCTTCACACACTGTTATACTGTCTCCCCTGCTCCCTCACCACTTCCCATCTGCTTGAATGTCACACAGTTGGGAGGGGAAGTGCTCCTGGACAGTGATGCAGCTTGTGAATTTGCAGCATGGAGGGGCTCTGGTAACGCCCCCCTAGAGCTCTTCTGGCACATTGTCATTATTATGAAAGTTGGTTGTAAAAGGAAGGAGGCCGTGGATAACAAATATAAGAAGATTACACGGTGCCTGGATCTATGAGGAAATCTCCCTGGTAGTAGTGCCTGGTACTCCATTCTGTTATGGAGTAATATAATTGGCGCCTTAAACTGATGGTCAGTGGAAGACCCTCCATCATTGGCTTGCATGGGATTAGGAAGGGGGGACTTTGACAACATGGATGGGGCAAAATAGAAAACTGCAAAATGTAGGGGGCATAGAAAGAAAGAAGTAGAATAAAACTTCAAAGCAGGGAGGAGTAGGGAACTGCACAGAAGACTTGGCATCTAGTACTAGCAGGACAAGACAGGAGGAGGGCACAGGACGGGTTAATGAGGAAAGAGTTGGAAGTTTCATGCAGTTAGGGAATGTGATCGGCTGGCCTGAAGAGATGGGTATTAAAGCATGTTTGATAATTTAGTATTACTCTGATAGTCAGTGGTAGGGCATTCCAGAGAATTGGTGCAGTTTGGGAGAAGTCCTGGCGGGTTTGAATTGAGGAAGAGAATAATCTAAGATTGCTGGCAGATTGAAGAGCACGGGTTGGGTGATAGATTGAGATGAGAGAGGAGAGGTAGGGTGGTGCAGCATTGTGCAGAGCTTTGTGGATGAGGGTGATTATAAACTGAATTGGTCAGTGCGGCTGCAGCATCACAGGAATTCATTCAGGATTTTGTGCTCGATTACAGGTTTCAAGGGTTGTCTGAGATCAACTATTTTTTTTGGGTTTATTAAAATATATATACAGGCAGTCCCCGGTTTACGTACAAGATAGGTTCTGTAGGTTTGTTCTTAAGTTGAATTTGTATGTAAGTCGGAACCATATACTTTTAATTGTAATCCCAGCCAGAACTTTTTGGGTCTCTGTGACAATTGGATTTGAAAAATGTTGGATTGTCATAAGAACCAGGACTAACACTAAAGCTTCATTACAGACACCTGTGATAACTGTTACAGCTGATTATTGTAGCCTAGGACTAAAGTACAGGAAATTACCAACATCCAGAGGTCGTTTGTAACTAGGGGTCGTATGTAAGCCTGTATATAATTTTTTTTTTTTAGAAAATATAATACAGAAAGGTAAGCCCAACAATAGCAAATCTATAACTAGAACCATTAGTGGCTTCTCAGTATCTACACCTTGTATGTGTGTGGTCACTTGGATCCTTATATTCTGGGGTCTATATAGATATATATCTAAGGTCACATAGACATTATAAAGGGGGGGGGGGGGCTGCAGTAAGATCAGAGCTAAGCATTGATTTTCCCACAGGAGTTTACAAATTGAAAGCTGATCTCTGATTGGTTGGCAGCTATAGCAGTTCTGCTGTGACACTTCTGGCAAGTCTCCCCCAGCCTATCACTAGCCTCATCGGCTGTAGACTGCTGAGACCAGTGATGGGTATTATTATTCTATGACACTCACTAGTGGTTGGACCTATTATTATCCCCCTCTCCACTAGTCTCTGTAATGCCACATGTAAAACATTGTGGTTGTCATAATAGTGTCTGACCGGCCGCCCTTCATCCATGTCAGAGCTGTCACATACCACCATTGTAATGTAACCCGTGCCAGGAGATAAGGGTGTTCCCCAACCCATGTCTAGGGGGTCTGCTAAAAATGGATAATCTGCTGCCTATTGTCATGTAATACCCAGTCCCGTCAGCAGGTATAGTTGTGTCATGTAGTTTTGCCTTGTTTCTGCTTCCATGGGTTTCGTGATAAGCAATCAAAGCTGGATCACCAGGGTCTGCTGAATAGCTGATCACAAAGAAAATATATAGCTTATAGCTGTCACCTGATTGTATCCCACACTAAACTACCAGACTCCGCAGGTAGGGAATGAAATGTCCTTTCTGGAAGTCCTACTTGTATGAAATCTCTTTTAAAAATTATTTTCTTCCAAAGAGCAGAGAAGAGTGACTTTTGGAGGCTGCCAGTGGAGTGTCACTTCAGATCTGTAACACCTAGAATAATGTTTCTGGTATCATATAGCAAGATAAGAATCTCTCCTTTCAGATCAGATCCCGTGGTTCTGTGATCTACAGAACCAGAGATCCAGGCAGTTAAACAAAGGGTCGTTATTGGATTTTTACCTGCAACTCACCTTTCCAACTATGTCTTCGACTTTTCTACATCACAGAAGCACAATCCTGATGGGATCTGAGAGATGAGATTGTTAACTTTAAAATGGCACCATCGTGCTGCACTACCAGATGCCTAGAACTCTGTGCCAGTCCTAGAATTGTGCTATAACCTAGGCCAGTGATGGCAAACCTTTTGGGGACAGAGTGCCCAACCTACAACCAAAACCTACTTTTGTGTCGCAAAGTGCCAACATGACAATTAAAGCAGTAACCTATTGATCCCAGCTGTATCACAGGTTTCAACCATATTGGTGACCTGAGGACACAAATACAATAGAAAGAAGATTGAGAAATTTGGATTATAGCTTCATTCCAGGGTCCCCTGAAGAGGAAGAATCAGGGGACGCAGAGCAGGAGCTCCAGTTATAATACGCCTGTCTCCACACCTTCTAGCTTCTTGTGTAGTCCTGGCAGCCAAGGAGATGTCGGTTTAAAATAGCACTGAGAGTAGCACTCAAGCCTTCCTCCTTTGATCCAAGACAGCCATGGGTCTTGGATTGCAGGAGGAAGGCATGAGTCACATCTAGCAAATTCTGTGCTGGGGTGAACGCCTGGGTGCCCACAGAAATGGCTCAGAGTGCCACCTCTGGCACCCGTGCCATAGGTTCGCCACCACTGACCTAGGCTATAGCTATGGATGTGCTGGTGATGCTCACCTTCACTCCCCTCCACACCCACTTGGACTACATGCTTTGATAACCCCCACCCCCTGTTCCAAGGTGCTATAGAACCGAAGAAAGGGGTGTTCCTAGGTGCTGTAGAACCAAAGTGACGCTCCCCCTGCAGCCTCTAGACTTGACTCCTCTATGGTAAATATGACTTTGGATGATATTTTTTAATATATATCTAAAAGAGATTTTACATAAAAGAAGGAATTCTAGAAAGGACATTTCACCCCTTACCTAATAATAATAATAATTTTTTTATATAGCGCACACAGATTACGCAGCGCTGCACAGAGCTTGCCCAGGGAGCTTAGTTTAGTGTAGTAAAATCTGATGACGGGTTCCCTTTAAAAGGGAACGTTACAATGGTCTGACATTTAGATGTAAAGACCACATGGAGAATGCAGGATTTGTGGTCCTGCAATCCTGCACCACGTCTCTTTGCAGCAGATGTCACTTTCCAGCTTCCCCCATTATGGGTGTGTCCTGTGAGTAGGTTACAATAGCTCCATTGTGTAAGAGGTCCCCCTCCCCCTCCTGAGGGTTTGTGGTTTATGAAGGTTTCCCGAGGTTTTGTATAATTGCTTTGCTCTCTTTGTACTTGACAGCAGGATTTCGGGCTGACGGGGGAAACGCGCTGCAGGCAGCCGAGGGAGGGAACAGGATGGGGGGATGGGGAGCAGCGATAAGGAGGAGCCAGGAAAGCAGAGCAGCCAAGAGTGGCATCACATTACTTCAGCTGCTGCAAGAGGTGGGGCTGCGACTGCCTGCTCTGCCGTCATGGAAGAAGGAAGAGCTGACTGCCTGGCCACGGCCGCCTCTCACTGCTGGGACTTGTGGTGCACCCTAGATGTCCGACCTTGTAACACCACCGTGATCAGCGCCAGTGTGTCAGGAGAAGCGTAGTGTGAACAGAGCTCAGTCTCCTCTGTGTGGGTGGGGATATAAATAAATGGACCAGCAGGGGGCAGGATCGCTCAGACCTGAGCAGGGAGGAGGTAAATCCTTCTGGAGCAAGGGGGCTTTCCTCTGGATTGGGGAGGTAGATCATAGCGCTGTAGGTGGGTGCAGACCATTGTCATGGTACGGGATGGTAGATTGCTGTGTAGACCCCTCACTGCTGCGTCCATGCCCGGAGGCCCGGGCTGGCGGTGATGACTTACAAGGGGATGCTATGAGATATCGGTACTGGGGGTCCCAGAGGATCCGATGTATATAGTGACCTATTTCTGTCTGGTTGCATTGAAGTTAGTGAGAAATTTGTAAAGGCTTCTAAATAAGTCCCTCCTCTGTTAACCCTCACAATCCTCAGACCAGGACTGAGTCTCCCCATCCCCCGCTCTGTTTACAGTCAATTTAGAGAGGGTACATCGAGCCCTTCCTTCTGCACCTTCCCCAATGCTATACTGTCTGCCAGTACCGGGAGCTGCACACGTGATTTTCCCATGTTGTCCCGCAATGTCTAAATCTCTTCCTAATCTCCATGGTTTGTCTTCTGCCTTGTAGTCATGGAGGATCCGGAGATGGCAGAGCTGGAGGGCATGGTGGTGGACGAGCTGGGCATATCCATGAAGGAGCTCCGGGAATTCATCGACCGGGAGGTGGAGAAGAACGAGCTGGTGAAACAGAAGAAAGCTCAGCTGCTGGAACTGGAGCAACTGGTGAAGCAGAAGGAGGAAGAGGTGGCCAGCGTGGACAGCCTGTATGACAATGCGTCAAGGTGAGGCCACAAAGCCGAGATTATCCGCTACGCTGTCTTATGCACACACCAGTGACTCCTTCATTCCTTGTCTCCTGATCTGGCGACTCTTCCCGTAGACTGATGGACAAGCTCCATTGCATTGTGTCTATAGATGGGCTATAACATGGTCTAGATCTGGAGATGGGCAGGGCACTCCTGAATCGCTCTGCCCGATCATAGAGATAACTGTGCAGTCATGCTCCTCCTATAAGGAAAACGCATAGAGCTCAACCATCAATCTCAGTGTATTTTATTTCCCTGCAGGATAAGGGACAGGTGTGTGTTAGGGACAAGTTACACTCATTACCTCCCTTTCTCTCTTTGGTTGGTTGGTTGCCATGTGATTCCGTAGCTAGACAGAGGAGATCAAGGGAGATAAGGCTGTGGGGGGAGGGGTCACTAGCACATCAGGATCCATAAAAGCTCTCAGCACCTGCAGGACCTGTCGTGATGTCATAAGCATGTGACTGATCACATTCTTCAGGTTATCCAATTGCATACCAAGAATGGGATGTAGCAGGGCTGTTTGTGTTTGAAAGTTTGCATATACTGTAGTGGAAAAGTGTATGTATGAAAGTGTGAGGGCACAAAGCCAGAGCTCAGGCTCCCCATCAGTTGTAATGACTGGATCAGATCCTGCACACACAGCACAGTGTATATACAGGGAGACCTCTCCGAGCAGATCTCTTTGTACAGGAAAGTGGGGTCTGTGGATAGGGGACAGCTTCCATAGTGTGTGTGTGATACATATATACACACACACCTACAGACGCAGCCATGTGTTCATCTTTTTATTCCTATGTAGGTGGGCATAGTTTAGGGTGCATTCACACGTGGCAGTAACGCATACATTTTCAAACGAATCAGAACAGCTGAGGACAGGAGATTTAACAAACGCATGCGTTAACGCCATATCAACATGATGTTAATACAATGTAAACGGCTATGTAATCAGGCAAATCTCCTCATCTCAGTTGTTCTGATGCGATAGGAAAACACATGCGTTACTGCCACGTGTGAATACATTCTTAGTATATCTTTTTATTTAATGTGGTAGAGAACTGTGTGATGGCGAGGTCACTGCTCTGTGTCTTCCCTGCCTTGCTCTGCACTAGATCTCTGTACAAGGAGTTACACTGATTCTGTGTCCTGATTGGCTGAGCGGTTTGTGCACGTTCATGTTAATGCCCTGAGTGCTATTGGCATCACTGCCCTGAGCTGATGTCACAACAGGAAGTCCCGCCCACTTCAGGAAAAGCTGAGAGTTTTATAGATGGCCTCATATATCTATTTCCCCTATGTCTCAGGATAGGAAGAAGCCAGCAGCATGATACCTGTATCGTTGGAATTATTGTCAGTCTCTCTCTTCAGCTGTGCTAAAGCTAATTTTTTGTCAGTAACTTTATAGATGCGCTTTGACCCCTTTATGTCCGTGCACACTGAGGCCTGGAGAGGTGAGTAACCCACTGGACCGCAGGTCATCCCTCCTCCACCTCTGCTATAGCCACTTTCCTTAATCTAACACATCAAGGTTACATGCAGTAGCCCCCTTCCAACCTCAGACCACTAGGGATACTGGACCATGCAAGAATAAAACCATGTCTATACCACAGCTTGTAAACCTGCAAGTTGTTGGATATCAGTAATCTTATATACATATATGGCGCTTGTTCTATTCTCAGAGCTCTAGGTGATTGTGAGACGCTGGTGAAGACCCTGTATAAAGAGATGGGCATCCCCTACAAAGAGAGCAGCTCAGACGATGACGATTCATCTAAGCCGGTGGAAGTCATTGAGATTCCAGATGAGGATGATGACGATATTCTGAGTATAGGATCAGGTAAGAGGTGTTGTCATACACGTGGAGAGTGGCTGCCCAGGCAAAAATATCTCCATCTGGCGAGAGGAGGTGCCATACAGTCACTACAGTTGGTGTCAGACAGCCACTAATCGGATATCACCTATTGTAAGTGTAGCTGATTAATATTTTATGTAACTGACCTTGCAGCTCTGCCGCACTGGGGGACCTGACGATCATGTGGTGCAATAGGGGCAGCAGCGTATTGTAGAAAGAGAACATGAGCTGTTATATACCACCTTCCCGCTGTCTGGCAGCTTACACCCTTCCTGTGCTTACTAGGAAACAACCAAAAATCACTACCTGGTTCACCCACATTAAAGGGAAAGTGGTTTGTTGTTAAGGGTTTAAAAGTGTGCACTGAGAAAGGGACTGTTTCATTGGGTTCTGCGCAGTTCATGTCAGTGCTGCAGTGAATATGATGACGTGAAGAGAAATCTTGGCTAAACCTGTTTGCCCCCTTTAGGGGTGTCACCTCTACTATTATTGATACAGTACGTGACATCCATTTTGGAAGAACTTTTTGAAGTGGGAAACGTGTGTTTTGTTTTCTTCTCTAAACTTTTCTTTAGAGAGCAACAATAGTGAATCTTTATCTTTTCTTACAGATGATGCGGTTGTTACTAAAACGCCAAAAGAGAAACATCTGGTAAGTACAAAGCGGATCATATGTGGAAGGGGAGGGGGGTGGCAAATAATGGAAATTTATGGCAAGAAAACCATGCAGATCTTCATCTCTAATAAGACCTAGAATCCCCTCTACTCCTCCCCATCCCTATCCTCCACTCCCTTTCACCAATATCCCACCTCTTTCCTACCTTACATACCCCACCTTTTTTGTGTTTTCTTGTTAAATAATAATTTTGTAAACTACTATTTGTAGATACTATAGTGATGTTAGAACATTATTCAATATACCTAATTTTCTGCAATTCCATAACAAACTGTATAATAATGGTGTACATAACCTGTATCCCATATACAATTGTTCTCACTCAGCAAATGCATTATAACTGTTACCTGTATTCTCTTTTCAATAAACAAGATTGATAAAGAAACCTGCAGCGATTGTTGTACCTGCAGAACCATCTAAAATCTGACATCATTCACTTAAGTTTCTGCTGCCATAAATTTGTCCTAAATTGTATCTGGATGACTTTTTTTTTATTGTAGTTGAAAAATGCAATGGCTGCCATGAAGAAGTGCAAGCAAGATGTGCAGACCCTGGTGGATGCAATCCAGAAGAAGTCGGGTATATATCACACCTATCCTCACTATTCTCTATGTATCTGCTCCTATTCCTTGTGGTAGGGCAGCACAGGTAAAGATCTGGGTCCAGTCTGAAATCCCAGTCTTGTCTTTGACTTGCAGATGGGCCCCAGACAAGACTTTCATCTCACCCGTCATCACCTACCAGTTCTGTGGGTGGCTCCAACCAGGCAGGCACAGCCAACGATGTGAACAAAGATGGCGATCTGGTTGTGGGTATGCGTATACTGGGAAAGAAGAGGACCAAAACGTGGCACAAGGGAACCCTGATTTCCATCCAGATGGTCGGTGAGTTACAGAGTTGGAGCTGGACAAGGGAACCTAAACAGGAGGGTGTTTTCACTAATGTGCTGTGTGGCATGTGGTTCAATGCCAACGGGCCATCTAGTTTGTATCGGGCTTCCCTGATGGCACGTGTCAGGGTGAAAAATGGGTTTGGAAAGTTGAATTTTCAACATGCCTCATCCTTTTCTTCTCAATAAGATAGTGGCTTTATCCACACTGCCAATTACAAACAAATGCACCCTCCACTGAGAATGTGTATGGGAGGGCCGCAAAGAAAACCTCTTGACCTACCTGGTATAATGAGGTATAGGGCACAGGGTTACCTAGTATCCTAATCTATCAGAATTATAATAGAAAGTGGAGATCATAGTTGAGACAATTGTATAACAGCCTGCCATGTTAGTGCTGGCTCTGTATAGGTGGTTATTATATATGTGCTGTGCTATATTGTGCATTCATTTTTTTTTTTGTCATTGTGTCTGTAGATCACTAATTCTAATGTCATTATGTCTCCTCCTTTCCAGGGCCCGGAAAGAAATACAAAGTGAAATTCGATAACAAGGGGAAGAGCCTGCTGTCTGGGAACCACATAGCCTACGACTACCACCCTGCGCCGGAAAAGCTGTTTGTAGGGAGCAGAGTGGTGGCCAAGTACAAGGATGGGAACCAAGTGTGGCTGTACGCCGGCATTGTAGCCGAACCCCCCAGCAACAAGAATAAGATGAGGTATCCATACTAGTGGCGCTCAGCGATGCCGGATAGGTCGCCAGTTCCAGATGCACCAATATACCCATTACCAAGCTGTTTGACCGGGTGGTTGTTGCCTCCTTTTTAGTGTTGCCAAGACACATACATTGTACAGTAGCAGTGCCTGGTGTAATAATTTATGAACAGAACTTAAAGGAAACCTACCACTTGAAGTGGCAGGTTTCAGAAGAAAACACAGAGCACCAGCTCAGGGTGAGCTGGTGCCGGAGCTTATTTTTGTTAGTGTTTTAAACCGCTGTATCGCGGTTTAAAACACTTTTTAAACTTTATAGCCGGCGCAGGGCGTACCTCCCTGCGCCGGCTATAAAGTTTAAAAAGTGTTTTAAACCGCGATACCGCGGTTTAAAACACTAACAAAAATAAGCTCCGGCACCAGCTCACCCTGAGCTGGTGCTCTGTGTTTTCTTCTGAAACCTGCCACTTCAAGTGGTAGGTTTCCTTTAATGGGGTTCTCCCAATGTAAGTGAGCCCAAGGATAAAACTTTGTCTGGCAGCTGCCACCACTCGGCAGAGCCTACGCGCACACAGCAACTAAGTTAAGAGGTTATGTTACATATAACCAGTCAGTTATCTGAGGCCGGTCCACCTATTAGTGAGAGCAGGATCCCCCTTTCCATAATTGCTGAATACTGAACCCTTACCGATTAGGAAGCCATTCCCTATCCTGTGGATTGGGGATAACTACTTCATTTGAGACCAAGGGAAATTTGTCATCACAAAACCAGATAATCCCAGAGCAGTCTATGGCCAGCTTCAGCCAAAATAAGTTTCTTAAAAGAGTTTTAATACTTCCCTCTATGGGCCACTAGAGGGAGCTGCAGCTTTGTTCTGGCCCCTGCACACTATAATCACGGCTCATAGGAGAGAAGTTTCGGATTGAGACTCGATCTCCTAAGCAGAAGCAGGCTGATGACATTGGAGTGGGGGGGAATAGAAATGTGCACCCATTCAGTGTCTGCATCTGGGCTTTTAGTAGATATCCTAAAATATGAACAAATCTCCAAGGGTTTTGTCACCTGTCAGTACAGGCAACCTCCAGAAGGCTATGGATGATGACTTCTGCTCTGGGCCTAAGTGATTATGTGATAATGTATTTGGGTGCCGGTCTTTGCTTCTATTCTGTGGATCTTTTAAATGATAATAACATGTGATCTCCTGTCCCTCTCAGGTTCCTCATATTCTTTGATGATGGCTACGCTTCTTACGTGACACAGTCAGAATTGTACCCTGTCTGCCGGCCACGTAAGTAATATTCTTTTACTTCAAGTAGCTCTTAAAGGGGTTGTAATCTTTTGCAGAAGCCTTTAAGACCTCTTAAAGTTGTGCAAAAAGGAATTGTAATTGGATGTGTTCTCCACCACATCTTCCACCATTGCAGCTTCAGTCCTCTCCTCCAGGCTTTGCCGGATACAGTGTGGGGCTGCGGTGTGTGGGGCTGCGGTGTGTGGGGCTGCGGTGTGTGGGGCTGCGGTGTGTGGGGCTGCACACAACATAGTGAGCGATGATACAGGCTGAAGGAGGAGGAGAGCACGTACATGAGGGAGCATTGGTGGGATGACGCATCTATAGAGTCATTGTGCAGAGAACCTTCCTCCAGTTGGGGTTTACTATAGATTACTATTCACTCCGCTTTTGTTTGTCTTCACTGCTTTTAGAAGCCAAATCCTGGGAGGACATTGAAGACGTGTCGTGTCGAGACTTCATCGAGGAATATGTTACCGCCTACCCTAATCGTCCAATGGTTTTGCTCAAGAGCGGTCAGCTGATCAAGACCGAGTGGGAAGGGACCTGGTGGAAATCCAGGGTGGAGGAAGTAGATGGCAGCCTGGTGAAGATCCTCTTTCTGGTAATCTTCATGCCGCACTTTACTTGGTTGATAGAAGTGTATATGTTGTCCTTCACTCCCTTGGATAGTTATGGTACAAGCATGTTATGTAACCTGTCACTCATAGCTAAAAATCATTGTTCTGTGCAACATGGCCTCTATCTAGCTGCTGTGTGCATGTATGCTCCCCCTAGTGGTGGCTTCAGGAAGACAAATTTTTATCATCGAGTTTAATTAAAATGAATGTAGGCTGTGCAATTCAGTATCCTAAAAAGACAGAGCTTTGAGGCTTATAAAAGTGACATATTCAGTTGAAGTCTACCCATAAGAGCTGATGCTCCAAATGTTATAATTATAATAATCTTTATTTATATAGCGCAATCAAATTTCACAGGGCTTTACACATCATAGAGGACGCATACAAATATAATAATACATTACAGAGTACAAACAGTCATATGGAACAATAGGAGTGAGGGCCCTGCTCACAAGAGCTTACAGTCTATGAGGATGAGGGGTGACACAAGAGCTTACAGTCTATGAGGATGAGGGGGTGACACAAGAGCTTACAGTCTATGAGGATGAGGGGGGACACAAGAGCTTACAGACTATGAGGATAAGGGAATCACAAGAGCTTACAGTCTATGAGGATGAGGGGGTGACACAAGAGCTTACAGTCTATGAGGATGAGGGGGTGACACAAGAGCTTACAGTCTATGAGGATGAGGGGGTGACACAAGAGCTTACAGTCTATGAGGATGAGGGGGGACACAAGAGCTTACAGACTATGAGGATAAGGGAATCACAAGAGCTTACAGTCTATGAGGATGAGGGGGTGACACAAGAGCTTACAGTCTATGAGGATGAGGGGGTGACACAAGAGCTTACAGTCTATGAGGATGAGGGGGTGACACAAGAGCTTACAGTCTATGAGGATGAGGGGGTGACACAAGAGCTTACAGTCTATGAGGATGAGGGGGTGACACAAGAGCTTACAGTCTATGAGGATGAGGGGGTGACACAAGAGCTTACAGTCTATGAGGATGAGTGGGTGACACAAGAGCTTACAGTCTATGAGGATGAGGGGGTGAGACAAGAGCTTACAGACTATGAGGATAAGGGAATCACAAGAGCTTACAGACTATGAGGATAAGGGAATCACAAGAGCTTACAGTCTATGAGGATGAGGGGGTGACACAAGAGCTTACAGTCTATGAGGATGAGGGGGTGACACAAGAGCTTACAGTCTATGAGGATGAGGGGGTGACACAAGAGCTTACAGTCTATGAGGATGAGGGGGTGACACAAGAGCTTACAGTCTATGAGGATGAGGGGGGACACAAGAGCTTACAGTCTATGAGGATGAGGGGGTGACACAAGAGCTTACAGTCTATGAGGATGAGGGGGTGACACAAGAGCTTACAGACTATGAGGATAAGGGAATCACAAGAGCTTACAGACTATGAGGATAAGGGAATCACAAGAGCTTACAGTCTATGAGGATGAGGGGGTGACACAAGAGCTTACAGTCTATGAGGATGAGTGGGTGACACAAGAGCTTACAGTCTATGAGGATGAGGGGGTGACACAAGAGCTTACAGTCTATGAGGATGAGGGGGTGACACAAGAGCTTACAGTCTATGAGGATGAGGGGGTGACACAAGAGCTTACAGTCTATGAGGATGAGGGGGTGACACAAGAGCTTACAGTCTATGAGGATGAGGGGGGACACAAGAGCGTACAGACTATGAGGATAAGGGAATCACAAGAGCTTACAGTCTATGAGGATGAGGGGGTGACACAAGAGCTTACAGTCTATGAGGATGAGGGGGTGACACAAGAGCTTACAGTCTTTGAGGATGAGGGGTGACACAAGAGCTTACAGACTATGAGGATAAGGGAATCACAAGAGCTTACGGTCTATGAGGATGAGGGGGTGACACAAGAGCTTACAGTCTATGAGGATGAGGGGGTGACACAAGAGCTTACAGTCTATGAGGATGAGGGGTGACACATGAGCTTACAGTCTATGAGGATAAGGGAATCACAAGAGCTTACGGTCTATGAGGATGAGGGGGTGACACGAGCTTACAGTCTATGAGGATGAGGGGGTGACACAAGAGCTTACAGTCTATGAGGATGAAAGGATGACACAAGAGCTTACAGACTATGAGGATGAGGGGGTGACACAGGAGCTTACAGTCTTTGAGGATGAGGGGGTGACACAAGAGCTTACAGTCTATGAGGATGAGGCGGGACACAAGAGCTTACAGTCTATGAGGATGAGGGAATCCCAAGAGCTTACAGTCTATGAGGATGAGGGGGTGACATAGGAGATTACAGTCTATGAGGATGAGGGGTGACACAAGAGCTTACAGTCTATGAGTATGAGGGAGTGATACAAGAGCTTACAGTCTATGAGGATGAGGGGGTGATACAAGAGCTTACAGTCTATGAGGATGAGGCGGGACACAAGAGCTTACAGTCTATGAGGATGAGGGGTGACACATGAGCTTACAGTCTATGAGGATAAGGGAATCACAAGAGCTTACGGTCTATGAGGATGAGGGGGTGACACGAGCTTACAGTCTATGAGGATGAGGGGGTGACACAAGAGCTTACAGTCTATGAGGATGAAAGGATGACACAAGAGCTTACAGACTATGAGGATGAGGGGGTGACACAGGAGCTTACAGTCTTTGAGGATGAGGGGGTGACACAAGAGCTTACAGTCTATGAGGATGAGGGGGGACACAAGAGCGTACAGACTATGAGGATAAGGGAATCACAAGAGCTTACAGTCTATGAGGATGAGGGGGTGACACAAGAGCTTACAGTCTATGAGGATGAAAGGATGACACAAGAGCTTACAGACTATGAGGATGAGGGGGTGACACAGGAGCTTACAGTCTATGAGGATGAGGGGTGACACAAGAGCTTACAGTCTTTGAGGATGAGGGGGTGACACAAGAGCTTACAGTCTATGAGGATGAGGCGGGACACAAGAGCTTACAGTCTATGAGGATGAGGGAATCCCAAGAGCTTACAGTCTATGAGGATGAGGGGGTGACATAGGAGATTACAGTCTATGAGGATGAGGGGTGACACAAGAGCTTACAGTCTATGAGGATGAGGGGGTGATACAAGAGCTTACAGTCTATGAGGATGAGGGGGGACACAAGAGCTTACAGTCTATGAGGATGAGGGGGGACACAAGAGCGTACAGACTATGAGGATAAGGGAATCACAAGAGCTTACAGTCTATGAGGATGAGGGGGTGACACAAGAGCTTACAGTCTATGAGGATGAGGTGGGACACAAGAGCTTACAGTCTATGAGGATGAGGGGGTGACATAGGAGATTACAGTCTATGAGGATGAGGGGTGATACAAGAGCTTACAGTCTATGAGGATGAGGGGGGACACAAGAGCTTACAGTCTATGAGGATGAGGGGGGACACAAGAGCGTACAGACTATGAGGATAAGGGAATCACAAGAGCTTACAGTCTATGAGGATGAGGGGGTGACACAAGAGCTTACAGTCTATGAGGATGAGGGGGTGACACAAGAGCTTACAGTCTTTGAGGATGAGGGGTGACACATGAGCTTACAGTCTGAGGATAAGGGAATCACAAGAGCTTACGGTCTATGAGGATGAGGGGGTGACACGAGCTTACAGTCTATGAGGATGAGGGGGTGACACAAGAGCTTACAGTCTATGAGGATGAAAGGATGACACAAGAGCTTACGGTCTATGAGGATGAGGGGGTGACATAGGAGATTACAGTCTATGAGGATGAGGTGGGACACAAGAGCTTACAGTCTATGAGGATGAGGGGGTGACATAGGAGATTACAGTCTATGAGGATGAGGGGTGACACAAGAGCTTACAGTCTATGAGTATGAGGGAGTGATACAAGAGCTTACAGTATATGAGGATGAGGGGGTGACACAAGAGCTTACAGTCTATGAGGATGAGGGGGTGACACAAGAGCTTACAGTCTATGAGGATAAGGCGGGACACAAGAGCTTACAGTCTATGAGGATGAGGAGGTGACACAAGAGCTTACAGTCTATGAGGATGAGGCGGGACACAAGAGCTTACAGTCTATGAGGATGAGGGGGTGACACGAGCTTACAGTCTATGAGGATGAGGGGGTGACACAAGAGCTTACAGTCTATGAGGATGAGGGGATGACACAAGAGCTTACAGTCTATGAGGATGAGGGGTGACACAAGAGCTTACGGACTATGAGGATAAGGGAATCACAAGAGCTTACGGTCTATGAGGATGAGGGGGTGACACAAGAGCTTACAGTCTATGAGGATGAGGGGGTGACACAAGAGCTTACAGTCTATGAGGATGAAAGAATGACACAAGAGCTTACAGTCTATGAGGATGAGGGGGTGACACAAGAGCTTACAGTCTATGAGGATGAGGGGGTGACCCAAGAGCTTACAGTCTATGAGGATGAGAAGGTGACCCAAGAGCTTACAGACTATGAGGATAAGGGAATCACAAGAGCTTACGGTCTATGAGGATGAGGGGGTGACACAAGAGCTTATAGTCTTTGAGGATGAGGGGGTGACACAAGAGCTTACAGTCTATGAGGATGAGGCGGGACACAAGAGCTTACAGTCTATGAGGATGAGGCGGGACACAAGAGCTTACAGTCTATGAGGATGAGAGGGTGACACAAGAGCTTACAGTCTTTGAGGATGAGGGGGTGACACAAGAGCTTACAGTCTTTGAGGATGAGGGGGTGCCACAAGAGCTTACAGTCTGAGGATGAGGTGGGACACAAGAGCTTACAGTCTATTAGGATGAGGAGGTGACACAAGAGCTTACAGTCTATGAGGATGAGGCGGGACACAAGAGCTTACAGTCTACGAGGATGAGGGGGTGACACAAGAGCCTACAGTCTATGAGGATGAGGGGGTGAGAGAAGAGCTTACAGTCTATGAGGATGAGGGGATGAGAGAAGAGCTTACAGTCTATGAGGATGAGGGAGTGATACAAGAGCTTACAGTCTATGAGGATGAGGGGGTGACACAAGAGCTTACAGTCTATGACTTTATATTTCAGGATGATAAGCGATGTGAGTGGATCTATCGAGGATCTACTCGCCTGGAGCCCATGTTCAGCATGAAGACATCCACAGCTACTACTCAAGAGAAAAAACAAGCAGGACAACAGAGAACTCGCCCCAATGTGGGTAAGTATTCCCCCCAATTTTTTTAAATATTTTTCTTTTCCCTCTCTTTTTGGGTGTAATATATATATATATATATATATATATATATATATATATATATATATATATATATATATATATATATTTCTCTTCCGTGTATCCAGGTGCTGTCCGGAGTAAAGGGCCTGTAGTACAATATACACACGACCTAACCGGAAGCGAATCTCCATTTAAGCCCATGGAGCCCTCCTCTCCCCAGTCAATCCCGTCACCACAGCTTATCGACACAGAGTAAGTCTGGACACTACTTAGACCTTCATGTTTACAGTCTACTTGTATGACTGTCAGTTATGGGGGCTTCTAGGTTGGCAATATTGTCCCCTGGTTTACTTGCTATATTTTTATATAATGATATACTCATGTATTGAGTTGTATTAACCCCATTATCTTTCATTTCAGCTCTGACAGCCAACAGGCACAGTCTAAAAAGCAAGTAGCCAAGAAAAGTACAGCATTCCGTCCCGGGTCTACGGGTTCTGCACAATCGGAACCAATCCCTATTGAGCCCGTCGCTGGATTACGCCCTGTTGTTTCAAACCCTCCCAACCAGACCTTCCAGCCCATTCAACCCATTCAGCCTACCCAGCCCATTCAGCCCATCCAACACATCCAGCCTACCCAGCCCATCCAGCCTATCCAACACATCCAGCCCATCCAACACATCCAACCCATCCAACAAATCCAGCCCATCCAAACCATCCAGACCATCCAGGCAATCCAAGCTTTTCCCACTATTCAGACCATCCAGTCTATTCAAGGAACTCAGACCATCCAAACTATACAGCTGTCACAACCCAATAGGTGAGTCTCTTTTTACTACTAGTCCTCAACATCTCATCACTACTTAAAGGCATTTCCCGGAGGTTGAATAATACGTCTATGTATACAATACTTTTTACTATACGTTCTTCTAGGAATATCTCCCCTCCTGACTACGGCTTATGCATGGTGTTGCAATTAAGTTCCTCTCTATAGAGCTTAGTTGAAATACCAGCACTATCCCTGGTCAGGTGTGATGCTATTTTGTAGACATAAGCAGCCATGTTTTTAACCTCTGAACCCCCTTTAGGGTGCTGGTTTGAGTCCGTTTTGAAACGGAACCAAAACCCACAAGGCCAGAAAAGCATCTGATCGGCAATCGGCACCTCTTGTCTTGTCTTAACGCAAGACATCAGGTGCTGGTTGCCGATTGCATGCATTTGCATTCAAACGCATATCCGATCGGTCTTGGCCCACCCCTGTGCGTTTTGAATTCCTCTGTAAACGTGTGACCACACCTTTGGTTTATGACTTGCTTCAGAAGTAACACATGCTGCATTTTTGGAGTACATAGTGTTTGTTGTAGTCTCTAAGCAAGGTAACCTATATATCTGCGTTTGAGCTGTACGCACTAAGCGGTAGGGCAGAGGATACACTACGTTTTTGTTTTTTTTTGGTGGAGAAAAGTATCACGCGTCTTAATATGCAATCTACTTTTTAAGGAGTAAAACTGTCTATACAAGTGTCTATGAAGCTTGTACAGGTGTTAATGCGACCTCTATGTTAGGAATATTTTTATCAGGACTATTTGTACTCTTGATATAGTATTTCGTCATGTTCTTCTATTTTCAGCATCTCCCATTTCTATCTACAGGTTTGTGACCACCAATCCCACGTACCAGATCATCCAGACAAATCAGATGCCGACAGAGATCAGTTACAGGGCCCCAATGGACAAGCCCTTCTACCTACCTCACACCTGCAACTATAACTGCTTGTCGCGCGTCCGTTCTATCGCCCACAGGGGCAAAAACCCGATGCTGGTCCCGCTGCTCTACGATTTCCGCCGCATGACCGCCAGGAGGCGCGTGAACCGCAAAATGGGATTCCACGTCATCTACAAGTCGCCCTGCGGCCTGAGCCTGCGCACCATGCAGGAAATAGAACGGTACATCTTCGAGACAACCTGTGACAAACTCTTTTTAGAAATGTTCTGCCTGGACCCCTACGTGCTGGTGGACCGCAAGTTCCAGCCGCAGAAACCCTTCTATTACATCCCAGACATCACGTACGGCAGGGAGGATGTGCCGCTCTCCTGTGTGAACGAGATAGACAGGACACCCCCTCCACAAGTGGACTACAGCAAGGAGCGCATCCCCGGCAGAGGGGTCTTCATTAACACTGGCGGAGACTTCCTGGTGGGATGTGACTGCACAGATGGATGCCGGGACAGGTAGGTGGCCTCACTGCTATGGTGTATGCTCCGGTCACTGCGGGAGTATTCATGCATTATTAGCATCAATGTATAAGCCCCATACACCTTAGATGGATATCTGCTGATAGAGCATCTGAAGTGTATGGGGCTGAAGATACTCTCCTTACACTACACACCATCCTCTGAGCCACTCGTATGTGTGTAATGAAAAGTTATTCTGTTTTCCAGTATATTTTCTCTATCATTTACTGAATTACTGGTTTTAAAAAATCTGCTTGCCATCATTCTATTGGAAGCTTCATTGTTTACTTCCTGTGGATAAAAATGTGATGTCACACAGGTGCACCCTGGTCATGTGATGTCACACAGGTGCATGGCTCGTTATATCCCTGTTTATGTGATGTCTCAATGATGCACGGCTTGTTATATCAAATAACCAGGGATATAACGAGCCGTGCACCTGTGTGACCTCACATGACCAGGGTGCACCTGTGTGACCTCACATGACCAGGGTGCACCTGTGTGACCTCACATGACCAGGGTGCACCTGTGTGACATCACATGACCAGGGATACAAGGAGCTGTGTGATATCACCTGGGGCTGGTGTTTATCCACAGGAAGTAAACAATGAAGCTTTGTATAGAATGACAGCAAGCACAATAATGTTATTAGCTATGATCAGCCTGGAGACGTCACTTGTATGCGAGGCATGAAGCAGAGGCCGTCCTGTAATGTCTGTGCACTTGTGTGATTCTGATATAATTCTCTTATCGTAGTCTGCGTTTTCCTCTCCGCCTCTGACTACTTGTCTCATCACTTTCCACTCACCGCGCTCCAAGTCTTAGGGCAGCGGCTGAGATGCACAGGAATATGAAGGGCTGGCCAGTGGTCCTCCCTGGGTACTGCACATATATACAGCAGCATATGGCGCACAAACATCTGCAGCGTGTATTTTTTTTACGTTCCCGTAGACTATGCGGCATACGGAAAGAAATACGGGGGAAAATAGGACGCGCTCTATATTCACTCACTGTACGGTGGACAATATGGCAATGTACATGGATGGCCGTATTGCCCATTGGAATGCATGGGGCTGTATGTATGGCGGTTTTTATACGTTCTTTAGACGCTTGTGTGCATGAGGCCTAAGTCTGCTATGCCACAGGCATGATGGGAAATGTAGGGGGTCATGTAAGAGGAGGCTAAAGGATCCAAAGTGGCAGAAAACCAATTACAGCCGTTGTACAGAAGCTTCTCCAGTACATGAAATTGGCTTCTATGTATATTTCTGCCTCATCATTGATGTGAAGTTTCCACCTTTCTGATGGTTCCAAATTTGTCAGGACATAAAGATATCATCCAAAATATGGACCCACACTGCCTTCCCCCTCCCCTCTGCCCCTTCAGCACTTCCACTGCCCTGTGCCTAATGTAATCTCACACAGTGAGAAAGGGAAGTGCTCCTGCACAGTGTCGTTACAGCGCGGAGCGGCTCTGGTAACACCCCCTCCCCCCAGAGCTCTTATGGCTCATTATCATAATTATACAAGTTGATTTTAGAAAGATGGAGACCATGGATAACGCATATAAGAAGATACCACAGTCCCGGTGCCTGGATCTATGAGTAATGTCCCTGGTTTATCAGGATGGATTTTGATGGTAGATTTAATATTTATTTGCCCTTTAACCCCTTCCCGACATTTGACGTAATAGTACTGCATGGCGGGAGGTGCGTTCCCGCAAAATGCAGTACTATTACGTCAAGCTTCTGGCCCCGGCTCCTGAACGGAGCCGGGGCCAGAAGCTGCGGGTGTCGGCTATATATTATAGCTGACACCCGCCTCTAACACCCGCGATCGGAGATTTCTCCGATTGCGGGTGTTAACCCCTAACACGCCGCGGTCGTGCTGACCGCGACGTGTTAGGGGCGTTTCGCAAGAATCAAACCCCCCCCCCGCGGCGCTTACCGGGGGGGTCCGTGGTTCCGATCGCAGCCCCGGGACTGCCGGTGCCCGGGGCTGCGTGATCCTCCTTCCTGTAGCCGGGTCCGTGCCTTCTGACAGGACCCGGCTGTAACACACTGAGCATGCGCAGCATGCTCAGTGTGTTACATTACACAGTGTAATACATCTGTATTACACTGTGTAAGGTGAAGAAGAGCTTGAACAAGTGATCAGTGGATCGCTTGTTCAAGCTAACCTGTAAAAGTTAAAAAACACAGTTAAAAACATTTAATAAAAGCATTTTTTAATAAAAAGAATTAATTAAAGTTAAAGTCCCCTAAACACAAATATTCCCTATACATATGCAATAAAGTGAAAAAAACACAAAATCGCCAAAAACCCACATATTTGGCATCGTCGCGTCCATAACAATCCGTACAATAACTCAGAAACATTATTGGGCCCGCTCGGTGAACGCCGTAAAAAAAAAACCCCGAAAAACACGCCAAAAATGTAAATTTTTCATAAAATCTCTTCACAAAAATGTTCTAAAAAGTGATCAAAAAAAGTTATGTGCGCCAAAATGGTATCAATTGAAAGGACAACTCAACACGTAAAAAATAAGCCCTAAACTAGCTCTGTCAACCAAAAAATATTAAGGTTAAGTTCCCGAAAAGATGGCGATGCAAAAACAAATGAGATTTCCTCTATATTAGTTTTTATCCAGTAAAATTGTAAAAATAAATGAAAAACTATATAAATGAGGTATCACCGTAATCGTAGTGACCTATAGAATAAAGATTATATAGTATTTTTAGTGAACGGTGTACGACCCCCCAAAAAAACAAAAAGAAAGGAAACCCAAATTGAGAATTTTCTTTTCACCCATACATTTAAGAGTTAATAAAATCTCATCAATAAGCTAATGACCCACTAAAATGAAGTATTTGTAAAGTGCATCTCATGACGCAAAAAATAAGCCCTTAAATGTCCAAATTGACAAAAAAAATAAAGATTGTATAGCCAATAAAAAGTGACAATGCATAATCTGTTCTGAATGGCGCAGCTTCCCCTCGATGCCCTGGCGTGTGCCCATACAGCAGGTTACCACCACATATGGGGTATTATTATACGCGGGAGGGATTGGGGATCACATTTTGTGGAGCGTTTTGGTATTTTATCCACTGAGAATTTGTACATTTTATGAAAAACATATTAATTTAGCCAAAAACAATGTACTTTCAAAATTGTATCCGATTTTGTTTTAACCCCTGTAAAACAATTAAAGGGTTAACAAACTTCATAAAAGTTGTTTTACGTACGTTGAGGGGTGTAGTTTCTATAATGGGGTAATTTATGGGGTTTACTTTTATTTAGGCCTCTCAAAGTGATTTGAAACCTGAGCAGGTCCCTCAATAGCAGGATTTTGCGTTTTTTATGAAAATGTGAGAAATCGCACCTAACGTTCAAAGCCCCAGAACATCTTACAAAAATAAGAGTGTGCATAAAAAACCACGGAGGTATAAAGTAGACATTCAGTGAATGTTAGTTATTAAGTTTTTTGTGGTTATGACTCATGTGTGGAAAAAGTAGAACATTTTGAAGTTTGAAAATCGAGAATTTTTCCAAATTTTCACCAAATATCTGATTTTCTCATAAATAAATGCAAAACATACCACCAAAATTTTTCAACTAACATGAAGTACAATGTGTCACGAGAAAATAATTTTAAAATCACTTGGATATGTTAAAGCGTTCCAAAGTTATAACCACTTATAGTGACACAGGGCAGATTTGAAAAAATGTGCCGTGTCAGGAAGGTGAAAAGTGGCTTCAGCGTTAAGGGGTTAATTTATCCATCACCTTTCTTCTTAATAACCAGCTCTCTGCTGCGCTGCTGTTCTGTACATTGTAAGGGGGTTATGAGCTGATGTCTGGGTCCCCGATGATGTGACTATCTATCATTTATAGTCCAGACGCAGGAGACGACAATCCCCGACCATGTGACGTCGGCCTTGAGAGTCACTAAATGCAGAGGGAAAGTCACACATTACTTTGTATTCAGTTTTCATGTTTGTTTCAGGTCAAAGTGTTCATGTCACCAGCTGACGATTGAAGCCACACGCTGCACCCCCGGGGCTCAGGCAAACTTCTCTGCAGGGTACACTCACAAGAGGCTGGAGGAATGTCTACCTACAGGGTAAGAGGCCCACACTATGGGAAACTCCCATCTATACAATGTATCTCGCAGGAGCGTCAAGTGCACAACCAGCGGGGTCTAATGATGCCAATCCGGGTTATTGTATGTGGTCTCTTACAGGGTTTACGAATGCAACAAGAGGTGTAAGTGCAACAAGAACATGTGCACCAATCGCCTGGTACAGCACGGACTCCAAGTGCGACTGCAGCTCTTCAAAACCCAGAACAAGGGCTGGGGGATCCGCTGTCTGGACGACATAGCCAAGGGCTCCTTTGTATGTATATATGCAGGTATGTACTGTATACAGGTCATGCTGCGGGAAGGTCCTCTGGGGGCCACGGTGCGCACCCACTCCTCTTCTACACTCTCCTTCTATGCTAGGGGTATAATATTGCAGATATGATGGTTTTGGACATCTCCGTTCTCACGCAGGTAAAATCCTCACTGATGACTTTGCTGACAAGGAAGGTCTAGAGATGGGCGACGAATACTTTGCCAACTTGGACCACATAGAGAGTGTAGAGAACTACAAAGACGGTTACGAGAGCGACGTGAAGTCGTCCTCCGACAGCAGCGGCGTGGACCTGAAGGAGGAAGAGGAGGAGCGCAGCGTCAGCGACGAGCAGGAGGAGTCCAACGAGGAGAGCTCCGACGACAACTTTGGGAAGAACGAGGACCTCACCACCAGCTCCGTGTGGAGGAGCTACGCCACCCGCCGGCAAACCCGGGGGCAGAAGGAAAACGGGACGTCGGACGCAGCCTCCAAGGACTCTGCCTTAGCCAGACAAACCAGCCAGGAGGAGAACACGGACTGCAAACTGCCGGAGGAGACCTCCAAAAACAAGGTGGCTTCTTGGCTGAGCTCCAACACCATGACTGACACATTCATGGACTCGGACAGCCGCTCGTCACTCCGACTGGGAGAAGCTTCCGATGCCGAGAAACTGCCAAAGAAGGAGGAACACGGCAAGGTAAGGGGGGGGGGGGTCTTGTATTGTATCGAAAACCCATAGGCTCATGTACCATATGTAGAGGTCAGCAAGTTTTACCATGAAAGTACAGAGCCCCTAATGGTGATATATGTTACTAGTGATAGGGATATTTGTCAGGGTGAATATAAATATGTATATAATGTCTTTATGTATTTCTCATAATTCTTATTTCTATTGTCACATAGGATGCAGAGGACGCTGGAAAGCCGCCTGGGTATGTACAGATAGGATCGCCTAATGCTTAGAGGATGGGGATATGGGGAGGGGAGGATGAGGAGGAGAGGATGAGGATTATCATCGTACACAATGTCTTTGCTCCACAGGCACGGAGAAGCCAATAAATTATACGGTTATAACCCAAGCCCAGCGCAGCCAAAGGGTATCAGGAGACCCGTCAGCAAGACGGCTATGCACCAGAACCGGCGCCAGTCTAATGCCCAGACCCATGATGTGAGCAGCAGGTGTTATACATCCGATGCCTGCGGCACAGGCTTGTCTCCGATGCCATACATATACATTTTCTATCTTGTGGTTTTTTGCAGGACGTCCTGACGTTATCCAGCAGCTCAGAGAGCGGCGGCGGAAGAAAGAAGCCCGCAGCCCAAACAAACGCTAACGACAGCGACGAAATTCAGACCATCTCCTCCGGCTCTGACGTGGACGAGGACAAGAAGAACATCCCCTTCAGCGCAGGTCCAGGTCTGTACACGGCAGGGCATGGTGGACTCATGCCATGTGTGATGTCTCAGGAGGTGACAGCTGAGATCAGCCTCTGCACTCAGCCGTCATCTTCCTCCGGGGAGCAGGATACTGGTCAGATGGTACAGAACAGTAGATAGTCTGCCCTCTATATCATAGACCTGGACGACCCCCATACAATTATCTTGTAGTGTTTTTGTGCGCATCCAGTTCATGTCCTATTATTTGTCCAGGTGGGCCGGTGGTGAAGAGACAAGTGGCGGTAAAATCCACCCGAGGATTTGCCTTGAAATCCACTTACGGGATCACGGTAAAACCCAACATGCAGTCAGCTGAAGGGGGACCCGGACGTAGGACGACACGCCAGTTTTACGACGGCGAGGAATCCTGTTACATCATCGACGCCAAATTGGAAGGAAACTTGGGTCGCTACTTAAATGTAAGTTGCTTATATGTGATGTATGTCACATCTGTCTATACACGAGGAGGAGCCATTCCTGTAATGGGATTGCGTTAAGCCCTAGGATCACAGAAGCCTGGAATCATGTCCCCATCTAGATGTCACATCCTAAATGTAATATTGACCACCTATCCTTAGAGAGGACCTGTTACCAGGGTCAGCCCCACTAAACTTAGGGGATGAAATGTCCTTTTTAGAATTCCCTCTTGTATGTGAAATCTCGCCCATTTACCAATCAAAAAACATATAATTTCCTCCAAAATCAGGCAAATATGACACATCTCAGCTCATTTTCACATAAGAAGAGTCATGTTTAGTGGTTGCAAGGGTAGTGTCCCTTCAGACACCCCTATCTTCTGTTCTATAGCACCTAGAAACAAGCTGCTGGTGTCACATTAAAGATAAGTATCAGGCTTGTGGTTCTGTGAATTGGATATACAGGCAGCTACAGACATGGTTGGAAATACAACATGCAGATGATGGAGTTTCCATCTATATTTTGTTTTACCGCCTGTATGCCCAGTTCTGTAGCTCACAGAGCCACAAGCCTGATGGGATTTGAAAGATTGGATTTTTATCCTTACTAAAGCACCAGTAACGTGTGTGTGTGTGTGTTACGTGCTACAGAACAGAAGTTAGAGACTTCTGAAGTGACGCTCTCCTGCAGCCACTACTGTAGTGATCCTAATCTGAGGCCTTACCCGCCACTTTGTGTCCCCCTCACAGCACAGCTGCAGTCCTAACCTGTTTGTACAGAACGTGTTTGTGGACACCCATGACCTGCGCTTCCCCTGGGTGGCCTTCTTCGCCAGCAAGTAAGTAATGATGTGTCATGTATGATCATGTCTATAGCAATCTACAGTTCAGGCTGGCTCTGCCTGTGTAACTTGCCCGTCTGCACCCAGGATAAGACTGGTGGTGCTGGTGTCAGACATCCCTGTGCCCAGTATGACAAGCTGGGACTAGGTGCACTCTACCCGGGGACTACTGCTCGATCCAGAAGGACAGTCTAATAATGTCTAGTAATAGGAGCAAGGACAGAGTTGGCCTCTATCTAATTGTAACCCATGCAAGGCCTGATGGGACAGTACAATATTCTGGCCGCTGTGTAATTCTGCTCTTACAATACTAAACATCTGGAATAAAGCCTAGTGTCCACATCACTTCTCCTCCATAACCCTCCTCCTTTGTGTCCTGGTAGGAGGATACGAGCCGGCACAGAGCTGACCTGGGACTACAACTACGAGGTGGGCAGCGTGGAGGGCAAGAAGCTGCTGTGCTGCTGTGGGTCCACAGAATGCAGGGGGCGACTGCTGTAACTGCACTTTGCCAAATCTTCAATCCTGGTGCTGAAAACCTCCTCCCCCCAACTCCACGTCACTGCAAGATTTCACATGTCCAACCCAGTCCTCCTCCCGCACGGCACTGTGTACCCCATTACAGGCTCCTGGGGGAGAGGAGAAAAACTTCTTAGTCTTTATTTGTAGAGTTATGTTTTTTCCATGTCAAAATAATAAAAGTTAGTTTCATTGTTTAAGTTCCATGTTTATATCACTTTGCAGCCACAGGATTGGACAGGTGTTAACAATTTGGAGTCAAGAAACCAGGGGACAACAATTTAAAGTTCTGACATTTAACTTTATAAGCCAGTGATGGAGAACTTGTTGCAATATCAGGTTTGTGAAATGCCAAGAGTCACATGCTGGGACTACACTTCCCAAGAAGACTTGCACAGCAGGCTGGATGGCAGTGAGCTTCATATAATCAAAGCTGTCTATATATCACCTACTGTAATCCTAAGGAGGGTAACACTTTTTAATAAACCTGTTCTATGATCCTAGCACACACAGATCATGCAGTGTGTGTTTATATGTGGAGACTCCAATTCCAATGAAGACTTGCACAACAGGCTGGATGGTAGTACGCTCCTTCTCTTGCACTGCAGCCATTTATCAAGGCCGGTTTTTTTTAACAGCAGTCTTGGTAATCCCTTACCCCTGCGTAGTGTGCATCTAATAAGTGAGCAGATACTTGTCATTATTTGGGCATACGGCTCCCTGCAATCAAATCCAGTATTGGAGCTAAAATATGGTAAGTCCAGTCGGGTGGCTCTGCCTTTTTCCATGCCCCCTTTTAATGGACTGTTTCTACACCAAATGGGGATCGACAAAAGGTTCCTGTGAACTCCAGCACAGGAAGTAGAACTCCAGCACAGGAAGTAGAACTCCAGCACAGGAAGTAGAACTCCAGCACAGGAAGTAGAACTCCAGCACAGGAAGTAGAACTCCAGCACAGGAAGTAGAACTCCAGCACAGGAAGTAGAACTCCAGCACAGGAAGTAGAACTCCAGCACAGGAAGTAGAACTCCAGCACAGGAAGTAGAACTCCAGCACAGGAAGTAGAACTCCAGCACAGGAAGTAGAACTCCAGCACAGGAAGTAGAACTCCAGCACAGGAAGTAGAACTCCAGCACAGGAAGTAGAACTCCAGCACAGGAAGTAGAACTCCAGCACAGGAAGTAGAACTCCAGCACAGGAAGTAGTTCTCAGCTCACCCCACTCTGTTACTGTGCGGTTTCTCAGTTAGATCACCCTCCCTGCACAGTATCACTACAGCCGTCCCCTCCTGGCCCCAGCTTCTCCTCTTCACTTTCACTTGCTTGATAAGTCTTGGTAAATACTTTTTGTGCCGTCCTCTGAAGAATGTACACACCCAGTTAGCAATTGACTTTAACTTTTCCTAGGGCCACCACTGGCTGTGGAACTACAGATGGCCCCACTCAAATACACGAAGTTAGCCTCTACCCCCCTGCCTGTCCTGGCACCATTAGTGTTAAGACAGACAAGGGACTGCGTTCCTAAATCAGCACTGTGCTCCCAAGTTTCAGAATCCAATGACAAACAATGTCCCCATTTCTATGGCTTTTTCCCTGTGAGGTTAAAGATATATATATATATATCTATATATATACACACACCTATACAGTACAGAGCAAACGTTTGGACACAACTTCTCATTCAAAGAGTTTTCTGTATTTGCAGGACTATAAAAATTGTAGATTCACACTGAAGGCATCAGAACTATGGATTATCACATGTGGAATTATACACTTAAAGGAGTGAAACTACTGACAATGGACCACATGTATCACTTTTGTGTGCCTTTGTGTAGTAGTTGTGCCAGAATCTGTGATAAGTTAATTTCCTGCCTCTTATTAATCACTTTACTTTAACATCCCAGCATGAGAATGACCCCCACAGCAGCACCCAGGTGTGTGACACCCTGCACCGGCTTCTCCTGGAGGGGATCCCCCAGGGCAGATCTCCTGCTGCCCCCCTGCAATTCAGCACAGTATCCCCCTCAGACACCAGTGTGATCATCCTGCTACACGTGGGGACACTTGTCTGTAGTATCTGCAACATTCCGCAAAGTCCTCTCTTGCTCTGAGCTCAGGATTCTGCAGAATGTTTTGTAAATAGTGATGAACTGTAAATAGAGTCTGCAGCGTCTGTATTATCTGTACTAGTGTCTGGCTGAGCTCTGCTGCTGGGGATGAATTGTTCTGCACAGGGGCTCAGTGTCACTTCTCAGTTAACGCCACCTTCGGGCTGGAGTGTTTTTGCGCCCGTTTTTGCACCTGAATGAAAGTCCCAAGTGATGAATATCATTAGGCGCAGCAAAACATCTGGATTGGTAAGATAGATGAGGGAAACCTTATTTTTGCTGCGCAGCTAGTTTGGCATCTAATCGCAAAAATGGTGCAAAAACGGTGCGCCTGAATGAAAAGGCGCAAAAACAGAAAAAAAACGAGTGATACATGTGGCCCAATCTGTCTTGTATTCCAGGTCCTTTTGCTGTGGTTGCTGCTTTGTACACTCTTGGCTTCTCTTGATGAGATACAAGAGGTAGTCACCAGAAACACACAGGTGCCCAGTCAGGGGTAATAAGTGGGATTTCTGCCTTATAAATGGGGTTGGGGCCATCAGTTGTGTTGTGCAGGAGTCAGGTGGATACACGGCTGATCCTACTGAATAGACTGGTAGAATTTGTATTGTAGCTCGAAAAAAAAGCAGCTATGAAATAATGAAAAATGAGCGGCCATTGTTACTATAAGAAAGGAGGGCAGTCTGAAAAATAGGGAAAACTTTGAAAGCGTCCCCAAGTGCAGTTGCAAAAACCATCAAGTGCTACAAAGAAACTGGCTGACATGAGGAGCGCCCCAGGAAAGGAAGACCAAGAGTCACCTCTGCTGCGGAGGAGAAGTTCATCCGAGTCACCAGCCTCCAAAATCACAGGGTAACAGCCGCACAGATTAGAGAGCAGGTCACCGCCACGCAGAGGTCTAGCAGCAGACACATCTCTACAACAACCGGTAAGAGGAGACTGTGCAGCAGCTTCATGGTAACTTACCTGCGATGAAACCACAGCTAAGGACCAGCACCAGAGACACAAGGAATGGACATTGGACCATGCTTTGGTCTGATGAGTCCAAATGTGAGATCTTTGGCTCCAACCACCCTGTCTTTGTGCGACGCAGAAAAGGTGAAGGAATGGACTCTACATGCCTGGTCCCCACCATGGAGGAGGAGGTGTGATTGTGTGGGGGGGGGCTTTGCTGGTGACACTGTTGGGTGTGATGGTGGTGGGGTATTAGCCGGTCACACACTTGCTCACTCTGGGGTTTTTAGAGGGAAAACACCTTTAAGTTTTAAATCATAACATAAAATCACCAAAATCTTTTCTGAACAAATATTTTATTACATCGCAATTAATTAGTTCACTAGAAAGATGGCCGCCAGCCCCGCCCTGAGGCAGGACAGTCACATGTAATAAAAGATGATGGGACCGGGATATACTTCAAGGGTTAAAAATAACATCTAGGGAGGTTTGGTGTAACCGGACTCAGCCTGGCCAAATATAAGGCAACGTTTGGCTCCGATCGGCAATAATGAGACATATAAATCACAAAACGACTACAATAAATACATCCGATATCATATAAGACTGAGGCAACGAGTTCCAGACAGTGGTAGGTGGTCCGCCAACATGGAGGATGTGCAGTATTCACATTGATTGTCATAAGAAGGGTCATGTCCAACATGGCAGAACATCAGTTCAGGGCACCCCCTTGAATCATGAAAGTGGTTCAGCCCTTGGATTGGGCATCAAAACTCAGGACCGTGCGGTATCCAGGTCATACAACTCTCCTCCTCCAGCCCCAACGCAAAGGAAAGACGAGAAGAAGGTCATCTCTGGAATGTACGTGGACGTCTACGGCGCAGGAAGGTGACCCCGTAGTCGTCCTCAGGAGGTCCGGAAAGTGGTTTCATATACTTGTAGGGATTCACAGGAGCGAGCAGGAGGCGTACACTGAGATCTCTAGTTTATTTTAATTAAAGTAAAAAAACAAACAAAAAAAAAAACCCTCAAAAAATTAAAAAGTTGTCCAGTGGAGGAGCTTCACCCATCGCCTCCCGTGGCAGAGCTCCACCCCTCGCTTCCCGCAGCTTACAGGGGAAGGTCTATGAGATGTTGGCAAGGTAAGACGTCAGTAGTGTGTTGTAGGGGGCGGAGGGGGGAGGTCACTCCGCTTTGTGGTGGTTGTTGTTTTGCATGGAGTGACCGTTGGACACTGATCCGTTCTTGGTGAGTTCTTCATCGTCGTCATCCGGAATGTCGGTTTCGTCTTTGTCACTTCTTTCATCTTGTTCCAGCTGGAAGAGGAGAGTAGAAGTTATTAGAGAACGCTTATGTTACCAATTAAAAGCAAAGAACAGCTCGGAACAACAGGGAACCCGTCAGATAAACTAAACTAAATATATATATATGAAACCTGTTATTATACAGCAGTACAACTATCCCTATATTGTTCCTCTCCATACCTGTAAAAGTTCCATAGTCTGTTTGTAAAGTTAACTCACTATCTATGTAAATGAACCCATTTAAGTCCGATCATCATCTTCCCTTTCAACCGAGTCGAGGATATTTATGTTCTTCTGGCTCAGCCGCGCCTCCTGCTTCCTGATTGACAAGGGGGCGTGCTTTCTCTTTAACAGAGTCACCGCTTGACTCTGCTCAACTACCTCATTTTCCCTCAGGAATGAGAGATGTTGGCTGAGATTTGGCCTGAGGAAGGGGGAAAGGAAGGGGTTGATTTCTCTTCAGCGAGTCACACACAGCCAACAGCTCTCACTCTTGATGGAGGCGGAATGAGGTACACAGTGACTCAGCTGAAGAAGAAAGCATGACCACTGTTAAATCGGGAAGCTGGAGGTGTAGCTGATCTGGAAGAACATGAATATGCCAGACTCTGCTCAAAGGAAAGACGATAATCGGACTCGCATGGGTTCATTTGCATAGATGGCGAGTCAACTTTACAAAATGACTTTGGAACATTAAAGGCATGGAGAAGAACAATATTGGGATAGTTGTACTATAGTAGAATAACAATTTTTATAGATATGTTCAGATAATCTAAATGACAGGTTCCCTTTAAAAGGGGTATTCCAACCCAGCTGTGTAGTACCTTTAACCCCTAGGCGCACCAGGACGTTATAGTACGTCCCGGTGGCTAGATACTTAGCGCACCAGGACGCACTATAACGTCCTGCTTCTGGCACCGGCTCACGAACGGAGCCGGTACCAGAAGCAGCGGCTGTCAGCTGTCTAGTACAGCTGACAGCCTGCGCTAACACCCGCGATCGGAGCCGACTCCGATCGCGGGTGTTAACCCCTTACACGCCGCGGTCAAGCATGACCGCGGCGTGTAAGGGTCTTCCCCCTATGGATCGGATCCCCCGTGCCGCTTACCGGGGGATCCGATCCTCTCCTGGGCAGCTCCGAGGACTGGCATGTGCCCCGGAGCTGCCCGGTTTCCATGGCAGCCAGAACCCTTCCGGGTCTGACTGCAAACTGTCTGAGCATGCGCAAGCATGCTTAGACAGTTTACACTGCTCTACAATAAAATAGTATTGTAGAGCAGTGTATTGAACTTAAACCAGTGATCAGAGTATCACTGGTTTAAGTTCAAGTATGTAGAAGTAAAATTATGCAAAAACACTTAACACTACACATTATAATAAATAAAAAATAAATACATAAAAATATAAGCCCCTAAAATGTCACTTTCCCATAAAAACACTTAATAAAGTATAAAAAACATAAAAACACAAAAAACCCCCGCATGTTTGGTATTGCCGCGTCCGTAACAATCTGCATAATAAAACAGAATTGTTACTGGACCCGCACGGTAAACGCCGGAGGAAAAAAACGCAAAAAACGTTCCGAAAAAAAGATAATTTTTAATTAATACCCTATAAAAAATGCTCTAAAAAGTGATTTAAAAAATTTTATGCACTCTAAAATAAGCCCACTAAAAAGAACAACTGTTCTCGCAAAAAATAAGCCCCTAACCAGATTTGTCAGCCAAAAAATAAAAAAGTTATGCATATGAATAGATGGTGATGCTAAAATGAATAAGATTTTCTCCAAATTAGTTTTTATTCAGTACAATTGAATAAAATACACAAAACCCCCACATATTTGGTATCTCTGCGTCCGTAACAATCTGCATAATAAAACAGAATCGTTATTAGATCCGCAAAGTGAACCCCGTAAAAAACAACCTCAAAAAACTCTCTCTGAAAAAAAGATGATTTTTTATTAATGCCCTTTAAAAATGCTCTAAAAAGTGATTTAAAAAAGTTACGCAATCTAAAATAAGACCACTAAAAAGAACAATCCTTCTCGCAAAAAATAAGCCCTTAAACAGATTTGTGAGGTGAAAAATAAAAAAGTTATGCATATGAAAGACGGTGATGCTAAAATTAACAACAATTTTGCCAAATTACTTTTTATTCAGTAAAAATGGGAAAAAATTAAAAATATATATAAATGAAGTATTTTTGTAATCGTGGCGACCCATAGAATAAAAATAATATACTATTTTTATGGTATGGTTAACGGCCAAAAAAAAACCACATAAAAATGTTCCTAAAAATTGACGATTTTCATTTCCTCCTCCAACAAAGCTTTAATTAAATCTCACCAATTAGCCTGTAGATTCCCCCAAAATTATGTACCAGAAAAGTGCATCTCATGTGGCAAAAGAAATAAGCCCCTATAGGTCCTCAATAAAAAAAGAAAAAAATTATAGCCTGTACAATGTGACATAGCAAATCTGCTCTGCATGGCGCCTCCTTCCCTTCTATGCCCGGCCATGCGCCCATACAGCAGGTTACCACCACATATGGGGTATCCGTGTACTAGGGAGAAATTGGGTATCAAACTTTGTGGAGCCTTTTTTCATTTAATCCATTGTAAATGTTTAATTTTCCACCCAAAATGAGTGTATTGTGAAAAAATATTACAATTTTCAGACTGCACCTCCGTTTTGTTTTAACCCCTATAAAACACCTAAAGGGTTAACAAACTTCTTAAAAGTGGTTTTTCATACGTTGAGGGGTGTAGTTTCCACAATGGGGTAATTTATGAGTCTCGCTATTATTTAGGCCTCTCAGTGTCAATTAGAAGTTGAGCAGGTCCATCTAAGTACGGGTTTTGGTGATTTTACAAAAAATGTGAAAAATGATACCTAAATTCTGAGCCTCAGAACATTCTAGTAAAATATGTGGAATCTTAAAAAAACCATGCCAACATAAAGCAGACATTTGGGAAATGTAAGTTATGAATTTATTTGGGTGCTATGACTATCTGCATCAAAAGTAGAGAATTTAGAACGTTGAAAATATAGAATTTTTCCAATTTTTTGCCAAATTTTGTTTTTTTTCATAACTAAACGCAAAAGATTTCATCCAAATTTTTAAACTAATTTGAAGTACAATGTGTCACGAGAAAACAATCTCAAAATCCCCTGGATTTCTCATAGCGTTCCCACGCTATAACCACTTATAGTGACACAGGGCAGATTTGAAAAATGGGTCCGCGTCCTTTAGGCCAAAAGATGCTGTGTCCCGTAGGGGTTAAATGTTAACACGGCTTTGAAACACCATATCAAATTTAATGACTCCAAAGAGTAGCCCTTAAAGCATCAGGAGTACCCCAATACACACCACATTATAGAGTGATGACACAATCCTATACGTCCTAAGAATAATAACCCCACGACTTACCTTGCCCGTTAGAAACTTGTGGGCCATACCAAGGATGAGGTAAGCCCAGAATATGTGCAGGCACTGCAGGACCCACAGCATGACATTGAAGAAGTAGTAACCGAAGAAAGGTGGGTAGATCTCCAGAGGATAAACCCAGGTACAATGCAGGATCCTGCACATGATGGAAAGGCAAAAGATTAGGATTTGGCTTTGAAGTTCTGATGTAAGTGAATCTGCAATGTGTGAACAACACCATAATCCAAGCCGCTACTCACCAGAAGGGGAAGATTATAATCCTGGTGATGATAAAGACAAAGGCAAACACTACAAAGATGCCGTTACAGGTCTCCTTCCACCCCGCGTAGTTAAACATCTTTGCAGACTGTAAAAAAAAGGTAATTTCATGAAATCAGCAGGACTGTATGCATACAGCTCCCTCTAGTGGTGGCTGCTGGAAGCCGGAATTCTTTCAGATACATTTCAGGCTACGCAGGGGATTTGGAACACAGTGTCAGATATGTTGCGATTTTATAAATATGAACGCATCCTTACTATTAGAAGGGAGTATTATATATTGTGAGGAGAGGAGATAACTCTTTAGCGGCACAACCCTAAATAATTGCCCTGTGGCCTCACCTCCAGGAAGAAGTCAGAGGCGTCATGAATGGCCAGCACCAAAGTGCCCACACGTATGTAGTTGGCGCACCATGAGAAGCTGATGAGTACAATCGTGGCCACATGGTGGATGATCTGTTCCTTAAAGTCCTGCAGGTGACAAGAACAAAGAGAAACTTATAAGAATGGTCAAAAATACATTCAGGGGTGAGGAGCAAAATCTGACATTTCACTACATTTCTCTATAGCTCTATTCACATCCAGAGCTGCACTCAGAATCCTGCTAGCTCAAAGGTGCGCAACGTTTTACATTACATGCAGGAGAATATCATATACAGCCTGCAGAGAAACTGCTATAAATATCAGTACCTACCTTCCGCTTCACATCAAACGCCACCCTGAAGAGAAGAGACCAATAGAATCCCAGAGAGATCATATAATACCAGTACTGGGACTGCAGCATAGTCTGGAGGAGGAGGAAATAATAATTTATTCTAAATCTATAGAAGAATATAACTACTATAATACTGCCCCCTATGTACAGGAATATAACTACTATAATACTGCCCCTATGTACAAGAATATAACTACTATAATACTGCCCCCTATGTACAAGAATATAACTACTATAATACTGCCCCCTATGTACAAGAACATAACTACTATAATACTGCCCCCTATGTACAGGGATATAACTACTATAATACTGCCCCCTATGTACAGGGATATAACTACTATAATACTGCCCCCTATGTACAAGAATATAACTACTATAATACTGCCCCCTATGTACAAGAATATAACTACTATAATACTGCCCCCTATGTACAAGAACATAACTACTATAATACTGCCCCCTATGTACAAGAATATAACTACTATAATACTGCCCCTATGTACAGGAATATAACTACTATAATACTGCCCCCTATGTACTAGAATATAACTACTATAATACTGCCCCCTATGTACAAGAATATAACTACTATAATACTGTCCCCTATATACAAGAATATAACTACTATAATACTGTCCCCTATATACAAGAATATAACTACTATAATACTGCCCCCTATGTACAAGAATATAACTACTATAATACTGCCTCCTATGTACAAGAATATAACTACTATAATACTGCCCCCTATGTACAGGAATATAACTATAATACTGCCCCCTAGGTACAAGAATATAACTACTATAATACTGCCCCCTATGTACAAGAATATAACTACTATAATACTGCCCCCTATGTACTAGAATATAACTATAATACTGCCCCCTATGTACAAGAATATAACTACTATAATACTGTCCCCTATATACAAGAATATAACTACTATAATACTGCCCCCTATGTACAAGAATATAACTACTATAATACTGCCCCCTTTGTACAAGAATATAACTACTACAATACTGCCCCCTATGTACAAGAATATAACTACTATAATACTGCCCTCTATGTACAAGAATATAACTACTATAATACTGCCCCCTATGTACAGGAATATAACTATAATACTGCCCCCTATGTACAAGAATATAACTACTATAATACTGTCCCCTATATACAAGAATATAACTACTATAATACTGTCCTCTATATACAAGAATATAACTACTATAATACTGCCCCCTATGTACAAGAATATAACTACTATAATACTGCCCCCTATGTACTAGAATATAACTATAATACTGCCCCCTATGTACAAGAATATAACTACTATAATACTGCCCCCTATGTACTAGAATATAACTATAATACTGCCCCCTATGTACAAGAATATAACTAATATAATACTGCCTCCTATGTACAAGAATATAACTACTATAATACTGTCCCCTATATACAAAAATATAACTACTATAATACTGCCCCCTATGTACAGGAATATAACTACTATAATACTGCCCCTATGTACAAGAATATAACTACTATAATACTGCCCCCTATGTACAGGAATATAACTACTATAATACTGCCCCCTAAGTACAAGAATATAACTACTATAATACTGCCCCCTATGTACAAGAATATAACTACTATAATACTGCCCCCTATGTACAAGAATATAACTACTATAATACTGCCTCCTATGTACAAGAATATAACTACTATAATACTGCCCCCTATGTACAGGAATATAACTATAATACTGCCCCCTATGTACAAGAATATAACTACTATAATACTGCCTCCTATGTACAAGAATATAACTACTATAATACTGCCCCCTATGTACTAGAATATAACTATAATACTGCCCCCTATGTACAAGAATATAACTACTATAATACTGTCCCCTATATACAAGAATATAACTACTATAATACTGCCCCCTATGTACAAGAATATAACTACTATAATACTGCCCCCTTTGTACAAGAATATAACTACTACAATACTGCCCCCTATGTACAAGAATATAACTACTATAATACTGCCCTCTATGTACAAGAATATAACTACTATAATACTGCCTCCTATGTACAAGAATATAACTACTATAATACTGCCCCCTATGTACAGGAATATAACTACTATAATACTGCCTCCTATGTACAAGAATATAACTACTATAATACTGCCCCCTATGTACTAGAATATAACTATAATACTGCCCCCTATGTACAAGAATATAACTACTATAATACTGTCCCCTATATACAAGAATATAACTACTATAATACTGCCCCCTATGTATAGGAATATAACTACTATAATACTGTCCTCTATATACAAGAATATAACTACTATAATACTGCCCCCTATGTACAAGAATATAACTACTATAATACTGCCCCCTTTGTACAAGAATATAACTACTACAATACTGCCCCCTATGTACAAGAATATAACTACTATAATACTGCCCTCTATGTACAAGAATATAACTAATATAATACTGCCTCCTATGTACAAGAATATAACTACTATAATACTGTCCCCTATATACAAGAATATAACTACTATAATACTGCCCCCTATGTACAGGAATATAACTACTATAATACTGCCCCTATGTACAAGAATATAACTACTATAATACTGCCCCCTATGTACAAGAATATAACTACTATAATACTGCCCCCTAAGTACAAGAATATAACTACTATAATACTGCCCCCTATGTACAGGAATATAACTACTATAATAGTGCTCCCTATGTACAAGAATATAACTACTATAATACTGCCCCCTATGTACAAGAATATAACTACTATAATACTGCCTCCTATGTACAAGAATATAACTACTATAATACTGCCCCCTATGTACAGGAATATAACTACTATAATACTGCCCCCTATGTACAGGAATATAACTACTATAATACTGCCCCCTATGTACAAGAATATAACTACTATAATACTGCCCCCTATGTACAAGAATATAACTGCTATAATACTGCCTCCTATGTACAAGAATATAACTACTATAATACTGCCCCCTATGTACAGGAATATAACTACTATAATACTGCCCCCTATGTACAGGAATATAACTACTATAATACTGCCCCCTATGTACAAGAATATAACTACTATAATACTGCCCCCTATGTACAAGAATATAACTACTATAATACTGCCCCCTATGTACAGGAATATAACTACTATAATACTGCCTCCTATGTACAGGAATATAACTACTATAATACTGCCCCCTATGTACAGGAATATAACTACTATAATACTGCCTCCTATGTACAAGAATATAACTACTATAATACTGCCCCCTATGTACTAGAATATAACTATAATACTGCCCCCTATGTACAAGAATATAACTACTATAATACTGTCCCCTATATACAAGAATATAACTACTATAATACTGCCCCCTATGTATAGGAATATAACTACTATAATACTGTCCTCTATATACAAGAATATAACTACTATAATACTGCCCCCTATGTACAAGAATATAACTACTATAATACTGCCCCCTTTGTACAAGAATATAACTACTACAATACTGCCCCCTATGTACAAGAATATAACTACTATAATACTGTCCCCTATGTATAGGAATATAACTACTATAATACTGTCCTCTATATACAAGAATATAACTACTATAATACTGCCCCCTATGTACAAGAATATAACTACTATAATACTGCCCCCTTTGTACAAGAATATAACTACTACAATACTGCCCCCTATGTACAAGAATATAACTACTATAATACTGTCCCCTATATACAAGAATATAACTACTATAATACTGCCCCCTATGTACAAGAATATAACTACTATAATACTGCCCCCTTTGTACAAGAATATAACTACTACAATACTGCCCCCTATGTACAAGAATATAACTACTATAATACTGCCCCCTATGTATAGGAATATAACTACTATAATACTGTCCTCTATATACAAGAATATAACTACTATAATACTGCCCCCTATGTACAAGAATATAACTACTATAATACTGCCCCCTTTGTACAAGAATATAACTACTACAATACTGCCCCCTATGTACAAGAATATAACTACTATAATACTGTCCCCTATATACAAGAATATAACTACTATAATACTGCCCCCTATGTACAGGAATATAACTACTATAATACTGCCCCTATGTACAAGAATATAACTACTATAATACTGCCCCCTATGTACAGGAATATAACTACTATAATACTGCCCCCTATGTACAAGAATATAACTACTATAATACTGCCCCCTATGTACAAGAATATAACTACTATAATACTGCCCCCTAAGTACAAGAATATAACTACTATAATACTGCCCCCTATGTACAAGAATATAACTACACTATATGGGAATTACCTGTTTAGGGAAATCCTTCCAGACCTCTCGGAGATCATGGAACCAGGGTTTCTGTGCGCACACAAGAAAACAAGGTCATATCTACTACACATATAATACAGAGTGCAGATTATACACAATCCATTGCTACTATGAGAACAGAAGATACATGTAGGAGTCAGATCTTCATGGAGAGACAGAATGAGAATAGTGACAGATTAAATCACTATTCAAGACTGAAAGTTGCTAAGAGATGGTTCCTCCTTCCAACTCCCCCCATACTTGGTAGATTCCATTTCTGCTAAGCTCCACCCACCGTAAGACGACTACTTAATCGTGTTTGGCAATGAAGCATCATGGGAGCAAAGTAAAATGATAAAAATGTTGTATTTTTTTACATATTTTTTGAACGCTTTCCTGTAAATTTTCACTTCCTCACCCAAAAGGAGGAGTTCCACTTTAAATTCTACTACAAGCAAGAATTGTATTTGGGGGTAAGAAAGATTGTTGAGTCCTACTCACGTCTGCGAGGACCGCCATGCCAGCAATGAAAGCAAGAAGATAATAAATGAATCTCCAGCTGTGAAAAGAAGGCAGACATCTGATTGGCTGGGGGGGTTAGAACACTTAAAATATTAAAATTCTCTTAAAGGGGATGTCCACAATATAGTCAGTCTTGAGTTAGGATGATGGCCCCTGCTGGTTAATGAGACTTACAGGATAACTATATGAGAGAAGTTGCTGTAATACCCAATATAAAGCCATAGGGCGGCGCTATAGTAACGATCACCGTACCTGGCTTCCCGAAACTTCTTTTGTAGGCTAGGCCTATCCTGGTTTCTCCTCCTCCGGAACCATCTTTCAACCTGGCGGACAGTGAATTTACTCGCCCTCGACAAGTTTTCCAGGTCACTCTGAAAATTGACAAGAATTTACACTAGGAAGAAGTGTCATGGGGACAATCAGGTACATATGTTGGGCTCCGACACCTTGACTTATATTTCTGAAGGGACAAAGTTTATCTTTTGGTCGTGTATTAGACAAATCATAATTTTTTTCAAAAATCACTAGGTCCCCTCCTCCCTGACTACGACCTCAACACCAGTGTCAGACTGTAATGAACATTCAAATGCAATCTCAGCACCTTAATCAACATCCACCTCCACTTCTATGTGACTTTATCACCCTGACTGAGACCTCACCCCACCCTCCCTTTCCAATCGAAAAATCAAACCCTGACCCCCCCCCCCCCCCAGCTGTGATAACGGGGATCTCGTACTTGTTTGGGATGTTTCGAGCAGCTTTTATAGAAGGTCTCCAGCACCGGACTGTGTGCCGCCCGCAGCTTTACCTTGTCTTTAACACCGAGTACCTTGGCGAGTGGGGTGGCCACGTTACTGCAAGACATGACACAGGGGGGAGTCACATATAAGGCAGAGCGATGGGAGTGCTCCAGGACTTAAATACAGCCGTAGATCTGAAGAGGCAGAGCTGCAGTGTAAAGCATGAGGGCAGCAGTCCGATTACAGTTCTGCCAAAGCAATTTATAATAGTCCAGTATAACACAGTATAACCCATGATACAAGTAAGAAGAGTAAATCCTATTTTTTATAACCTGCACTTCCACACTTGACCACTAGATGTCGTCTAGAGCCAACGATTGACCCGATCAGATCCTTGAAACCCCTGCACTGCTCTCCATTAGCCAGCAGATGGCGCTGTGTTACTGTATGTCAGCGCCCTCTAGTGATTTACTAGGTACTTACATTTCAAAGATGTACCGTACTATGAGGAAGACGAAGGCCAGAGGGATGGAGATGTACAGGTCCGAGGCTCTGGCGTACACGCGCCCGTCCTGATCTTCCAGGTCGGCCCAGGTCAGGTTCACAGGTAGCCAGAGCCTGTGCCACCAGAAGTAGTCGTAAGCCGTCTGCAGCATCCTGCGGGGAGAGAGGCAAATACTTAGAGAGTGTGAACAGAGTCCAGAAGACGACAGATACCGGCCGCTTCTCCTAGTGCCGGCGACACCCAGAGAACAGGAGACAGGGGCGTAACTTGAGGGGGTGCAGAGATTGCGTTCGCACGTGGGCCCAAGAGGCTTAGGGGGCCCATAAGATCTCACTTTCCCATATGAGAAGACTATTACTATAAACCATACATTATAGTCAGGGCCTGGCACAGACTTTGCGCTGGGGCCCATCAGCTTATAGTTATGTCACTGACAGGAGAGAAGCCTGAACATGCACCAGTGACCCAACAGGTCATCCGGGTCACATCCAGGGCGGATACCGGACACTGGGAGAACAAATTTACACGTGACCGGGCTCTATCTCTATATGTATACAAATCTACCCCTGATGTATGTACAATGTCCTGGCCCCACACATAGCGAAGCACCAGGCTGGACTACAACTCCCTCCTTCTCCAGGTAATAACACACCGGTCCCGGCTGGACTACAACTCCCTCCTTCTCCAGGTAATAACGCACTGCCCCCGGTTGGACTACAACTCCCTCCTTCTCCAAGTAATAACACACCGGTCCCGCCTGGACTACAACTCCCTCCTACTCCAGGTAATAACGCACCGCCCCTGGCTGGACTACAACTCCCTCCTTCTCCAGGTAATAACGCACCGCCCCCGGCTGGACTACAACTCCCTCCTACTCCAGGTAATAACACACCGGTCCCGGCTGGACTACAACTCCCTCCTACTCCAGGTAATAACACACCGGTCCCGGCTGGACTACAACTCCCTCCTACTCCAGGTAATAACACACCGGTCCCGGCTGGACTACAACTCCCTCCTACTCCAGGTAATAACGCACCGCCCCCGGCTGGACTACAACTCCCTCCATCTCCAGGTAATAACGCACCGCCCCCGGCTGGACTACAACTCCCTCCATCTCCAGGTAATAACGCACCGCCCCCGGCTGGACTACAACTCCCTCCTTCTCCAGGTAATAACGCACCGCCCCCGGCTGGACTACAACTCCCTCCTACTCCAGGTAATAACACACCGGTCCCGGCTGGACTACAACTCCCTCCTACTCCAGGTAATAAGGCGCCAGTCCAAGCTGGACTACAACTCCTTCTTTTCCAGATAATAACACGCCGGCTTCGGCTGGACTACAACTCCCTCCTCCTCCAGATAACGCACCAGCTGGACTACAACTCCCTCCTTCTCCAGGTAATAACGCACTTCCCTCGGCCGGACTACAACTCCCTCCTTCTCCAGATAATAACGTGCCGGTCCCGGCTGGACTACAACTCCCTCCTTCTCCAGGTAATAATGCACTGCCCCCAGCTGGACTACAACTCCCTCCTGTTCCAGGTAATAAGGCGCCGGTCCCGGCTGGACTACAACTCCCTCCTTTTCCAGGTAATAATGCACTGCCCGCGGTCGGACTACAACTCCCTTCTCCCGGCTGGACTACAACTCCCTCCTTCTTCAGGTAATAAAGCACTGCCCTCAGCCGGACTACAACTCCCTTCTCCCGGCTGGACTACAACTCCCTCCTTCTTCAGGTAATAAAGCACTGCCCTCGGCCGGACTACAACTCCCTTCTCCCGGCTGGACTACAACTCCCTCCTTCTTCAGGTAATAAAGCACTGCCCTCGGCCGGACTACAACTCCCTTCTCCCGGCTGGACTACAACTCCCTCCTTCTTCAGGTAATAAAGCACTGCCCTCGGCCGGACTACAACTCCCTTCTCCCGGCTGGACTACCCCTATAAGTAAACTATTCAACATTCATTGCAATCACAGCACAGTCCAAAGGCAACTTTCAATGTGTTGAGCGCCAAATATTTGTCCCCGCATTCCCTTTCCAAAAAGAGCTGCAGGAGGTACGGCCAAAAATCATCAAGATACGAAGGAAAGTGTCCGACAAATCCTTTTATGATGTATTTCTGGGAACAAGGGGCAGGGGGTGCAATAAGTTTACAGATGAGGCGACACTGACGGATCACGTGGCTGCTTCTTCCCACAACAGCGCCACTCTTATCCATAGGCTCTGTCAGGTATTACACTTCTGCCCCATTTACTTGCTATGAACAAGAGTGGTGGGTTTCTAAGCCAGAAAAAAAGGGATATCGCCCCCCAAAAAACCCCCACCCCTTTATTTGTATTTTGTAGCTAGCGCTCCCCTTTAATGCAAATGAGCAGAGACTCCTGACTACCCCCAGGCAGGAGGATACTTAGACCTTGCTCCGCCAAATCTTAGAAAATGGACTGTAATAGATTAAATGGTGAAGATAAGAAGAAACCTACAACCCCTCGGTCTATAATTGCTTAACCCTTTACAACAACGCGCCCTTAAAAGGTGAAATATGACGAGATGGAGCTCACCTTTAAAACACACATGCAGACCTGTTTACAGGACGGGACGGTTCGTCCTAATCACTTGTGTTGTAGCAGCCAACAGACGCTGCCTGGAGCATAACCACTCGGCCATACCCCCCGCTGTGTAACCTTATATCCAATACCTCACCATTAGCAAACATATACGTTGTGAGTGACGGTTACTATACAGCGCGGCTTTGTGTCCAATGCCGGGAGTCATCAACTGCTCATAATAGACCGAGTGACAACCACCAATAATTCTATAGATTATCCCATGAAACAGAGAGCTCAGGATGAACAAACCAAGAGGTTATTCAGAAACACAGATTGCTTTTACTTCTGGCTAGTTTGTTACAATGTATCAGTGCAGGTGTAAACCGGGAACACGTTTAGGTTTTCTCTCACTACTGTCAAGGTGATAGTTTACCCAAAAACAAGTATACAGGAAATGTATCTCTCTCACATTCCAGAAGCATGTATACATCATGGAAGAAGCGGGTATTCTGCAAGAACCGGCGGAGGACAGAACGCACCGGCCGGCATCCCATCACTTGGAATTCATAAAATGTGGATATGCACATTGATCCTCCCGCCTGCAGAGGCGCTGTTGATGCACTGAGAGTAGTCTCATTGCCAATAGACAATCTTTTAGATTATGAAACAAATTAGCAGACGATTATGACCACCAAAAAGTCCTGCGAATGGATGGAGTGCCCATTTAACGGCAGAGAGGAGTCATGTTTTGCTTTAGAAGAGTCAAGCTTAGAGGTTGAAGGGGGGGGGGCATCATTCATGCCCCTATATTCTATTTAGCACATAGGAACATGCTGTTGGTGTTATATTAAAAGTAAGAATCTCATATTTCAGATCACATCAGGCTTGCGGATATGTTATCTACAGAGCTGGACTTCAGATTGTTATAAAAGAAAATAAAGGGCGGTAATTTTATTTTTATCTGCAGCTCACATTTACAACTGTGGAAATAGAATCTCTGGTCTGTAGCCCTGGTTCTGTAGAACACAGAACCACAAGCCTAATGCAATCTGAAAGCTGAAATTCTTACCTTTAATATGACACCAGCAACATGCATCTAGGTGCCATAGAACTGAAAAGCAATCCCCCTGTAAACGTGACTCATATTGGGCAAATATGACTCTTCTCTGCTCACAGGATATTTCACATAGAAGAGGACATTTCATATCGTACCTGAGGGAGCTGGTAGATCAATGGGGTAAAATCTGATGACAGGTTCTCTTCAAGATCATCCAATGTGTCGATGCTTTCATGAAAATTATAAATCAAGATGGCCGCCTATAGCAGAAATCTATTACAGTATCTCCATCAACGCTAGTAACACAGTAGAAAGCTTAATTAATTAATGACGGGGAAGGATTTAGCGCACATGTGACGTCCCCATGGGGTTCCCCAATTACAGAGAATACACAATGTGTCAGTCCCATGCAGCAGGTGCAGCGGGTTAATGAGCAAGCGGGCGACTCTCAGGGGGGCACCCGCACAATATGCTGATACCAGGGGGATAAAATTTATTACAGCGGTATAGATTGCTCTTTCATAATACAGTACCAGGATACCCAGAAGCCTTTGTGCATTTTTTTTAATATCTGCCAGGGCAAGTCAGCCATGACCCAGGGGCATCCAACATGGCTGCCGGCACTTTAGTGGAGATCAAGCGAATCCCCCTAAGGATAAGATGGCAAAGATAAGTGATAACTACCATGACGGAGTATTCAGAATCTAAAGCAGCAGCCACCCCTCCCTCTGGAATATTAAAGGGGTGAATCATCAAAGGCAGAACTTGCCAAAAGATACTTTTAGGGTGTAATTTATACGTTAGGATGGTGCCAGAATAACAGGTGGCATTAGGTATCGAGAGGTTATAATCAGGGTTTTCCAGTATTTCCTGTAGTCATCAACCATCTTCCATTAAAGATAGGGGAATGACGAGCTGATCGATGAGGGTCCGGATATTGGGACCCCTCACTGATCACAGGGATGGAGTTGTAGTACGAGTATGCGAGCGTCTGAAATTGACAAACACTGCGCCATACAATGTATAGTGGCCATGTTTGGTATTGGATTCCGGTGAACAGAACACAAGGCTTGTGATGAATATATTTGGATTCTGCTTTACAATCAATCAGATATGCAATAATTTTTTTAAATTTTGGAATACCCCTTTAAGTGTTACACAAGAGTTATTCACATCAAGTGGTATCCCCCTCTAGTGGGGTGAAGGCTGATGGGGGACAGCGGGAGCCCCCTTTAACTGCTTAGATGCCTCTGTCACGATTGATGGAGTCACCTAAGTAGTTAAGCGACTAAATCCAGCGTTCTCTTCCAGCTTTCTCCCTAGTGGCATCCTAAGAGTCCAGGGATTCCTCGGGACGCCTTTTAACGATTTAATGTTCAGTGTTCGGTCCATTAGGATGTGGGAGTGATAGGAAGTGGTTTCCTCACTGATCCCGGGGTCCTCCGGCATTAGCAGGAGCCTGGAGTTGGCGCTTACTCTAAAGGACCTCAGATGTCCTCACAACGCAAAGGCCCATTAGCTAATCTAGCAGTAAATCACAGCGGGTACTGAAGCATAACATACAATATTATATAGTAAATGTATGTGGAGTTCCCAGAAAGGGTTAATGGCACGATTGTGCGGCCTATCTATACGTCCCAGTACAGGCGTGGCGTGGCATCAGCGTCTGACACACATCTATATGAATCATCAATACGACGGGTTTCCTGGAAGACAATAACTGGGGGCAGCCCCACATTACCTCAAGAAACCTGACGTCATGGCAACCGGGTGACACCAGAGTGTACAGGCCGTGATCCTGCCCTGAGGAGACGAACTATACATGGAGTCTCCTGTACGATGGCGGATATTCCTGTCAGGGAATAGAGACACGTAGCAGCCCTGAGAGGGGCCTAAATTCTTATGTAGATCCTCAAAATTGTCATAAAACAGTGCCTATAGGTATCAGAAGCAGACACGTATCACCATGTATTAAAGATGTTGCCTAGAAAATTAAAATGGACTCCGAACTTGTTAAAGGGAACCTGTCACCAAGTTTTACCCCACTAAACCACTAGTCCCCTCATGTAGGGCATGACACGTCCTTTCTATAATTCCCTCTAAGTGAAATCTCACTCGTTTACTTGTAAAAAAAAGTCTCCCCCAAAGTCAGACAAATAATAATAATATGACTCTTCTCATCTAATTATCACATGAGAGGAGTCAAGTTTAGAGGTTGCAGGGGTAGTGTCACTTCATAACCTCCTATATTCTGTTATAGTATGATTTTTGTGTCATTAAGTGTAAGGATTTCATCACATCCGGCTTATGGCTGTGTGAGCTACAGAACCAGCGATACAGGTAGCTAAATAGAAAAGTTGGAAATGGAAGCTACAGATAAAGATCCAGTTTCCACCTTATTTTAAGCTGCCTGTATGAATCACAGAACTAGAATGGGATCTTTTAATATGACACTAATAGCTTGTTTCTAGGCGCTACCGAACAAAAGATAGGGACTTTGAAAGTGACACTCCCCCCTGCAACCACTAAACTTGACTCATCTCATGTGAAAGTGGGATGAGAAGAGTCATATTTGCCTGACTTTGGAGGAGATTTTTTAATAGGCAAAGCGGTGAGATTTCACATAAAAGAGGGAATACTAGAAAGTACATTTCATCCCCTACTTCAAGGGGGCTAATAGTTTAGTGGGTTAAAACCTGGTGACAAGTTCTCTAAAAATGACTGTACCCACGCTGGGTGCAATTCCGTTTCTAATGCTAAAATAGGCCCATCAATTCCAATTTCTGTTGATAAAATATTCCATTATTTAATGGTTAATGATAAACTTGAGGGGGTCAAATAAAAAAAAAAATCAGAGTAGCCCCCCCTTCATTCTAATAATCATTGGGGGCCCTAAAGATGACCCTAACTCTGTACCATCACTTTCTACGAGGAAATATTTACTCTGGTCCCACCGGTGCCATCACTAAGGAATAGCTCAAGGTGAGAGCGGTACTGTGGGGATTCCCCAGACGGAGTCTCCCTTATCCCAGCACCCGTTTCTGCCAGGCACAATGACTTTTCACAGCTCGTAATTTAGGAAGTGTGAGCGCTCATTGTTCATCCCTCCGAGGAATAATAACGGGTCCACTGTTCCTACAATCCCGAGAGAAGCACAGCCCTGTACAAGCCTCAGCCTCAGTTAAAGGGATACGAAGCCTATTGTTGAATGCCAGGACTATGAGTGGGCGAGGACTATGATAAGTCCCTGCTGGCTTAATCGCCAGAATCCAGAGAGTTTAATTGAGCTTCTGAAGAGTAGTCACCCACCACCGGTGGTGATGGCAAGCACTTTTCATCCCTTAAAACCGCTAACAGTGTCAGACAGGTGACAGGTAAAGCCCATGTGAACATAGATGGGTTTGACAAACATGAACTTGAATGACCCAAAAAACATTTTTTCACTCCTTTTTGAACTGTGATCACAAGTGTCAAGTGGGCGGTCCTCTTCCAGACTCTCAATAGAATTCACAATCCCGCCCCCTACTGAAGTTTTGGGTTTGGTAACTACTCCATCATATAAGTAGCAGGACAATCACATATCTAGTTCAGAGGGATTCAAATAATCACTGGGAAATACGGATTTTTCGACTTTAGCTTCTCATAGTGCACCAGGGGCTTGCCCTCATGCAGTTGTGCGCCAAGATCCCTGCTATTGGGGGGAACCCTGCTGTGCACCAAGCTCTCTGCTACTGGTTGCGTGTCCTCACACTGCTGTGCACCAAGCTCTCTGCTACTGGTTGCGTGTCCTCACACTGCTGTGCACCAAGCTCTCTGCTACTGGTTGCGTGTCCTCACACTGCTGTGCGCCAAGCTCTCTGCTACTGGTTGCGTGTCCTCACACTGCTGTGCACCAAGCTCTCTGCTACTGGTTGCGTGTCCTCACGCTGCTGTGCACCAAGCTCTCTGCTACTGGTTGCGTGTCCTCACACTGCTGTGCACCAAGCTCTCTGCTACTGGTTGCGTGTCCTCACACTGCTGTGCACCAAGCCCTCTGCACTGAAGCGCTCTACAGACTCTCTCCTCGGTGCTGACAACTGGAAATCTGCTACTGCTTTTACTCAGAGGAAGGGGGAATGGCGGTGAAGCAGCTCAATGCTGAGAGTCAAGTGCACAGCAGTGAGAGGACATGCCCCAGCTACCATCCTAGAATATAAATCCTTTTTTCTCCCCACAGTCCTGCTGCTACTAACATACATAAAAGTATGATCACATATCTATCCAGGAACAATACCCAACACGGTCTGCAACTGCTGGTGCTGAATGAATGGTAACCATGGAGTTCCCCTTTAAGCATCCTGCGATTTAATAGAGCCGTTTACTGATCCAGAAGCCTCCGGCTGGTGGAAATTTCCAGCTGTAGTGTATAGTTACACGGGCTCCAGAAATGATACAGCGCCGAGTGGATAATATTTGCCTCTTTTGCTTATGAACACAGGACGGCATGTAAATCTAAGGCCGGGCCCAGACGCTGCACTTCCCCTCTCTGTGCCTATTTACCTAACAGACTATCAATCCCCGCAATGCAAATGTTTACCATGCCGTGTAATACCTACCCGAGCGTTAACCCCTAGTGACCTAACCCTATTACGCACTTTGCAATAAGTTTGGACCTGTGTCACATGACTGCAAATATTCGAGACGCTGAAAGGCGCAGGCATATGACCCCGGGGTAAAAGGCAAGGTGACAGGCAGGTTATTTTTGCACAATTCTGTACATTGAAATGTAAGTTGCTGGAAACCGGAGACTACGACTACATTCCAACCGGTCCCCAAAGCCAAATTATGCGCCTCATAGTAAATTAATAACTAGGCCAGTGCTTTGCACGGTCAGTATATGGAGCGGAGGATGGGGTGACCAAAGTATTTGCGGTCCCTGGACAATTCCTTTAATTTATGGAAAGTTACCCCGGGTTACTCCAGACTCGTACAGACCTGCAGAACAGGCTCAGGTACTAAAATCCGCACTGAAGGAAGGAGAACACAAACCCCCGGAGGAAACAATGGAGGAAGTGTTAAACACACATGAAGGTCCCCATCATTATCCGCAACGGTATCCAGATCTGTCCCAGGAGGCCAAAGTGCAAGATTTACACCTGACACATAGGAATCTGGTTACTGACATTCCTCTAGTCACTGACAGGTGTGTATACCTGTGCGGGTATACGGGAATGCTTCAACTAATAATATGAGGTCCTCACATCAGGGTATGATTACTGAGACCACCAATGATCATGGGCACCACCACAAAGGTGTAGATGCCCGGCCATTACTACATTAACTCCTATGGAACATCTGACAGTGCCATAGTAATAAATGCAGCAGCGGTCAAGCGGATGTCCAGTACTCCACTTATGGGAACCCATGAGCCCCCCGATCCCAAGATCACTGGTTGAACCACCAGCAAGGGCACTCTCATCCTCGTGATTGGTGGTGGTCTCAGTCATGTGGAAAATACTGAATATTGGAGAAAACCCCTTTAAAACTCCTAACTAGTACCATAAATAACTTGAACCTCACAAGACCATAGAGCAAGGACACCAATTACCTGAGGTGCTACACGTTAACATTCGGGATTGGACTGGGGACAATCATTGAGCCCAAAGCAATATAACTTACAATACAATGCGCATACCCAAAAGGTATACACATAAATCATCTCCAATAGAGTATGCATGTGGCTATAGGAAGGAAAAGCCTTCATACAGACAGCTATTGATCATGTATGGGATCTTAAATAGGTTATGCCTGATAAAATATTTATCACCCATCTATGTAAATGAGCAAAGAAGTAGAGAGGAGATAAATCATCTGGAAGTTATGGGTTACTTCAACTTGCTTCTGGTGTCATTTTACAGATTAGAATCTCAGCTTTAAAACCTCATCAGGTTTGCATTTCAACTTGAGATAGTGAAATTTGGGACACTAAACCAGCCGCAGGTGCTTATGGACCAGTGATTTAGAATCCCAAATCGCACTGTAAGATTTTTTTTTTTTATGCGGGCACATTAAACAAACAAAAAACACATTACTTACAGTAATGTGGAATGAGGAACAAGGTAAGTAATTCCTACGTAGCACACACTGATTTCACTGCGCAAGCGCCTTAGGTATGGCGCATGCGCAATGAAGCCAGGGTTTAAGCCCAATTTCACCTGCGATAATGCAAGAGGGGGCACTGGCGCTGGATCTTCACCTAGCCTCATCAATCTCACACCCAGAGGAGTATAAATGTTTATTTTTATAAATTGTGCATACAGGTCAGTTTGGGACCCCGAAACACAGGTCCATAAGGACCTGTAGTGGTTTCAGGGTCCCAAACCGACCTGACAGATCCTCTTTCAGACATAGTTGGGAAAGTGCGCTGCTCTTAAAGATCCAATTCCTCAATATGTATAAAACTGTATCACTGGTTTTGTAGCACACAGACTCACAATCTTGATGTGTTTTTAAAGATGAGATTCTTTAGTGCCACCAGAGGTGTGGTGCTAGGTGCTACAGAGGCCAAGGTAGAGGCACATGAAAGGATGCTCCCACTCCAGATTCTAAGTCGGACTCGTCTCACCTGTGTAGGGTATACACTGTTATATATCTATACAAACCAAAGTTTATGATGCAGGTTCTTTGCACGTTGCGGATTACATTTTAGAAATTCTTGTCCACAGATCAGGAAATCTCACTCTGAAAATTACACCGTGTACCTTCCCTTCCAGGAGGGACCCCTACAGCTTGTAACAGTGAAGAGGAAACCCACAATAATCCAAACATTCCAGAAGCAGCCCCCCCTCCTCAGCAATAACATCTCCGCAGATACTGTAATCCTAACCCCTTCCTCACCCCCTACAAAAACATCCATTTTGCCATAGAAATGATTTTTCAGCTATTTTACCATATTTATTAAAAATCATGCCATATTTCTTCAACTGACAAACACCTTATGTTTCCAATATAAGCAATTAGAATGACGCCTTTTACGGCAGAACTTAGTAGGGGTCCGGATACTGAGATCCGAGTAATAACAGAACTGATTATTAGGAGTCTGGATACTGGGACCCAAAATAATACCAGCGACAAGGATAGGAGCTGAGTGTCGGATCATGAGAGATCCAACCATCAGTACTGACCCCCAGTATCCACAACAATAGGTGACCCAAAATGCCTAATATATATATATATATACAGGCGGTCCCCTACTTAAGAACACTCGACTTACATACGACCCCTAGTTACAAACGGACCTCTGGATGTTTGTAATTTATTGTACTTTAGTCCCAGGCTATAATAAACAACTGTAACAGTTATCACAGGTGTCTGCAGTGAAGCTTTAGTGTTAATCCTGGTTCTTATGACAACTCAACATTTTTAAAATCCAATTGTCACAGAGACCAAAAAAGTTCTGTCTGGGATTACAATGATAAAATATACAGTTCCGACTTACATACAAATTCAACTTAAGAACAAACCTACACACCCTATCTTGTATGTAACCCGGGGACTGCCTGTATGTGTGTGTGTGTATATAACTGCAGTGGGAGATTGCCGAATTCAGTACACATTAGCGCTCTATTCACACCAAGGACTCAGGACCCCATTTGTGATTGTTGAAGGTCCCAGCGATCAGTCACCTATAAGTACTGTTCTTGCTTTGTCCCACAACAGACATGTATCCCTTATTCACAAAATAGCGAATTAGTGCCAAACACCGGGGACCCCATGTGAACTGAAGACAAAATGCCAATGTACCTTCACTCCCTTCTACGGAACCGAGATGTTCAGTGCCTCCACAGTAGTGAACGGAGCACCAGTAACATAGGTGCACTAGCACTTCATACACAGGGAGGTTCAGTCCCCTAAATGCTGGGGGTCCCATCATTCAGACCATCAGTGACCAAATACTCTTGAAGATGGGTGATAAGTGTCTGTAGTGGGACATCCTCTGACTATTATACAGTGTCTGCAAGTGACAAGTAATACTATGGACTACATGGTCGTGACCCATGAACAAATCTACTATGTGGAAATATGTCCTAAAAGGGCTCCTTTAAGAGTGCACTCTCTATGAGACATAATAGAGAATATAAAGGTAATAAAAGCGGAGGGGAGAGAGATAAGGATCACCCATTATTATTGATTCCTTACACCAGAGGATCATGGGGGTCACTATGATACATTGGAGGCCATTGTATTCCGAGTACAACTGATAACACTGGTTACAACCTAATATCACCTGTCAGCGTATTAGAGGGGGTGTAAGGGCAGGTAACAGCCCCATATTTGGCCATTCCCCAAGTCAAATCCTCATCTCCTTTCCCTCCAAACAAAATCCCACTGATGGTAATGGAAGTTGTGCCATAATCTGCAGAAGTTTGGTTCTTCTGGTAAATATTCTTCCAAGATATTTTTTTCTGGACAGGTTAGGTCCAGTGCCAATCTGCGTTCAAGTGTTTGCATGGGTTTCCTCCGAGTCCTCCGGTTTCCTCCCACACTCCAAAACATACTGGTAGCTTGATTAGATTGTGAGCCCCATTGGGGACAGACAAATTTGGCAAACTGTGTGCAGCGTAATCGGTTTGCAATCGTGTCCATTAGTATCTGTTCTTACATCTTCTGTTAGACCTTCTGTTATTTGAGCAGGTAGATGGAGTAAAGAAATGGATGGCTATAAATTAATTAAAAAATGGAAACTGACACTAAAGAAAAGCAGCCGTGTTTTCTAGCGGTTCCCTTAAAGGTATCTGCTAAAAAACTGTAATTCATTTGTAATTTTTTTTTGTGCAGATACTTTGCTATTAATGTATCAATCTGTTTTCTGAAAAAACCAAAGCCAAAACGCAGATGGTAATTGGCCATAAGACGGCGCACATTGGGGCTCATTTACTAAGGGTCCGCACTATCGTCGGAATACATTTAGAAGGGGTTTTTGGCGGACGTGAACATATTTTGGCGCATTGGCGCTGGCTTTCACGAGACACAAGTCGAGGGGCAGATTTGGACAACGCAGAGGATTTAACTTTTCAATTGTGTTGCAATACCAAGCACTTACATGCACCGAGAAGAAGAAGGTGAACTCCGGCGGACCTGTGCAGGGGAAGTGACACATGCAGGATATCGGGCGCACGAGCTAAGTGAATCGCGCCACAACGCAGGATCGGATCAGGGATAGCGCGCAGGACAGGTGAGTAAATGTGCCCCATTATCTTGACTCCCACACGCAAGAGGTGAAACAAAAGAAGTATAGAGGAGCCTCGTCAAAAACCTCATCCAATCCTGAGCATGTGAATGGGTACGAACTAGTGCCAACAACCCACGGTAGTCAACGGCAGCCCAATCTGTACAGCCATGGTCCATATAGATGTGTGGAATATGGACCTTGTACATTTGCCCCACATTTTATACATCTATATCACCTTTTAGGTTATGAAATTTGGTGACGGGGGTGATTATCAGTCATTTTACAGCAGGGTTTTTTTTTTTTAATTTTCATGTGACTCCGATTCAACATTTGAGGTGAAAGTGAACAAAAACTTGTGACGTGAAATACAAAGGACTCAGTAACCAAGAGACCAATGTAGTCCTGTATACAAATCAATACAGGGAAAGACACTATAGCCATTTCCCATAGCAACCAATCAAAACTCTGCTTATAATCTACAAAACCTATAGAAATAAAAGCTGACAATCTTATTGGTCAATGTGCCCATACAAACCAATTAAATTACTTCTTATAGTCATCATAACCCTTCAGAAAAATAACAGCTGTATTTTCATAGGTCACAGTAATCAGATGGACAAAGTAACAGCTGTAACCTCATTGGTTGCAGTGAGCACAGTAACCAATCAGATCACTGCTTAAAGTCTCTAGAAGCCCTCACAAAACATACAAACTGTGAGCGGATTGGTAACTTTGCCCATAGCAACCTATGAAATCACTCTTCAAGTAAAAAAAGAAATAACTTCTATTGAATTGGTTGTCAGGTTCAGAGTAACCAATGAAATCACTTTTTAGGTAAGCTTCAACTGGATTGGTTGGCATGTACAGAGTAACCAAATACATTTTCAGGTACAGGCATAATAACCTCCATTGTATTGGTTGGCAGGGTGTTAGTTTCCAATGAAATCACTGCTTCCATAGCTTGCATTGTACACAGCAACCAATGAGATAGACTTTTATATCAGTCGGACAGGTTGAAGTAAACACAAGCTGTCATTTGATTGGTTGGCAGTTAGTTCTTATAGCCACGGCCGCAGTGTGGTACTGGGCAGTCGTCTCTGACAGTCGCAGGTGCTGCTCCATAGCTCTGCGAGCACTAGAGTTACCAGCATGCCCCGCACATGCTGAGAGTCGTAGTAGGCAGAACCAGCGGAGAGGCACTTACCTGTCTGGTGGGGAGGACTCTGTGCCGGCGGCCGGTCCTCGGTGCGGGGGAGTAGGGAGCACAAGTCACCGCAGTCCCCGGGAGTTCACTTCTAGTGACGTTGCCTTTCACCCCACCCCTGCCTGCAAATCCTATGAGAGGAAGGGCCGGCGACTCCTCTTCCTCCCGGCGGCCAGTCCGCTCCCTCCGCCTCCTCCTCCCGCCTTCACCATGAGGGGAGAGGAGACTCCCCCCAAAACACAGCACCGGCACTGCAGCTCAGGGGCCCCACGTATCAACCCCTTCAGTACTGAGCTACAGAATTAGCAAAGTTATGTTTTTTTCCTGCGTTATTCATGCGTTTTAGGGACTTGTAGCCTAATATCTATAGAATAAAGCACCAGGGACTTGAAAAACGGGGAAAACCGGTATGGCTGGGAGCCTGGGGCCCATGGCCACCCACCAAATTTTATACTGGGAAGGACTTTCGCACATTCAATTTTTGTACATCTGTTCCTGCTCTCACCACTACACATGTATGCAACATGTGTAGGCTCTCCAAAGGTCCTGAAACCACAGGTTGAAACAAACAGAAGAAGCGGATGCTAGCACCATGTGTAGGAAGTGATTCCAGACTTGTAGGGGCTATAATATTCATACAGCCCGGAGCCCATGGCAGTATGAATCTGCCTCTGTATTATAGAGGACGTCTGGCTTAGCGCGTGTTCACACGCATCAATTTCCCATCTGGATTTGCCAGAAATGTAGTCACAAATATTCTTACAAGTCCCATGTGGAGGTAAAATATTGGTATCCCGTTCACAGAACAAGAAGTCACTATGAAATAAGTCTTGACGGCACCCACGTAAATACTACAGCGCCACTCTGTGTGTAGTGGTCAGACCTGGTTACTGCAAATCAGTCCTATTCATTTAAATAAAGGGTTTGTCAATGAATATAGGAAAAATGAAAGTGGTTAAAAAAAAAGAACACATACTTTCCCCGCTCTGGTTAACACATCGCTATAATACTTATGATTTTTGAGCCAGGCACCTGACCGGAGGTTTTGGGTGGGGGGTATTCAAAGGACCCACTACATCCAATGAGTGTCCACTTTGTGTGTGCGGTAAACAAGTCCTTAGACAGTAAGCCCTTAGTCATATGGCTATGATTTCACTCTGTAATGTCTTATTTACTGTGTATATGTCCACCTAAATGTGTAATGCGACACGGAATATGATGGCGCTATATAATAATAATAATCTTTATATAGCGCCATCACATTCCGTAGCGCTTTACAAATCATATATATAAAGTTTATTGAAGATGGAAGTGAAGTCCTTTGATATCCATTGAATGAAACAGCTGTCTATTCAATTCTCAGTGTAGTAGGGGTAATGAGGGGTCATACATATTTCTAAAGGTAGGATGACCATAAAATAGACCAGCCCTTTAAGCTGCCTGACCAGGTCCTTTGTAGGATTGGCTTGTATGTCTGGTATTGACACGCACGCCCTCAAATACAAACACATACTGTGCGAAATGCAATAAAAAATGTATTGTCGTCCTCCAGAACCTGGCAGCGCTCCTGGGCACACACTGCCAGAGGATTAGGAAGACTTTCTCACAGGCCTCAGGGGAGGGAACAAGGAAGCTGCAGGTGAGCACATCTCCCAGTGTGGGATCAGCTAACCATACAGGATCTACATCTGCAGAGAAACCTCCCCCAGGGATTAGAATCTGTTATACTACTTTATTATTTATGGTTATGCTGATCAGGCAGTTGATGTCCTCAACACACTTAAAGGGCACCTACCACCACAAATCTACCTATAAAGGTAGATCGGGTGGTAGGTGAATCAATGGGACGTGAGGATAGCCCTTTTAAGGGCTAATCCTCACGTCCCCGCACTGTTTTATAAACTTTTATTACTTATATATGTTAATTTACTTATGCGGCTACCGGGGCGTGGAGTAGCCGCATCTGAGGTTACACGAGGCGGCTACTCCACGCCCCGGTAGCCACATTACCCCTCCTACTCACCATGTTCGGCGCGCAGCTGCTCGTAGCTGCGCGCCCTCGTCCGCCGATCCTGCCGTCTGCGCATGCGCAGAACAGCAGGCCCGCGCCTGCGCGGTCACTGCTCTGAAGCCGGGGCTGCGCAGGCGCGGGCCTGCTGTTCTGCGCAGGCGGCAGGATCGGCGGACGAGGGCGCGCAGCTACGAGCAGCTGCGCGCCGAACATGGTGAGTAGGAGGGGTAATGTGGCTACCGGGGCGTGGAGTAGCCGCCTCGTGTAACCTCAGATGCGGCTACTCCACGCCCCGGTAGCCGCATAAGTAAATTAACATATATAAGTAATAAAAGTTTATAGAACAGTGCGGGGACGTGAGGATTAGCCCTTAAAAGGGCTATCCTCACGTCCCATTGATTCACCTACCACCCGATCTACCTTTATAGGTAGATTTGTGGTGGTAGGTTTCCTTTAAATACTATTAATCCTTCCTGGGCCACTTACCTTTACGGGAAGAAAGCAGGTGATATGTCTTGTGGAAAGCATAATGCCACACTGAGAGAAGAAAGAAGAGATTTAGCCAGTGCCCTGGGTGCTGAGGGCTTGCTGCGGGTGCACCAACTACCTAATTAGCATATTGATTAAACTGGCGATACCTTGGAAATAGGATAATGGATAAAAATAATAAAGACAGTGCTTGATCAGCTGCATACACCCCCCTCCATTATGGCATATTGTGACATGTTCTGCTATACACATGTGTGAGACACAGACATCTGCTACACAAGTGCCTGACATGTTCTGCTATACACATGTGTGAGACACAGACATCAGCTACACAAGTACCTGACATGTTCTGCTATACACATGTGTGAGACACAGACATCAGCTACACAAGTACCTGACATGTTCTGCTATACACATGTGTGAGACACAGACATCAGCTACACAAGTACCTGACGTGTTCTGCTATACACATGTGTGAGACACAGACATCAGCTACACAAGTACCTGACATGTTCGGCTATACACATGTGTGAGACACAGACATCAGCTACACAAGCACCTGACATGTTCTGCTATACACATGTGAGAGACCCAGACATCAGCTACACAAGTACCTGACATGCTCTGCTATACACATGTGTGAGACACAGACATCAGCTACACAAGTGCCTGACATGTTCTGCTATACACATGTGTGAGACACAGACATCAGCTACACAAGTACCTGACATGTTCTGCTATACACATGTGTGAGACACAGACATCAGCTACACAAGTACCTGACATGTTCTGCTATACACATGTGTGAGACACAGACATCAGCTACACAAGTACCTGACATGTTCGGCTATACACATGTGTGAGACATAGATATCAGCTACACAAGTGCCTGACATGTTCTGCTATACACATGTGTGAGACACAGACATCAGCTACACGAGAACCTGACATGTTCTGCTATACACATGTGTGAGACACAGACATCAGCTACACAAGTACCTGACATGTTCTGCTATACACATGTGTGAGACACAGACATCAGCTACACAAGTGCCTGACATGTTCTGCTATACATATGTGTGAGACACAGACATCATCTACACAAGTACCTGACGTGTTCTGCTATACACATGTGTGAGACACAGACATCAGCTACACAGGTACCTGACATGTTCTGCTATACACATGTGTGAGACACAGACATCAGCTACACAAGTACCTGACATGTTCTGCTATACACATGTGTGAGACACAGACATCAGCTACACAAGTGCCTGACATGTTCGGCTATACACATGTGTGAGACACAGACATCAGCTACACAAGCACCTGACATGTTCTGCTATACACATGTGAGAGACCCAGACATCAGCTACACAAGTACCTGACATGCTCTGCTATACACATGTGTGAGACACAGACATCAGCTACACAAGTGCCTGACATGTTCTGCTATACACATGTGTGAGACACAGACATCAGCTACACAAGTACCTGACATGTTCTGCTATACACATGTGTGAGACACAGACATCAGCTACACAAGTACCTGACATGTTCTGCTATACACATGTGTGAGACACAGACATCAGCTACACAAGTACCTGACATGTTCGGCTATACACATGTGTGAGACATAGATATCAGCTACACAAGTGCCTGACATGTTCTGCTATACACATGTGTGAGACACAGACATCAGCTACACGAGAACCTGACATGTTCTGCTATACACATGTGTGAGACACAGACATCAGCTACACAAGTACCTGACATGTTCTGCTATACACATGTGTGAGACACAGACATCAGCTACACAAGTGCCTGACATGTTCTGCTATACATATGTGTGAGACACAGACATCATCTACACAAGTACCTGACGTGTTCTGCTATACACATGTGTGAGACACAGACATCAGCTACACAGGTACCTGACATGTTCTGCTATACACATGTGTGAGACACAGACATCAGCTACACAAGTACCTGACATGTTCTGCTATACACATGTGTGAGACACAGACATCAGCTACACAAGTGCCTGACATGTTCTGCTATACATATGTGTGAGACACAGACATCATCTACACAAGTACCTGACGTGTTCTGCTATACACATGTGTGAGACACAGACATCAGCTACACAGGTACCTGACATGTTCTGCTATAGGAAAGGAAAACAAAAAACGACAACGGAAGAGGACGGCGCCTCGCGTGATAACGTAAAGACAAGTTGGTGTCAACAGTGGTGAGAAAATGGGTGCTCACCTGGTAACCACTTGTGGGTAAGCGGTATTAATGATCCAATAGAAGGAAGATTTCTTGTTGTGGGTACGGTCAGTACAGTTTGTGGTTACCGCAGCAACTCCTAGGCTCTCTCAAGAACCGGTAGCCAGGGGCACCGTAGCGTAAATGGTCAGAGTTAAGGAAAACGAGAGAGAGCCAAATGGGTGCGCTTGTAACCAAAATAAGTAGAGTGGAATTTTCAAAATTCACAATATTTATTACCAATAAATATTGTGAATTTTGAAGATTCCACTCTACTTATTTTGGTTACAAGCGCACCCATTTGGCTCTCTCTCGTTTTCCTTAACTCTGACCATGTTCTGCTATACACATGTGAGAGACACAGACATTGGGTACACAAGTACCTGACATGTTCTGCTACAAACATGTGTGAGACACAGACATTGGGTACACAAGTACCTGACATGTTCTGCTATACACATGTGAGAGACACAGACATCAGCTACACAAGTACCTGACATGTTCTGCTATACACATGTGTGAGACACAGACATCAGCTATACAAGTACCTGACTTGTTTCTGCTATACACATGTGTGAGACATAGATATCGGCTACACAAGTACCTGACATGTTCTGCTATACACATGTGTAAGACGCAGACATCAGCTACACAAGTACCTGCTTTAACTTGGCTGCATCCTGGAGCAGTGGAATACACACACAAGATGCAGGGTGTGCCAGCATCAGGAAGCACATAGAGGACCAGCACCAAGAGTGTCACACCATTATACAGGCTGTCAGTCATGTGTATAGGAGTATTTCATACACACAGGCTGCAGGGGGTGCCAGCACCAGGAAGCACATAGAGGAGCCAGCACCAGGAGTGTCACTTCATTATACAGGCTGTCAGTCAAGCACTGGGGGTGTGGCTGTGCCTCCCACTCATTAATAAGCTGGACAGCTGAATATGATAATGACTCATTGGACCTCTCTTAGGTCATTTGCATACAGCTTTAGGACCTGTTTGTGTAAAGGAAACCTACCATCTTGGATCTACTTATTAAGGTAGATCCGGTGGCAGGTTCAACTAATGAATGACATGGGAGCCCTTTTTTAGGGCTTATCCTTGAGTGGCCTGTAACTTTTTAAATTTTTTATCACCTCATATGCAAATATCTGAAAGAGGCTACTGGGGCGTAGAGTAGCCGGAGACAAAGCAGGGATAGGAGCAATGCTTTCTAATTACAGTTTATGGAAATATATTTCGATTTGGGGGCTAATTTGCCTGACAGGTTCTCTTTAAGGTGGCTGGCAGCAGAATCATTGAAGCAATAGCTGATTAGATTTCGTTATTGGCTGGCAGCTCAAGTTCAGAGTCCAAACTTCAACCACTGTAGGAGGCAGAAGAAGGAACAGTATAGAATAACAAAATCAGGACCTGGGGATTTTGGAAAGATTAGTGGCTGCCGAGAAAATAGTAGGTCAGACGGAAGGAAATGAGAACTCAGGACTGGCTTCAGCAGTAGCAGGACCAAGAGCAGGAGAAAAGCATCTGACTGCTGCTCCACTACATCATATAGAGGGAACAGCTATCATCTGACTGCTGCTCCACTACATCATATAGAGCAGTGATGGCGAACCTTTTAGAGCCCGGGTGCCCAAACTTCCACCAAAAGCCGCTTATTTATTGTAAAGTGCCAGCACAGCAATTTAAGCAGTAATTTAATTCTCCTTGTTCTTTGACAACTTTTAATCGTTCAGCCTCCTAAAGACACCAACGCAGTTGAAAGAAGGAGGGCAAATTCACCTATCATTGTAGGAAGATTCTTTCAGTCCTGTCTGGTGAACTTCATGCTGGGGTGATGGCCTAAGTGCCCACAGAGAGGGCTCCTACTGCCGCTTCTGGCACCCGTGCCATAGGTTCGCCACCACTGATATAGAGGGAACAGCTGTCATCTAACTGCTGCTCCATTATATCATATAGAGGGAACAGCTATCATCTGACTGCTGCTCCATTATATCATATAGAGGGAATTGCTGTCATCTGACTACAGCTCCATTATATCATATAGAGGGAACAGCTGTCATCTGACTGCTGCTTCATTATATCATATAGAGGGAACAGCTGTCATCTGACTGCTGCTTCATTATATCATATAGAGGGAACAGCTGTCATCTGACTGCTGCTTCATTATATCATATAGAGGGAATTGCTGTCATCTGACTACAGCTCCATTACTTCTTATAGAGCAGTGATGGCGAACCTTTTAGAAACCGAGTGCCCAAACTACAACAAAGACCCACTTATTTATCGCAAAGTGCCAACACAGAAATTTAATTTTTTGATTTCTACTCCCTTCTCTGTCACAGTTTTCATTGATACCAGCGCCCAGAGGACACCATTAAAGCAGAAAATAGTCCCAGGTACAGCTGTCACTTTAAAATAGCTCTGTGCACAGCAAGTCCTGGGCTGCAGGAAGATACCTGGAGTCATCTCTGGTGAAGGCCTGAGTGCCCACAGAAAGGACTCTGAGTGCCACCTCTGGCACCGGTGCCATAGGTTAGCCATCACTGTTATAGAGGGAACAGCTGTCATGTGACTTCTGCTCTCTTCTGGGTGGTCATCTAGAAGCCTACACAGAGGCGAGCAGGATGATTATTTAAGAACATAACATCCAAGATAAAGGAAATATTGGGGCCAAGAAGATTCCAGTGAAGTAAATATAATCCGCAGTGACTCATTATAAAATATTGCCAGTAATTTTCTGTAAATCATTACATTTTAAGACCCGAAAGTGAGTTGGTACCAGGTGCTGGGCACAGAGAGAACGCCATCCTAATCCTAACCTCGTAAATTACCTGGATCCCTCATTCCTGCTGCGGAGGAGGATCACACATCTGGCTTCCAGGTCAGGAATACATTTGTTTGTGTAAGTTTGGGGCCTCCCCCTGCAAAGGGGCGACGGGACTGACAACCCCTGAGAGGGGAAGATTGGGGGTCACACATGATGAGGCTCGGGGAGCACATGGAACAGGTGACATGTAAAAGGGTCAGGACTTAGATAGAGGATTTACGAAGTTACAATGAGGTTTTCTGCGGCGAGGCCTTCGGGACAAAGCTGATTCTTTTTTGTGGTCCCATTCTGCCACCGAACCACATTGGCTTTTGACTTCTCCCAGGGGATGTACATGGATTCGAATGGACAGAGCCACCAGGTCACTACCTCTTGGAGTAATAAGGGACACGCTGAGGTCTGGGCAGGAGGAAATCTAGAAATGAGGTACAGGCCAAAGGTCACGGTTGACATTATGGGGAACTAGCTGACTAGGATCTTTAACCCCCAGGACCTTTACTGTTGGGTGCAGGTGCCTTTTATGGACTAGGGTCGACCTAAAGATACTTCTACTATTGGTTAGTGAAGTGTCACAGGACCTGGCAGACAGTTGGAGTGGTTGGAGTGAGGAGGTAGGAACCAGCGTCCTTGCCCACCGGGATTGGTGACAGACACAGACAGCCATGATTACCAAAATATGGCTACTATATTCCAGAAACAGCACCACCCTCATTCAACAGGCTGTATCTCACATTGCAGTGTGAATGGAACTCATCTGCAGTACCACATACAACCTGCGGAGATGTGTCCGTTAGCTCCAGAGCCGTCTCCTTCCTGCAATAGGAAATACTGGGACTCCTGGGCCCCCTCTTTAGGCCCGGGCCCGTGACTGCAGTCCCTCTATTCCCCCCTGCAAGTATCTCACCATTCCCAAAAGAAAGTCTCTAATCCTGAACGATCCTTTAAATTCAGGAGGAGGCGGAAGAAAAGAATAGAAAGCAAATGATTCCTTTAAGTGGAATCTTTATTAGGTTCCTTGGGGCTCAGCATTCCGTCAGGTAGAATCATCCCTTTACATGAGATGAGATGTAGTAAACTGCATCCAATTTCTCTGCGGTGTCCCAACAACAGTTTATAGGAAGCTACAATTATAATGTGGTAATTATAGTACGCGGTAGAGCCATCCATTACAGTGCACATTATAATTAGCGCCCCCGGCCCCTGTCATTAGGTGAGTGATAGAGTAAATACATTGACTGTTCTATCTGTAATGAGATCACACGACTTGTACTACTCATTACCTGGAAAACTAACGAGGGGCAACGCGGTCAGGACAAAAATATCACAAAGTAACAAACCCTCAGCACATCAGTATCTTATGTCTTTGCTGTAAAACTAAGGGTTCCCCCCATGATCCACACTTTATGCTCAGTGTATGTATATTTTGGAGGCAACACAAAGCCCATGACTAACCCTGCGGAGGGGTTGTGATGAGGGGTTTGATGAGGGGTTTGTAACACAACCTCACAGATGTTTTGGTCAATAGTTGGTGGCATCAGAGGGGTAAATAGATAATGAAATACAAAATTTACATAACCCCAATCACTGGCCTCTCTGGTCCCATGATGTACACACACAATGGTTTTGTGAGCATCTTCTAATGTAAATTTCCCATATTAGTCTCATGTGATGACTATATCATCTCTCTTCCCAGGATCTACCCATCATATGATGCCGAGACTCAAATGCAGGTTTCACTTTTATTACAGAAACAATTGTCAGTGAGTGGTTCTGTGCGAGGGTAAAAGTGGGACATATAGTGGGGCATAAGTTGCTGCTCATGGGGGGCCCCAGTATCAAGAGAATGGGGGTCATTTGTGCCCCAAATCAATGAAGTAGAAGGTCTACCAAGTACTGGTATCAGCTATGTCCATCAGTAGGGGGGCACAACAGACCCCCGTTCTGGTGATCCGTGGGGGGTAACATCACTAGGATCCCCACTGATCAGAAAGTTATCCCATATCCGGGGACCAGACTACCCCATTAAATGTTTGGCAGGTGCATTGTGGACACATTTCTGAGGCACAAGGTTGTACCAATAACAGCACAGCTTTCATTTTCCATAAGCACATTGAGAAATTAAAGCTGCGCTGTGATTGGATGCTATGGGCAACAAAGCCAGTCCTCCCTTTACACTGTCTTATATACTACTGAGCCTTATTCTGGATTGTGTGAACATAACCCGAGTGTGTATAAGTCATATTACGATGTATTTCCACTAAAACGCTTACTTTTAGCAAAAACATGGCAAAAAAATTTAATATTTTTCCTGAATATGCAATAATAAACTGCAATTTGACCAAATTGTGTGAATATATCTGAAAAAGTGCATTAAATACTACAGAACTTCCTGCGAGATACCGAGAGTAGAGGAAGGAACGACGTGACGTCCATATTGTGACTTGTGACTAACTGTACAATCTGTAAGAAAGATTTTATCCCCTTACTGACCACAAGACACTTGTGAAAGGAAGAGAGAAAAACAAAATCAGATCTGGAGACTTGTGGTCTGTGATGTGGATGTCATAGAGAGACGGTCTGATAAGCATTGGACATGATCAGGATCTGCTTTGTTTTACTGAAACAGCGCCACCCATGTCGAAAGGTTGTGTCTGGTATTGCAGCTCAGTCCGAAGCAGCCCTGGGAAGAAGAATTAGTCTGAAATATCTGCTACCTCTACTGGAAGTCATGGATGTAAACTGGCTCTACCTGTCAGATAACCATCAGGATCAAGGGAACAACAACACAATCAGAAGCCCCTTCCCACCCAGTGCCCACCTACCTGTGTCTTGTGATTAGACTTGTGTTTTCATATGAAATATTTATACTAATATCAAAAAAATAACACAAGAACCGGGGGTCCTATTCTCAGTAATTGATCCTGTGGATAAGGATAAAAGAGCTTAAAGGAAACCTACCACCACAGATCTGCCTATTAAAGGGGTTTTCCCACGCAGAAAAGTTAGGCCCTATTCACGGGATGGGGCCGAACTTGCTGCTCAGTGGGGGTCTCAGTGCTAAGACGGTCGGACCCCTCATCAGATTAATGGAGCAGAAGGCCGTGCATGGTCGAGTGAAGGGCCAAGGTGATGGAGATCGGTGAGCGCGGCACTTGGCAAATTCCGTCAGCTCCATAGGGATTAATGGACCAGAACGGTCATGCATGGCCATCTGCTCCATTAATCTGACGAAGTGACGAGGGGTTTCCGCGATCTAAGGGGGTCTCAGCACTGAGACCCCCACTGATCAGCAAGTTAGGCCTTTCCCATGGATAAGGCCTAACTTTTCTTTGTGGGGAAAACCCCTTTAAAGTTGATATGGTGGCCGGTTCATCTAATCTATAGTAGGATTGCCCTTTTTAGGGCTAATTCTTTAGTCCCCCGTATCATTTATAATTTTTAATTGCCAAGCCATCTTCAGCGCACAGCTACGAAGAGCTGAGCGCACTCGTCTGCGAAGACAGGTTCTGCGCATGTGCAGTAGCTCCGGCTTTATGGTCTCCTAGCTAGATTATGGAAGTCTACTCCTAAGTCCATGGTCCCCTAGCTAGATTATAGAGGTCTACTCCTAGCTCATGGCCCCCTAGCTAGATTATAGAGGTGTACTCCTAGCTCCATGGTCCCCTAGCTAGATTATAGAGGTCTACCCCAAGCTCCTTGGTCCCCTAGCTAGATTATAGAGGTCTACTCTTAGCTCCATGGTCCCCTAGCTAGATTATAGAGATCTACTCCTAGCTCCATGGTCCCCTAGCTAGATTATAGATGTCTACTCCTAACTCCATGGTCCCCTAGCTAGATTATAGAGATCTACTCCTAGCTCCATGGTCCCCTAGCTAGATTATAGCGGTCGACTCCTAGCTCCACGGTCCCCTAGCTAGATTATAGAGGTCTACTCTTAGCTCTATGGTCACCTAGCTAGATTATAGAGGTCTACTCCTAGCTCCATGGTCCTCTAGCTAGATTATAGAGATCTATTCCTAGCTCTATGGTCCTCTAGCTAGATTATAGAGGTCTACTCCTAGCTCCATGGTCCCTTAGCTAGATTATAGAGGTCTACTCCTAGCTCCATGGTCCCTTAGCTAGATTATAGAGGTCTACTCCTAGCTCCATGGTCCCCTAGCTAGATTATAGAGGTCTACTCCTAGCTCCATGGTCCCCTAGCTAGATTATAGAGGTCTACTCCTAGCTCCATGGTCCTCTAGCTAGATTATAGAGATCTATTCCTAGCTCTATGGTCCTCTAGCTAGATTATAGAGGTCTACTCCTAGCTCCATGGTCCCCTAGCTAGATTATAGAGGTCTACTCCTAGCTCCATGGTCCCCTAGCTAGATTATAGAGGTCTACTCCTAGCTCCATGGTCCTCTAGCTAGATTATGGAAATTTACTCTTAGGTCTATGGTCCTCTAGCTAGATTACGGAAGTCTACTCCTAGGTCTATGGTCCTCTAGCTAGATTATGGAAGTCTACTCCTAGCTCTTTGGTCCCCTAGCTAGATTATATATGTCTACTCCTAGCTCCATGGTCCCCTAGCTAGATTATGGAAGTCTACTCCTAGGTCTATGGTCCTCTAGCTAAATTATGGAAATTTACTCTTAGGCCTATGGTCCTCTAGAGTCTACTCCTCTACTCTACGGAAGTCTACTCCTAGGTCTATGGTCCTCTAGCTAGATTAGGAAGTCTACTCCTAGGTCTATGGTCCTTTAGCTAGATTAGGGAAGTCTACTCCAAGCTAATGGAAGTCTACTTCTAGCTCTATGGTCCCCTAGCTGGATTATAGAGGTCTACTCCTAGCTCCATGGTCCCCTAGCTAGATTGTAGAGGTCTACTCCTAGCTCCATTGTCCACTAGCTAGATTATATAGGTCTACTCCTAGCTACATGGTCCCCTAGCTAGATTATAGAGGTCTACTCCTAGCCCCATGGTCCCCTAGCTAAATTATATAGGTCTACTTCTAGCTCCATGGTCCCCCTATCTAGATTATAGAGGTCTACTCCTAGCTCCATGGTCCGCCTAGCTATATTATAGTGGTCTACTCCTAGCTACATGGTCCCCTAGCTAGATTATAGAGGTCTACTCCTAGCTCATGGACCCCTAGCTAGATTATAGAGGTCTACCCCAAGCTCCATGGTCCCCTAGCTAGATTATAGAGATCTACTCCTAGCTACATGGTCCCCTAGCTAGATTATGGAAGTCTACTCCTAGCTCCATGGTCCCCTAGCTAGATTATGGAAGTCTACTCCTAGCTCCATGGTCCCCTATCTAGATTATGGAAATGTACTCTTAGGTCTATGGTCCTCTAGATTCTACTCCTCTACTCTACGGAAGTCTACTCCTAGGTCTATGGTCCTCTAGCAAGATTACGGAAGTCTACTCCAAGCTAATGGAAGTCTACTTCTAGCTCCATGATCCTCTAGCCAGGTTATAATAAATAATAATAATTCTTTATTTATATGACCTACTATAGCACCTAATCTAATCAACCTACCAGTATGTTTTTGAGTGTGGGAGGAAACCAACGCAATCATGGAGAGAACATAGAAACTCTTTGCAGATGTTGACCTGGATGGGACTTGAACCCAGGACCTCAGCGCTGCACGGCTGTAGTGTTAACCACCGAGCCACCGTGCCATGGAAATCTACTACTCCACTCTTACTCTCTAACCTGACATAATAGAGTAATGAAGTACACAAAGTCCTGCCGAAATTTTAAGGCCTTGGTTACCAAACTTCCATAAAAAATCATGGCTCCTGGTCTTCATTTCAAGTCCCGTTCCAATTTGATGCGGACCTCACTCCTTAGATTATATGCCAGCCCTCCTGAGTTTATTGTTCGATTATATTTTTTCTGTTTATTGTGATTTATGGGATTGTACCTGTCTTATATACTTATCTGTTGGGCAAACCAAGGAAAACCATGGAAGTAGAGGAAAGCGATGTAAGGGAACACAATTCTACATTATAACATAGTCATCAATGTAATTCTAATATAAGAAGCATCTAGACCAGTGCCATGGGTGCCAGAGGCGGCACTCAAAGCCCTTTTTGTGGGCACCTGGGCCATCACCCCAGCACACCAGACAGGACTCAAAGAATCTTCCTGCAGTTCCAAGCAACTTAAAGGATACTGCTTCCAGTCACAATTTGATACTGACTTCGCTACTTGGGACTGTAGGAAGAGGGAGAATTAGACATGGTTAAATTATTTTGGAGGACCTCCTGCTGGCCCTACGATTTTCTCTGTACAGAGGGACACTGGAAAGAAGCTAAAATGATGAAAATTTTCCATCTTTCTACTGTGTTGCTGTCCTCAGGAGGCCAATATGAAAGTTGTTGAACAGGCAGCAATAAGTTACTGCTTTAATTTTTGGTTGGCACTTCGCGATAAATAAGGGGGGTTTTGGGTTGTAGTTTGGGCACTCGGCCTCTAAAAGGTTCGCCATCAGTGATCTAGAACATTCTTAAAGCTCTCTGCTCTCCCTGCTGTGCTTTGCTCCTCAGCTGGGCTATTTCACAGATTTACAGATCTTACGGTAAAAAAGTTTTGTCGCCTCTGGTGATAAAATTTTGTTTTTCTCCAGACAAAGAGAGTGCCCCCTTGACTTTTTGATGTGATTTAACCTGGAACAACTTATTGAACATTTCTATATTTATATACATTAATTATGCCTCCCCTTAGTTGCCTCTTTTCAAGACTAAATACATCTAATTCTTTGAATCTTTTCTTGTAACTAAAATCCTGCATACAAAAAGGGACAATAGGGAATGGGAGTCAAAATTACCCAAATATGCATATTAGTCCCAACCTTATGGGCACCGTTAGGCTCCTAGGCCTTGTTACGTCTGCACCCTCAGCACCCCTACAGACCCTAATACTTTAGTGAATATGATCCCTTATCTGTGTCACCATATTGTTGTTATATAAGACTAGTAAGGGCGGTTTGGACAACAAATGCCCCTATCATTGTTCCCTATAATTATAGACATGAGAGCAGATTGTGGCCCTCTCTCCGGCAGCGTGTAATAGGCTCTGAGCGCCGAAGCCTCTTATCACTGGTATTTATGACAGAAAACATACACAACCTTTGCCCTGTTGGAGGATAATGTTCCTTATTTTATCTAGGGTAAAAAAAATTCTAAGGCATCTCTCATGACGTGCAGTGTAGGCATCTGCTCTATACTGCCACCTATGGTGGAGATTGTAAGAAAAACTGATGAGACAGCAATGTGGTTGTCTCTGTTATGGAAAGGGGTAGTGCTGAACACTTGTATAGGATTATGTGTGACACTTTTATAGGGGCAGAGTGAATACTATCATGGGGTCGCTGTTTAGGGGTCATGGTGGGATCATTATTCTATTCCTAATAAGTGCAGTACTGTATAACCAATGATATGTCAAGCTAAGGTTAGAGTAGTTTAGGATTGGATATACTTATTAACACCCATCATAAAATAAGTGATACCCTGATGCAAAGGTCAGGATTAAAGTTATCTCTAATCCCAGCCATTTAACCCCGTAGATGCTGCAGTCACTTCCAACAGCAGCATCAAAGTGGTTTTTCAGAGACGGATGAGACTCTTTGCATAAAACCCTCTTTAATCATGGGATGAGCAAGGCAACCAGGGACCCAACAGATCCCCCTCCCCCCCAGATATGGCAATTTCTGAAGACTTGTCTTAGAGTCCTGTGAGCGGCACAACTTTATAGACTGCACGTAGGTTTTCTATTGACAGTTATAAGACAAGCATTCATAGATCCAAGCCCTGTGACTGTGGTAATCTTCTTATATTTCTTATCCATGACCTCCTTCCTTGTAAAATCAGCATGTCAAATTATACTAATGAGACTGAAGTGCTCAGGGGGTGTTACCAGAGCCCTTCAGTGTTGTAGTTTCACAGGCTGTTACACTGTGCAAAGAAGCACCTCAATCTCCCACTCTTCCTGTGAAATTACATCAGGCAGAATGAAGGGGAGGTCCTGACGGAGCTTAGAGGGAGAGTAAGACATGCTCCTGTACAGTGTAACAGCCTGTGAAGCCAGGGCATAGAGAAGCCCCCATCATTAACATAGTTATAAAAGTTGATTTTAGAATGAAGGAGGCCATGGAAAGAAATATAGAAGATTACCACAGTCACAGCGCCTGAGCCCTAAACTTAAAGGAAACCTACCATGCCAAGCCCCCCCATACATCTATATTGGGGGAAAAAAAGAATCTTCTGGAGTATTAACTATTAACATGCTGAGCTTAAAAGGGGTTTTCCCACCAAGAATGTTATAGGGCATAATTTCCTGATCAGGGGAGGTCTCGCTGATGAGATCCCGACGGATCACAAGAACCGATGGGTTCCCAGGTACCTCTGTTGGACCCCTCTTTGCTCCCCTAGACGGCCGTGCATGACCTTTCTGCTCCATTTATCTCTATGGAGCTGACAGAGGTGCCTCATTCTCTTGATCTGTGGGGTCTCATCACTGGGGATAGGGCCTAACATTCTTGGTGGGAAAACGCCTTTAATGATGAAACTAGGTCATGTCCTTGGGGGATCCCTCAGTGTATGGGGCTTATTATACAGCAGGTGATCTTCAGGCACAATTAAAGGAAGCAGCGACACCTAGTGGTCACAAGTCATATTACATAAAGTGGAGACTGTTAAAGTTGTGGCCAATTGTGTGGTAAATGTTCAATGGGATAAACAGCCTCATATGTGGGTTCCACCAGAACCACTAGAACAGGCAAGGTGGTCCTCAGGAATTTTGGGGCCACATACTGGCAGATTTTGTTTTTACTCCCATTACCAGAGACACATTACAGTATCCCATCCCACAACTTATCACATAGTTTACTTTTTGTCTAAGCAATTTTGACAGTTCTAAAGTGAGTCTGATCAATCCAGTGCCTGCAACAATTGTGGGCGTTACCCATTTTAATACCAGCGGCTCATGTGCGCTGCCGTCTTGACCCCGATTTTGCCCCCCTCCCCAATGATGTCAATGGGGAAGGTGGGTGCCATCCATTTTTGCGATATGGGGTGTTATAGATCATGTCTAGAGGTGAGTGGACCATATGGTCAGGTTCGGGTTCAGCTGCCTGACCCACATTTTACTTCTCAGCCCACCCAGACCCAGCAGAAAAGTCATGGTTTTTGGGGCCTCGTCCTACATGATGTGATGATGTCATCCCTGCCTGCAGAAGGAAGGGAGAGAGGAGCTCCTGCGGAGCAACACGGTATTTGTGTTTATTATTTTACTGTGGGAGCACAATAAGAGGGGGAACTGCTAGGGGGGCACTATGAGAGGGGGGGCTGCTGGTGGGGAAAATTAAAAAGGGGAGTTGCTGGGGGTCAAAATAAGAGAGGGACTGGGGGCACATTGTAAGAGGGACTACAATGTGACAGGGAGCTGGGGGAACACAATGTGAGGGAGAGATAGAGACACTAATGGAGAAAATATACTGTGTGTGATTGGAATAAAAGGGTAAAAAAAGAGCCCTCTTCATACATCTACAACCACTTAAGGACTTATATTCACCATGTATGGTCCTGAAGAGGTTAATAATTGATCTTGGCCTACTCAAACTTTGTATTTGACACTACACGTGGTGAGGGTTGTGTCACACATCAGAGGGTTAGTCAGTGACTACAGCCAGAAGTGGCATCTAGCGAGTTATAGGTAACAATCATGCTGGGTACAGATAATAATTCTTTATTTACATAGCGCTGCACAGAGTTTGCCAAATCGGTCCCTGTCCCCAATGGGGCTGACAATCTAATCATCCTACCAGCATGTTTTGGTGTGTGGGAGGAAACTGGAGGACCAGGAAGAAACCCACGTTAACACGTAGAGAACATACAAACCCTTTGCAGATGTTGAGCCTGGGACATGGACTCAGGTCCCCAGCGCTGCAAGGCTGTAATGCTAACCACTAAGCCACCATGCTGCCCATATACAGATCTGCATAGTGACTTCTGTCGGTCACGGCTTATAATTGGAGAATTTACCACCAGATGTCTTGGGGTTTTGTAGAACTTCTCTATACTGTGCCCAAGTAAATACCACAGGAGACAATTACAGTAAACTTTATTATTCATGGAGCTGATTTAAAACCACAAGGCTGGTAATGTGGGCAGTATGGAGTGTGATGACTTGTATGGCTGACAAGACCATATATACAGTATAACGCCCCCTATAGCAATGACGCTGTGACTAAGGCCTCTTACCCACAAGCAAGTGCAATCTGTGTAAAGTGATTTCCTAACCCAAACCACTGATCACTGGAATGAACTATACCCGTTATTTCAGATCAGAGGCCTAATATTCAGGGAGCGACCTCCAAAGGACCAATAATGCCCTCTACAGGGCGCTCCCGCTAGGCCAGGACCTCTGGTTTTCAATAGAACATAGAACAACACTATAACACCTTAAGCTGTATTAACGCCTTATAAAAGATGTAAGTTTTTCTGTTTACAGAGCAGTCTGAGGACTTGTTTTCTGTGGGACAAATTGTACTTGGTGGTGGCACCATTTCATACTCTTTATTATATAAATCTGCGGTGACCTCCTGACTGAGGTGCGTCATGAAAGGGCAGCAGAGGTCAGCCAAGTGTCAGCCTCTTCTAGTCATCTGTGTAAGTTTTCTGAGCACTGCTCAAATCTCTGTAACCACCAAGTTTGTTGCCTCTTTGTAAATAAACTTTTGCTGACATGATTCTGTCATCACTGAGTGGGGAAACGACTCCAGCACCACCTAGAATAAGGGAATTATAATTAAAGGTGTATATTATTTATCACCCTGACTAAACCCAAACGTAGCGAACTCCCACTTTGATATTAGGAGAGGACAGAAGGGGTTAACAGATGGATTATCATTGTTAGGGTCCGGCTCCTGTGAGTTACCTGTAGAACCAGTCGGGCAATGCTCGTGCGCCCGGAGGCTCCTGGAATGCTATGGCAGCGTGCCCGGGGGCGGCCAGGCTCCTGGCTGTGACTACATACAGGCTGCATTGTGGAGCGGGGAATGTGTGTGCGGCCTGGGGAGGATTACTATATGTACATATGTGTCATGGTAACACTATAGATGTGGTTACCAGTAGTAACCAATTGTTTGACTATCCAGACCCATATCTACCGGTATAACGTATGAACTTACTGTCATTCATTGCATAGCATACAACGTGTACCCCATATGGTGCACCCCTACAGGTCAATGAGAGGTGGGTACCTCAGACCTCTATTGATTGAACAGTCCTCTCTGCTGAGTGGTACTTATCTAGGATTGGGTGGTCCCACAGTTATCTGTTCACTATAGGTTCTCATCCCATTATACTGTGAAACTGTGAAAGATGATGGTACAAGCTGAAATCAGATAGATAGATATAAGATATAAGAAAGATAGATAGAAAGATAGGTGATAGATAGATAGATAGATAGATAGATAGATAGATAGATAGATAGATAGATAGATATGAGAAATATAGATAGAAAGATAGATAGATATGAGAAATATAGATAGAAAGATAGATATGAGATAGATAGATATGAGATAGATAGATATGAGATAGATAGATATGAGATAGATAGATAGATAGATAGATAGATAGATAGATAGGAGATAGATAGATAAATGACACACGCATATAATTTACAATGTACCGCTTTGCATTACACCGAATGGTTCTAGGAATATGAGTGACAGCAGAGCATTAGTGACGTTGGTCTCCTAGACAACGGTATAGCAGCATTTCCGGTCATGCGCATTACACCTCCTTTGGCTTGCGTTCCATATGTGCGTACCACGCACGGAGGTTATCGGCGCGCTCACAGGCTGGTTATTTTCCCTCTGCAGCGCGTGGATGGGATGGTGAGATCCCGAAATCTTTTGTCATTGTTTTTGATTGTAACACTGCACTTAGCACTTTATAATACACAATCTTGATGATATTTGTAAAATCAATGGTATGTACTGTACCACAGCACATGCACTATGTATATATTTATTGATGATTTTGTGGATATTTAATGTATATATATATGAGCTCCACTGTCTTCACTTGGCTTGAAAAAGGCTCTCTGGAGCCGAAACGTTGCTGCTTATGTACTTTAATGTACTCTAACATGGAATAAAGAACACTGCTTTTTCACTGAATACCTTGGAGTGTTGCCTATTTTCAATTACCTAGATAGATAGATAGATAGATAGATAGATAGATAGATAGATAGATAGATAGGAGATAGATATGAGATAGATAGATAGATAGATAGATAGATAGATAGGAGATAGATAGATAGATAGATAGATAGATAGATAGGAGATAGATAGATAGATAGATAGATAGATAGATAGATAGATAGATAGATAGATAGGAGATAGATAGATAGATAGGAGATAGATAGGAGATAGATAGGAGATAGATAGATAGATAGATAGGAGATAGATAGATAGATAGATATGAGATAGATAGATAGATAGATAGGAGATAGATAGGAGATAGATAGATAGATAGATAGATAGATAGATAGATAGATACAAAAAGAAAGTCCAAGCAGCACAAACCTTCAGAGAAAAAGAAAAAGAAAATTGGGTGCAGGCAACCTAGGACCGGGCCTCAGGTCCTCCAGTAATAGTATAAAGAAAGCGGGCAGCACTCCGTTGTAGATAAAAGTAAAAAAGTGTCTTTATTCCATAGTGAGCAACTGTGACAGCGACGTTTCGGCTCTGCAAGAGCCTTTCTCAAGCCATTCAAACAGTGAAATGGTGGCCATATTTAAATACAACAGGTGATCACATGACAAATTGGGATACTCCCACCATTTTTGTATAACTGTGATATAATGCATATTACATAGTCAAATTACATATCGTGAACATTAAACATAGTGCACAATGTAAAATACATGTATATGTATGTGATAGACATTAAAATTGTGTTATATATAACAAACAGCTTTATTAGTGACACAGATTAGTCCAGCCATTGGTCTTGTCTGTGTAAAGGTGCTCAAGTGCTTCTGTGTTGACAGCAATGCTTCCCAGTTGTTTCCACGTGTCGACCTTCCCTGATCAGCAACAATGTACTCCGATACATGTAAAAAAAATTTCTTTGAAAAAATTTTTTTGAAAAAAAATTTTTTTTGAAAAAAGGAAAAAAGGAAGAAAAATGCTACATGGAACGCAAGCTGAGCGCCAAAATGTGCGCATAAAAAATATGTCGCACGGTGGGACACACACTATGCGCCTGGTTCTGCGCATGTGTATTATGCCCCAGCAAGAGCGTCTGGTGCTATAGAAACCAAAAATGAAAATTTATCAGATAAAACATAGATGATTCTGGAATGCAATATTCATGCAATTTACATAAAGGAAAAGTCCACGATGTGTCAGCCATAAATCAGGACCAATTGGCTGTGATAACAACCATGTTGGATGCACGTTGATATTGATTCACCAACGATTGTATAACTCGCAAATATAAGGGACGACCTTGCTGAATATACCCCTAATAATAAACGGGGCAGACGGCATCATCAATCCCCTAAGTTTTTGACTGTACTTGTATAAAAGACAGTGTGGTCCCTGGCTAGACACACCAACCGTAACCCATGAAAGAACAACAATATACAAAATATAAGGGAATGGATGGAAATACGTTTACCATAGCACTTGACAATTGCATGAACGGCGCATCAATTTGCGCTCTTGAAGCACCAAATGACAAAAGAATATTTTGGGAGTTGTGTAGGGAGGCTTCCACGAGGAGACATCTGGGATAGGCTCATATTCTAAAAGAAAAAAAAAAAAAAAAAAAAAAAAAAGACATATAATGTCAAAATTATTATATCACAGAAAGTTACTCATTGCTACTCTGATGATGGACTATACAAAAGGAACTACAGCTGGATCAACAGGATCATAGGGACCAAAGTTTAAAATCCACATTGAGACCCTGTGGTCTCAGTGTGTCAAGGGTATAGATCCAATGTAACTCACGCTTTTTTAGAATAGCTACTCTATCACCACCACGTATAGGAGGTGGCACGTGATCAATGAGACGGAAACTGAGATGTTTCTCTAGATGTCCAGCTTCTGAAAAGTGTTTCGATATCGGGAGATCTTTGCGGTTGGATCGTATCGTATATCTGTGTTGGTTGAGGCGCGTCTTAAATTCAAGTGTCGTTTCTCCCACATATAATAGCCCACATCCATTTATTACGCTTGGTAAGTTCTTGTTCAGATTTGCCAGTTTTCACATGCGTCTGAACCGTAGCAAAAAAACGTTATACTCGACTTCAATTCGATTTTGACCACAGATGAGTATAACGTTTTTTTGCTACGGTTCAGACGCATGTGAAAACTGGCAAATCTGAACAAGAACTTACCAAGCGTAATAAATGGATGTGGGCTATTATATGTGGGAGAAACGACACTTGAATTTAAGACGCGCCTCAACCAACACAGATATACGATACGATCCAACCGCAAAGATCTCCCGATATCGAAACACTTTTCAGAAGCTGGACATCTAGAGAAACATCTCAGTTTCCGTCTCATTGATCACGTGCCACCTCCTATACGTGGTGGTGATAGAGTAGCTATTCTAAAAAAGCGTGAGTTACATTGGATCTATACCCTTGACACACTGAGACCATAGGGTCTCAATGTGGATTTTAAACTTTGGTCCCTATGATCCTGTTGATCCAGCTGTAGTTCCTTTTGTATAGTCCATCATCAGAGTAGCAATGAGTAACTTTCTGTGATATAATAATTTTGACATTATATGTCTTTTTTTTTTTTTTTCTTTTAGAATATGAGCCTATCCCAGATGTCTCCTCGTGGAAGCCTCCCTACACAACTCCCAAAATATTCTTTTGTCATTTGGTGCTTCAAGAGCGCAAATTGATGCGCCGTTCATGCAATTGTCAAGTGCTATGGTAAACGTATTTCCATCCATTCCCTTATATTTTGTATATTGTTGTTCTTTCATGGGTTACGGTTGGTGTGTCTAGCCAGGGACCACACTGTCTTTTATACAAGTACAGTCAAAAACTTAGGGGATTGATGATGCCGTCTGCCCCGTTTATTATTAGGGGTATATTCAGCAAGGTCGTCCCTTATATTTGCGAGTTATACAATCGTTGGTGAATCAATATCAACGTGCATCCAACATGGTTGTTATCACAGCCAATTGGTCCTGATTTATGGCTGACACATCGTGGACTTTTCCTTTATGTAAATTGCATGAATATTGCATTCCAGAATCATCTATGTTTTATCTGATAAATTTTCATTTTTGGTTTCTATAGCACCAGACGCTCTTGCTGGGGCATAATACACATGCGCAGAACCAGGCGCATAGTGTGTGTCCCACCGTGCGACATATTTTTTATGCGCACATTTTGGCGCTCAGCTTGCGTTCCATGTAGCATTTTTCTTCCTTTTTTCCTTTTTTCAAAAAAAATTTTTTTTCAAAAAAATTTTTTCAAAGAAATTTTTTTTACATGTATCGGAGTACATTGTTGCTGATCAGGGAAGGTCGACACGTGGAAACAACTGGGAAGCATTGCTGTCAACACAGAAGCACTTGAGCACCTTTACACAGACAAGACCAATGGCTGGACTAATCTGTGTCACTAATAAAGCTGTTTGTTATATATAACACAATTTTAATGTCTATCACATACATATACATGTATTTTACATTGTGCACTATGTTTAATGTTCACGATATGTAATTTGACTATGTAATATGCATTATATCACAGTTATACAAAAATGGTGGGAGTATCCCAATTTGTCATGTGATCACCTGTTGTATTTAAATATGGCCACCATTTCACTGTTTGAATGGCTTGAGAAAGGCTCTTGCAGAGCCGAAACGTCGCTGTCACAGTTGCTCACTATGGAATAAAGACACTTTTTTACTTTTATCTACAACGGAGTGCTGCCCGCTTTCTTTATACTAGATAGATAGATAGATAGATAGATAGATAGATAGATAGATAGATAGATAGGAGATAGATAGATAGATAGATAGATAGATAGATAGATAGATAGATAGGAGACAGATAGATAAATAAATAGGAGATAGATAAATAGATAGATAGATGATAGATAAATAGATAGTTATATAGATAGTGTATACAATGTATAAAGATAATGTAAATGGTAAACTCCACTTATACTTGGCCACTGTCCATAAACATCCAGAAGGAAAATCTTATGTATTCCAGCAAAGCAAGAAAAGAGGGTGCATCCAATGATATAGATGGTCCAAAGAAAAAGACACAATAGATTCTGCCTGGTCATAATTTATTTCAGCCTGAAGAGCTTTCTGCACAGTGCACCGCGGCCCCTCCCCTCTGCTAAGAGTAGGAGATTATCAGGGTTTTGGTTGGCCGCTTACAGCAGTCACTCAGAGCAGAGGGGAGGGTCGTGGAAAAGTTCATTGCAAAGAGCAGAAAGCTCTTCAGTCTGAAAGACCTTCCCAGAGCATTTAAAGGAGCTGTAAACCTGGATTTACAGTTCACTTTTCACAGCTCTGCTGGTGTTTACTACACACACAAACGTTACACCGAAGGGCCTATGCCAAGCACTGCCTGCAGTTTATTGTGTTCAAAACTGATGGTAGATTCCCTTTAAGGATGACGAATACTGGGGCAGATTTACTTACCCGGCCCATTCGCGATCCAGCGGCACGTTCTCTGAACAGGATTCGGGTCCGGAGGGGATTTATGAAGGTAGTTCCTCCGCCGTCCACCAGGTGGCGCTGCTGTGCTGAAAATCATCTGAACGCGCCGGAATACTCCGAGCTGGACCAGGTGAAGGTAAGCGCTTCCCAAGCGACACATTTTCGGTTTTTAAATGCGGCGGTTTTTCCGAATCTGTCAGGTTTTCGTTCGGCCACGCCCCCCGATTTCCGTCGCGTGCATGCCAGCGCCGATGCGCCACAATTCGATCGCGTACGCCAAAATCCCGGGGCAATTCAGGTACAATCGGCGCAAATCGGAAATATTCGGGCAACACGTCGGGAAAACGCGAATCGGGCCCTTAGTAAATGACCCCCAATGTTTTCAATGTGCTGCCCCCTGTGGACACTAAAGAATATAACATGTGACTCCTGAAGCACCAGATTTGCTTTGTGTAAGTAAAAAATACAATTGTCCAGCGATGGAGGAAAATTATGTGAAGGACAATGGCGGCTCGGTGCAGGTTACAGTATTATAGAGTCTATTCCCTGTAGCGTACAAGGGAGGGGGATGTAATACACAGCCAGAGCTGACAGTCACCTGATTCCCCAAATCCGCCCCTGTGCCAGTGAATAGAGAGGGATCCCCACCCAGACGCTATTCATCAGCCTGGCTCCATGTAAGTACTATAGTCTCCTCAATGCTACATGTATCATGTATATACACAATGCTCCATGTATCTGTACAACACAGGATCACAGAGTATTTTCTGATCAAAGTTTTTGTGGAATGATGACCGCACCCCTGTGGGCACCTCTCTTATCTCTACACACTGGTGACCCTACACAGACACTGTATTAACCCTACTAGCGGGATATCTAGAAGTATGATATGCTTTCTGGGGCAACAAGAGCAAATTTTAAAAATTTTTTTTATCCCATTTATTCCTGTTTATGTATTTTTTTTGTAGTTTTCTTTTAACTTTGTAGCTAGGAAATAAAATATTAAGTATAGGAAAACAATCAGCAAGTTGTATTATAGAAAGAACACATGAAGAAACCATTGTCAGGCCGCGCGCTATGGCGCAAAGCTAAAAATCGAAATAAAAAATTGCTAATCGCTATCGGTGGGGAATAAAAAGAGAATTTATGACTTATATACAACCTGCAGGTTACTTTCTGTGGGACATAAAAATGGGGTAACAATCAGCAAGTTGTTCCTTCTGCCGTACGGCAAAGATCCACCGGCTCCTCACTTTATGCAGTAACCAAACTTTGCAAACAAGCAGCAAGTTACTATCAGTGCAGTATAGTATAAAAGATGTAGAGACAATCAGCAAAGTCCTCTAGAGAAGAATAAAACACTATGGAAACAATCAGCAGGATGCTCACTGGCAGCAGATTCTTATGTCACCCATTAGGACCTACCCTAAGTTTCTGATATCATCTGTGGAAAACTGCTTGTAGTCTTTCAGGTGTTGTGGATGCATTGGGGCTTATTTACTAAGGGTCCCGTGGCTGCGTTTCCGTCTGGTTTTCCGACGTTTTCAAGGTCCGCACCGCTGGGACAGGGATTTAGATTGGAATTGTGGCGTACACGATCGGATTTTGGCGCATTGGTGCCGGCTTTCATGCGACAGAAATCGGGGAGCGGGCCGCCGGACAATCCGTCCGATTTGGAAAGAGCACGGGATTCAACTTTAAAATTGTGTCCTATCCAATGCACTTACATGCACCAGGAAGAAGATGGTGTACTCCGGCGGACCTGAGCGGGGAAGCGACACATGCAAGAAATCGGGCGCACAATGTTAGTGAACGCGGCACAGTACATTCTCGGATCGGGAAACGCGCAGGACCGGGTAAGTAAATGTGCCTGTTGGTTTTCCCCTTTCAACAGGGATGTTGACTTTACTGCGACATGGTCTCACGAAGCTGCCCCTTAGAGTAGTCCCTGTGTAGATGGCACAGGCACTGGGTGGTCAAGAAATGCATCATGGGGTTAGGCAAGGAATAGTCAATAGTCAAGCCGAGGTCAATGAATGTTCTATTGGACTGAAGGGAACCTGTCATGAAGACTTAGACTCATAAGCTGTCACCAGCTTGTCATGGAGGAAGAAGAGGGTCCTACTCAGGTGTCCCCTTCTGCATAATGATCTATAGTTGAATCAGTGCTTCATCATAAATGACCATAACCTGCCGCCACCATGACTTATCATGTCATGTCCATCTACCTGGACTACGGGACATCAAGTCAGGAGAGGACAACCCAGTATGACTTTATGCTGCCCCATGACTCCTTATACATAACTTGATTTAGTATCCTACTTTATAACAGGTTGGTGGTAAATTGTTGGTCTAAATCCTTAAGGAGGACAGCACAGAGCTGTGGTCAAGACTCACTAGCATTCTCATAGGGGAACGGCAAGTCAGGACAAGTTATAGGTGCATAGATCAATAATCACATTCCTTCAATTCTTGGTCCACCCATATAGATAAGTACCTGCGGAGACATTGTGAGCTGCTCATGATGTCCTACATAATACTTGCTAGAGTAGTACATTGCCATTCAGCAGGAGGAAGTGAAAGTGATAATGTCCCTGAGGACTGTAACATTGCGGTGTATTGGTGTATTACAGGCGGAGGGCGGTATGTAAAGGTATGTTTGTCATCCTGGATGGAGCCTTTCTGCCAACCAGCGCTTCAGCTACTTCCACATTCTTTGACATTTTTCCATTGAAGAGCAAAGGGCTGTCCACTCCCATCGTTCCTCGCTACGGGACAGGCTCTGTGCTTGTTTAAGAACAGCCAAAACCAGTTATTCACTTTCAATAAAAAGTCAGATCCTGGGCTGCTGCAAACTTCTGCCTGAACACCACCAGGAATCTTCACTAAAAAACCTTGTGTATATTCCAGACTGAACCTTGAGGAGCAATGACGTTGACTCAAGAAATCCTAAGTTCTCTCCACCTGGCAGATAAGGTGAGTCATCATGAGATTTAGAGACACATTTCGACTCTACTTCTAAGGTCACGGAAGGCAACGGAGACCTCTGTTGGAGAATGAGCTGCCACAATTTCTGATTCTGATTGGAGATATGTTTTGGCACCGGGGTCTACAGAGATGTCAGACTCTACTCATAGTGTAGAACCAGGGTGGGCCATTGGGGACATGCACCAGAAGATGAGATCTCCTTCACCTCAGTATATTTTATTGCTGGCCATCAGGGCAGTGCTGGAGGTCATAGTAGGGCTTGTCCTTCTTGATAAACAAGTGGTCACAAGTGGTCAATCTTCTCCAGCAGGTAGAGCAGGTCTGTCTAGAAAAGAAATGACCAGGGGTCTGTCAGTTGGGTTGATAATCTTGTTGATAGTCCCACTACTTTGATGGTGTGAGGGGGTTTCTTTGGCTATTGTCATGATGGATATTCCAAGCCTTATCTGCTTAGTATCTGAGATACTTTGCACCAGTTTCTATAATCTGGGGATTACTGTATGAAAAACTGACTTTAGGATACTGAAGAAAGGTCAACTTGGGTGGGCAGAACATACAACTTGTTGATAATAATGGACAAGCCACCAAGCGTTGATCATGTAGGGTTGGATTTTTATCCTGAAGTTGGCTATATCTTCCTCCAAAGTGAGTCTTTGACATGATTGACATAAAGTTTTGTTTGATTTTGGAAAGCCCGGGATCCTGCTTTATCAACCAAATGCATAAAAAGTGCCTTGTAGAGTGGAGAATCTCAAAGGTTCCCTACAAACCTTCTTAAACCCTTCAGAAGGCCACACAAGGATTAGGTTTTATTGGGTTTTCTTCGTCAAAGTCTAGAGAGAGCCCATCTTTCATCGGAGTCTTCCATCCATAGAGTCTAAAACTAAGAAATAACATGACATTTAGGTCTTCAGTTTCATTCATTTCATTGTAGAGAGACTGAATATGTGACCTTCTGCCTGAAGTGAAAGGCCCATCCTTGAATTCCAGTGAGCAGATACCACATATCTTATGGCTTTATACTATTTTAGTTTGTATACATACTTCCATCAGATGTATGAGCAGCAGATCATCTGGGTCCCATTGATATAGTGTGAATCCTCTAAGATTTTGTATATTTAGTTTCACTATTGATATATTTTTAATGGGAATGGATGTGGTTTGGGATAAGATATAGAATATTTGGCCACAGGAGCTCCAAAACATTATGGACCTGCAGCAGGGGCTCCATGGATGGACCTCATTATAAGAACATGGTGTCATGTGGCAGTTTTTATACAGACGGTCCCCTACTTAAGGACACCCAACTTACAGACGACCCCTAGTTACAGACAGACCCCTATGACCTCTGGTGACCTCTCTGGATGTTGCTTTAGTCCCAGATTGCAATGATCAGCTGTAAAGTGTCTGTAATGAAGCTTTATTGATAATCCTTGGTCCCAGTACAGCAAAAAATGTTTAAACTCCAATTGTCACTGGGGCAATTTTTTTTTCTGGATCTACAATAATAAAATATATAGTTTTGACTTGCATACAAATTCAACTTAAGAACAAACCTCCGGAGCCTATCTTGCACATAACCCATGGACTGCCCGTACTTAAATCTACTTTATTACAAAATATTTCTTAATGTTGAGGTGATTTTTTAATGTCCGTTCCCTAGACTGGTATATACCATTCATTATCCCACTCCGGGAATGGGGTATTACCTGTTGTCTGTCGTGCTGTACTTGTTCTTGCTCAGTTTTGTCAATGAAACTGTCACTAATAATAGTCGCACACAATCCTAGCTCTTCCAGTAAGCAATGTCATCCACATTCTTTTCTATTCTTATTTCACAATTTGCTCATTTGTTCATCCTGAGCACCCTGGTTCATGCCTAGAAGGACATAGCTGTACTTGACAATGAGAAGCCACTAATGTTGGCCTGTGAGAGCGTGTCTTTGGCCCATTCCAAAGTGGATTTTGTTATAGTAAGCGAGAGAATAGAGGCTACAAGGAGACCCACATGTCAGATGGAGAAGGTTTTGAGCCATGAGATAGTGGCCCTCGCTGCAAAGAGCTATCCTTAGAAATAGGATTTAGACCCTAACCAGCGGTCCGGTTTAAGTCTTCCTAGAATGTAACAAGTTCATCAGTTATCTTCAGTTCCTCTGTAAAAATGTTCCGGCCTTAGGCTGCATGTACACGACCGTATGGGAGACGTATGTATGGCATAGATGGCAACGGCCGCACGGAGCGATAGGATGCTGCACAGGTGTGGCACCGTACCGCTTCATACACGGGAAAAAGATAGGACATGTCCTATCTGCCCGTACAAAGTGCATTGCTATGGAGAGGGGGGTCACTCCCATTTTGCAACCCCCCCCCCCATACGGCCTCATACTGTATAATTTCAACTTTGTGGCCCCCATACTGTTTATACTGCTTATAATTCCCCCTTTCCTTTACCTCCCCCCATTACTAATTCATCCTTTTATTATCCTCATATAATGCCCCCCCCCCCATTTTCTCAAAAACAAAACAACTAATACTTACCTCCCCTGGTTTCCGTGTAGCACTTGTGCTTCCTCTCCTTCTCTAAGCAATTCTCAACAGAGCTGGCACCGTGACATCATCACCCCCGAGGATGTAGATAGAGTTCATTTGAGGACTGTCCTTCCGCTACCCAGGACAGTGGGACAGACCCCGAAATCTAGGACTGTCCTGCTAAATCCGGGATGGCTGAGAAGTGTGCAGGAGGCTTTGAGGAGCTTTTTGATGGGGCCTGTATACTCCATATATCAAATATACCAAATATCATACTATATATGGTATATAGGGAGAGGGAACACTAAAGTCATACAGGATTTGCTGTCCTTGGTAAAACAAAAAGGGGCTCTAATGAGAGGTGTAGATTGTAGTCTCTGTCTTTTTGCAAAAATATTATATTTGGGTGGGATTTAGATGCTATGGACCCCTCTCTTCAGTATGAGGATTGTACTTAGTGGGGGGGCTTATGTTGTTTTTTCTGCTCCTTCTGATAAATTATTCACAGCGCCCCCCGGAGGAGCACCTGACGCCTTTTCACATCCGTCATTGTGTATATTTATCCTTTTCACGTCCGTAATAATTGTATTATGTGTCACAAAGCAGCAGTAAGCGAGGAGACAATGGCAGCTATTCCTGTCCCACCAGGAAACAGATTGTCCGTATCATTCTCAGCGCACAGAGCTTTATTAATACAGACCTGGTTGTACGGTCGCCGCCTGCAGAGCCGGGGCTTCCTCAGCATTGTGATACGTCTTAGTTACAGATCTGAAAAATTCAATCTAACTCAAACCTTTATGTCCCATAATTAAACACCTTTGTCCTGTGCCCTGTTGGTTCAGATGGGGACGTCGGTGCCTCTGATGGGTGAAAGGTCAATATGGCAGGTGACCTTTCCAGCGACACTATAACTCCCAATGTGGTTATCAACTACACCTTTTAGTAGCCATTGGGGGTCATTTACTAAGGACCCGATTCGCGTTTTCCCGACGTGTTACCCGAATATTTCCGTTTTGCGGCGATTTTCCCTGTATTGCCCCGGGATTTTGGCGCACACGATCGGGTTGTGGCGCATCGGCACCAGCATGCACGCGACAGAAATCGTTTACTCATTTACTCAGGGTCCGCGTCCCGCACGATTTCCGATGTGTGCCACATATAGAAGGGTTTTTTGGCACACGCGATCGGATTTTGGCGCATCGGCGTCGGCTTTCAGGCGTCAGAAATCGGGGATTCAACATTCAAATTTGTGTCGCAAGCCAAGCACTTACATGCACCAAGAAGAAGAAAGTGAACTCCGGTGGACCTGAGCGGGGAAGCGACACATGCAGGATATCGGGCGCACGATCTACGTGCATCGTGGCACAGTGCAGGATCGTCGGGGAACACACCTCGGACAGCTAAGTAAATGTGCCCCGATGTTCCAGAAAACTGATTTAACTTGAGGCTACACCCTTTAATCCCTGTGTAGATATCCACCAGGTACCTACCTCGAGTATCAATTTAGTATCAATTTAGTTGCAGCTGAAGACATATGAATGTGTGACACCAAAGGGAGAGGCAGAGATATAGACAGAGAACAGGCCAAGGTCAGGTAATTTTTGTAGGGACACAAGGAGACTAAGGAACATTTCTTGTGGAATTGATGGAGAATGCAGGACATGTGCTGGCTCTTTGAGAAGATGGCAGGGCACGATCTAGCACTCGGACCAGTGACTACATGGTGGGGATGGAGCATATGTACCCAGAATCCTCCCCTTTAAGCAGTCAATGTTAAAATGAATTATTTTCCATCTTTAAACCTATATGTTTATACACCTCAGCCCCCCCGAGAACTAATCCACGTCTTTTCTGACATCTCCTCCAGCTTTCCGCTTGGGATACACTCGGCACCATAAAACCTTTTAAGAATTTTGATCCAGAGTCCGATGTGGACAGAATTAATGAAATACTGACTGAGAAAGGTAAGTTATAGACTTTCATATAAATGTCTTAATACGACCATGAACTACCTGTACCATTCCATTTTAGTACCTAGAACATGTTTAATTATTAATGCGCCCCCCATATTAGTAACCATCACAGTGCCCCCTATAAAAGTACCCTTCACAATACTTCATGTTACTTCATCATAGTACCCTTCACTGTTCCCCCTATACCAGTACTCTTCACAATACCTCCTATCATAGTACCCTTCACTGTTCCCCCTCACCAGTACTCTTCATGGTGCCCCCTATATCAGTACCCTTCACAGTGCCCCCTATATCAGTTCCCTTTCAAGTGCTCCCTATACCTGTATCCTTTATAGTACCCCCGTTACCAGTACCCTTAATAGCACCCCCTATGCCACCACCCTTCACAGTGCCCCCTATATCAGTACTCTTCACAATTCCCACCATTATAATAGTACCTTCACAGTGCCCCCTATATTAGTACCCTTTATAGTAACCCCCCATACCAGTACCCTTAGAAAAAGCCCCTTTTGCCACTACCCTTCACAGTGCCCCCTTTCCATAACATGTATATAAGTCATTCCCATCCTGTTTCTTGGCAGGTAACGTGCAAACCATCATCGACATAGTGACCAATCTCAACAATGACCAGAGACAAAAGGTGGCCCAACTATACAAGGCAGCACTGGAGCAGGTAACAAGGAGCTGTACTCATATTTATTATTATATCAAATCTTGTGAACAAGAATGGGGAATAACAAGAATTTTAATTCATAATCCAATAATCCAATAACTGGTATATTGGAAGGGCCTAAAGGGCTTCTCAGTTCCCACATTAACACCAACCCCTAGATTTACCTAATGCAAAATAATAGCTATTGTATTGTGGGGACAGCGTTACCCTCGATACCCGAGTGCCATTACCAGTGATATGGGTGAGTTTCACTTATCATAGGTTTAACTATAGGGAAGACCTTGGGTCATTTTTTTATATACATATGTATTGTTGTACTTCTTTTTACTTATGATGCCGTTCACTAAACCCTATACCAGGCCGATTAGAGATCGTTCTATGTTACTTCTGCACCTTTTTTTACCGCTCATTGTTTTAATGATGTGTTTAATAAACATAATTCATAAAGTTTATTACATTAAAGTATTGTCCCTTGGTTTAATTTTCCCATTTCTGGGATACAATAGATATTACTAGATATTTATTATATTATATCTTATATAAACATTAAATAAAAGTATTGAAAACTACCAAAGAAATACACTACCTAATATAATGATGAAATCAAGGCAGCAGAAAGTAGAGCAGAAAACCACTGGAGAGGGAACCACAAGGGTAGTCCAACAGTATAAGAGTAGCCTAACATAATAAGGGTGGTCCAATGTTACTTGGGTGGTCCGACAATGCAAGAGTCATCTAACGTTATAAGAGTGGTCCAAATATTACAAGGGTAGTCCAACACTACATGGGTGGTCCAACATTATAAGGGTAGTCCGACATTACAAGAGTCATCCAAAGTTATAAGAGTGGTCCAAATATTGCAAGGGTAGTCCAACACTATAAGGGTGGTCCAACATTACAAGAGTGGTCCAAATATTACAAGGGTAGTCCAACACTATAAGGGTGGTCCAACATTACAAGAGTTGTCTAACATTACATTTGTGGTCTAACATTACAAAAGTCATCCAACATTACAAGGGTGGTCCAACATTACAAGAGTCATCCAACATTACAAGGGTGGTCCAACATTACAAGAGTCATCCAACATTACAAGGGTGGTCCAACATTACAAGAGTCATCCAACATTACAAGGGTGGTCCAACATTACAAGAGTCATCCAACATTACAAGGGTGGTCCAACATTACAAGAGTCATCCAACATTACAAGGGTGGTCCAACATTACAAGAGTCATCCAACATTACAAGGGTGGTCCAACATTACAAGAGTCATCCAACATTACAAGGGTGGTCCAACATTACAAGAGTCATCCAACATTACAAGGGTGGTCCAATATTACTAGAGTCATCCAACATTACAAGGGTGGTCCAACATTACAAGAGTCATTCAACATTACAAGGGTGGTCCAATATTACTAGAGTCATCCAACATTACAAGGGTGGTCCAACATTGCAAGAGTCATCCAACATTACAAGGGTGGTCCAATATTACTCGGTTTCCGACTACAATGATGGTCCAATATTACAATGGGGGTTTCAAGTAAAATCAATGCTGCCACTTATGTTTTTCTCAGCTAGACTTGTATACCTTACTACGGAGATAACATAACTTCAAAAACACAAGACCGCTAAAGCCATTCACTGGTCTCATCGGTTCTCCTACTAAACACTGGACTACTTGATAAAAGGGTCTGAGATAAAGATGGTGGCCCCAGATATCAGGCACTTGGACTTGAGCATCTGAACCTCTAGATACCAGGAAGGAGATTACTGACCACCGGACTATCATGGAAGATGAATGTTTCATTGACTAGCTTGGTGTGGGCATAGGGCACATTTTGCTTTAAGAGCCACCATGTCCTATACTGCAATGTACACCAAGCACAAGTCACACAAGTGTAAAAAAAAAATGTAATATTAAAAATAATATTTGATGTGCATCTTAATCCTTGTAGGACTTGGTGGAAGACATGAAAAAAGCTCTCTCAGGAGATCTTGAGAAGGTCATAGTTGGGCTCCTGAAGACTCCTGCAGCCTTTGATGCCCAAGAACTTAAATCAGCGATGAAGGTGAGAAGATCAGCTATGAATGATCTAATCCAACATAATTGAGGACTATGTTAGAAGTTTCTTTAAGGATTAGGTTGGGTCTTCATCATGACCATGTGGTGGAAGTAAGCTGCTGCTAGATGCCTCTTCTTTGAGAACAAAGGATTGGGAATGTTGGTCATTTGGCATCTCTTACACGACATGTCTCATGAAAAAGGGGTAGGATACCCCCACACACATTAGATTTGGTATGTTCCACCGACATTCACCCAATGTGTATGACGTTTCTATAGTACTGAGGACCTCACAGGGTGGTTGCATCAATATTGGCATCCCAATGATGAACTAAGAAAGGTCCAGAGGGATTCCCATAATTCTATCTTCTAATGCAGGGTTTAGGTACCGATGAAGCAACATTGACGGAAATCCTGTCCACAAGATCCAATGATCAGCTCAGAGAAATTCGGACATGTTACACGCAAGGTAAGTAGACAATACAAAGTTCAGCCTCGTAAATTATAATGTTTTCTTAAAGGCAATGGTATTTTGAAAAAAAAACTTACGGGAGGCGGTTCGTTCGCGAAGTGATGGGATTATAGAGCTTCCCTCTGATACCTGAATGTAGCAGAGGAGCTGTACATAGATAATATTGATGTGTATAATATTACTATGATGCCTAATCTAGGCCTCAGCCTAATGTAGTACAGTATAGATGTCACTGACTCAGAATGAGATAACTCTGCTCATTCTGTCCCAGTCTATAAATGTCTGATGGGAGTATAAGACCTCCCTCAGATGCCTGATGGTAGCACAGACCTTATCGATGTGTATAATATTACTATGATGCCTAATCTAGGCCTCAGCCTAATGTAGTACAGTATAGATGTCATTGACTCAGAATGAGATAACTCTGCTCATTCTGTCCCAGTCTATAAATGTCTACAGGAAGTGATGGGAGTATAAGACCTCTCTCAGATGCCTGACGGTAGCACAGACCTTATGGAAGTGTATAATATTACTATGATGCCTAATCTAGGCCTCAGCATAATGTAGTACAGTGAAGCTGTCAATGACTCAGAATGAGATGACTCTGCTCATTCTGTCCCACTATATAAATGTATACAGGAAGTTATGGATGTGTAGCACCCTTCAGATCCCTGAAGGTAGTTCAGTGGAGCTGTCATTGACAGAGAATGAGATAACTCTGCTCATTCTGTCCCAGTCTATAAATGTCTACAGGAAGTGATGGGAGTATAGGACCTCCCTCAGCTGCCTGATGGTAGCACAGAATGAGATTTCTCTGCTCATTCTGTCCCTGTCTATAAATGTCTGATGGGAGTATAAGACCTCCCTCAGTTGCCTGATGGTAGCTTAGACCTTATCGATGTGTATAATATTACAATGATGCCTAATCTAGGCCTCAGCCTCATGTAGTACAGTATAGCTGTCATTGACTCAGAATGAGAGGACTCTGCTCATTCTGTCCCACTATATAAATGTCTAAAGGAAGTGATGGATATAAAGATGCCTGGAGGTAGTACTGTGGAGCTGTCATTGACTTAGAATGAGATAACTCTGCTCATTCTGTCCCAGTCTATAAATGTTTTCAGTAAATAATAGGAGTTTAGCCCCCTCCCTCAGATTTCTGAAGGTAGCAGAGGGGCTGTACACAGACCTTATTGAGGTATATGATATAACTATGATGCCTAATCTAGTATAGCCTCATCTAGTATAGATGTCATTGACTTAGAATGAGATGACTCTGCTTATTCTGTCCCAGTCTACAAATCTCTACAAAAAAGTTTAACTCCCATTCCTCAGGTGCCTGAAGGTAGCAGATGGGCTGTACACAGACTTGTATTGATGTATAAAAAATTACTGATACCTACTTTAGGCCTCAACCTCATGTAATAGAGAGGATCTGTCATTGATTTTGAATGAGATGACTCTGCTCGTCTGTCCCAGTCTATGCTGCAGAGCTGATAACAGAATTAATATCCAAGATAATACATAAATAATGTGACATATGATGAGAAATTCATATTTTTGCTGAATATAATGGAAGATATCAGATCTTTTCAATGTTGTCAAAATGTAGCAACTCTTGTAGGCTTCAGGACTACACGTGTTAATATCTATAGCACCTACACTCCCCATTTTGGCTGTTGAGGTTGAGGCTAAAACCTCTTATTTTGTATCCAAAACAGAATATAAAGTCGAGCTGGAAAAGAATATAACTTCAGACACCAGTGAGCCGTTCACCGGACTCCTCCTAGCACTGGCCAAGGTGACAATACACACAGAGCAGTTATCAATGTCCTTACTGTATATGAGAATATTACTAATAATATATGTGTCCATTCCAGGGCAAGAGAGAAAGGGATTCTGGGATAATTGACTACGGCCTCATTGAGCAGGAGTCAAAGGTTGTATCCGACTTTGTATAGTTACAATGCTCCACCTAGTGGTAGAAATTGGTACAGGCTCATTTATTTAAAGGACATCTACCACCAGGATGAAGGATTGTAAACTAAGCACACTGACATACTGGTGTGTGCCCCGTCTGGTGGGATCTGCTCTTCTTTAAGCTACCTATGCCCTAGTTTTTAAGAAAAAGGCTTTAAAAATCATGCAAATTAGCCCGAGGGGCTCCAATTAACACCTATGGAGCCCAGAGCCCCCCAGGCTAATTTGCATAATTTTTAAACCCTTAAGAAAAAAAAATAGGGCATACGAAGCTAAAATATGAGCAGATCCTGCCAGAGGGGGGCACACACCAGTATGTCAGTGTGCTTGGTTTACAATCCTTTATCCTGGTGGTAGATGTCCTTTAAAGGAGAATTCCACCTTTAATTGATGCATTTGATATTTGGATCAGATGCTGAGTGAACTCGGACCCAAGAACACACCCAACAGCGCCCATTGGATCAGTATTCTGACAGAACGCAACCATGGACACCTTAGGAGAGGTACGGTCCTAAAAATGGCTGCCTTGAAGGCATAATGATACAAGACATTGCTCACTTTCCTCACATTCACTATATCTAATCTTAGTGTTTGATCAGTTCAATAAATCGACATCGGTGGATATAGAGGAACATATAAAGAAGAATTTTAAAGGCGACTTCCAAAAAGGTCTATTGACATTAGGTAAGTTTAGAGTCACAACCCTACTAAGCTGTACACCATAGTTTCCCAGACTAAAGATATTCCAGGGGAAAGTACCACCCCCCTGATTAGTTTTTTTGGAAGTACAGCTCCATTTTCTGTATAGTGGTTGGTTTGGGTAACTGCATCTCAATTGCCATTGCAATTATTGGGAGCAGAGCTGTAGTGACACAACCCTGCCACTACACTAAAAAGGGATCTGGACTTCAGTCACCTTCCCATGCTGCTTTTCTGCTGCCAGGATTGGCTGATCAATCGTGGTCCCATGTGTCAGACCCCCAGTAATCTGATATAAAAGACCAAACCTATGGATAGAAAATCAGTATTAATAAACTGCAAAACCCCTTTAAAGGGAATCTGTCATCAGGTTTTACCCCACTAAACTACTACCCCCTCAGGTAGGGGATCTAATGTCCATTCTAGAATTCCCTCTTTCATGTGAAATGTCACCTCTTTACCTATAAAAAAATCTCAACCATCAGGCAAATATGACTCGTTTCACCTCATTTTCACATGAGATGAGTCAAGTTTAGTGGTTGCAGGGGGTGTGTCACATCAGAAGCCTCCTATCTTCTGTTCTATAGCACCTACAAACATGCTTTTTGTGACATATTAAAGATAAGAATCTTGTCTTTCAGAACACATCCTATGGCTTTGTGATCTGCAGAACCAGGGATACCTGCAGCTAAAGATGTAGTTGGAAATGCAAGTTGCAGATAAAGATCCAGTTCTATAGTTGCCTGTTTGTCCATTTCTGTAGATCACAGAAAAATAAGCTTGATGGTATCTGAAAGATGAGATTTATATCTTTAATATGACTAAAAAATGTTTCGGGGTGCTATAGAACAAAAGATAGGGGACATCTGAGCTGACACTACCCCTGTAACCAGTAAAATTGACTAATCTCATGTGAAAATAGGGTGAGAAGAGTCATATGTGCCTGAATTTGAGGGAAGATATTTTATAGGTAAATGGGTGAAATTTCATATAAAAGAGGGAATATTAGAAAGGACATTTCATCCCCTACCTGTGGGGGGTAGTAGTTTAGTGGAGTAAAATCTGGTGATAGGTTTCCTTTAAGGGGATTTAAGGAAAAAAACTTCTATCATTGTTCAAATCTCATTAATTCAAGTTCACTGTTTGCTGTCAGTGGATGGGAATATTTAATAGTATATGTTAAGAGGCTGACAATACATCTGAAGTCTTCGCTATTACACAGCGGAGGGTTTGTTACAGGGTGTAACAGATTCCTGCGGATGCGTTGCAGGAATATGATCAGGACCGGTTGGCAGCAAATGGTTCTAACAACTAAAAGCAAGCAGAGATCTTGAAAGAGTTGATGAATAAAACATTTCAATACTGGTAGTCCCCGGGTTGCATACAAGATAGGGTCTGTAGGTTTGTTCTTAAGTTGAATTTGTATGTAAGTCGGAACTGTATACTTTATAATTGTAATCCCAGCCAAAAATTTTTGGGTCTCTGTCACAATTGTATATTAAAAATGTTGGGTTGTCATAAGAACCAGGATTATCACTATAGCTTCATTGCAGACATCATTTATAACTGTTACAGCTGATTATTGTAGCCTAGGACTAAAGTACAGTAAATTACCAAAATACAGAGGTCCGTTTGTAACTAGGGGTCGTATGTAAGTCGGGTGTTATTAAATAGGGGACCGCCTGTACATGACAAACCGTCAGTACTTAAAATAACATCTCGTATGTTCTCCTCCTAGTGGCCGTGATTAAGGACACCCCACTTTACTTCGCAGACAAACTGTACAACTCTATGAAGGTAAAAAGACTTCTTTATTATTTCATGACCCTTGTATTAGGGGCTTTTTCATCATAACCTCCCCACAGCATTAGCATGTAATAGAGCAGGTTGTACATAGTGTCCTATCTGCAGGCAGCATGTTATAGAGCAGGAGGAGCTGAGCAGGTTGTACATAGTGTCCTATCTGCAGGCAGCATGTTATAGAACAGGAGGAGCTGAGCAGATTTTACATAGTGTCCTATCTGCAGGCAGCATGTTATAGAGCAGGAGGAGCTGAGCAGGTTGTACATCGTGTCCTATCTGCAGGCAGAATGTTATAGAGCAGGAGGAGCTGAGCAGATTGTACATAGTGTCCTATCTGCAGGCAGCATGTTATAGAGCAGGAGGAACTGAGCAGGTTGTACATAGTGTCCTATCTGCAGGCAGAATGTTATAGAGCAGGAAGAGCTGAGCAGATTGTACATAGTGTCCTATCTGCAGGCAGCATGTTATAGAGCAGGAGGAGCAGAGCTGGTTGTACATAGTGTCCTATCTGCAAGCCGAATGTTATAGAGCAGGAAGAGCCGAGATGGTTGTACATAGTGTCATATCTGCAGGCAGCATGTTATAGAGCAGGAGAAGCTGAGCAGATTGTACATAGTGTCCTATGTGCAGGCAGCATGTTATAGAGCAGGAGAAGCTAAGCAAGTTATAATTGGTGTCTTATCTGCAAACAGCAGGTTATAGAGCAGGAGGAGCTGAGCAGTTTGTACATAGTGTCCTATCTGCAGGCAGCATGTTATAGAACAGGAGGAGCTGAGCAGATTGTACATAGTGTCCTATCTGCAGGCAGTGTGTTATAGAGCAGGAGGAGCTGAATAGATTGTACATAGTGTCCTATGTGCAGGCAGCATGTTATAGAGCAGGAGGAGCTGAGCAAATTGTACATAGTGTCCTATGTGCAGGCAGCATGTTATAGAGCAGGAGGAGCTGAATAGATTGTACATATTGTTATAGAGCAGAGGAAGATGAGGAGATTGTAACATGTCACCAATCTCTTTTGCCTATGTTTTAATAAATTTGACATGATGTTACGGATTTTCCTCCATCAGGGGCTGGGGACTAGTGACAGCACTCTTATACGTATTCTTATTTCTCGGAGTGAGGTCGATCTCTTGAGCATCCGGGTGGCTTACAGAAGGAAGTATGGAAAATCCCTCTATTCATCCATTCAGGTAACGTCTATTTTGTGCAAAATCTTAAAGAGAGATATATATGTTTTATTTCTCTTGGGTAGTGGTACAAGCACATGTATGGTGGGAATCATGTAGTAGGATAGTACCTACCCTATTCCTATCCTACTACATTCCCCCATAACAAACATCTATCACCCTATCAGATGGTGCAATTCAAGGGGCCGTATAGCCAGCACCACTATATGTCTGGTGTTACGGTTAAGGCCTATTGACTGAAATGCAGTACCGGATGCCTCCATTGACACGAGTGGTGCTGTTTCAAACAGAAAAGGAGAAGCCTTGATTCTTTTTAAAAACCCTTTATTGGAGCCTAAATGTTTACAATGACCCTGATCGTAGTTACACGGCGTAAGCTAAAGGATTAGATAAAGTCACTGTCAGCACTTCATAAACACAATAACCTATTAATTATCATGGCCTAATGAAGGCCCCTTGGCTGCAAATGCTTTTAGGATTGTAAAAACTGGAGCACGGCAAGTTTAATAGACTACAGTTGTCAGAATGTTTGGAAAAGCAAGTAAAAAATACTACATAAATATCTTTCTGTAATAAGTAAGTAACATATACACATAGTATGGAAAGAAAGTACAGAAAATGTAATGAATAAATAGTGCAAACGGATGCCTTTGAAAAGCACAGCTCACCATGCAAAAAACAAGCCCCATACTGATAGGGGAATTAAGTTCCAATGTCAACATCTGCAAAGAGTTTGTATGTTCTCTCTGTGTTTGCGTGGGTTTCCTCCGGGTCCTTCGGTTTCCTTCCACACTTCAAAAACATACTGATAGGTTGATTAGATTGTGAGACCTATTGGAATTATTCTTAACCCCTTAACGCTCTGCGCCGTAGCTCTACGGCGCAGAGGTATAAGGGATGTATGAAGAGGGCTCACGGGCTGAGTCCTCTTCATACAAAGGTGGGGGTTTTTGCATTTTGCAGAAAACCCCCACCGCCAATAACCGCGGTCGGTGCTTGCACCGATCGCGGCTACTAACCATGTGATTGCCGCCGGCAAAGTCGCCGGCGGCGTTTAAAAAACGGCGGCGCGCGGGCGCGTCATAGGGGGCCGGCGATCGGTTGCCGTGGTAGCCTCGGGTCTTCTTTTGACACGAGGCTACATGGCTTCTGCAGATTCGTTACAATGAGCCAGTGGCTCATTGTAATGAATGTGCTGCAAAAATGCCATATATTGCAATACAGAAGTATTGCAGTATATGGTAGGAGCGATCTGACCATCTAGGGTTAATGTACCCTAGATGGTCTAAAAAATAGTGAAAAAAAAAAGAAAAAAAAAGTTTAAAAAATAAAAAAAATTAATAAAATATAAAAAATTCAAATCACCCCACTTTCCCTAGAACGGATATAAAACATAATAAACAGTAAAAATCACAAACATATTAGGTATTGCCGCGTCCCAAAATGCCCAATCTATCAAAATATAAAAACGGTTACGGCCGGCGGTGACCTCCGAGGCGGGAAATGGCGCCCAAATGTCCGAAATGCGACTTTTACATCTTTTTACATAACATAAAAAATGAAATAAAAAATGATCAAAATGTCGCACAGACCTCAAAATGGTAGCAATGAAAACGTTGGCTCATTTTGCAAAAAATGACACCTCACACATCTCCGTGCGCCAAAGTATGAAAAAGTTATTAGCGTCAGAAGATGGCAAAAAATTTTTTTTCTTTTTTGTACACATTCGTTTAATTTTTGAAAATGTATTAAAACACAATAAAACCTGTATAAATTTGGTATCACCGCGATCGCACCGAACCAAAGAATAAAGTAGGTGTGTTATTTGGAGCGAAGAGTGAAAGTCGTAAAAACTGAGCCCACAAGAACGTGACCACGTGCGTTTTTTTTTTCAATTTTTCCACATTTGGAATTTTTTTTCAGCTTCGTAGTACACGGCATGTTAAAATAAATAACATTACGGGAAAGTAAAATTTGTTACGCACAAAATAAGCCCTCACACAGGTCTGCACACTTAAAAATGAAAAAGTTATGGATTTTTGAAGTTGGAGAGTGAGAAATGAGCCGAAAAACCCTGCGTCCTTAAGGGGTTAATGAAACAGCAACAACAAAAATCCACTTCTGGATTTGTTCTTCTGGTTCCTTTCCCTATGTTACTGCTGGATTCGGTCCGATAGCCTCACCAAAATGATATTAAGGTATGTGGAGGGAAGCCCCCCTTTAAGTACCAGAGAAGGGGCCATCCCTTATTATTCATCAAACCTCTTGGGACACGCATGTTTCCAATGTTATACAAAGAACAGAGCAATAGGGGGCGCTGTATTACCTTTATTCATAGAGCTGAGCTCCGCAGTGGTGAGAAGTTGTGACTATGCTGCAGATTGGGGATGAATCTTCTGATGATGGCCGACCTATCAGTCTGAGCAGCGAGCTGAGCTTCAGGGAGTATCTCCAGTATACAAGACACTTTATATGTATATATGTATGTACTGATATCATACACTTCTCTTTCAGAGTGATACCAAGGGGGATTACCGCTCCGCTCTGCTGCTGCTGTGCCGGGCAGAAGATATATAGATGTCATGGCATTATATGAACATATATGTTACTAAATGGACAATCAGTACCTGTGGCCACCATGATTCTCCCCCCCCACGGCTGCCCTCTCCTGTATAGTGACCTGTGACCCACCATTGTGCCTACATTTCATACCTGTCTAAATAAATGTGTCTTTCATAAAGATGTCCTTCTATCATTCTCAGTGATTGTAGGGATACATCATACACACAGTATAAGACTGTTATACCCCCACCATATAAGCCGCACATACACAGCACACCCACCAAATCAACCCCTTATACACAGCACACCCACCAAATCAACCCCTTATACACAGCACACCCACCACATCAACCCCTTATACACAGCACACCCACCATATCAACCCCTAATACACAGCACACCCACCATATCAACCCCTTATACACAGCACACCCACCATATCAACCCCTTATACACAGCACATCCACCATATCAACCCCTTATACACAGCACATCCACCATATCAACCCCTTATACACAGCACACCCACCATATCAACCCCTTATACACAGCACATCCACCATATCAACCCCTTATACACAGCACATCCACCATATCAACCCCTTATACACAGCACACCCACCAAATCAACCCCTTATACACAGCACACCCACCATATCAACCCCTTATACACAGTACATCCACCATATCAACCCCTTATACACAGCACACCCACCATATCAACCCCTTATACACAGCCCACCCACCATATCAACCCCTTATACACAGCACACCCACCATATCAACCCCTTATACACAGCACACCCACCATACCAACCTCTTATACACAGCCCACCCACCATATCAACCCCTTATACATAGCCCACCCACCATATCAACCCCTTATACACAGCACACCCACCATATCAACCCCTTATACACAGTACACCCACCATATCAACCCCTTATACACAGCCCACCCACCATATCAACCCCTTATACACAGTACACCCACCATATCAACCCCTTATACACAGCACACCCACCATATCAACCCCTTATACACAGCACACCCACCATATCAACCCCTTATACACAGCACACCCACCATATCAACCCCTTATACACAGCCCACCCACCATATCAACCCCTTATACACAGCCCACCCACCATATCAACCCCTTATACACAGCACACCCACCATATCAACCCCTTATACACAGCCCACCCACCATATCAACCCCTTATACACAGCCCACCCACCATATCAACCCCTTATACACAGCACACCCACCATATCAACCCCTTATACACAGCCCACCCACCATATCAACCCCTTATACACAGCACACCCACCATATCAACTCCTTATACACAGCACACCCACCAAATCAACCCCTTATACACAGCACACCTACCATATCAACCCCTTATACACAGCACACCCACCATATCAACCCCTTATAGACAGCCCACCCACCATACCAACCCCTTATACACAGCCCACCCACCATATCAACCCCTTATACACAGTACACCCACCATATCAACCCCTTATACACAGCCCACCCACCATATCAACCCCTTATACACAGCCCACCCACCATATCAACCCCTTATACACAGCACACCCACCATATCAACCCCTTATACACCGCACACCCACCATACCAACCCCTTATACACAGCCCACCCACCATATCAACCCCTTATACACAGCCCACCCACCATATCAACCCCTTATACACAGCACACCCACCATATCAACCCCTTATACACAGCCCACCCACCATACCAACCCCTTATACACAGCCCACCCACCATACCAACCCCTTATACACAGCCCACCCACCATATCAACCCCTTATACACAGTACACCCACCATATCAACCCCTTATACACAGCCCACCCACCATATCAACCCCTTATACACAGCCCACCCACCATATCATGGTTCTCTGTTCGCCATGACTGGACTGAAATGTTGCTCATGGAAACCAATCAGAGCTCAGCTTTCATTTTATAAACAGCTGTGGGAAAATGAAAGCTGATCTCTGGTTGGTTGCAGTGGGCAACTAGACCAGTTCTGCTCTAAGAGACTTATGATAAATCTCCCCATGGTGCGTATCATGGCAGTAACCTTTTAGATGCCGTGGTCAAACCTGAACTGTATGCCTAAACTCTGGCGGTGCATCGGGCGCTTGCCATAACATCTGGACAACATTTCTTTTCTACAGATATTTTTATTTATTTATTTATTTTTTAGGAAATGTTACGGTTGAAGGAACAAAAAATCATAAAATAGGGTATAATTTATGAAAACAACATATATACAACATAATAACTTTAACTTATAGCTAAAGAAACTGGATATATGTTGTTACCCAAAAAAGTGTCATAGGTTCAGTATATGCACCTACAAGAATCTGTAACATTGGCCCAAAAGTCTTTCAGTGCACAATGGTCCAGATTTATCAATACTACAGAGTGTGCCAGATTATTGAAGATTATAGTCTGGCACTCCCTGCCCGCACCGATCATTCTTAGTTTAACAGGCCACATTTCTGTCAAGTCGCTATAATAAATGTGTGGCACCGCTCGAATTGGCACCGGAATTCCCCTTTAGGTGCAGAACTGGCGCAGACACTTCATAAATACACGTGTCAGCAGTTTGTATGTTCTTTCAGTGCAAAGTTCCCCCCACCCAGCTATTTTATGGGTGCTCTTAGGTCTATCTGGTGGCTGACACACTGCACAGAATATTAGTCCAAACGGTGATCATCTCATGGGGGTCATTTATCTTATATCTGTTTGTTTTTCTTTTTTCCGTCTGCTACTTTGGTAATTTATCAATCTCACTTTTTTCTTGTGTTAACAGTTTTTTTTTTTCAGATCTCTTTTTGCGACATTTGTAACAAATGTCTCCAAATTGTCACACAAATGTCTCAAGTCACTTTCCATTTTCTAAGTTTTCCTTAGGCATGGCTTTGTCTGGAGTTTTTTTGCAGCAATAAATGTTGCAAATTTTAGACAATTTGCAACGTTTAGCATATCTGGAATAGAAGATAGAAGTTGTACTTGCGATAAACAAATGTCTGACGGCCTTCAGTGCACATTTCAAACAGTCCCCAAAAAGGCGCAAAAATTGCCTTGCGCCAAAAAAAAGTCTCAGAAAAGACAGAAGAAAAGGAAGAAAAATAAAGACAAATGACCCCTATTGTGTTACATAGCAGAGGGTAAGAGAGCCGTGCTTCAGAGAAGATTTGTCACGAACATAGCAAATCCCAATATCAGAAAGAAGGGGCAGTACTGGAGGACAACAGTGGTGGCGCTATTGCAAACAATGCCCAAGTTCATGACCACACCGGCCATGTTGAATGTGTGATTTCCGAAATTACAGATTGAATCTGTTGCGCAGCCTCGTAGTTTAGTGCCAAGACCTGGCCCCACTGGAAGGAGAAGAAAATAACGTAAAATTTTTACTAAAACATTCACATAGGATAAATATTTGGAAACATTTGGGCAACTCATTTTCTATATATTTATAGCAGATCTATTCATTCTTACAAATTAGCAGTGCAGAGTTCACCCGTCTGGTATCTTGCAGATCTCCCCAGGTACATACACGCTGTGGACCTTTGAACTTTGAAGTGACAGATGTTCCTCAGACAGGTTCAGAGGTCAAATACACAAATAATCCCAGAGTACAAAGATAACGTGAAGAACACAACTTCAACCTCTAAAGTTATCAGACTGGAAAGTATGTCATCATTTGGCTGAAGGTGGTTTAAAGTGAAAATCCAAAGTTGGAAATAAAAAAAATCGTGAAATCATTCTTATTACGATTTCCAGTCCTTTTGTGTTCTTCTACATGGAAACCATCAACAATTTGCTGTTGACTGATCTTGTTAACATATAGTTATAAACAGTGTGGGATTGGGGTTCCTTGGGCCCACCAGACAAATTATGCTGGGGGCCCACCCTCCATCAACTTCTAGAAAACAGACTCTAGAATCCTCCTCCAAATTGAGTTGTCTTCTGCTGTATCTCTGGGGTCCAGTACTGGGTTAGAGCCTGGGCCCACCGGAGGATCCTCTGGTACTCTGGTGGGCCAGTCCAACACTGGTTATAAACCAATCTTGAAGGTCAAAATCAATGAATACAATGAAGTCATCATAAGATCTGTCAACAGCAACTCAACTGCTTGTTGACGGATTCAATATCTCCATATGATATTCCCATTTGTATGACACTTACCTGTGGCTAGCTCCACAGTAGCGCACTTTTTCTCATCTCCTTTGCAGTTAATGATACATTGGTCCTGAGATGATGGGGGGCACGTCTGGCAGCTCACTCCATTTGGCTGGAGGTTGCTGGAGGGCACTGCAAGAAAAAAGGATTGTCTACATTTTGAAGCCATAGTCAATGAATATTTGTCACAACCCAGAGCTATTTTACAGTTTTGGGAATGAAACAGCCATACTTTTCTAATCATGTGCAACCCCTTTAAGGACTAGGTAGGAGTGTGCCATAACCATAATATTATACCCACAGATGTCTATAGGCCTCACTGCACGCCTGTAATTTGACATGGCTCACAAACTACCCTTATGTATAGGAAGAGAACACAAGGCATACGTACACTTCAGCTCATCAGGCGTGCAGCCGTCAGTTTTGCAGCAGGATGTGGAGAGAATTGCCCTCCCTGTCGAGGTAATACTCCCAGATATTCCACATGTGTCGGCATTGGGTGCACACGATCGTCCAAATAACAAGGTTTCTCCTGTATTTAGACAAAGGCAGAGACAACCATTAGGAAGGATTGTAACCAGAAAAATACTATCGGTGATTCAATGGGATCTAGACAGTTGTGTGTACAGAGAGCTCCCCCTTGTGGAGGCTGCAGGCGGACACAAACCTCACACTTATTTCTATGATACTGATAACTATATGCACTTTATGCACTATGAAGCTACATTCAGACGTTGTATGCCCGCTGTACAGTAGTAGCTCTCCCCCGCCCCTCTCCATAGGAATATACAGCGCACGGCGCCGTATCACGTAGAAAGATAGGACATGTCCTATCTTTTTTATGGGCTACGGAGTGGTAGGGTGCCGCACGTGTGCTGCACCGTACCGCTCCCGTACGGTGCGGTGAGCCCATAGAAGTGTATGGAGGGCGTATATCCGCTGTATATACAACAGCCCTATATACGTCCCCCATACACGTGTGTGAATGTAGCCTAATGCATTATACTATTTATTGAGCATAAATATGATGGATATGATGGGCATTGCCTCCTTTGGTGAGGGGAGTTAATAAAAAGCCTACACCTCAATATTTTCCTGAGTAAAACCACTCTTTTTAGTTTTCAAATTAACTCTTTACTAAGCAGTGCCATACTTGTCATCTGTGTTTGTCGTGTGATGGGTTACAGGGCACACAAGTCCATTATTTTTTCCACTTGTCTGCTAGAATCTGAGCAGTAGATCTAGGACCATTATTGCTGAACCTGATTATTATCAGAATGAAGTAATATTTAACTAGAGTTTATTCTTGTCCTGCTGACAGGGTTTCTGGAGTTGAAATAGTAAACATTAAAGGGGTGGTATCAAGTTTTAATGTACCACCGATCCATAAGATATGGAATAAAGATGGCTATTTCAACTGCCCTGGCAAAACAGGGGAATGCCAGTGCCTCAGCAACTCCATACCAGTGGTACATCTGGGTTTGGGACAACCTGTACTAGTCAATGTTGTGCAGACCTGCGTTCCTTTTTATTCTGTGGGACTTCCAAAATCCAGAAGTTCCACTGGCATGGGGTATTTCTGAGGACTTGTGGTGCCATACTCTTTTGGGATTGGTAAACAGCCAGAACCCAAGCAATCATACATTTAGCCCCTATCTTGTGGGTAGGGCTTTAAATTAAAATTTGCCCAACAACCCCTTTAAAGGATCTATGGGGGATATTTATCAGGACCTCTGCGCACCGCCACTGGCGCAGAGGCCCTGAAATAATCGCAAATGCTAGCTTATTGCTAGCTTTTGCGATTATTTTCCCCAATCCGCCACCTTCACGCCAGTGGAGTGTGAAGGGGCGTGAAGGGGCAAGAAGGGGGGGCGCGGTCGGCCGAGCGGGGGGCGCGGCCGTACGGGAGTGGGCCGGCGCGGGGCGTTACTGTCCCCGCACATGCGCACTCGCTGCTGCCGGCGACTTTCCATACTTTTCATATGTGAAAAGTCGCCGGCTGCGTCTTTTTCTACGCCAGGCCCTGCCTGGCGTAGGTTAAACGCTGCGCTGCTGGCAGCCCGATACATCAAGAGGCAGAAGCCTCTTGATGTATCGGGCTGCGAATTTGCAGCGGCACGAGCGCCAGCGTATGATAAATATCCCCCTATGTGCCTATTTATAGTGTGCCCGGGTGCCCCTATCTTTTGTCTGATGCTGCAGAGCAAATATGTTGCAGTTTAAGACTGTCCAATCTAACTATTGGCTGATTTATCTTCATAAAATGTGTCAAAAGTTTGAAAAATGTACTTGGGAAGGGGTGAACATTTAAGCAAGCAAAATCATTGCTTGTGCTTGTGTTATGACCCCTGTGGGGGGGAAAGTTTAATAAAATGTGTGAGTGGTCAACCAGCAATCTGTTTCCAAAAAGTTGAAGGCAACATAACTGATCTACAGGACAAAATAAGGAAGAATAGAAGGAAAAGGTTTAGATAGAATAATTGTGAGTAATATTCTATCTGTGTACAGAGAAGGAGAATTGGAGCAGACTTAGGGACTTATTTTTATTTTTTTTTAATGTTTTACCACACATTAGGCCTTGTTAAAACTGTGAAAGAGTAAGACTGTCCTTGTTTCCTATGGCAACCAATCAGAGCTCAGCTTTGATTCTCTCAGAGCCCTTTAAGGAATGAAAGTTGAGCTGTGATTGGTTGCTCAATGTCTCCTCAGATTGCCTTACTCCATTGACAGTCCTGATCAATTCTGAGGGAGATAAACTAAAGTTCTCTAACAGTTAGATAGTCCTAAACTTCAACAAAATGTCAAAGATGATAAATCTGTGTGGTTACCCAAAGAACAAAACCCACCATTACTGAACGGGCTGTCATAGGACCAGTAACACAGAACATGCACTCTGAGCCCATATTTGGTGCCTAAATCTATGAAAAAGTCATAGTACAAAGTGCAGCTTCACCTCCTTACTGGGTTATGTGATCTGTACACATCGTGGCCACCGTATGGTTGCATCATTTAGACATTATATAGAACAAAATAATAGGGAACATTGATAAAATGTGCTGCGCAGGATCCCATCTAACCTAAACTGCAGCATACACTTTAGATGAAGAATATTTGAGCCTCCAGCTATTCCTTCCTTCCCCTCCATACACATGCATCCTTGAAACACTTCCAAGGACGATCAGAGAAGCCATTTTTTAATCTAACAACCCACCTACAAGTTCAATTATCTTCCATATGTTATTCTATCGGAAGACTTACCTAGTGAGATGAGTCCAGACATACAGATCCCAACATCACAATCCTTTGTTGGTCCAGTGCAGGAACTTGCACTCGTGTTGAAGCACTCAACACATTTTAAAGAACATCCTATAAAATAAAAAGTAACATGGAGGATTATTCCCGTGTTACATCTGCAGTACTAGGTCACCACACGCACATGTAGGTAGGTTATGATTGTAAGTGACACTTCTCTATTGCTCTCAGCTGGTTTCAGTGTCAGTCTTTACTGTAGCTTTGGCATTCTATACAGTATATCTATGCTACTGTTAGGAATATATTTTAGGGTGCTAAATGTTCTGGAGAATTCATGCTATAAACCTGAATCTAGCTACACGGTAATAGTAGGTTGTCCTATAATAATAATAATTCTTTATTTATATAGCGCACACAGATTACGCAGCGCTGCACAAAGCATGTCAAATCGGTCCCTGTCCCCAATGGGGCTCACAATCTAAACAGCCTAACAATATGTTTTGGAGTGTGGGAGGAAACCGGAGTACCCGGAGGAAACCCACGCAAACACGGAGAGAACATACAAACTCTTTGCAGATGTTGACCTGGGTGGGATTCGAACCCAGGACTCCAGTGCTGCAAGGCAGAAGTGCTACTCACTCAGTCACCGTGTCCTAGATAAAATACTATTATAGTCACATATAAATGGAAGAATGGGGACTCATAGCTAGCTATCAGTCTCATACCCACATCGCACACGCCTGCGTTTTGTTGCTTATGTAGATTTTGTCACTTTGCCATATTATACTTGTGTATTAAACCTTACACATAGCACTTTTACCTTGTTTGCAATTGGACCTTTATTGTCTTCAGATTTTTTACGCATACTTTTTACCCTAATCATATCACATTGTAAAATGAACAATAGGTGGAGTCAAATTGGGCAAGAATTTTTTATATAAGGAAAAAAAGAACCCGCTACACTAATGCCACGGTTTTATGAGGTCAAAGAGGAAGACAACGAGACTGTCTGAATGAAAGACAATAAAGGACGCAAGCAATAAATGTACAAAGCAAAAGCCAAAGTAAAAACTGAAGCAACGTTAGCTTAAAAAAAACACCATCCTTCATACATACCTCCCACTACATACCTGCCGGCTGTATAACACTTCATTCTCAAGAAAGGTTTTGTACTAAAATGTTACATTTCATCGATTTTCTTAAGTGCTCCATTTCTATTTATGCTAGGTCCAATCTAGCTATCTCATTATCTGTCACTCATATCTATCTACAGGGCCGGCGTTAGGGGTGGCAAACTGGGCATTTGCCCTAAAGCAGCCCCCTGCATGTATTGCTCCTTTAATACCCCTTGGTTGAATGCCCGGGGGGAAGATGCTTACCATCTATCTCCTGTCTATGCATTTATCATCCGTCTAGTTTTCTTTCCCTTATAATTTGTTTGTCTCCTATATATCTGTCTATCTAACCATTTATCTATCTAGAATTTTGTCTATTTATCTATATATCTTCTATCTATGTGTTTGCGTGGGTTTGCTCCGGGTCCTCTGGTTTCCTACCACACCCCAAAACATACTGGTAGGTATTGGCAAGTTTTGTGCAGCGCTGCGTTATCTGTGTTCACTGTATAAATGAAGGAATTATTATCTATTAATCAATCTTCTATCTTTCTTCTACTGTATCTATCTCTCTTCTATCATCTATCTAGCTATCTATATGTAATCTACTGTATAGTTATGCATCTATAAATCTATATAATCTTTTATATGTATCTTGTATCATCCATCTCCCTCTCATGTCTGTACCTACTACTGTGTGTAACTACAAAGTGTTATTATTTTGCCAGGATAAAAGAGCCTCTTAGTGACTGTGACTGCTCATAAAATAGTTTTATTTTAGGTCCCCACTTTTAGTTTTGCCCAGGGCCCCGCCTGTCTAAAACCTGCCCTATCTATCTATCTATCTATCTATCTATCTATCTATCTATCTATCTATCTATCTATCTATCTATCTATCTATCTATCTATCTATCTATCTATCAAATCCAAAAAATGAAGCAGCACTCCAAATCCAAGCAGGTAAAAGTGAAGAAAAGTTTATTCCAAAACTGGCAACATTTTGGTGTGTTACCACCTTTATCTATCTATCTGGGAGCATTTATCATGTCTTTTTGAATCAAAAAATTTTTTCAGGCTTTAAAAAAAAAAACTAAAATCTGCCAAGCCTTGCACATAATGCACATTGAGGATCGTGGGGCAGATTTACTTACCCGGCCCATTCGCGATCCAGCGGCGCCTTCTCTGCGGTGGATTCGGGTCCGGCCGGGATTCACTAAGGTAGTTCCTGCTGCGCTGAAAAGCATCCGGATGCCCTGAAATTCACCGACCTGGACCAAGTGAAGGTAAGCGTGTCCCAAGCGACACATTTTCCGTTTTTAAATGCGGCGGTTTTTCCGAATACGTCGGGTTTTCGTTCGGCCACGCCCCCCCCGATTTCCGTTGCGTGCATGCCGGCGCCGATGCGCCACAATCCGATCGCGTGCGCCAAAATGCCAGGGAAATCGGCGCAAATCGGAAATATTCGCGAATCGGGCCCTTAGTAAATGACCCCCCATGTGTCATTTGTGCTTCTTTCTTCCTCTGTCTTTCCCATGTCACTAGTAGTTACTTGTATTTGTCTTGAGTTATTTATCAAACACGCTCGTAGGTGATGATACATTTGCACAAAATTTACAAAAATCATAGAAACTTTTGAAAATTGTTCAAACGCCAGATAAAATTCTGCCCAGCTCACTTGATACACGCTTTCCAATGCCTACGTACTGCCTGTCATTTCACGTTCTTATAATTCCATGATATACCTGCATCAGAATGCCCAGGATGAGCAGTGCTATAGCTCCCGCCCAGTGCAAGTAAATCAGAGAGAACATTTAACGAAAAGATGTTAAAAAAAAATAGTAAAACGGTGGCAGTTTTTGTAGCTGAAAACTCCAGGGGCCTCCCGGGAAAGTTCTCGCAGTGTGCTAGGAGAGTTCTGTTTTAGATAAAAAGGATTGAGGCCACCAACTCCGGGGAGAATAGACGCTGACATTAGAGGAACACACACAAAAAACCCTCCAAAACAGCAGAAACTAAAAACAGTAATAAAAGTGCAACATAATAGACATTTTTGTCTCTTACCTGGAGTAACAAGATTAAGGAGAACCCCGAGAGGTAGTAGCACAGAGAACATGGTGTCTTTTAAGACGCAATGATGTGCTGCAGAACTAGTGACACCTATGGGTGGGGCCTGAGGTGACACCCCTGTGACATTACCATGTGCACGCCTACCATGGAAAGCCAAGAGTGTAATTACTGCAGAAATTTCCATAAATCCAAAAACTCCCAACTCAGTCTGGAAAGTGTTTTCTAGTTCTGGAACAGCAGCCAGGAAACTCCAGGTTATGGAAGTCATTACAGATCATAGAGGGGAGGGGGGATGTACAATGTAGGGGACTTCTGCACTCACATCAAGTGTGACCACTGAATCATGAAAAGCTCTCTTTGTTTTGAAATTTCTCACCGGTTTCAAGGTCTTTACCTGCTGTTAGTGTCTTACTCTTACTACAGTTATTAAAGTTTGTTACAATGTGTCAGTGTTAGCAACGCAAATCAGAACTGAACATCTTTATCCTCTCCTGACTACATCGTAGTCTGTAGCCATGGTGACAAAGGTCTTCTAAGGAGGGTAGGTACAAAATGGTAAATTTTGTATAAGTAATTTGGATAAATTAGAACAAAATGGTTATAACAAAGTAAATAGGGGAAAGGGGGTTATCATATAAACACCTCCTCACCCATATAGCTCTTAAAGGGGTCAGACCACAAAAGACCTGGGTTTGCCCCAATAATAACTTATTTAATGCAAAAACAACCCATTTTTCTGTGTAAATTACAATTGATTATGAAAAGATTGTTCCTGCCTACATATTGCTGTTTAATAATTGTTATTCCGCCCCCTGCTGGGCGTTTTAATCCCCATTTAGAATGTCCTGCTAGTGCTAGTGGTCACACATGCTTAGATCATACAGAGACCACCCACGGGCACCCTAGAGAACTAAGGAGAAGGTGAACATGGAGATGCAGAATGCGGCTAAGCAATCAGTCTGCACCGCACACAAATCCCAAGCTGAAGAAATTACCAGAGACTCGAAAAGTCAGAGTGTTTGCTTCCATATTATTGTTAAGACTGGAGCTCTGGATCTTTGCATTTATACTTTAATTTTTTTTCAGCAAGTGGCAGGAAAACAGTGTCCAATAGAAAACTCCTGCACTCACATTGTTATTATGTCCTGTCTGGGTTTATTGTGGTTAATTAAACAAATATGACCCAACCTGCAAAAAACAAGACCACGTATGGTTTCACTGGCAAAAAAAAGTGAATGGATCTTGAAATGCATAAAAATGATGTTGAAGTTCAACTAAGCAAAAATAGAATATAAAAATATCTATATATACATGTTTGCGGTCTCAATATAATTGTATTGAGCCATGGAAGAAAGGGCACAATATTGAAACCCGTAGTAGAACACATAAATTTACATGTTAATAGGTTTCAAATGGTTAAACAGTGTTTAAAAAACATGATGCGTCCTCATTGCCTTGAATGTGCAAAAGGTGGAGCTGATTTATAGACAAAATCTTCGTAGAACGGAGTGGCGTTTTGAAACCGTTTTTGACAGGTTTTACCAATTATCTTTACTAAAACTGGTCAAAAACGCATGCGTTTTTAACGGACTGCTTAAAAACGGCCAAAAATGGGTTCAAACCGCCATGTGTGCCACCGACTTTATTCAAAGTGGATTGTATGAAGGTTCAGCCATGATTTTTAGAATAGAGGACAATGAGAAGGTCAGTAAGTGGCTGTAAAGCTCCGCTTATAATAGTCATTACTATCCGCTACACACCTGTCCATACAATAAGGTTCAGAACCAGAATGCAGTACCGTATGTCCCCTAGAAATAGTGAATTTCATAGATTCTTCTTCAGGATTGCCAATGCAATCCAAAATTCTACTATCCAGAGGATAGGTGGGGGTCTATAGTAGCCTAATCCCTGTACAAAGACTGGGTCCCTCCTACCCTAATACCTACAGGAGAAGCTTTCTGACAAGTATTTGAGCTCTGACCGGTCCTCTATAATATGGACCCTGAGGGAGACAGGTGCTGTACATAGGGACCAGACAGATTGAGACAAAGGATCGCTTGGAGCAACGTGGTGCTAGCCCTATACAGGCCGGACAACATTCTGACATGACAGACCCCAGGGCGAGTAAGAATCACTGAAATCACACAACCTGGTATCAGATGTGCTCAAAGTCACAGAAAGGGCCCAATTACTGACATAAGAAAGGATTAACCCATGAGTTCCCACCTGCAGAATGCAGACGAGACACAAGGCAAACCTGAATGTGTGAATACGCCCTAAAGATATGAGATGTCTTTGATCACATCGTGAAAACTGCGTAACAAATCACACGTGGTTTTATCTTGCTGTAATGGCAAAGGTGTCCACCATGATACATGTAGATCAGACACTACACCCTTCTAGCAGTATGACTTGTCCATATCCGACTTGTTTGATCATTTCAAGGTTGAGTCACCCAAACTATATCTCCATATACCCTTCTCATTCGAAGCATTCAAAATGTGCAAAAAAACAACAACATTATGGAGACCTACAGGTTATCAATAACTACAAGTAGGAGAACCTGGGATGGAGGGCTGGAGGAAAACCAAAGCACCCCAATGGTAGCAAGAAAGCGAGGGTGCAAGATGGATAAGAAGAAAATAGCGCAACTATCGTGTGATATAGTTAAATATAGATGGAATCACACCTGGATTCAGATGATAAAAGGCATTTTCCAAGAAAAGGAGTCCAGCTGCCAATCCTAGGTGACCACGTTCGGCATGGAACCAGGATCCTGGAACGGTGTGGAGCAGATGAGAAGTAACCCGGAGGAGATATCAGGACAGCGCTGTTTTTGACTCACACGGATTCGGTGTACAAATGAACTACTTTATTATTAAAAAGATTGCGACGCGTTTCAGCTCCGGTCCAGAGCTGAAAAGCTTCGCAATCTTTTTATAATAAAGATGTGTCACTTGTTGGTATGTTGGACACTACACAGAGTAAGGTTTATGTAGAAAGTGTCAGGTGACATTGAACTCACTGCCCCAAGATCATTCTCTAATACACAAAGTACAATCTAAATATCTAAATATAGCAAAATAATATGTATAATATATAGGGTCAAAAGAACTTGGCATTACATTTACATTACTTTATTTTTTTCTGTGATTTAATGTGATTTTTACCGGAACCTATGATGAAGCACCCGAAGAAGAATGTTGTCCAAATCTGTCCATTACGATGAGTTTGGCTGAGCAGGGGTGGACTAAGACTGGCATGGACCCTGGGCTGTAGGAACATTATAGCACCTACAAGTCTGTGATCACTTCCTACATATGTTGCTAGAATCAAGCTTTTGGGGGAACGGAGGATGTGTCCCTTCTGCTGCTTTCAATCTGGGGTTTAAGGACCTTTGGAAGAACTACAAAGGTCCTGAAATGGCTCTTGTGTACATGTGTATTGAGAGCAGAAAAAGATGTATGAGGTGAAGGTCTTTCTCAGTTGAAAATTTGGTGGGTGGTTTGGGTGGGCATGTGCCCCCTAGAAGGCTTGGGCCCCGGGCTACCGCCCAAATCGCTTGTATTATAATCTACTACTGTGGCTGAGCATCTTATGTGTATGGGGTCTTCTGCCTCCACTGTCCTCCCAGGAGATATTTGAGAGCAGATGAGATGAGACTGTGCCGCGATTCACTAAAATCCTGCACCCAATATCCTGCATGTGTCACTTCCCCGCTCAGGTCTGACGGAGATCACCTTCTTCTTCCTGGTGCATGTAAGTGCATTGGATGCAACACAATTTGAAAGAGTTAAATCCTGCGCTCAGTCTGAATCAGTCGGATCATCCGTCGCCACCCCCCCCCCAATTTCTGTCACATGAAAGCCAGCGCAGCCGCGCCACAATCCGATTGAGTGTGCCACCTGTTAAATATCTGTCACAGCCGTGCAAAACCCCAAAACATTGGAAAGTCTGTCAAAAGTGCATACGCGGACCTTTAGTAGATAAGCCCCATTATGTTTATGGGATATAAGCTCCTACTAGAGTGTAGCTTCTGCTGTCTCCAATCATTGCGCTTGTATGAGGCTGACAGCAATCTCACGTGTATGGGAACACTAACTCTAAAATCTGATCTGACATTTGGCACGATCTGGACAGGGAGAGTGGGCCTGGCACAAGAAAACGGAAAGTCGGGAAGTAGGTCAATTCCCTGGGTGCACTACCAACTCATTCAATACATCTGGTCTGATGGAGATTACAATGTTACATGGCATACACTGTGTAATACTCTACATTCACCACTAGATGTCACTGGTGTAGAGATGTGTTTGGTTAAGCAAGTAGATTTCCAGTTCAGTAGATTTTCTGGGAGAACTTCCCAAGGATCCCATAGCGGTCATAGCAGGATCTAATACAGATCCAGTGAGGTGCCAATATACTGAAATAAAGCAATATTGCAGTATAGTGTATCAGGTGTCAGGGGCCTCAATAAAAATAGATAAAAAAAAAAATTCCAAATATCTTTCCTTGTAAACAGCGCTGTGTCCTAAAATCCAAATATAAAAACAATTATTCCTATATGATTTGTAAAGCGCTACGGAATCTGATGGTGCTATATAAATAATTAACCCCTTCCCGCCACAGCCCTTTTTCGTTTTTGCGTTTTCATTTTTCACTCTCCACCTTCAAAAATCTATAACTTTTTTATTTTTCCATGTACAGAGCTGTGTGATGGCTTATTTTCTGCGTAACAAATTACACTTCAAAATGGTGGTATTTAATATTCCATGCCGTGTACTGGGAAGCGGGATAAAAATTTATGATTTTTACTGTTTATTTATATTTATATCAGTTCTAGGGAAAGTGGGTGATTTTTTTTTTTAGGTTTTTTTATTATATATTTTTTTTATTTTTACTTTTACTATTTTTCAGACTCCCTAGGGTACTTTAACCCTAGGTTGTCTGATCGATCCTATCATATACTGCCATACTACAGTAGCCTCGGGTCTTCAGACGTCACTGGGAGCGACAATCCTCAGAAAGATGCCGGCACCGATCGCGGGTGTTACCGGTAAGCCTTTGCTGCAATATACAGCAAAGACTTACCGGCTATGGAGAGGGCTCAGCTCGCGAGCCCTCTCCATGCACCTGTACGCGGCATGTGACGTAATACTACGTCACATGTCGGTAAGGGGTTAAATAAAGATATATATATAAATATATAAATAATATAAATATAAATAATATAATATATAATATAAATATAATATATTAAATAATTAAAAATATAAATAATACTATATTAATAATAAAATGATTATTATTATTAGGAAAACCCTGTAATGGGAAATAGCGCGCAAATGTCTGAATTGCCTTTTCACCACTTAACCACAGTTAAAATTTGAATAAAAAGTGATCCAAAAGGTCGTACATTCCCTAATATGATATCATCATCATTGTCCCTCAAAAAGTTACACCTCACACAGGTTCATACAGAGAACTATGGAAAAGTTATTAGAGTCAGAATACGATGAAACAAATACATTTTTGTATATTTATTCAATTGTGGAATCTTTTCCAGATTCCCAGTACAGGCAGTCCCCGGGTTACGTACAAGATAGGGTCCGGAGGTTTGTTCTTAAGTTGAATTTGTATGTAAGTCGAAACTGTATAATTTATAATTGTAGCTCCAGACAAAAAAAATTTGGCCCCAGTGACAATTGGAGTTTAAACATTTTTTTTGCTGTAATGGGACCAAGGATTATCAATAAAGCTTCATTACAGACACCTTACAGCTGATCATTCCTGCCTGGGACTATAGTAAAGCATCCAGAGACTTCCCCAGAGGTCACAGTGGGCAGAGGGGTCTGTCTGTAACTATGGGTTGTCTGTAAGTCGGGTGTCCTTAAGTAGGGGACCGCCTGTCCATGGCATGGAATATTACATTGCTACACTAGGAAGTGCAAATTGGCCTGCAAAAAACAGACCCTCATATAGCTCTGTCACCTGAAAAATAAAAAAAATTGACGATTTTTGTTTTTAAAAAACAAAAAAAATGCAAAAACTGAAAAAGGCATCGGTGTGAAGGGGTTAATGGCAAGACTTGAAAAAGCTGCAATGACTAAATATTTCAGGTGAACTTTTTGTGGTTTGAAGGCCATTACTTTCTTTTTTGTGTGCTACTTTAATTATTTTTGCAGTTTTTTTTATTTTGACACCTAGGACTAGTTAAATACTAACAATTTTTAAAGGATTTTTTAAAATTACTTTTAGCTTTATTTGGGGTTCATGTTTCAAAAAGTCTAAAAAAAAAAGCTGTTTTTGTATATTATATAAAAATGATCATGAATCGTTCTGTCATTTTGATACATACTGGGGCAGATTTACTTACCCGGTCCATTCGCGATCCAGCGGCATGTTCTCTGTGGTGGATTCGGTCCAGCCGTGATTCATTAAGGCAGTTCCTCCGACGTCCACCAGGTGGCGCTGCTGCGCTGAAGTTCCCCGGAATGCACTCAAGTTCACTGGCTTATTCCTAGTGAAGGTAAGTACAAGCTCTGCAACACTTTTTTTTTTTTAAATGCAGCGTTTTTTCTGAATCCGTCGGGTTTTCGTTCGGCCACACCCCCCAATTTCCGTCGCATGCATGCCAGCGCCGATGTCCACAATCCGATCGCGTGCGCCAAAATCCTGGGGCAATACAGGGAAAATCGGCGCAAATTGGAAATATTCGGGTAACACGTCGGGAAAACGCGAATCGGGCCCTTAGTAAATGTTCCTAGTTTTGGTTAAATGCTTGTGTGTCCACCCTCTGGCAGGATCTGCTATACTTTTAGTTTCTAGCTATTTATGCAAAAAAACGATTTAAAAATGATGCAAATGAGCCTGAGGGGCTCCAGTCACCATTAACATCTATGGAGCACGGAGCCCCTCAGGCTCATTTGCATTATTTTTAAAGCCTTTTTTTTTAAAATAAGAAGCTTAAAAAAAGATCAGATCCTGAAAGAGGGGGCACACACCAATATGTCAGTGTGCTTGATTTACAATACTTCCTCCTGGTTGTAGATTTCCGTTAATATCTATTTATTGATTTATATTTAATGTAGTTTATTTTATATTCCCCACATGAGGTCATGAAAGACCCATAGGGGACATTTTCAGTATTTTAAATTCTTTCTTTTTCCTCTCGATACGAGCCCCAGCTACGGGGGAGACAGATGTACTGATCCGGCTCTGGTTGAATATTTCACATCCGGTGACTATAGCCTATATCAGCAGCAGCACTGCTCATACCGATGTAAGACAAGGTCTGAATGCAGCCTAAGGATGATAATAGTTTGTATTTTAATGACAAAATTTAAAAAACTTCTCTTTTCTAACAAGAGCCCTACAAGAGTGACATCTAGTGGTGAATGAAAAGTATTACACAGCATATGTTCTGTAACATATGTAACATCTAACATATGTTCTGTCTTCTTCCACATCACTTTGCATTAATAAAAAAGGAACATAGAAACAGATATCTATGATCAGATGGATGATGTATAAGATTTATGTATTTATGTTCATAGATACAATGTATACTTTGTTTCTATCACTGTGATGTAACTATTTGGATTGGATGCATCACATTGTTATCTGCAATGAGGTTTTCCTAACGTGATACTTGGAATGAGAACGATCCCTGATTGGGTTTGAAGTTTGTCTTCTTTTACCTGTAATTTTTATACATTTGCCCAAGGGCTGTTTCACAGTAAAGGAAACCTACCACTTGAAGTGGCAGGTATAAGAGGGAACTACCGAGCACCAGCTCAGGGTGAGCTGGTGCCGGAGCTTTTTTTTCTGTTAGTGTTTTAAACCACAGTATCGCGGTTTAAAACACTTTTTAAACTTTATGGCCAAAGCTGCTTCGGCGCAGGGAGGTACGCGCTATTTTCGAATTAGAAAGGGATAAAGAAAGAGTTATTAAGATGGCGGATAAAGGGGGTACTGTTGTTGTTATGAGTAAAAGCATGTATAAAAGTCAAATAGAAAATATGTTACACGATACAACGACTTATAGATTACTCCCTGCAAACCCGACAAATACGTTTATGAAAGAAATGTACTCCTTGATAGATGATGGTATAGCATTACATGTACTGACAGAAAAACAAGGTGACTTTATCAAAGTAAGAACCCCAGTCACCCCTATATTACATGCATTACCAAAGATCCATAAGAGCATAACTTTACCTCCTATGAGACCTATAGTTTCTGGAATAGGATCCCTTAACGAACGTCTATGCCAGTGGCTAGATGTTCATTTACAGCCCCTGGTCAAACGTATTCCGGGATATTTGCAAGACTCCACTGACGTTCTAAGAGCCTTTGAGAATATAGAATGGACTACTGAATCCATCTGGGTCAGTTGCGACGTAGTTTCCTTGTACACTACCATTCCCCACACTGTTGCGATGGAGGCTCTGACCTTCCATTTAGACAAATATAGTAGCTACACTACAGATTGTAAGTTATTCATCAGAGAAACTACATGGTACCTCATGACTCATAATTTTTTCGAGTTTGACCAGGTTTTTTACCTACAAACCAAGGAGGTCTCTATGGGGGCGAAGTTTTCGCCCTCATTGGCCAACTTGGTTATGGCATTTTGGGAAGAACAGTTTATTTATGCTCCTGCTAATCCTTTTCTCTCTTCCATGCGCTGGTACGGCAGATACATCGACGATCTCTTGATTATATGGGACGCCGGTGTGTCTGCCGTACCGGCGTTTGTGGACTATATCAATAACAATGTTTTCAATTTGAGGTTCACGCATCATGTGGACCCAAAACACATAGTCTTTCTAGATTTGTCCCTGAATATTTCTAATGAGAATAAAATTATTTCCTCTACCCATCGGAAGGAGACAGCGGGAAATACTATCCTGCACGCGAATAGCTCACATCCCAGACACACGATTAGGGCTATCCCAGTCGGGGAGATGACTAGGGCCAAAAGAAATTGTACAGAGCAAGAAAACTATAACCATGAAACCTCCCAAATACAACGCAGATTGATGGATAGAAAATATCCACAGTGGATGTTGAGAAGAGCAGGGGCTATAGTTGATAAGAAGGAACGGGAATACATGCTCACAAGAAAGGAGAAACCCTTAAAAAAGAACATACCTAGGAATGCCCCTGTTTTAAGCTTACAATTTTCAGACCAGTTCCACGAAATAAAACAAATTATACATAGACACATACCAATTTTGTTTGAAGATAGGATCTTGTCTGAAATCTTGAAAAAAGGTTGCCAAGTGGTCGCTAGGAAAACAAAAACTATAGGCAACCATGTTTCTTCTAGCCTGTTTAGATCTAAGGAGCGTAGTAATCGTACCTGGTTGGCACAGAAGGGTTTTTACAAGTGTGGAACTTACCCATGTAAGACGTGCAATTTTGTGTCACCTACTAAGTATTTTTTCAATTCGGATGGAGATCACAGGTTCATCATTAATAGCTATGTAAGCTGTAATAGCGACCATGTAATATATCTGGTGGGCTGTACCTTATGCCGTAAGATATATGTGGGGTGCACGACTCGTAAATTTAAACAAAGATTCCTAGAACACCTTAGAGATATTAACAACTAACACGCTGAACAGAGTGAAAAAAAGAAGAGTTTATCGGGAGTAGCACGACATTTTATTGATGTACATAAAGGCAAGGTAGCATCTCTATATGGGGCTGTAATCGAACAGGTAAAACCCCTGGTGAGGGGAGGAGACAGAGCTAGGGTCCTACGGGATAGAGAGGCCTATTGGATTTTTTGCCTCGATACAAGGTTCCCTAAAGGTCTAAATCATAAGCACAAAATTATGTTTCATTATTAGATTGTCTTGAGAACGCTGATATTTTGTCATGTCTAAAGTCATAATATGAGTATTACTGGAGCACAATTACGATGCGATATACCAAACTCTGGACCGGAATATCTTTTATATCAGGATATGTCAACCATCATTATTGGATACATAATTATCAAAAATACCCATTTGTGTACATGTAGATGAAAAATATATATATGTTCTTTCTGGAATTTCTGTTTTTAACAATTCCATTATATCCTTTAATTATGGTAATATGTTGTACCTTTAATACACTGGTATCTAGTGCCGGAGTCCGGTCCGTTCTTCTGCAACAACCTAGTCATGTGACGGAGGTGGGGCAGGGGAGCGGCTCTTATTCCGACACATTCAATGGAAAGTTAGCCATGACTAAGGGTGCATTGTGCACCAGAAACATGTAGGCTTTTATGACCTCATATGCACTTGCGGGGATTATGCTTGCCACGTTTTATTGGATTTGCCGAAAATAAAGAGTTCTTCAGTGGAAGACGAATATTTTTACCAAGCACTGTTGCGGAGTCTCGTGTTTTCCTTGGATAGACATGTAGCCCATGAATAGACCAGATGTCAAACAACTCTCTAAACCCAAGGTGTTCATAATGTAAGTTATTACATTACCCAAAAGAAAAATATTGCACCACTGGTCCAGAGACTTGACTCCGATCACAGGACGGGGGGATACTGTCACATATCACCTGTGATTTTCAGAATTTTTCAAGATTCTTGTTGCTATCCTCCACTATGACAGGAGAGCAGAGATGGTACCAATCTGGTACTGACTCCAGCCCATCTTCCTCCAATCTGGGAAGCAGATGTTCCAGTCTGGAGAATTATCTAGATAAGGAGAAAATGGACCTGAAACCTGTGAGTCCCTAGAACGATCTCCTGTTCTACTAGGATACCATATTGGTGAAGGTCCATGCCAGGTATACAAAGCCTGCAACCCAGACAAGGCAAAAACCATCACCCACCGGATCAGGTAAGGAGGAACCTCTATAATAATGGAACATCATCTATAATCCAGATTATCATCTCTCCATCCACATTTCAATTGAGTACAGATAGGATCAGGTTAGAAGGTACCTACCGTCTATAATCCAGATTACAGGTGGTCCCCTACTTAAGAACACCTGACTTACATATAAACCCCTAGTTACAAACGGACCTCTGGATATTGGTAATTTATTGTACTTGAGTCCTAGGTTACAATAACCAGCTGTAACAGTTATCACAGGTGTCTGTAAGGAAGCTTTATTGCTAATCCTGGTTCTTATGACACTCCAACCTTTCTAAAATCCAATTGTCACATTGACCAAAAAAAGTTCTGGCTGGGATTACAATGATAAAATATACAGTTCCGATTTACATACAAATTCAACTTAAGAATAAACCTACAGACCCTATCTTGTATGTAACCCAGGGACTGCCTGTATTATCCTTCCATCCATAGGTCAGCTGGGGGTCTGAGAACAGGGTGGTCTGATCCCAGGAGTCATCTATAGGAGGTTGTGGTGAATGTGATCAATAACTCAGCAGAATATATGTAACTGTTCTGCATTCCCAATCTTAAAGATTCATCTTGACCACAAATGTCTGCACGACCCTGACCTCTGCTCCTGCAAGACAGCCCCCAATGGTAGAAAACCATATATGGGCTCCAGTTAATCTGCTCGCTCCTCCACCATCAAGACGTAGCTAGAGCCAGGATCGAGGAGCTGTCACCATTATCAATAAGATATTATACGTCTTATAACAAGAGTGTATTATTTTATATTTACTCATTCTAATCACTTACATCACACAATGACCAGGAATTAGCTCCACTAATGAATAGGGGCACATTTACTTTCCCGGTCCAGTCACGATCCCGCGGCACGTTGTCGGACGAGGATTCGGGTCTGCCGGGATTCACTAAGGTCGTGCGCCCGATATCCACCAGGTGTCGCTGCTGTGCCGAGGTCCGCCGGAGTTCACCGGTGCATGTGCTGATCTTGCGACACAATTCTTTTATCGCGGATTGTCCGAATCCGTAGGGTTGTCCGACGGCCATGCCCCCAATTTCTGTTGCGGCGCCGATGCGCCACAATCCGATCTCGTGCGCCAAACCCAAGGCAAAACGGCGCAAATCGGAAATATTCGGGAAAACCCGACGGAGTCGCGGCCGCAGGACCCTTAGTAAATGTGCCCCAATATTCTGTGACGGATATACTGGGGTAACTACAGGACAGGATTACAGGTAAAGCTGCAGTAACACCGAGATGTTCCTGATGATCTGATGCTTTCCTTCTGTTTTCCATGCAGGTGAAGAATCTACCATCTGCAGTCTCCAGAGCTGCCATGGTGGGTGCCTGGGTGACATAACTGAGGGGCTACAGGACAAGATGCTACATGGACTTACCACCTCCGTCCATATCCTTCTGCAGAAGAGCGGAGATTGCAACATCTTTCTCTGTGACGCTATTGAAAAGGCCTTGCCCTCCATGGCCCTCAACATCCACCCAGGCAGAGCCCTCGCCGCCCTCATTGATGGCGGAATAAGGTATATTTGTATATGGTCATACAGACAGGAGGAATAGTTTTACTTCTTTCTATCAGTAGATTTTCTATTGATCTTTTTTTGTTCTTTCTTCACGGTTACATTAACCCCTTCTATAAAATCCTGAAGAGATGAGCAGCTCTAGACTACGGTCCAGGGGAGCCATAGCGGATCAGTTTATTTATGACTCTTTATATAACTACACTCTTTTCCCCTACTATCATGGCAGGGGAGTCGGGCTTGTACCAACATCTTAGCCTATCTTCCTCTAGACTAGGAAGCAGATGGTCCAGTTTCAGTAGTGGATTATAATGTAGGTGGTTGTGTGGGGCCCAAACCTTCTAGGGGGCCCGTGGCCATCCAAATCTCCAAATTTAATACTGAGAAAGACCTTCACCCGCCACTTTTGAAGGTCCACCATAGGTCCTGAAACCGCAGATTGAAAGCCGGCAGAAGGGACGCATCCTCCATTCCCTCCTCCAGTATATAGGAAGTGATTCCAGACTTGTAGGGGCTATAATATTCATACAGCCCACGGTACACAGTCTTTATCCGGCCCTTTCCAGTCTAGAGAATCTGCAGGGATAGACAAAATGGGATAGAAGTAGATATATGCGGATGTACAGAGTACTATCACTAATCCTATGCATCCTCTGCAGGGAAAAGATGACCACTGACTTCCAGGCGATTCGCTCCCTATCCATCCATCATCAGGACATAGCTGGAGCCAGGATCCAGGAGCTGCCAGCATCATCACTGAGATTTTTATACACTCTTATTATAATAACTTATTTTTATCTTTTATTAATATTTGATATGAATGCTGAAGAAGAAAGAGACATAAGAACAAAAATCACCTAAATTCATATCATATTAATATTGTTACCGCTTCTTTTCTACTTAGGAGAGGTAAGTCACTCACTTTATGAGTGGATATGGGTTCCTTCATTGACTCTAGATCTATGACCAGACTAATAATAATAATTCCTTTATTTATATAGCGCACACAGATTACGCAGCGCTGCACAAAGCTTGTCACATCAGTCCCTGTCCCCAATGTGGATCACAATCTAAACAACCTAAAAGTATGTTTTGGAGTGTGGGAGGAGACCGGAGGACCCAGAGGAAACTCACGCTAAGATGAGATATAAATATATATGGAGCCTATGGTTTTATTGGTATAATATGATCACTATTTTAATTTTATCTATTAGTATTCTTTAAGAAACAAAGCTGTAACTTATATTATACTGAGATTTGCAGTGTATTTATGTCTTATATATTTCTTGTTGTCCTGTAATGTTATAGGCTATAACCTTAAATACCTAATAACTTATGGTAATAAAGAACCCAGAAACTGCAGGCTGAGTAGATTTTGATAAGTTATTAGAGGGAATGCTTTTTTAATATTGATTTTTATTTGATTTTATTAATGTTATATGATCAGTATTTCAATATTATGCGACAATAAACTTCAATAAAGAAGCTTTGTCTGAATTTTATCTCCCACTGATATTTAATTGATTTCTCTTTACTTCTCAGTTATTGTTGTGTTCCCAATATGTGATGAATCATCCCATGGGATTGGTCTTGGATCACACAATTGACTAAGTGTGGACTTCAGGGATCAGAAATTGTGACCATTTTGGATGTCACCACCACCTCTCACCAGCCATAGAAGTAAATACAGGCAGTCCCCGGGTTACGTACAGGATAGGTTCTGCAGGTTTGTTCTTAAGTCGAATTTGTATGTAAATTGGAACTGTATATTTTATAATTTTAACCCCAGCCAATAAAATTTTGGTCTCTGTGACATCTTTTGGGTTGTCATAAAACCAGGATTAACAATCAATCTTAGTTGCAGACACCTTTGATAACTTTTACAGCTGATCATTGTAGCCTAGGACTAAAGTACAGTAAGTTACCAACATCCAGAGGCCGTCTGTAACTAGGGGTCGTCTGTAAGTTGGGTGTTCCTAAGTAGGTGTCTGTCTGTATAGTATATTTATGTTTATGGAAATTATAGATTTATACAAGTCTTGAAAATAAACCCATAAATTATGATGATATTTAACATGACGCACAGCAGGAAGCTCTTACTGCTCTATGATCACAATCCCAATTTTATGTTTGATGCTTTAGATGTGGAAGGATGCAACACCCCAGATTGGACCTGCTTTGGTACTCAAGCAAAGCTGTGTCTATGGACTCCCTAATATACTTTGGCTATGTCATTATCTTTCTATACACCCCCGGGCTGACGTCCTTCTAGTTACTGGTCATCACCCTGATTTTTTCACTTCTATGTATAGTTACTATTTCTTTTATGTAATCATAAACCTATTACTTTTTAGTTGTTTTCTGTGTCTTTAGTTTACGCTCTCTTTTTTGTAGATAGGTTTGTGCATTGTCTTCGAGAGGGCAATATTTTGGTCCCCTACTTGACACTTGTTGCTAATTTCATTCCTTGTTTTGTATAAAACATAATTTTTTATTTTTGTCTATAGATTTGTACTGTATTGGTGTCCAGAGGGCGTCATTATGGGCCCTTCCTGATCTTTGGTGCCAAAAGCAATTGTTTTGGTTGATTTCTGAGTAAATTCAACCCCAAAATGAATAAAAAATCTTTGTATATAAAAGTCAAATTTTATAATTGTGGTTTTCACGATTTACAGATTTTACCCAAACTTGACATATGTTCCTCATTACCCGACTGAAAATACTTAGGGGGTGAATGTGTGACTTAACATGCACTGTGTCAATGAAAAAAATCTGTTTTACACACTGTTTTTCTAAGGCCGATGGTTGAATACGCAGACATCTTTGTTTTAGGAGAATTTCACATATTTTTCTGATGCAATTTCAAATTTTTGGGGTAAATGTGCAGAAAAAAAGGTTTAAATATCATTTTATTACAATGAATTTGTTGGATAGAGATTGGAGTCAGCTTTTATTAGTATACATTGCGATAACTAAAACAGCTGAGGGTCCGTTCCTCTTTCTGCCTCTCCCTGAATGTGCTGCTTTATCAACTGTTTGTCTACGGCTGTTTGTTTGCCCATGGCAACCAATCACAGCACAGCTTTGATTTCACTAGAGCAGCAGACGTATTGTAAGCTGGGCTTGGATTGGTTGCTGTGTAGAACTGTCTGTTGCCAATTGCAGCCTATCACAGCACAGATTACATTTGACTTTAGCAGCTTATAGAATGAAAGCCAAGCTCTGACTGGTTCCTATTCTATCATAGCTCAATACAGCACAGAGATAATAATAATAGAAAAATAAATTAATAAAAAGCACAAAGCCAGATGACCATTTTCAAGTATTATATATAAAAACACAAACCCAACACCCTTGAAACACTCCTGACGCTGACTTTTTTTTGCCATTTTTTTAATGCTAATCTGCAAATTTGTAGAGTACTATAGTTTCATTGTAATAAATCTACACATGAAACTCCCTGAAATAACAATGATTATTAAAAATATCATCAAAAAAGGGTGACCTAAAAGCCCGCTTTGAGTTGGAACTGCGTTGTATATTCATAAGCAGGTGCCGGCGTCAGCACCCAGCATACCTGGGCAAATACCGGGGCCCAGAGCTGCTGGAGGGGCCCACATGGCCCAATCTCAGTCCCCAACAGCCTATGTGGAGGCTTAATATAAAATAATCCATGAGGAGGCTCTTTGGAATGATAAACTAGGGAATATTTTAGGGAACAGAAGCTTCAGAATTTTTAATTCCGCAACCTGAGTTCATTGCATAGGGGCCTATTGAGGCTCTGTCGCCCAGGGGGCCTATTGAGGCTGCGTCGCCCAGGGGGCATATTGAAACCTGGAGCCAGCCCTGTTCATAAGCCAAATGAAACTGCAGTGCCCTCATATATAACCTGGATAATAATACCATATACATCTGACGTATAATTGCCGTATACTGTTGTACCAAGATAATACATTCACATACCACCAAATAGTACCAAGATAATATTACCATATACAGTTCACATAGCACCATATAGTACCAAAAATACTGCCATATTTAACTCAGATAATACCACCACACAGTACTGAGATAATATTGCCATGCAGGGTCGATTCTAGCCTTTTTGCTTCCTGACACGAAAATTGAAAATGGCGCCTCCCCCCTCCTGCCTCACACACTAGTAGTTAGTCAGTGACACAGACATTAGTGACAGGTGATGATCTGCTCCATCAAAAAGATTTCTGCCGGTCATGAATTATCACTGCTGAATTCACAGTCAAATGTCTTTAGCTCCATGTAGCACAACTCCACACGGCGCTCCTAAAAAAAACCAAGTCACTTACAGTATGATGGAGAATGTTCCTAAATGTATATTATTCTCATAACACGACTGAGAATGCTAGCCATATATATCTTCCATAGACAGATCCCCAAATCACACTTTAGTAATATTACTGATATTGCAGTTTATTAGGCTACAAAATGTAACATTTTGACGGGTCCACCATAAGCTATCTGTGAGAATGAATCTGACACATATACAATTATAGGGATTAATCATTTTAATTCAATCTTTAGCCAATTCCTTTTATGTTTACATGAATATTGGTCCAATCCCCAAGTCATCGGTATCTTTATATTATATTTATTATATATATATCTGCTATAAAATCTAACATTTCCCAGGTCCTTTGGATTATTAAGTAAATAGCGCCACCTGCCGGCAAGAAAGGGTACACCATCCAAAAAATATTAATTCTTCAAAATATTCCAGAAGTAAAGGTCCAGTCCTCCTTTATCATGGATATATCTATTCTAAAAATAAATTAAAAGCTAAATAAAAATCCAAAGTCTTCAAGGCATATCAAAAGCTGGGCTTCCCTCCAAATAGTTTTATTAGAAGAAGGTTGAATGCACACTGGTGTTTTCCGGAATTTGCGTTTTGCGTATTGTGCTTTTGACACTGCGGTGTGACTTTGTAAGACATTGTGATTGGACGATTTACAACAGGAAGTTGATGTGTCGCTGCAAATCTGTCCATTGGTTCCCATTGTCCTGGAAGGAAGCTGATTGGTTGACATCAATACTGCAAGATTTGTGCTATACGTAGAGTTTATCACGGATGAGTGGTTGAGGCTTATTGCTGAATGGTCACATGTAAATTGAGAAATGTGGCGGATTTATCACAGTGGTGTATTGAGGACTTAGTGGTGCTAATTTACAAATGTATTTGTGCCTAAAAAGTTAAATTAATGCATCAAATTTGGTGCAAATTAGGTGTCACATCTAGTTTTAGAAATACCCTCCCAATTAGCTCAGCAGGGGGTGTGGCTTAGCCAGAGGAGGTATGATTTAAAGTGTTCAAATTTTTTCCATATTTTTTTCGGCATAGACTAGGCCTACCAATGGGTAGTGTAAACTTTTGGGCCCTCTCTGGAATTGTGTGTGGAAAATTTGCTGCAAATTACAGTAACTTATCAATGACATCTAACCTGAGGTGAATATTCCCCCATATCATCTAGATTTCTCTGGGGTTCGACGTGGAGCTGTCCGTAACAGGACTTTATCATACAACTTGGGTCACTATGATGAAATTGCCCCGAACTATGTAGTGTAAGTTGGTTTTATTTGCGCCATGATTTTGGCCCATCTCTGGTTCAAATTGTTAAGTCCAAAACTCTGCCCCTCTCCCATAAACCATGTCCTTTCTGATACACCATGTAACCCAGTCAGGTGAATTTTCCTATAGCTTAGTAAATTTCCCGCCATTTAATTTTCTTTAAAAATGTCAGACATTTTGCCAACTTTACCCATTCAACTACCCACGGTTGTCAAAAACTGCCCTCACGCCTCTGAAAATTCATCCTTACCCTAGGTTGGTTGATATATTATATCCTGACCCCATCCACATGTAAACGTGGCTCGACCTCGCATCCACTGGTTCTTAATAGGGAGATGAATATTAGGTGCACTCAGATACCTCTCTGGGTGCCATATTCCTCTTCCTCATGGGGAGAGTCACCACCAGACACAATACATGTCAGTCAACTGTGATGAAATTAGTTTGGTTTGGCCTATATCCAACTTTACTAATATGATGAACAAAATGACTTGTCCAGGACCTGATGGGGGCAGTGCAAGACATAAAGAACAACCTATACAGTCACTGTGTCATGGCCGCCTCATCTCACACACAAATCCCCTCAATATTGGCAGGTTTGTTCACATAAATCTGTCTATGGCTAGTTTTCCAAAAGGATCCCATAACATTTCAGGGGATCGTTGGCCAAAACTCTATGGGGTCATCTGATTTTCTAAAGTATTCAGTTTTCCTGACCCTTGACAAAGACAGATATCAGGACGGATAGATGGGATGCACTGGATTTTAAAATGTCTGGTCCTTTATTCCCAAGCAGAGGTGTCTGGTATTGGGTTACTTCCAGTGGCATAACTTGAAGCTGATGGGCCCCAGTGCAAAATTTGTGCAAGGGCCCCGACTATAATGTATAGTTTATAGTACTAATTTGTTTCATATGGGAAAGTGAGACTTTATGGGCCCCCAAAGCCTCTTGGGCCCGGTTGTGACCGCACCCCCTCAAGTTACACCCCTGGTTATTTCTCTCTTTCCATTGATAATATATAAGATGTCCAAACAGGGCCTGCACCAACAAGTGCCAGGGCCCAGAGCTGCTGGGGGCCCCACAAAAGGCTGTACATAAGGAATTCATGAGGGTGAGGGGGGCTTTATATCAAATAACCATGAGGGGGTGTTTGGGTTGATAAACTAGGGAACATTTTAGGAAACAGGGGACTGTTTTAGTTTTTTTTAATTTTTAATGCCGCCAAGTAAGTTCACTGCAAATGGGCCTACTGAGGCTCTGTCACCCAGTGGTCTCCTGAAACCTGGAGCCAACCCTCTGTCCAAATTTGAATGGCTATAGGAAGGCCCAAACGTGCATTTGGTCAACAATCATGGCAAATATATGAGTACTGATATTGTGGAAGACATCTCAAGGGTTCTCCTAACTTGGTGTCATAGCTGTTGGGTAATGGCTTGTTTGGCTGTCACCTATGCAAACTCGTCATGAACATAAATGATCCACTTCACAGCTATGGTTATAGTATAAAGCTAGAAGGACTCCTTTGTAAGACTTGACGGGTATCATGTAAGTTAGATTTTGGAGGTTCTAAGATTAAAACTACTCCAAGATTGGTAGTAAACTCCACAGGCTGGATCTCCAAAGTCTCTGAGATCCAAAGCCTTGATGAACCTTGAAGAGAATTATATTGAGTTTCAGGATGAATGAGGCCAGCCGATTTGCTAGACTTCAGCATTTCATTAAGTGTCTGACAGGAATTGCAATTCCTTCCAATAAGATGGATGGAAACAAATTACTCTGGAAACCTTCCCATTTAGCTAATGAGATTACAGAGAAATACGACACATCAAGTCAATGCTGAACCTGTGGTTTCATTTTCCAGATTCCTATACGTTTTCCTCTTGGGTAAGGGCAGTGATTTAGGAAATGATTAGTAATATATTGTTTCTCCTGACAGGACCCATTGATGGCTATTGCCTCAGCTTTCAGGGCCCAAAAGGCAGTAGGTCAAGGTCAAGGTCACATAAAGAAGAATTTTCCACCACAACATCTTTTGTGCTTGACCATTATGTCCCTTTGATCCTCAAACATTGAGTTTTGGATGTACTTGTAGGCACTAGGCCAAGGTACATAAAGAATTATGTCCCACCAAGATGTCTTTTGTGCTTGACCATCATGTCCTATTGATCTCCAGCATACAGTTTGGGGAGTCTTTGTAGGCAGAGGGCCAAGGTACATGAAGAAGAATATCTCACCAAGATGTCTTTTCTTCTCGACCATCATGTCGTATGAATTCTCCAATAAAAAGTTTGGGATGACCTTGTAGGCAAAAGGCCAAAGTAGATGAAAAACAATGTCCTATTGATCCTCCCACATAGAGTTTGGGATGTCCTTGTAGGGGTCCATTATAAGCCTGGCACAGCGGACAATCATCATGGCCAGGAAGACACAGAGGAGCAGGAAACACGCAATGGCAAAACCTTTATCCAGATCCACAAGGGGTAGTAAGGTGGGATCATCCATCTTAAGGGTCTTTGTCTTCTTTTCATTTGGTTCAAGAAGAAGGGATCTGTGAGAAAAAAAGGAAAGATGACATTACAAATGTGTCACCACTGGAAATTTTGACCCAAACCCAACAAGTCATTTTCATTATACGGTAGATACAGATGTACGGAAGCTGGCATGTTAGTTTTTGATGTCTCAACGCACCCCATCATGTGAAGACCACTTCATAGCTATCATGATAGTATAAGGCTAGGAGGACCCCTCTGTTACATTTTGGAGGTTCCAAGATTAAGACTTAGTAGTTGGTAGTAAACGCCACAAGTTGGATCTCCAAAGTCACTAAGATCAACCAAGAATGAGACTGGATAGCATGACTACCCCAGGGACCAAGATCTGCTCCGTGACTTCTGAGAGATAATTTGTATTTATTGAGTACAATGGTTGAAAAAAACCTTCCCTATAAAGTAATATTGGGGTGGGGGGGGGGGGGGGGTGTTTAAGAGAAATCCAACAGATTCGCCCCGAGCGGGATCAAACATTGGGTACAAATAGTGTCTATCTTTTTGGAGGAATAATTACATCCATCATAATAAAAGGATTTTCAATATTTAAGATGTCACCAACACTTGCCCAACAATGAGTGGACCTGCAAGAAGTTTTCTGAGATTATTGAAAAACTCCTTTAAGAACCCACTGACATCAATGAGCATTATTTAATACTTTATTTCACCCTCTGATTACCGCAGATATCGGGAGCCTGATATCTCATGTCTCATACCGCAGCGGTCCCTGGAGGATGAGTGAATGTGGAAAGTTCATCTATTCTGGAGAGGACAATATTTGGAAGATAAACAGTGCACGTCCATCTGATTGATGTCCTGCCATGACACTGGGCTGAGGCCAGAGAATGTAGCACGCCTGTGCTATGTGTACATGTGAGGAGCTTGTCATTGTCTCAGCTATGCGGTGGGTGACCCCTGTCAGGCTGCCATTCATCTCCATCAAGGTCTAGAATTCTTTTCCTTTAATTAATACAGAAGTCTCTATACTAAGAGGGGCTTCTGTCCTCCTAGGAGACTTGGATGTGTAAGTATTCATTAATTTTTTTTTTTGCCCCAGTGACAATTGGAGTTTCAAATTTTTTTGCTGTAATAGGACCAAGAATTATCAATAAAGCTTCATTGCAGACAATTTTAAGCTGATTATTGCAGTCTGGGACTATTTTAAAGCATCCAGAGAGCTTCACCAGAGGTCACAGTGGGCAGAGGGGTCTGTCTGTAACTATGGGTTGTCTGTAAGTCGGGTGTCCTTAAGTAGGGGACCGCCTGTAATCACTTATAGCCCTTAAGAAGACATCTAGTATGCAATGAGTTACATTTTATTAAGAGATGATGCTTGGGGTCTGACCCGTGGGACCTCCACCAATCCTGAACATAAATGTATTTCCCTTTCTGTGTATCCCCTAAAAAGTGGTGCCCCCAGTCATGCAGTTCCTCAGGATCATTGGGGTCCTAGAGGTCAGACCTCCACTGACCTCTAGCAGAGGAATATCTCTATCAATGTGGCTATTTGAATACATTTGGCACAATTGGCGCTTTAATGAAGTAGTGTGCCTTTTGTCTCCATGACGCTGTCTGGAATACATGGGCCTGCATAGGAGCTGTATACACAAATGGAGGGTGATGTGGATGAAGAAGGACCCTTAGCTGGCCGGTGGTGAAAAGCTGGACGGTTAGTGACTGGTACAAGGCCCAAGACAGGACTAGCAGATGGCAGAGCAGAGTACAGAGCCCGAGACTGGATCACAAACAGGTCGCGGTCACAGGCTCGAGGGTCCGGGATGCATAGATTGCATGTAGTGGACACTGGGCTGGAGCACATGGCTGAGACCTAATACTCTAGCAACAGCTTCATAGCCCCTCCCACAGAGAAGATCACATGACCTCAGGAGGACGTTGCGGGATATGACTGCAATACTGAGAACCAGCCACCAGAGGGGGTTAGCAAGTTATCTGCATACTTGCCACTAGGGGGAGTCAGAATTGGGGGGCTACATAGAGGAGACATAACTAGGGGATGAAGAAAGGGGCATCATTATACTTAGAGGGGTATTTTACTACACTGGTGGTGGTGGTTGGGGCACTATAATTTTTAATGGAGGGGTAGCTTTACTTGTGGTGGTGGTAGATTTGCCCACTGTAACATACAGTAACGTGGGTTTGGTGCCCATCAATTGTCTCTCTCGGAAGCCCCTTTAACCAAGGCATATCATTGTAAGATAGGAATATCCCTTTAAGGCTGCAATATACATAGTCTCCTCTTATAAATTGGAGTGCAGGCGCCCTTCATCCACCCAGGCAGCTCCCAGCTGTTGTGTGTGACTATCACTAAGCAACTATGGCGTGGATAAAGGAGTCAGCCATCAGATCTATGACCTTCCCTGGCACCCATGTGCCGAGCGACCTTCTAGCGACCTTCACGCTTCACCTCCATACAATCCCATTAAGAGGCGCTCCTGCTACAGAGATACAGAAGGACAAAGCGCCGACTTCAGCTGAAAATCTGCAGATGGCGCTTTTTGGATTTTTTGCTTTCTTATTCCTGTACGGCTACATTTATGCACCGAGGGCTGGAATGTGCTGATGCGGGGACCTCCAAATTATTAGACATGATATGTAAGGGATATTTTATAGGGACAGTCCCACCAAACCTCACATCTCAGCATCTGACACACGTAGGGACACGCCTATTTGACAAGGAAAGTGGCCACACCCATATGTAAACTTACACTACCTATTTCTGAAAATTGCTATTTTGAAAATAATACAAAAAATTACAATGAAGGTGAAAGGTCCTCCTTTAACCTCTTAAGGACGCAGGGTATTTTCACTAATTTCTCGCTCTCCACCTTCAAAAATCCAGAACTTTAAAATTTTTACGCGTACAGACCTGTGTGAGGGCTTATTTTGTGCATAACAAATTTTACTTTACCGTGATGTTATTTATTATTCCATGCCGTGTACTGGGAAGCAGGAAAAAAATTCCAAATGTGGGAAAATTGGAAAAAAAAAACGCTTGTGCGTCACGTTCTTGTGGGCTCAGTTTTTACGACTTTCGCTCTGCGCTCCAAATAACACATCTGCTTTATTCTCTGGTTCGGTGCGATCGCGGTGATACCAAATTTATACAGGTTTTATTGTGTTTTAATACATTTTAGAAAATTAAACGAATGTTTACGAAAAAAAAAAAAAATTTGCCATCTAGCTGGGGGAGGGGTCATTTTTTGCGAAATGAGCCGACGTTTTCATTGCTACCATTTTGAGGACTGTGCGACATTTTGATCACTTTTTATTACATTTTTTAATGTCATAAAAAGGTGTAAATGTCGCGTTTCGGACATTTGGGCGCCATTTCCCATCTCGGAGGTCACCGCCGGCCATAACCGTTATTATATTTTGATAGATCGGGCATTTTGGGACGCGGCGATACCTAATGTGTTTGTGATTTTTACTGTTTATTATGTTTTATGTCAGTTCTAGGGAAAGGGGGGTGATTAGAATTTTTAATATTTTATTAATTTTTTATTTCTTTTTTTCCCCCCACTATTTCTTTAACCCTCTAGGGTACATTAACCCTAGATGGTCAGATCGTTCCTACCATATACTGCAATGCTACTGTATGGCAGTATATAGCATTTCTGCACACTATACATTACAATGAGCCACAGGCTCAATCTAACAAATCTGCTGAAACCATTCAGCCTCAGGTCTGACGAAGACCCGAAGCTGTCATGGCAACCAATCGCCGCCCCTCAATGACATTGGGGGAGCAACGATCAGAGGTAACATGGCGGTGCTTTTGCATCGCCATGTTTTAAGTGCCACCGACCGCGGGTGATAGCGATGGGTCTTTGCTGCGATATGCAGCACAGCCCATCTATGTATGAAGAGGGCTCAGCATGTGAACCCTCTTCATACACCCATCATACCTCTGCGGTGGATATATGGGAAAGGGGTAAAATGGGAAATTCACGTTTTGGTCTTAGGAGTCCAGTGGGCAGACCTAATCGTAGTCTCTACTGGTTTAGTCAGGGCTAGACAATCCTGAATTGTTATTTCATGAGGAATACAAGTAATTACCAAAAGAAGTATGTCAGTAGAGGTAAAAGGTCCTCCTTAAAGGGGTAAGTCAGCATGTTCTGGGCTTAGGAGTCCAGTGGGCAGGCCTTATTGTGGATATAACTGTCTCTATAAGCTAGCTTATATACATTAGGCTGCTCCATAACTGTAATATTATATGAAATACAAGCAATTAGTAAAAGTAGTATATCGGTAGAGGTGAAAGGTCCTCCTTAAAGGGGTTTTTCAACAAGTTCTGGTCTTAGGAGTCCAATGGGCAGGCCTAATCATGGATATAGCCGTCTCTATAGGCTCGGTCATAAAGGTTAGACTGTCCTGGATTGTTATTTCATGAAGAATATAAGAAATTACCAAAAGAAGTATGTCAGTAGAGGTAAAAGGTCCTCCTTAAAGGGGTAAGTCAGCATGTTCTGGGCTTAGGAGTCCAGTGGGCAGGCCTTATTGGGAATATAACTGTCTCTATAAGCTAGCTGATATACATTAGGCTGCTCCATAACTGTAATGTTATATGAAACACAAGCAATTAGTAAAAGTGGTAGAGGTAAAAGGTCCTCCTTAAAGGGGTTTTTCAACATGTTCTGGTCTTAGGAGTCCAGTGGGCAGGCCTAATCATAGATATAGCTGTCTCTATTGGCTCGGTCATATAGGTTAGGCTGTCCTGGATTGTTATTTCATGAAGCATACGAGAAATTACCAAAAGAAGTATTGCAGGTCCTCCTTAAAGGGATAATTCAGCATGTTCTGGTCTTAGGAGTCCAGTGGGCAGGCCTAATCATGGATATAGCTGTCTCTATTGGCTCGGTCATATAGGTTAGGCTGTCCTGGATTGTTATTTCATGAAGCATACGAGAAATTACCAAAATAAGTATGTCAGGTCCTCCTTAAAGGGATAATTCAGCATGTTCTGGTCTTAGGAGTCCAGTGGGCAGGTCTTATTGGGTATATAACTGTCTCTATAGGTAAATGTCATATAGGTTAGAGTGATACAGAAAAGATATGTCTAGAAGAAGAAGAAGTCCGAGACGTTCCAGTTTATTCTGGGCTTAAGAGTCCAGTGGGTGGTACTTTTCACAAATTGATAATTGTCTCTCTATAAGCATAGTAATACTGGAAAGGCTGTCAAACACTGACCAGGACAAGTCCAGAATGAACAGAAGTTCTTGGACCTCTCACCTCTCCAGACATATCTGTTCTGGAACAGTCTAACTTATGTGACCATGCCTTGTAGAGAAGGCTATATCACTGACTAGGACCGCCCACTGGACTCATAAGCCCAGAAAAAGCAGAGGTTAAAGGGATCCTGCTAGGTGTCAGGACATTGAAGGGGTTTCCAGGATCTGGCCAGAGCTTCCCACCAAACACAGCGCTGTACATTTTATAGTGGATGTTCTTGGTATTGCAAATTATCCTCATTCACTTGAATGGGACCGAATTGCAACCCAGCCATGAGACGAATGGTGGGGGTTCCAAAGTGTCGGCACTGAACCTCTACTAAGGAGATGTGATCAATTTTTAGAAAATGGAATATCCCTTTAACCATCAGCATTTCCTTAGGGAACAAAAATTAAAAATATCTCAAATTTTTACTACTTTTTGACCTGTAAAATATTAATGGATGACGCCCGAAGGCCCAAATCTCTTAGGATGGGTAGGAGTCAGACAATTGGGATGGGAAACGCCCAATTCTGTTATTTCCCAGAGATAAGCGGCTCAGACGGCTGCTTATCCCTGCATAGCACATCTATGGTGGGGCCTCGTATCTCATCCATACAGTCACTATAATCTGCTGGATCAGCGGGTTTGCTGCATTGCCGGGATAAGATAAAAAACCTATTTCTCCCACAATGCAATGCAGCATGGTAACTACGTGAAATGTATAGGACAATATAGTGGTGATGGAAGAATCAATATATGTATATATACATGTATACTGCCCGGGACAGCTGGGGAGCATGCATCACTAATGAGGGCTGCAGACCCCCAGGGATGGAAAAGATGGGAGGGGGCATCAGACGCGGAAGATCACAATAGTAGCGGGCGTATGAAAAGAATTTATAATGCGTGACCCCAGAGATGAAAAAGTGATCACATGATACATTAGTTGTCTTATTCTATAAAGAGTTAAAGGGAAACCGTCAGCAGGTATGACCATACATTACTGCAGCCATTGATAGGGACTGGCCATAGAAAGTGTGTCATATCATTATAACATGGGTCTATGTTCTCTTCATGTACTAGGGGCTTGTCCTCACACTGCTGAGCTCTGTGCGCTCTGCAGCCAGTGGTAGGTATCGGCCCTAGAGAGCCGTGTAATCATAACTTTGTATATGTTATTAAAAATGGATTTTACTTCTCTAAGTGCAATGGGGGTGGGTGTCCTCACACTGCTGTGCTCTCTGTAGCCAGTGCTAGGTATTGGCCCTAGAGAGCTGTATAATCATAACTTTGTGAATGTTACTAAAAAATGGATTTTGCTTCAATAAGTGCAATGGGGGTTGTCCTCACACTGCTGTGCTCTCTGCAGGCAGTGCTAGGTATTGGACCTAAAGAGCTTTGTAATTATAACTTTGTATATGTTACTAAAAAATGGATTTAGCTTCTCTAAGTGCAATAGGGGGCGTGTCCTCACACTGCTGTGCTCTATGCTCTCTGCAGCCAGCTTTAGGTATTGGCTTTGGAGAGATGTGTATTTATAGCTCTGTGTATGTTATTAAAATAATTAATGTTGCATCTCTAAGAGCAATGGGGATGTGTCCTCACACTGCTGTACTCTGTACTCTGTGCTCTCTGCAGCCACTGTTAGGTATAGGCCCTGGAGAGCTGTTTAATCTTAGCTATGTGCATGTTATAAAAAAAATGGATTTAGCTTCTCTAAGTGCAATAGGGGGCGTGTCCTCACACTGCTGTGCTCTGAGCCCTCTGTGATGAACTGCTCCACGGCCCCTCCCCCTGCTCTGAGTGACTGCTGTATCATTCAACCAGAAGCTGTTAGATAAGGCCAGAGCAGCTTAGTGCGGAGAACTAAGAGCACAGCAGTGTGAGGACACCCACCCCCATTAGAGATGTTAAATCCATTTTTAATAACATACACAAAGTTATGAATACACAGCTCTCTAGGGCCGATACCTAACACTGGCTGCAGAGTGCACAGAGCACAGCAGTGTGAGGACAATCTACTTTTTTATGATCCTGAGTTAATATACTTATAATGATATTTTGCTACAAATCAGGCACTTTTATGCCCAAAAGGACTGCATGGTCCCTGTAGACACAAGGGAACTACAACTCAAGCGTAACAAAAGGGACAAATACTCCCAATGACATCCTAACATAACCGGGATCCGTCTACTGGAATTATGTATAATCGACTTTTACACGAAAGTTGTCTTTGTATATATAACGGAGCGATACATCTCATTACGGAGACGTGGCGGCCGTCCAGCGAGACGCCAGAGATTCTCAAAGTGACATTACTCCCCATCTAGTGATCATATAGAGGGCAGGATGGGACAAAATGAACTCAGGAGGGGAGGGGACAAAATTAGACAGGGCAGCTCATAAACATTTAACCCCCATAGCCACCCAAATCCAACCAACCCCATTTGGTACTGCTCTATAGAGACAATATAGGGGCTTCCAGTCCAGCCCTCCTCATACATATGTGCCCACTCTTGAAATACATCTTTAAAAGAGCCCTATCAGGACCTTAGAAGGCCCACCAAAGGTCCTTAAACTACAAAACTGAAAGTGGAAAGATGGGGCCCTCTTAGGTAGTAACTAACTTGGGGCTCACACAATTTTTATAAAGCTCAGGGCCCCCTGCCCCTGGGGGTCTATTTGTTGGGCCACTCCCATCTCTCTAACCAAGGTCACAAGTCCATATCCCACTCATGTGGTCTGAATGGAGTAGAATACTTAACCATACCTCCAAATATGTGTAGCCCCTTCTGCAACCCCTGACCTGCTCAATTTTATGCAAATATTTATATGCCCCACCCACTTTTGCTTAAGCTATTCAATTTCTCTATATCGCCCCCAGAGGAAGAGTTCAGTATTACACTCTGTGTAATGCAGGACAGGACTGGTCCTCCTCTTTATAAATGAGGATCCTGAATGGAGACCCCCTCCTCTATGACTTCACAATTTGCTTAAAGGTGTATGAAACTAGACACCCCCTTTAAGATCAACAACCATCATATCTAATGGACATTGTATAGCAATATTATTAAGCCCTTGTTATAAGATCATGTATGGAGTTGTGGTATATAACAGCGTATGCTGGTACTATTATAGGACAGTATGAGGGTGAGCGCCATACACTGCAACTGTATTTTATACCATTTTTTACTGTATAGAGATGTAAGTACAGTAACACATTGTTACATATTGTACCTGTAGTTATACTGCAGCTGTATGGAAGTATTATTTGGTCAATGATTGGTGCTATGATTAAGAATATGCTTATTTGTATGGGGTGTGAGAGGTTAGGCACCAAAAGAAGCTACCATAAACACACCACCCAAGGTTAGGCTGGCCTGTTGACCAATCGGGGGAGGGATCCAGGCACAAATCTACCATCAAAACCCACTTAAATTAACACTTAGACACCACCGTGACTGTGGTAATCTTCTTATATTTGTTATCCTTGGCCTCCTATGAAAATCAACTTCTAAAATTATGCTAATGAGCCTAAAGAGGTTCCTAGGGGTGGTACCTGAGCACCTCCATGTTGTAGCTTCACATGCTATTACATTGTTCAGCACCACTCACCCTCCTCCACTGTGTGTACATCAGGCAGAGGGAGGGGGGAAGTGCTGACGGAGCAGGGGTATGTGAAAACAGTGTAATAGTCAGTTAAGTTACAGCATGGAGGGGCTCTGGTAACGCTCCTAAAGCCCTTCAGGCTCATTAGCATAATTTTAAAAGTTGATATTAGAAGAAAGGAGGCCATGGATAAGTAATATAAGAAGATTACCACAGTCACGGTGCCTGGATCTATGGAGTAAGTGTTACGTTTATCAGGATGGATTGTGATTGTAGATTTCCATTAAATACATAATAACATGTTCTCAGTTACTGGCTATTTGCAGCAGGAGACACGTCTAGAGATGTCACGCATGTATGTTAGCGTGTTAAATTAGCTTGCGCGTCCACAGAACATGAGAAGTTCTCCTTTTTACTGGGACAGACCCCGACACCGGATCCCGACTATCTGGAGTAATTAACTTTACTTAGCAAATGAAAGTGTCACTTTACCATCTCGTGTGTCCGTGTGGTCAGCCGCACATTGTCTGGAGCCTTGTACACCCCTGGCCCTACGCCCAGCATACACATTCAGTACTGACAGCCATAGACATGCATGCTGGGAGGAGGGTGCATGTCCCTTCTAATGAGAGAAGGGAATAATAACTTATCTCATGGGGTGGGGGTGTTACACCAAGGCTTCTATCCCAAAACTTGTATCAGGGGTGGAATAGGGAAGCACATCGGACGTTTTGCTTGGGTAAATCTCTAATAATATACTTTTTTAAAGTTGGGAATTTAGGACAAGTATATATTCTTCACCATAGCGAGAAGTTAAAGAGCACCCCCACCCCTCTGTGGGGGGGCACAGCACATCCATACAGGACATAAATGCACTATTAATTACAATCTGCAACAGCTGTGTATTATCCCTGTACTGTGACATCACTGTGTGTATTATCCCTGTACTGTGACATCACTGTGTGTATTATCTCTGTACTGTGACATCACTGTGTGTATTACCCCTGTGCTGTGACATCACAGTGTGTATTATCCCTGTACTGTGACATCACTGTGTGTATTACCCCTGTGCTGTGACATCACAGTGTGTATTATCCCTGTACTGTGACATCACTGTGTGTATTATCTCTGTACTGTGACATCACTGTGTGTATTATCTCTGTACTGTGACATCACTGTGTGTATTATCCCTGTACTGTGACATCACTGTGTGTATTATCCCTGTACTGTGACATCACTGTGTGTATTATCCCCGTACTGTGACATCACTGTGTGTATTATCCCTGTACTGTGACATCACTGTGTGTATTATCTCTGTACTGTGACATCACTGTGTGTATTATCTCTGTACTGTGACATCACTGTGTGTATTATCCCCGTACTGTGACATCACTGTGTGTATTATCCCTGTACTGTGACATCACTGTGTGTATTATCTCTGTACTGTGACATCACTGTGTGTATTATCCCCGTACTGTGACATCACTGTGTATATTATCCCTGTACTGTGACATCACTGTGTGTATTATCCCTGTACTGTGACATCACTGTCTGTATTATCTCTGTACTGTGACATCACTGTGTGTATTATCTCTGTGCTGTGACATCACTGTGTGTATTATCCCTGTACTGTGACATCACTGTGTGTATTATCTCTGTACTGTGACATCACTGTGTGTATTATCCCTGTACTGTGACATCCCTGTGTGTATTATCTCTGTACTGTGACATCACGGTGTATATTATCCCTGTACTGTGACATCACTGTGTGTATTATCCCTGTACTGTGACATCACTGTGTGTATTATCACTGTACTGTGACATCACTGTGTGTATTATCCCTGTACTGTGACATCACTGTGTGTATTATTTCTGTACTGTGACATCACTGTGTGTATTATCCCTGTACTGTGACATCACTGTGTGTATTATCCCTGTACTGTGACATCACTGTGTGTATTACCTCTGTACTGTGACATCACTGTGTGTATTATCCCTGTACTGTGATATCACTGTGTGTATTATCTCTGTACTGTGACATCACTGTGTAATATCCCTGTACTGTGACATCACTGTGTATTATCCCTGTACTGTGACATCACTGTGTGTATTATCTCTGTACTGTGACATCACTGTGTGTATTATCTCTGTACTGTGACATCACTGTGTGTATTATCCCTGTACTGTGACATCACTGTGTGTATTATCTCTGTACTGTGACATCACTGTGTGTATTATCCCTGTACTGTGACATCACTGTGTGTATTATCCCTGTACTGTGACATCACTGTGTGTATTATCCTGTACTGTGACATCACTGTGTGTATTATCTCTGTACTGTGACATCACTGTGTGTATTATCTCTGTGCTGTGACATCACTGTGTGTATTATCTCTGTGCTGTGACATCACTTTGTGTATTATCCCTGTACTGTGACATCACTGTGTGTATTATCTCTGTACTGTGACATCACTGTGTGTATTATCCCTGTACTGTGACATCACTGTGTGTATTATCTATATACTGTGACATCACTGTGTGTATTATCCTGTACTGTGACATCACTGTGTGTATTATCCATGTACTGTGACATCACTGTGTGTATTATCACTGTACTGTGACATCACTGTGTGTATTATCCCTGTACTGTGACATCTCTGTGTGTATTATCCCTGTACTGTGACATCACTGTGTGTATTATCACTGTACTGTGACATCACTGTGTGTATTATCCCTGTACTGTGACATCACTGTGTGTATTATCCCTGTATTGTGACATCACTGTGTGGATTATCCATGTACTGTGACATCACTGTGTGTATTATCCCTGTACTATGACATCACTGTGTGTATTATCCCTGTACTGTGATATCACTGTGTGTATTATCTCTGTACTGTGACATCACTGTGTGTATTATCCCTGTACTGTGACATCACTGTGTGTATTATCCCTGTACTGTGACATCACTGTGTGTATTATCCCTGTACTGTGACATCACTGTGTATTATCCCTGTACTGTGACATCGCTGTGTGTATTATCTCTGTACTGTGACATCACTGTGTGTATTATCTCTGTACTGTGACATCACTGTGTGTATTATCCCTGTACTGTGACATCACTGTGTGTATTATCTCTGTACTGTGACATCACTGTGTGTATTATCCCTGTACTGTGACATCACTGTGTGTATTATCCCTGTACTGTGACATCACTGTGTGTATTATCCTGTACTGTGACATCACTGTGTGTATTATCCCTGTACTGTGACATCACTGTGTATATTATCCCTGTACTGTGACATCACTGTGTGTATTATCCCTGTACTGTGACATCACTGTGTATTATCCCTGTACTGTGACATCACTGTGTGTATTATCTCTGTACTGTGACATCACTGTGTGTATTATCTCTGTACTGTGACATCACTGTGTGTATTATCCCTGTACTGTGACATCACTGTGTGTATTATCTCTGTACTGTGACATCACTGTGTGTATTATCCCTGTACTGTGACATCACTGTGTGTATTATCCCTGTACTGTGACATCACTGTGTGTATTATCCTGTACTGTGACATCACTGTCTGTATTATCCTGTACTGTGACATCACTGTGTGTATTATCCCTGTACTGTGACATCACTGTGTGTATAATCCCTGTACTGTAAGAAAACGGTGTCAATTTACAATAATACCGCGCCCCGGGTACACGTCGCCTTCCTCTCATGATCTGCAATAACTCTGCGCCGCCCAAAGTTGTCCATCTGGTCTCCACCATAATTAAAAAAAACCCTGCGAGGTAAACAAGCGGTTAAACTATAACAACAAGCAGCGGGAGGTTGTGTCATTATGGATTTTATTGGGTTGTATTTCCTATAATCCCCTATAATGACCGCGCTCTGGTGCTATCATCGTGCTCATTTACCGGATTCTCCCTAATCCGCTCACTAATTAGGAAACGGGACACGCGAGATGGAAAAAAAAAATAATAGTCATTTGGATACAAATCTTACATTCTAAGTTCCGTGTTTTGGGCATGTGAGCGGTTTCCGGGGTGTTACGTGTTGGTGTGTAGTAGTGTAGATGTGGCCGGTGCTGGTGCGGGAGGAGGAGGGGGGGCGTGGGGGATACCGCTATAGATTAGGGAGACGCTTTTACCTGCTAATCCTGTCATTTGTGCCTGCAGTCCGGATGACTAATTTCCATGAACGGAGGGGAATCCTGGCGGTGCCGGCTCTGCAGTGCTCCCCGCTGCTCCCTGTGTTGCAGACTGTCTTCTCCGGACCGTTTCATGAATCTTTAAGCTGGGAATGCACCAGAGTAAGGTTACAGGGAAGAGGAGCTGTGTCTCTCCCTGCAGGCTGCACAGGGACACGCTATAACGAGCGCTAGTAAATCCGTCACAGCGCCGGATGACACCGGCTCGCTTTTCATTAAAGGAGGCAGTAATTAACCTAATTGGATGGAACCGGGGGTGGTAGATCTTATTTACAATCAATCAAAAAAAAACCCATCATTGTATGACCTTCAACCTCCTATGGTTTTCACGTTACCGTTTTGACTCTCAAGCATCCAAAACATATAACTTTATCATGTTTCTTGTACAGGCGGTCCCCTACTTAAGAACACTCAACTTACATATGACCCCTAGTTACAAACGGACCTCTGGATATTGGTAATTTATTGTACTTTAGTCCTAGGCTACAATAATCACAGGTGTCTGCAATAAAGATTTATTGTTAATCCTGGTTCTTATGACAATCCAACATTTTTAAAATCCAATTGTCACAGAGACCAAAAAAGTTCTGTCTGGGATTACAATGATAAAATATACAGTTCTGACTTACATACAAATTCAACTTAAGAACAAACCTACAGAACCTATCTTGTATGTAACCCGGGGACTGCCTGTAATCTGCGGGACATATTGTGCTTCCCAGTTAATATTCCATGAAATGTACTGGAAAAATGTTAAAAAATGTTTTTTTTCAGAAATTGACGAAAGAAACGCAGTTGCGCTATTCTCATAGTAGCTTTGTTTTTCACTCCCGTCTTTGTACTTTGTGTCCTAACGACTAGCAAAAGGAATGTATACAGCTTTTGTTAGAACTCAAAAAATTCAATTTTGGTGAATTTCTATTTATTTTTTATTAACATAAATTGTTTATTGGTTTTTTTTTTAACCGAATTATGTAGGGCAGGGAGTTAATAATCCTGGCTTTCCCCCCAAACACATTTCAACTTCATTACAGGCGGCTTAAAAAGAGCAGCTAACATGGTGTCAGTGATTGCTCCAGTAACACAGGTGCGGGTGCTGATGAGGACAGGGCTGGAGATCAATCTGTCATGATTAAGTAAGAATCACATCACTGGACACTGTAAAAGGAGGCTGGTGCTTGGCATCATTGTTTCTCTTTTGTTAACCATGGTTATCTCTAAAGAAACACGTGCAGTCATCATTGCACTGCACAAAACTGGCCTAACAGGGAAGAGTATCGCAGCTGGAAAGATTGCACCTCAGTCACCGATCTATCGCATCATCAAGGAATTCAAGGAGAGAGGTCCCATCGTTGCCAAAAAGGCTCCAGGGAGCCCAAGAAGGACCAGCAAGCGCCAGGACCGTCTCTTAAAATTGTTTCAGCTTGGGGATGGGGCTGCCAGCAGTGCAGAGCTTGCTCAGGAATGGCAGCAGGCAGGTGTGAGGCATCTGCACGCACTGTGAGACTGAGGAGACTCTTGGAGCAAGGCCTGGTGTCCAGGAGGGCAGCAAAGAAGCCGCTTCTCTCCAGAAAAACATCAGGGACAGAGTGATATTCTGCAAAAGGTACAGGGAGTGGACTGCTGAGGACTGGGGGAAAGTCATGAATGGGTAATGAATGGGACCAGAATCTCCTCCAAGAGCAACTTCTCCCAACCCTCCAGGAGCAGTTTGGTGATCAGCAATGCCTTTTCCAGCATGATGGAGCACCTGCCATAAAGCAAAGGGGAGAACTAAATGGCCCAGGGAACAAAACAGAGAGGCCCTGAAATAATCGCAAATGCCAGCCTATTGCTAGCATTAGCGACTATTTGCCCCAATCCGCCATCTTCACGACAGAGGGGGGGGGGGGGGGGGGGGAGTGGGCCAGCGCGGGGCGTTACTGGCGTAGAATAAATACGGCACAGCCTCCCGCCTCTTGATGTATCCCGCTGTGAATATGCAGCGGCGGGGCTATCATACGCTGGCACACGAGCGCCAGCGTATGATAAATGTCCCCCTTTGGGTCCATGGCCTGGAAACGCCCCAGATCTTAATCCCATTGAGAACTTGTGGTCAATCATCAAGAGACGGGAGGACAAACAAAAACCAACAAATTGTGACACAATGCAGCAGTGATTGTGCAGGAATGGACGGCGATCAGTCATTATTGGGTCCAAAAGGTGATGAGAGCTGCCAGGGAGAATTGCAGAGGTCCTGAAGAAGAAGGGGCAACACTGCAGATACTGACTCACTGCAGTAACTCCTTCTCACTAACAATAAAAGCTTTTGTTCCTCATAACATGATTGCACTTGTATCTCTGTATGTGATAAAACATCTGACAAACCAGAGGGCGACAGATCATGTGACAATATAAGATTTGTGTCATTCTCAAAACTTATGGCCATGACTGTACATACACACACATCCAGCTTTATATATTAGATGTATGTGACCCCCTTACTGATTGTATGGCTCCATGGGATTAATGCTGCTCTATAAATAAATAGTATTAATAAAAGTTTTGAGGGGGATACGGTAGCAATTTGAGTCTATTCAAATAGAGCTGAGGGTGCACTCACATGCCATTCTGACGCATGCGTTTTTATGTTACTATGCATTTCCAGCTTTGAAAGTGTTTTTCCTCATTGCTGGAAAAGTAATCAGTATCGGAATCAGTAATCAAAAAGTAGCATTTTGGACATTTGGGCACTATTATCTGTTATTATATTTTGATAGATCGGACATTATGGGACACAGCGATACCTAACATGTTTATGTTAATTTTTATATAAGTTCTAGGGTATACCCCCTAGGGCAGTGGTGGCGAACCTATGGCACGGGTGCCAGAGGTGGCACTCAGAGCCCTCTTTATGGGCACCCTTGCCATCACCCAAGGGTAGAATTTGCCAGACAGGACTCAAGGCCTCTTGCAGTCCCAGGCAGCCCAGGACCCTAGAAGGACGCTACGATGATAATCCAAACTTCTTCTCCTTCTTTCTACTGTTATTGTGTCCTCAGGTGCCAATACAATTTAAACCTGTGAAAGAGCAGGTAGTAATAAGTTACTGCTTAATTTGTCGCATTGGCACTTTGCGAAAAATACGTGGGTTTTGGTTGTAGTTTGGGCACTCGATCTCTAAAAGGTTTGCCATCACTGCCCTAGGGTACTTTAACCCTAGGTTGTCTGATTGATCTTACCATATACTGCCATACTGCAGTACTAATCATGTATGACAATGTGCCACTTGCACATTGTAAGATCCAACGCTGTATGTATACTGGCCATTCGTTGCAAAGACCCGAGGCTGTCATAGTGACAAATCATGACGTAATCGTACAGAGGCAATCTAAGCCAAGATGGCGGTGCCCACACACTGCCTGCAGCTTTGGCGGTTGTGATCGTAGGCTTAACACCCTTGTCGGGTTATAGTGCCGATTGGGGAGTTACTGGTGGGTGTTTGCTGCAATATGCAACTAAAAATTCAATCCCCCCCCCCCCCCCCATTCCCTAGTACACAGAGAAAAATAAACAAGTGAAATCATACACATAGTAGTTATCGCTGCGTCCCAAAATGTCCGATTATTAAAATAATTATTCCTGGCTGTGAACAGAAAATCGCTTCGAAATTAACAAATTCCTTTTTTTGCCATTTTGCATTCAATAATAATTTGAATAAAAAGTGAACAATAGGTCGCAGCATCATCCCAACCTGCAAACAATGACACCTCACACAGCTTCGTGCACTAACGATACGGGGGTCCAAATACGATGGCGCAAGGCTTTTTTTTGTTTTTTATAAATGAGAGGTTTTTGAATTTTTTTAAGCTATATAAAGCTATATAAAATGTGGTAATCACTGCGATCGTCCTGAACCAACAAATAACAGGGATGCGTCATCCCGACCACACACTAAAAGGCGTAGAAATAAAGCCCATCAGAATACGGCACAGCTGGGTTGTTTTTTGGCAAATTCCTCCATCTTTGGATTTGTTTCCAGCTTCCCAGGATACGGCACAGAATCTTAAATGGCGCCAGTAGAAAATAAACTTTGTCTTGTATATTACGAGCCCTCATACAGCGTTGTTATTAAAAAAAAAGTTGTGGCTTGAGGAAGGAGAGGGAAAAAAAAAACTTTTAAAAACTTGGTCGTGAAGGGGTTAACACAGAGCCCCTCAGTGTAATGCACATGGATATGTCTGGATTCTTGATAGTGACTTGTTCTGTGTTAATCACTTCTCCTGTACAACATGTGCTAAAAATACACCAATAACCGCACAGTCTGAATGAAGTCTTATTTCCCCACACTCCAGCCGTCCTACGAGCTCGCAGCGTTCACTGCTATAGAAAAGTCCGCCCAAACTCTAAGCCTCTCGTCTCTGCCTCCAAGAACTACAATTCCCAGCATCCCCTGCCGTATTAACATGCCAGTGGACGTGGCCAATCGGATCGCCAGCATCCTCCCACCAATCGCATCAGGCCAGACCTCCCTCGACCAATCGGAGCTTTCTCACGCAAATGCTCCATCCACACGTCACGAGCCAACCTAACATGCTAGCCGCACCCTTTGCCTTCTGTGATTGGACGACACAGTATTGTGCGACTCTCATTGGACGAATGCGCTGTCAGTCATATTCTGAAGCCTAACCCATTGATTACCAGGCTGAGTTGATCTGCGCGACCCGTATTCCCGTTTAGTTGTAGGGGGTGGGGGGAGGAAAAAAAAAAGCGACAACATCGAATCGTTTCCGCCATCTTGTTACCGGGCAGCGGCAGGAGCCGGGGGTACAAGAGCTGGGATGGCGGCGGCTGCTCACTCAGGTAAGCGCTGTGGGTGCTGACGGAGGCCGGGACCGGGGCTGGTAACAGTGTTAGCGGAGCTCCTGGAACTTTATTACTGTCCTGTAGTCGGTTATTGACAAGTGTCACGACACTGAGCAGCGCTTTGCGGCTCCTGTCCAGTGTCATCAGCACTTCCTTGCGCCAGAGTAAGTGTCGCAGATTTGTCTCATCTCCCTGTCAGCTGCCCCTGACATCTCTTGTGTCATTGTCACTGCTCAGGACTTACTCATGTTTGTCACATGATGAGGCGTAAAAATATAGTAATATATAGTAAAACTGGCTCAGACTCCCCTTATACATCACCTATATAGGACATACTATAGATCTCCCACCTTATTACTCTGGAGGCGTCACAATTTACTAGTTTCTGAGTGAAATTTCGACAAGAATGGGACAATTTATTTTCCTGTCACTTTAAACGGGCGCCATTTTTTACCGCTCACGTTGCAGGTGTGACCCAAGCGTGACTAAAACGTGGCCGCTGCCTGTGGCTTATGTTGGGCATGTATGAGACAAGCAAAGTTTGCGGTTGGGACGTGTTTATAGGTTTTGGTTAATGTTTATTGGTGAATTTTATGGAAAAATTCCTGAATTTAAAGGAAATCTCCTATCATGATAATCCCTGACTCCTAGATCCAGGCCTCGGGACTATGGTCATCATCTTATATTTGTTATCAATGGCCTCCTCCCTTCTAAAATCAACTTTTATAATAATGCTAATGAACCAAAAGGGTAATAAGGGGAGGTGTTACCCCTCGGTGCTACAGCTTCAGAGGCTGTTACACTGTGCAATGAGCACTTCTCCCCTCCCTCTGTGTAAGATTACATTGGCAGTGGAGGGGGGGGGGAGTACAGACAGAGCATTGGGAAGGTGAAAAGGGGAGACAGCTTAAAAGCCAATGAAACTACAGAACGTAGGGGCTCTGGAAACTCCCCCCAGAGCCTTTTAGGCTCATTATCATAATTATAAAAGTTGATGTTAGAAGGAAGGGGACGTTGGAAAACACATTTAACAAGATACCACAATCACAGGGCTCTGCCTTCACAGGCTAATACACTGTGCAGGAGACTGGACACTCCACAGAACCCTTCTGCCTAATTAGTATAATTTTAAAGGTTGATTTTCGATGAAAGGAGGCCATGGATAATATTTATATATAAGAAGATACACCACAGTCACGGTGCCTGGATCTATGAGTAATGTCCCTGGTTTATCAGGATGGATTTTGATAGATTTCCTTTCACAAGAAATTGCGTCAGGGTTTACCTAGGATCGGGGAGGGGTGGGTGTAAGTTTAATTTTATTTTCAAAAATTTTGTTTTCTGAAGAAAAAAAAACCCATTGCACATGGATGATGCAGGTGTTTTATGGAGGTATTGGGGGTATCAATGCGTAAAAGAAAAAATTTGAAGATTTTTGTCTTTTTTTACTCAATTTATAAAACAAGTTTGGGACTCCTTCACCACTTTCTGAGTAAGGTGTATAACAAGGTTGAGGAGTGGGGGGGGGGGGGCATTCCCAATTTATTAACTAAAGTGCCCTACAAGTGACTCCTGCCCCCTAGTGGAATCTGTTGGTAGTCCATGACTAGGAAAAAAATGTTCATCAAAAACCGATGTGAATAGTCCTATAGAAAGCAGTGGGTCAGTATGTAAACTGCAAAAATCACAGAAGGCCAAGGAGGAGAAAACGCTTGTCTGAATAAGCCTCGAAAAGAGCATAAGATCAGAATTTCCCGTCTACTGGGAAGCAAGAAAACTATTTCAAATGAGGTGAAGTTTGAAGAAAAAACTAATTTTGCGCCATTTTTCTTTTTATGGCTTTGACTTTGAGCTCCGATGACACCTTCCCTTAAAGGGGTTCTCTGGAGGTGGAAAAACATGGCTGCAGTCTTCCAAAAACAGCGCCTCACCTGGTCATGGGTAGTGTGTGGTATTGCAACTAAGCTCCATTCATTTCTATACAGCTGAGCTGCAGTACTGGCAGTAACCATGGTCAGGTGTGGCGCTGTTTTTGGAAGACTGCAGCCACGTTTTTCCACCTCCTGAGAACCCCTTTAATCTTTGGGTCGGTACAATCATGGGCATATCAAATTTCTAAAGGTTTTATTATGTTTTAATAGATGTTTAAAAATGTAAAACCTTTTCTGCATTAAAAAAAAGTCTTTGTTTTGCCGTCTTCCTGGTGCTAAAAACTTTCTTGTACTTTGTGGGATGAGCTGACGTTTTCATTGGTGCCATTTTCGGGACATTACGACCTTCCGATCACTTTTTTTATTTTATGTTTGTTGCAAAATGGCAAAATATTGGTGAACCATTTGAAGGTAAATTAAATACACTTATGAAAGATCCGTAGAGAATTACGTTTTTTATACAGTATTTTGATCAGAGCCTATGGGACGTGGCCATATCCAACAACATGTTTGTTTTATTTCCGTTCTAGAGAAAAGGGGGTGATTTGAAATTTTTTTTTTTCTTCTCTGGTTTACCAATTTTTTTTTTAGGCCCCCTAGGGTACTTTTACCCTAAGAGGTCTGATCACTTCTGCCACACAGTGTAATACCACTGTAATACAGCATGTGGTACTATTGTACATGATCTGTATCCAATCTGTATTGGATGTCTGGGGCGTTGGATGTGGCTGCATCCGGAGACTTGGATGTTTGGGGTGTAGGATGTGGCTGCATCCGGAGACTTGGATGTCTGGGGCGTTGGATGTGGCTGCACTCGGAGACTTGGATGTCTGGGGTGTTGGATGTGGCTGCATCCGGAGACTTGGATGTCTGGGGTGTAGGATGTGACGGCACTCGGAGACTTGGATGTCTGGGGTGCTGGATGTGACGGCACTCGGAGACTTGGATGTCTGGGGTGCTGGATGTGACGGCACCCGCACACTTGGATGGCTAGGGTGCTGGATGTGACGGCACCCGCACACTTGGATGTCTGGGGTGTAGGATGTGACGGCACTCGGAAACTTGGATGTCTGGGGTGCTGGATGTGACGGCACCCGCACACTTGGATGTCTGGGGTGTAGGATGTGACGGCACTCGGAGACTTGGATGTCTGGGGTGCTGGATGTGACGGCACCCGCACACTTGGATGGCTAGGGTGCTGGATGTGACGGCACCCGCACACTTGGATGTCTGGGGTGTAGGATGTGACGGCACTCGGAAACTTGGATGTCTGGGGTGCTGGATGTGACGGCACCCGCACACTTGGATGTCTGGGGTGTAGGATGTGACGGCACTCGGAGACTTGGATGTCTGGGGTACTGGATGTGACGGCACTCGGAGACTTGGATGTCTGGGGTGCTGGATGTGACGGCACCCGCACACTTGGATGTCTGGGGTGCTGGATGTGACGGCACCCGCACACTTGGATGTCTGGGGTGTAGGATGTGACGGCACTCGGAAACTTGGATGTCTGGGGTGCTGGATGTGACGGCACCCGCACACTTGGATGTCTGGGGTGTAGGATGTGACGGCACTCGGAAACTTGGATGTCTGGGGTGCTGGATGTGACGGCACCCGCACACTTGGATGTCTGGGGTGTAGGATGTGACGGCACTCGGAGACTTGGATGTCTGGGGTGCTGGATGTGACGGCACTCGGAGACTTGGATGTCTGGGGTGCTGGATGTGACGGCACCCGCACACTTGGATGGCTAGGGTGCTGGATGTGACGGCACCCGCACACTTGGATGTCTGGGGTGTAGGATGTGACGGCACTCGGAGACTTGGATGTCTGGGGTGCTGGATGTGACGGCACCCGCACACTTGGATGGCTAGGGTGCTGGATGTGACGGCACCCGCACACTTGGATGTCTGGGGTGTAGGATGTGACGGCACTCGGAAACTTGGATGTCTGGGGTGCTGGATGTGACGGCACCCGCACACTTGGATGGCTAGGGTGCTGGATGTGACGGCACCCGCACACTTGGATGTCTGGGGTGTAGGATGTGACGGCACTCGGAAACTTGGATGTCTGGGGTGCTGGATGTGACGGCACCCGCACACTTGGATGGCTAGGGTGCTGGATGTGACGGCACCCGCACACTTGGATGTCTGGGGTGTAGGATGTGACGGCACTCGGAAACTTGGATGTCTGGGGTGCTGGATGTGACGGCACCCGCACACTTGGATGTCTGGGGTGTAGGATGTGACGGCACTCGGAGACTTGGATGTCTGGGGTGCTGGATGTGACGGCACCCGCACACTTGGATGGCTAGGGTGCTGGATGTGACGGCACCCGCACACTTGGATGTCTGGGGTGTAGGATGTGACGGCACTCGGAAACTTGGATGTCTGGGGTGCTGGATGTGACGGCACCCGCACACTTGGATGTCTGGGGTGTAGGATGTGACGGCACTCGGAGACTTGGATGTCTGGGGTACTGGATGTGACGGCACTCGGAGACTTGGATGTCTGGGGTGCTGGATGTGACGGCACTCGGAGACTTGGATGTCTGGGGTGCTGGATGTGACGGCACCCGCACACTTGGATGTTTAGGGTGCTGGATGTGACGGCACCCGCACACTTGGATGTCTGGGGTGTAGGATGTGACGGCACTCGGAGACTTGGATGTCTGGGGTGCTGGATGTGACGGCACCCGCACACTTGGATGTCTGGGGTGTAGGATGTGACGGCACTCGGAGACTTGGATGTCTGGGGTACTGGATGTGACGGCACTCGGAGACTTGGATGTCTGGGGTGCTGGATGTGACGGCACTCGGAGACTTGGATGTCTGGGGTGCTGGATGTGACGGCACCCGCACACTTGGATGTTTAGGGTGCTGGATGTGACGGCACCCGCACACTTGGATGTCTGGGGTGTAGGATGTGACGGCACTCGGAGACTTGGATGTCTGGGGTGCTGGATGTGACGGCACCCGCACACTTGGATGTTTAGGGTGCTGGATGTGACGGCACCCGCACACTTGGATGTTTAGGGTGCTGGATGTGACGGCACCCGCACACTTGGATGTTTAGGGTGCTGGATGTGACGGCACCCGCACACTTGGATGTCTGGGGTGCTGGATGTGGCTGCACCCGCACACTTGGATGTCTGGGGTGCTGGATGTGATGGCACCCATAGACTTGGATGTCTGGGGTGCTGTATTTATCCCTATACGCTATGTCTAGGCTTGTAGCTTTATCTTTCGGGGCCATAGTATGTAATACAGTCCATGTGTCGGCCATATTTCCCACGCTGCACCTTGCCTCAGGCGTTGAGTCATGTGTGACGCCAGGACTCGCAGTACAGGACAGAGGTATGAGCGGGCTCCTAGATGACGGTAGATGATACTAGGGGTCCGGCACACTGATGTCTGGGACGCTGTATTTCTGGACTTGCCCTTACATGTTCTTCGTGCTGAATTTTGTTTTGAAAGAAATGAAACTTCCCTAAAAACTCACATTAAAAATACCCCCAAAGCTATGATCCTCTCCAGAAGTAGGGTGATCTGTTTGGTGACCTCTAACCCCTGAAAAGGGGTAAGTGGTAGGAGAATATGTGCTGCCCCTTGATCTGCTTCTTCCCACAGCTCTGCCAGAAATGGATTGGTTTTTGCAGTGTCTGGTTATGTTGGGAGTTGTAGTACTTGTAGTCGGCACTATACACATGTGCAGCTGCAGCCTGGGTCTCGTAAATTCCTTGAGTATCAGATGGTCTCGGGGATGACGTCCATAATGAAGAACACAGATTTCCTCACACAGAAGGAAGCGCGGCTTACGGCCCCCTGAAGGCTTCTCCCGTAACGTGCAATGTCCTGATATCTCCTCATTACAAGGGAACGGGGAAATGAGAGCAAGATGTCCGCCCGCAGCTGCTGTCCTCACACAACCTCAGTGATGGGCTCTCCTCCCTGCGTGTGGGGTATATCTGAGGGGTCTGTAGTCAGGATGTGTGGACACAGGGGGGGGCGACGCTAGGAAGCGGTGACCGGGGGGCCCGGCCATTGTCCCGTCCTTCATGGGCTGTTTCTCGGAGAGATGTGAAGACCATGGCAGGACCAGCCCTTACGTGATGTCTGATCTCTATGGGGGGCAGTAGTTACCCCAGGACACAGATATTACTCCTCCTTTACATAGTTATGTGAAACTTTCCACGTTGTTGCTGTAATTCTTGTGTGTGATGTGTAAATCCTCTGCAGTAATGGAGTAATGATTCCCTGTCCTCAGCAGTAACTCCTCTCCTTCCTCCTCTCCTGTAGAGATGGCCTCGGACGTCCCTGCTCTCGGAGTGTCCTCAGGAAATCCCGGATCCAGCTCTCAGGCTGGAGGGTCCATGGTGCAGAGGGCCAACAAGCGTCGCTCAGGGTACGACCTGATGGTATAGGAGGTGTAGTCTGTGGGGTCGGCACCCTGCTGGCAGTTGTGGTGATGCAGATCCTAGAGGGTGTTGTACCAGTGACTAGCGGCTGCCATGTTTTTAAGGTGCTGATATTTACTTTCTTTTTATTTTCCAGGTTGGATTTTGATGATGACGACGACGACTCCAACAGTAAATTTCTCAGGTATTGCTGGTGCACTTTGCACTATAGTCGCCATACAATGTATGTAATATTAAGGGATAATGAGCCCCTTGTGAGCGGGTGGACACAGCTTTTCCCTACAGTCAGGTTTCCCCAGACACCTGACTGTTTAGGGATCTGCATCATCGCCCCAGCTGAAAGCGGCCTTCTACACAGCATCGCCCCAGTCTTCTACACAGCACTGCCCCAGCTACTCGCCTCTTTATACATCCATCAGTCCTCCAGCTATGAAATCAGTGTCCACTATCCTGTGCATTCAAGGGGTTGGCCACCATCACAAATTTTTACCATGGTCAGTACAAGACCTTATTAGTGTGACCCAACATAGAACTTACCTATGTAATGTTTTTGTAATGCTGACCGGACCGTAAAGTTATAATGACCAACCCCCTTTAGAGGAAATCCACCATCAAAATCCATCATATTAAACCAGGGACACTTGCTCATAGATCCAAGCACGGAGACTGTGAATCTCATGCGGATGTAGTCTCGGGGCAGCAGAAAAAGTTTCAGCATACAGTGGAAGTGCTAAGTCAAGACCCACCAGAGTTCTGATCCAAGGATAGGACGGCACTCGCTGATACAATCCACAAACTTTATTTAGCGTACAGGCAAGCAGACGTGTGAGGACGCCGAGGTCCAAAAGGTAACGGGCTGTTTCACGCTACTAGCGCTTTGTCAAACCTCCAACTCTAACCCAGACCCAACAGAGCCCTTCAGGCTTCATAACAGAATTGTAAAAGTTGATTTTAGAAGGAAGGAGGCCATGCATAACAAATATAAGAAGATTCCCACAGTCCCGGTGCCGGATCTATGAGTAATGTCCCTGGTTTATCAGGATGGATTGTGATGGGAGATTTCCTTTACACGTTCTGCCTCTAATGTCAGATCCATCCTATAACTACATACAAGAATTATACACAACTCTCACAAAATAATCAGTTCTGATAAGGAAATTGCATTGAGGCAACTATGGCCTGGACTGTGAGTAGTTTTAGGCCAGGACATGTTATCAAGTGTTGCATTTATGCCATACAGATAGGAAGCAGGGCTCTTACAGTGCATTAAAAAGTTAGACTTTTTTCTTTGGTCTATGGGCTGATCAGTGCTTGTCCTGCAGCTCCCATCCGGACCCCCAGCTGTGTCCAATCAGGCAATTTCCCCTTATAGACGCTGCCCTGGGAGCATTGCAAGGGGTTAAATTGATACCTGGGTTCCTATGGAGCACAGGGTTGTAACTGTAGGATACAGTGTTATACACAGTGCACCAGCTAATGTAGGAGCAGAGGTGCTGTGTTATACACAGTGCACCAGCTAATGTAGGAGCAGAGGAGCTATGTGTGAGTGTTATATACAGTGCACCAGCTAATGTAGGAGCAGAGGAGCTGTGTGTGAGTGTTATATACAGTGCACCAGCTAATGTAGGAGCAGAGGTGCTGTGTGTGTGTTATACACAGTGCACCAGCTAATGTAGGGAGCAGAGGACCTGTGTGTGAGTGTTATATACAGTGCACCAGGTAATGTAGGAGCAGAGGACCTGTGTGTGAGTGTTATACACAGTGCACCAGCTAATGTAGGGAGCAGAGGAGCTGTGTGTGAGTGTTATACACAGTGCACCAGCTAATGTAGGGAGCAGAGGAGCTGTGTGTGACACCTGCTGTACCATCCCCACAGCTGAGCGCAGGGAGTCCCAAGTGCCGGAGGTTGTTGGTACAATAGGGGGCGCTGCTCTGCATTTGAGGCACTCTGTAAGTGAACGTCTTCTATTTTGTTACAGGTGTGATGATGACCAGCTACCCAATGACAAGGAAAGGTTTGCAAGGTAAGTTACACTCTCTTCTTCTGTACCCCGTGCAGGACACTTACCTGCACCCAAGTAAACATGCTAATAAGTTGTCCTAATATGGATTCGATATATCTGTCCGTGGGATAGGATGGCCACAGCTGCCATGTTGCGTTTTCAGTGTTTGCGGATTAGCTGGTGACCCAGTAGTTTACAGCAGTGTAGGTAACCACAGTGATAAGTCATGGAAAGCTGTAAAGCGCTCCTGTTCTGCTGCAAAATATGAAATCCGAGCTGCTTGTGACAAAGTGGCATGGGTGTTGTGTTGGAACTATAATAATAATCTTTATATAGCGCCATCATATTCCGTAGCTTTACAAATCAATGGAGACATAAACAAGTATAATATTACATTACAGAGTACAAAGAGTGGAGCAAAAGGAGTGAGGGCCCTGATCACAAGAGCTTACAGTTTATGAACTGTGGGGTTTATCTACCATAGGTGATCAATAAAAGAAAAATACCAGAATATTCTGTAATGAAAGTCCAATCTATAGAAGCGGTTCTGATCCTGAGGGGCAGGGGTAGCGCAGGCCACATGGGGGCGTACTCTCTCCCCTCTGTGATGTGCCGTAGTGTCTCTTCACACTAGTCCGCCCGTCCTGTTCGGTTCTGACGGGTCGCATCATATCCATGTCTTGATATGCATCATGTGTCATAGCCGTGCATATCAAGACAGTCTGGAAAAACTGGATCCCAGGCTTCTGCATGCCCTAGGGCGATGATGGGATGTGAGGCCTTGGGAGATCAAGTCCCCCATCATCACTACTTAAGCAGCAAATGCATGCTTGGCCGGACCGAGTGTGCATGTGTATGCTTTTCTAAAAGTATCATTGAGTCTGTGAGTTTAAGAAGGGGTTTGTTATATCGATGCCAGACCTGAACATCTACGTAAGTGACCAACTCATTGACTCGGTGCTTCTGCTATCGCCCCATACACCTGCACCCTCATCATGGCCAAGTGCTTATGTGATCTGTATGGGGAGAGGGGAGGAAGAAGCTGTCAGCATCATCTGGTGAGGATGTATTTGTCCTTGAGATATAGGATTGTGAATGCTCAGATCTGACACGACCAGTCCTTCTCCTTCACAACTACTATAGGACGTCTTGTAGGAAGAAAGTGAGACCTGCTGAAATGGGAGACTTGGATGAACAACTTGCACTCAAAGAAGGTCATTGATGGAGTGTAGCTGCTACATATGTAGGGGGCAGTAATATCGTGCAGCCCTATAGCCGTGATCAGATCACTAGTAACACATGCAGATCGGGCCTCAGGACACAGTTGGTCCCAGTGGTCAGACCACTTAATGATACGAAGCTTTGGGGATATTTTGTGAGAGCACCCCTTATGATTATTGGTGCACCCGTACCCCCACCTAATAGTTAATAGGGGATAACCTATAGTTACTGGAATAACCTATTAAGGCTAAATGCTTGCAGATGTCTCCCCGAGTGTCTGTTTAGTTACAGGAATGGGTCCGTGTGCATCCCACATGTTAGCAGGGATCGCTGGCCGGGGATCACGCGGGTAATAGCATCTCCAGGCGTCTCCTGAAGGGTCATCCAAAAGCTGTTGACTGGAGAGCGGAGATAATGGAGCACATAAGTGTTGTGTTTATTCGTTCTGAACCCAAGAGCTTACGTCAGAGAGCACAGAACGCTCCGTGTTGACATAACACAGTCCATACACGCGGCTCTGAACTCCTCGCCCGTCCTGACTGCATTCCCAGAACTGACGCAGCACTTCCTGTTCCAGAAATTAAAGGGGATGCGCTTTTTCTTTTACGAGAAGTGTCCGGTTGCATCATCTTTCACATTTTGCAATGATCCTGTTGGTCAATAAGACAAGAAGAGTCCGTCCTTTGATTCTCATTACCGTTTATTACATTTAACCCTGCATAAATCGCTTGCAGTACCACTTTTCACCACAGCCAGGGGCTGGTTTGCGTAGGCAAGCAATGAAATAGCACCCCCACTGAATCCTGACGTGGATCAAATGCTGATGTTTGACATTCTAAATCTATGTAAACAATAGATTGCTGCGCTCAGTCTTGTTTTTGCTGAGGGGTCTGCAGGATTAGAGGAAAAACACTGAGATTGAAGTGTCCCCCTATGTTCTTTATTAAATTAAAGGAACACTCCCGTCACGGCCGATGTGCAGGGCCTGGGGGGGGGGGGGGAGCAGGGCTCCAGGTTTTAGGAATACAATGATAATGAGTCCTGCTCCTCCCTCCAGGCCCCGGCACCTTGTATTATGCAATGAATTGGCTTTGAATGGAGCGTTCCTTTTAATTTTCTTATTTTGTGATTCAGTTTCAAAGTGAAGCCATATTAAGGTATGTAGAGACCATCCATATTATGTGATACTTATTTGTGTGCAGAACATCTGTAGAGGCAGAAGTAGAGCACACGCAGGGTTATGATATGCGGTTAATGGGCTCGGGGTCCTCCGAACCTCCCTGGTCCTGGGTCTCCTCTCAGCTGAGCCGGTTGGTTCTGTTTCCAGGTCAGACGATGAGCAGAGTTCAGCGGATAAGGAAAGACTTGCAAGGTAGGAGCAGGAGCCTGGCGAGAACCTCTGATGCTTCCCGATGCCTCCGCTTCCATCTTCCTTCCTGTCCTGCACTTTCTTACATATCCCCTCTCATGTGATGCAAAGAACGGCTTCTGAGCAGCACCCCGCCATGTACCCACAAGGTTTACTGACGCGTATTTGGTTACTAGGCCATCATGGATTGATTGCCTTTTTGTGGTGCATACAAGGTCACCCTTCCCCTTTAATTACACACCGGAGGGAGCGATGGCTTCATAACTGGAACCTAGTTACATTCATATCAAGCTATTGTCCTACAGGTAACATGCCTTAAAGAGGGCCTTTCACCACCTCACATGTGTGGAGATGAGCACACCCATCCTGTAGGGCCTGCTCCACGGATTCAGGGGCATATTTAATTTTCTTTTTGGCCCCCATGGTCGCTGAGATATCAGTCTAGATATTGAACCTTTATAATCCTCTCCACTTCCAGAGAGGAGGAGCTGGAGCAAAGTAGGGGCATGTGTAAGGATAATCTTCTACTTTTCAGGGGAGATTATCATAACACACGCCTCCTCTCTGACAGTAGAGAGAATTATAATGGTCACATATCTGGACTGACGCCCCTGAAACTGGGTAGCTGCCCCTACATAATGGCATGTTAATCTTCATGTGTGAAACTTGAAGGGTCCGCTTTAAAGGGCATCTACCACCAGGATGAAGGACTGTATGCAAATGAGTCTGAGGGGCTCCAGGCTGCATTATCACCTATGGAGCCTGGAGCCCCTCAGACTCATTTGCATAAAGTTCTTCATCCTGGGGCAGATACCCTTTGATGTAGACATTTTTGGGTTCATCTAATTGTAGAGGTGCAGCATCCCCTTCAGTGCTGAGCTACAGGTAGTGGCTGTGTCTGATATTGTAAACTGACCAGAGCTACATTAATAGGGCATGATGTACCGTGTGCAGCCACTGTAGTTGTGCGGAGCTCTGTCTTGTGATGCGGCCAGGAGCCCCTGAGGTTCATTTGCATACATTTTATAAGACTGTTTTCTCAGCAATTAACCTAATTAGATTAAAAAAAACGAACAGATCCTGGCACATGTCTGCAGGTAAGTGTGCTTGGTTTATAACCACTGCATAGATGCAGTAGATTTACTTTAAATGTAGATCTAAAGCTTTCCCTTTTTTTTTTTTTTTTTTTTTTTTTTTCTTTTTTATACACTTAATGTTACTTTGCAAGTAAATTAGAAGCCCCAGCGGGTGTCTGTGTAAGCGCGTGCAGTTACTAGGAATACCACCATATGCCTGTACTGATAGACAATTACACCGCCCCCCGCGCGCCTCCATTATGTTCTCTTCCCCCAGCATTGTGTAGGCTTAGTAGCCTCATCTCCTGCTTGGCAGTAATGTGCACGACGTGGGTTAGTCGCACCTATTCAGGACTGTCCCCTTCTATCTGATTGACATGGAAGTGAAGAAATCTGGGAGGGATTTGTTGCTATGAATCGAGAGCTGACTGTCGGCCATCTTTAAATGTCTGTGGTTGCGAAGGATGGCATCAATAGCGACCGGCCTGTCAGTGATTGGGGCGCCATCTTGAATTACATTATTATGGGGCAAAGACCTCCTCACACCATGGTTATGTTGTGTCTCCTCCTATTTGTGATGCTGTGTACCCATGGTGGTGTCTCCGTTTTGGAGAAGGCCAGAGTTGGGTGGATATTCACAATAAGGGATGTCTCCACTAATGACCTCCTTATCCACAGGTTTGTCCGATCATGTGGATTGTATCCATAATAAATTGATCCCTGGTCTTGTATGATTTGTACTAACGTCCTGTGCCCCTTTGTCTCCTCCTCACTCTGCCGTGCATGGCTGGCATGTGGCACAATATCATCTAACAAGGAGGACGGGCCCCACCTATCCATCGCGTCTGCCGGGTGCCCATCATTGTCTGTTCTCTCCCCAGGGAGAATCACAGCGAGATTGAGCGGAGGAGAAGGAATAAGATGACGGCGTATATCACCGAGCTCTCCGATATGGTGCCCACGTGCAGCGCCCTGGCACGCAAGCCCGACAAGCTGACTATCCTGCGCATGGCCGTGTCTCACATGAAGTCCCTGCGGGGGACCGGAAACACTCCCACCGATGGCTCCTACAAACCCTCATTCCTGACAGATCAGGTAAGATGGGGGGGGGGGGGGCTGTGGGCCAAGTGCTGCACATATATGCAAATTAGCTCTCCTCCAGACAGAAGAAAACTCCAGTTCTTAAGGAGGCCCCATTATAGAAGAGTGATCATGAGAAGACACATCTGAACCAGAGACTTCCATCTGTTTTGGAGTTTTTGCTCCTCATCAGCAGGTTTCTAATGATAAGAGACATTTTGCATCGGTTCCCCAGGAGTCGTTCCCGGTTTGAACTACATTTTTACAAATACCTTTCCAAGAGTTTGTTTCACAGGCATCTTCTTCAGAGAACCACAACCCCTCTTCATGCTGATGAGGAGCAAAAACTGGCCAATTCAAGGCTCTGTATTGGGTCAGATGTTGTCAAGAAGTGTCTTCCTTCTAGAGGAGATCTAATTTGCATAACTCTTTAAGAAGCATTGCCTCCTTAAAGAAAATCTGCCATCAAAATCCATCATGATAAACCAAGGACATTACTCATAGATCCAGGCACTGGGACTGTGATATCTTCTTATGTGTGTTATCCATGGCCTCCTTCCTTCTAACATCAACTTTTATGAGCCTGAAAGACTCCTGGGGATGTTAACAGAGCCCCTCCGTATTGTAGCTTCACAGGCCGTTACACTGTGCACTTTCCGATGGAATCCCACTGTACCAGCGAACGTTTAAACTCAATAAGAGGGGGGACGTGATCCTGTACAGTGTAACAGTCTGTGAAGGGACAGCACAGAGAGGTGTAACACCCCAGTCTGTGTTTTTGGCTCTCGTAGGTATTTCCCTGGTGTAAAGTCATATTGAGGTTAGAGGTGAGAGATAGACAGGAAGTGATGGCCGACCTCCGCTGCCTTAATGTGCACCGTCTGCTGCACTTCCACTCTTTAAGGGTGGAACATGAGTTATGGAGAAATTAGATGTGTTTTCTTTGGCACCAGTCAGACTGCTTCAACTTGATTTATTGTGTGAGAAAGTCGTGTAATGTGATGACTCTCCTCACCCATCACCTACATAATTTTCTTGTTTACAATGGTCTCGCTGTTATCAGCTCAGGTATCCTGGGTCAGGACAGGGGTTAATGACTCGCCTCTAGGCTTAGGCAGAAGGTGTCTATAGATAAGATGGGAAACTTCTCCAGTAAGTGCCCTGTGCCTGTATCTGGCCCATCCATCTGCTCTAATTCCATTGTGTGATTACAAGATCTCTGCTTACTGGTGATGAATGGTAATCGCACTAATCAGAAAGTCTTGACCTATCGTGTCAATACATCCAGACCTGCCATAAGGTGCAGCTGTATGTTCTCTCTTTTCACCACATTTTTGCATAAATGAATAGTACAGATGCATATAAGACATTACTGCAGCTCGCAGAGGGGACAGGTTACATGCGTTTAGAGGGGGTGGAATGGGCAGAAGGTAATGGAGAGATGTATCAGTCTGTCTACACCAAACTTGCACCTATAATGACTTGAAGGTTTTAGACCATTTTTAAGGAAATTTTCCGACTCGGACGAAAAAAGGGCGTGTCCTCTAACTAGGGGGCGTGACCGGACGGAAAATTCAATATTGTGGTGCAGCAAATTAGACCAACTAATAGGAGGTGCAAAGGAGGACTCGCCACTCACTTGTAAGCACTGACCTCCTCTGTAGAGTCCCTACTGCACTGATTGTCGCCTTTCTCACCTCCTCTTCTCCCCAGGAGTTGAAGCATTTAATTTTGGAGGCTGCGGACGGCTTTCTATTTGTCGTGTCCTGTGAGACTGGAAGGATTGTGTACGTCTCTGACTCGGTGACCCCAGTCCTCAACCAACCACAGACCGAGTGGTTTGGGAGCACATTGTATGATCAGGTTCACCCGGATGATGTGGACAAGCTCCGGGAGCAGCTCTCTACCGCGGAGAATGCCATGACTGGTGAGGAATGGGCCTTATATCTGTACACGAGGACCGGGTGCTGTCACCCTGTTCCCTCATTACTGTGGTTTATTCTCTTTTATAGGGCGCATCCTAGATCTAAAAACCGGCACAGTAAAGAAAGAGGGCCAGCAGTCCTCCATGAGGATGTGCATGGGATCCCGGAGGTCCTTCATCTGCAGAATGAGGTAAGGACACTAGGACTGTCCTATAAGAGCTTCTAAGCTCCTGTTACATACAGTCATGGCCGAAAGTTTTGAGAATGATACAAATGTTAATTTTTACAAAGTCTACTGCATTAGGTTTTATAATGGCAATTTGCATACACTCCAGAATGTTATAAAGAGTGATCAGCTTAACAGCAATTAATTGCAAAGTCAATATTTGCCTAGAAAATGAACTTTCCCCCCCCCAAACACATTTCAACTTCATTACAGGCGCCTTAAAAGGAGCAGCTAACATGGTTTCAGTGATTGCTCCAGTAACACAGGTGCGGGTGCTGATGAGGACAAGGCAGGAGATCAATCTGTCGTGATTAAGTAAGAATCACACCACTGGACACTTTAAAAGGAGGCTGGTGCTTGGCATCATTGTTTCTCTTCTGTTAACCATGGTTATCTCTAAAGAAACTTGTGCAGTCATCATTGCACTGCACAAAACTGGCCTAACAGGGAAGAGTATCGCAGCTAGAAAGATTGCACCTCAGTCACCAATCTATCGCATCATCAAGGAATTCAAGGAGAGAGGTCCCATTGTTCCCAGAAAGGCTCCAGGGCGCCCAAGAAGGACCAGCAAGCGACAGGACCGTCTCTTACAAGTGTTTCAGCTTGGGGATGGGGCTCCCAGCAGTGCAGAGCTTGCTCAGGAATGGCAGCAGGCAGGTGTGAGGCATCTGCACGCACTGTGAGACTGCGAAGACTCTTGGAGCAAGGCCTGGTGTCCAGGAGGGCAACAAAGAAGCCACTTCTCTCCAGAAATACATCAGGGACCGACTGATGTTCTGCAGAAGGTACAGGGAGTGGACGGCTGAGGACTGGGGGAAAGTAATTTTCTCTGATGAGTCCCCTTTTCCTGTTTGGAACATCTGGAAAACAGCTTGTTGGGAGAAGACAAGGTGAGCGATACCACCAGTCTTGTCTCCTGCCACCTGTAAAGCCTCCTGCAACCATTCATGTGTGTGTGGGGGGGGGGGTGGCTTCTCAGCCAGGGGAATCGGCTCTCTCACAGTCTTGCCTAAAAACACATCCATGAATAAAGAATGGGACCAGAATGTCCTCCAAGAGCAACTTCTCCCAACCCTCCAGGAGCAGATAGTGATGAGCAATGCCTTTTCCAGCATGATGGAGCACCTTGCCATAAAGAAAAGGTGATAACTAAATGGCTCCGGCAACAAAACATAGAGATTTTGGGTCCATGGCCTGGAAACTCCCCAGATCTTAATCCCATTGAGAACTTGTGGTCAATCATCAAGAGACGGGAGGACAAACAAAAACCAACAAATTGTGACACAATGCAGCAGTGATTGTGCAGGAATGGACGGCTATCAGTCAGGATTGGGTCCAGAAGGTGAGTGAGAGCTGCCAGGGAGAATTGTAGAGGTCCTGAAGAAGAAGGGGCAACACTGCAGATACTGACTCGCTGCAGTAACTCATTGTAACTGTATATAAAAGCTTTTGTTCCTCATAATATGATTGCACTTGTATTTCTGTATGTGCTAAAAACATCTGACAAACCAGAGGGAAACAGATCATGTGACAATATAAGATTTGTGTCATTCTCAAAACTTATGGCCATGACTTTAGTGTAAATGTAAGGTGCAGCCTACGTGACTATATACTTGTATAAAGGGAAGGATAACTACACTGTCCTCCCAGCAGGGCAAAGATGGTACAATTGCTAGATTCCCATGTGCTGAGGCATCATGGGATTGATATCATACAGCATATAGATGGATAAATCTATCAGAGAGGAGGCTGGAGTGTGGAGAGGGGGAAATATAATTGTCATATTAGATGGAACGGAAACGATGACAGGTCCCAGCACACCCTCCCTTCTGTAGCCTTCAGGTGTGGCAATTACTGTAGGTGTGGCTGAACATCAATTACATTTTTTTTTTTTTTTCTTTTTTACCCAGATGTGGAAACTCCAACGTGGATCCGGCCTCCATGAACAGGCTCAGCTTCATGAGGAACAGATGCAGGTAAGTGGACGCTACGCTTCAGCCACTCAGGGTCTCGCAGTTACGTTTCTTTCTATGAGAACGGATCCTTTTTGTGTTTTTCAGGAATGGCCTTGGTCCACCTAAGGACGGAGAGCCTCAGTTTGTGGTTGTACATTGCACAGGGTACATAAAGGCATGGCCGCCGGCAGGTAATTCACTTCCTAATGTAATCTCCAACTACACAATCTGCTTCAGTTTCTTCATTAGAGATCCTGGACAACCCCTTTAAATTAATATTAACTATAACCTCCTGCTTATAATTGCTTTGGGAATCGAGCAGTATTAACAGATTCTGATATTACCAGGGGTCACCTTACCGGACGATGACCAGGATGCAGGACAGAGCAGCAAGTTCTGCCTAGTGGCCATCGGCAGATTGCAGGTAAGTCGGGATGTATAGATCCAGATGTGGCCATGTTCTGGGTTGTGCAGTGTATGTGAGGATTATACTAGGGTCTCCCTTCCACCAGGTGACCAGCTCTCCGAACTGCACAGACATGAACAGCATCTGCCAGCCCATAGAGTTCATCTCTCGGCACAGCGTGGACGGCATGTTCACCTTCGTGGACCACCGATGTGCTGCCACTGTGGGCTACCAGCCACAGGTAAGTGACCAGTCACATTTTGTAGATGTAACTTGTCTCGCTTGATAATAGAGATGTGCATTGTAGCTCGGCCACTGAGAGAATGTATATTACAGGATACAGATCAAGCACATCCCTATTCATGCCGTAATATACAACTCTTTGTCTGTTTACGTTAACTTGTGTGTTTGGATTTAATTTTAGGAACTTTTAGGGAAAAGCATTGTGGAGTTTGCCCACCCTGAAGACGAGCAGCTGCTGCGAGACAGTTTCCAACAGGTAACCTATATGATCATGGACACACTATGGACTATACACAGTGCAGGGTCTGGGCGCTGAGGGTGAGACCATGTGGCAGGAGCAGTAATTTGGCACCATTCATACCAAGCATTTGTGATCACTGAGCAGACCCTCAGCAGCCGGACGCCTATCCCCCTACATTCCTCATGCCCCTGCTGTTACCCAGTCTCTATTACTGTAATCATATATGATTTATGGTGGGTTTTTTTTGTATCCTCCTGCAGGTGGTGAAATTAAAAGGTCAGGTTCTGTCCGTCATGTACCGCTTCAGGTCCAAAAACCGCGAGTGGCTGCCAATGAGAACCAGCTCCTTCACCTTCCAGAACCCCTACTCTGATGAGATTGAGTATATCATCTGCACTAACACCAACGTCAAGTAAGTGCATTGTGCACCCACAGTCAGGACACCCCATAATCTGCATGTAAATGTTGTTCTTGCTTAACCCCTTACTGACCACCCATATGGATTTCTGTGTCTGTCACTAAGGGGCCTGATGGAGAAACTCGTCCACTTAGCCTAAGTTCTGTACAGATCCGCCTTGCAGGGAAGAACAGTTGCTGAGCGGGATTTTAACAGCCGTGCAACTGCTACGACAGTCCGGATCGAACTCCTTAACTCCTTAAATCCCACAGGGTCTACATACCCTCTGACTCACAAGGAAAATTCCCCTTTTTTCCATAAATACGAATGCAAAGCGTATCAACAAAAATGTTGCATGGAAATTTCATCCCTAGATATTTTCCTGTTTGTTCCTGTAACGTTCTAGTAAAATAAAATCTTGTCTTGTACCTAGAAACTCAAGCCAGGAGTCTCGCCCAGCCCTGGCCAACTCTATGCAGAGACCACCACTAGGCCAGAGCATCCCCCACTCTCTGGACATGGGTCCGTCTGCCAGGTGAGGAAGACTTCTCTTGTGTCTGTTGTTTAAGGGGGGGGGGATTACTGTCCCCATTGGGTTGGTTGTCCATCCCACCCAACGCAGTATTGGGTTTTGAGGATCGGCTGTTCACATAAACTCATGGAAATCCCTTGTAGTGTCCATAATCTTGCAGAAAGCTACATTAATATTATATTTTACCCGTCTATTCTAACACTAAGTTTTTACCTTCCCTCCAGGCAAGCTCCTCCACCACAATCAGATCTGGATGTTGTACCCAGTAGGGAGACTTTGGGTGCATACAACCACGCACAGGTAAGTCACAAAGTATCCTGTAATACAGTTTCTAAGATGACATGTGCACCCGCCCGCTGTCCTGACATGGGAAGGTCACAGATGCAGGGACATCATATAGGATGTGTAAAGGTGGCCGGATTGTCTTTGTATACTTGCATATAAAGATTGGTAATTGTCTTTCTTCTAGGTTCCGGTACAGGCCGTGACGTCTGCAGTTCCTGATCATAGCAAATCCTTGGAGAAGCCGGACACTCTCTATGGGCAGGAGAGGGATTCTAGGTTTGCTGAAATCTACAGCAGCATTAACCCAGGTGAGACTGTCATGGGGGACGGACGGCTATCACGTGTATGTATGTAGAGACTCACAGACCCGCAGTCTCATTCTGAGATCTTTTATTCTAATTACTATAGACCAGAATAAAGCGCTCAATCCCAGCGGAGTCCCCGGTAGCCAACAACTCTTCCAACAAGCCAGCACTTTCACATCTGCCCCCCGACCCATGGACAACTTCAGGTCAGAACCACATAAATGATTGCATGTGTTACTATGGGCATAAACACAGAGATGTCTTTGCATTTGTGTTTGTGAACAGCAGGGGGCAGTAGGGAGACCTATAAACTTTTTTTATTTTATTTTAGGAATAGTGGGATTGTCTCCCCCAGTAACATCATACAGCAGCCTGCGTCTGCAGGGCAGATTCTGGCCCAGATATCGCGGCATACCAGCCCAACGCAAGTGACGGGCACTAACTGGAGCTCTGGCACCCGCCCGTCTTTTACAGCACAGGTAAAAAAAAAAAACACAGAATTTTTTCCTTTTTGTATTGTCTATATCTGGTAACTGATATACTTGCGCTCCATTTACAGGCAGCAAAGACCCAGTCTCCTTCGTTCGGCATGGGCAACTTCCAGACGACCCCCACCAATTATAGCCCAATGTCCTCCCAGAGTTCAACCTCCTCCCCAGCTGCCGCCACATACCCCAACCTGGCCAGCAGGACCAACAACTTTGGTAAAATCCTAAAATGATTTTAGTAAATACTCGTCTTGCACTACGTTACAGCTGTGATCTCATTGAGCAGTTCCAGCCGGCAGAAGTATGATTGCAGCTCTGCAGTATAATGCAGACCACTGCGGGGTCACCATAGTGCTGCTTATATGGACTGAACATGCAGACATTAATAATAAATGTAATAATAATTCCTTTATTTATATAGCGCACACAGATTACACAGCGCTGCACAGAGCTTGTCACATCTGTCCCTGTCCCCAATGGGGCTCACAATCTATGTGTGTGGGAGGAAACCAGAGGACCCGGAGGGATCCCACACAAACACGGAGAGAACATACAAACTCTTTGCAAATGTTGACCCTAGGAGTTTAACCCAGGTCCCCAGCGCTGCAAGGCTGTAATGCTAACCACTGAGCCACCGTGCTGCCCATATAATAGACGTGTAGTGGTAATGTGCTAATGCAGATGCTCTTGTTTGTCTCTTTAGCCTCAGAGCTGGGACAGCCTCGCTTACCCTTCCAGACGCGGGCAGCAGATGCTGTAGGAGTGTGGCCCCAGTGGCCCCAGAGCCAGCATCACGGCCAGAACAATCCAGAGACTCACGTCCAGCCTCAGGCCACCCAGTCTGAGGTCTTCCCTGTAAGTAAGACCGGTAATTACCCAAACGTCTGTTGGAGACGCTGCATTGGGGCCCAGAAGGTTCTGCTATGGATCTTCATGGGCCGGTAATAACTTCTGTTCTTCTCATCCCCAGGACATGTTGTCCATGTTAGAAAACCAGACCTCAAGCTACAACAGCGAGGAGTTCTCCGAGCTGAACATGTTCCAGCCCTTCGCTGAGTAAGTGACGCCGGGATCCCGATGCCTACAAATCCCTCTCCGTCCCCTCCTCTTCTCTCCATCTCCTGCAATGTCCCCGGAGATGGGGGGTGGATGATCGGAGGAGGACACACGGGAGGGACCATCACAGGGACACCACAGAACTGCCTTCTATATGACCTGCGGAGAGCCCTCCACCACTCCCGCTCTCCACCCCTCACCAGCTTTACAGCCCAGACCTCGGGGGGGGCCTCCCCCCATCATGTCATCATCCAGAGACTCCCTGACGTGTGGTCAGATGGCAAGACCCCCCCCCCCCCCCCCACCATGCACCCCAAAACATTTCATTATTATATAGTGACTCTTATCAGGGATGAAACTTGCGTAGGATAATCACAAATGTAGTCGGTGCCTTTTTTAAAAAAAAAAATTGTGAACAGGGAATCGCTAGAGGACAAAGAAATCTCGCCCCGAGTCGTGACCGTACGTTATTTCTGTGTAATTATCTTATTAGATGTGGAAACCCCAGGGCAGGGGGTATGTCCCATAAGGACCTACTGTATGCCTTGTCAGGGTACAAGTCATAGGTGGGGCGCCCCTCTCCTTGTGTGGTGGACCAGGGTATTACACGGTCAGTCGGTCAATCATGCACCTTCCCCCCCCCCCCCCCCCCCCCCAGGGCAGTAGAGAAGCCACAAGCACAGGGATCAGCCCATAGCCTGTCCGGAGGGGGGGTTATACTTGTAAGAAAGCCCCTCCAAGGCCAGCGACTTGCAGGATGGAAGCGCCAAAATCGGGGCTGCTTTTGAAAAAGCTGCCGTTTACCCGCGACGAGTTGAAATAGCTCAGATTTTACGCCATTTTAGCACTTGATAGAATTGACCTCACTAAAGTACCAGCTTATTTTATCAACGTTCTTAACTTATATATGAAGTCAGATTTAGGTGACTTTTTACTTCTATTTTAATAAAATCAGGCGAACGTAGAAACTAAATGCTGCGTTGAGAGAGACGTTTGCTTTATTTTAAAAAACAGCGACAATCCATCCCCGGTGGTGGTGCCCGGTACTGCATGAATTATGCTCACTCCATTCACTTGAATAGAGTTCATCTGCAGTACCACGCCCGGCCTGTGGACAATGGCGGCGCTGTGTTTTGTCAGCCAGTACCCAGCGTCCTGGTCCTCGCCTCTAGCATCGATCCAGTACGAGCTTCACGCCGTGTTTCGGATAAGCCCAGGATTAGCACCGGTTTTTACATCTTGTATTACGTAATGCACATTTCTTCTGCAGGATAAATGGCTTTATTTTATTCTTGACTTTTTTTTTTTTTTTTCCTTGCGCTCTCTTGTTACTTTTTACGTGCAAAGTGTTTTATGTGTATACAATATGAAATAATATAATTTTATGAGAATTTTTACCTGTTCCTGTAACCAGTTTGGTCTCTTTGTGTCTTATTCCTATGGCTGGTACATGTATGCTGGGTGGATACAGCTCCTCAGCTTTGTGCTTGTAGTCGTGTCCTGGAGGAGTGTTTCTTCTATCCTGATTCATAGTAGATCAGGAGGAGTAAGGTGTAGGATTTGATGCATTATGAAGCAAACATACCTTGAGAATGCTTTAGCTAAACTGATGCAGATACTTATCTTGTTTAATCCCTGAGCTGAAAAAAAAAAAAAAATTATCAACGACAGGCTGAAGCAATCCAGCTTTCCCAAGGTCCTGAATTTTGTAAACACAGCTTTCAGAACAGTCCAGACAGGACTAATCAACCTGAGCTGGATCACTCATACACAGAATCTGGGGGATGGGGCAGCGATTGATTAATTCTGCCTGTCAGGCACAACACAGTGATTACATCAATCTCTGGTGCAGTGCATACTCAATGTGAGAGGAAACGTGCCAAGCCAGGCAAAGGAGCGACAGAGCCTCATTATCATAATTTTAGAATTGTTTTTGCAGCAAAACCATTCGGTTCAGGGATTAAACAAGATATGTTTCTGCATCAGTGTAGCTACAACATTTTCAAGGTATGTTTGCTTCATAATGCATCAAATCAAATGGTAGGATTCCTTTAACATTACAATATACAGTGAGTGTGTCTGTGTAATTATACTAATAATCATAACCTCTACATCTTATAACCCATATAAGTGTAACATACCATATAGCTATTTCTTGACAGTGGAGCATCACATTGATATCACATGAAGATGAAACTTATCCTGCTCTATTAACTGGGGCAGTAAGATTACTGTTATAGACACGGGTGTCTGATTGCTGGGACCTCTGTCACTACATACAGCGGAGTCCTGTTCTCTCTGATGGATGGAGCAGCAGGTCCTAAGACACTGACTGGAGCAGCAGGACACATTCTCGTGATTGTGGATCCCAGCAGATCAGATTATTATCTATACAAGTGCAGGAAAACCTTTTCCAGATGCAACTAACTTTTTCCAAACTGTCTACATGGAAGTAACTTAAGAGGAATCTGCCACCAAGTTCAAAAAAATATTAAAATTATGCAAATGAGCTGGGGGGGGGGTGGAACACCAGACTCTGTAGATGTTAATTGAGCCCAAAGCCCCTGGGCCTCATTTGCATAATTGTTAAAGGCATAAAGAGCTTAAAAATAAGAGTGGATCCTGCCAGAGGGGGGCGCACACCAGTATGTCAGTGTGCTGGGTTTACTGTCCTTCATCCTGGTGGTAGACGTCCTTTAGCTTGATGCTCTGCCACAGCTTGTTATAAAATCCTCGGACCTCTGCCAAGGAAGGATTGTGGGGGCTGGAGCAAACGGTCCATGTCCACACCTTCTCATTATTCTAACAGCCCAGGACGGGTCATTTTAGAACCGCGCGGCACTGCGGGAAGATGCCATGTCTGGTAAATGGCTCACATGCCCATACAGAGGTCTCTCAGTGCTAGCGCTGGCACACGTACCATAGGTTCACCACCCATGACCTGTACTGTAGGTCAGATATAAATTGGTACAATCCCTTTTACATATATATTTGAGCAGAGGCCACAGCAACTATGAAGCAAGCAGGACACAGATCTCTGGTTCTGTGCATGTATATATATATCTGCATCTGGCCATGACATGATCTGTATTCTGTTTAGCAGTTTTCCCTTCCCCAGGTTCTGTCTCTTATGCAAAGTTTGCTGAAAAGTCTGTTCCCGTGGGCGGCCAAGATCCATGATATCTTGGTTGATAATTTGCCTCCTAAATGCATCTTCCTGGGGCACATTTATTTAGTGTGTCCTCACCTCCTCGTAGTCGGTAATGAGATACATATTTAATGTCTGCACCAGTTTCTATTCTGCTCGACCATTTTTCTTTTGTTCTGCTCAATACCACTTTTCAGTGCCCAAAAAAATGAAGCAAGGACAGATATTAATGGTGTCAGAGTATGCACAGGCCTTTTCGGAGAGGAGTCGGAGGATGTGGGAAAATCACATTATTATTATTTTTTTTTCTGGGGTCGACCGCTAATAAATAGGTCGGAAAGGAGAAAAGACGGCGCAAGCGCCATAAAAAAGGCGCGTGCTCCAAATGTCGCTCTCTAAAATGTCTTTGCCGCCGTATAGTCTGTGTAACTTCTGCACATAGAAGGCTGTGCTGCTGCCTGTGTAGACCTAGCGGCACCCTGCTCGGGGCTCCTCTCTCCCAGTGTTAGAGATCAGAAGGTGATGAGGAGGCGTCGTCCATTGGATCTTGTATCCAGTCAGTACAAAGGCGAAGGATCAGGAGAGCAAGGAAGAAGCTTCCCGGACACATGAGAAAACTGCACTGACAAAAGTTTCTACAGGATATACAATCTGTTTAATGGTAACTATGCGTCTCAATGGCGTTTGCTTAAATATACAATTTATTTTGTACTAAACACCAATCTATGGAGCAGAACAAAAAAAAAAAAAAAAAACTTTAAAGGAAACCTCCTTAACCTCAATTTGGTAAGTTGTGATCTAGGGGTCCGTTCACATAGGTTAAAAGACATCTACCACCAGGAAGAAGGATTGTACACCAAGCACACTGACATACAGGTGTGCGCCCCCTCTGGCAGCGTCTTGTTTAACTTCTTCCCTGGTTTTTTACAAAAAAAGGCTTTTCCAAATTATGCAAATGAGCCTTGGGGCTCATTTTTACAATTTTTAGAGCCATTTTTTCTTTAAAACCAGGACATAAGAAGCGAAAAGAAGAGCAAATCCTGCCAGAGGGGGCGCAGACCTGTATGTCAGTGTGCTTGGTGTACAATCCTTCATCCTGGTGTTAGATATACTTTAAAGGGAAAACAAAAGTAAAAACTTTAAACCATCATGTTGAAAACTCCAAGGCCTGTCTGGTAAATGCTGATGAGATGTAATAACATGTCTACAGTTATGTGTCTATTCACATGGAGAAGATGTTATCCCACACCACGACGCCAGTCTTATTGAAAGTCAGAAAGGCCATAGTTTTCCTTCTCCGGAGCTGGAAACTTATTTGCATATTTTCTTTTTAAATATCATTAGCATATTCCTTACCCAGAATCCCTGGCTAAGCATGTACGACCACCAGGGCTCCATACGCCTGGATAGGTGGCCTGATTGTACTCAATGTTGGAAGATGAAGTGTTTTACAAGGACCCTTAGACTGGCTGTGATGTAAGTGAGTGACATGAGTGTAATACTGCGGAGGTGGATCTTCAGTCCACTACATGTTATCTGACTACTTATAGCTCCGATCCATCACACTTCAGTATAAGAGCCTCTTGTATGAAGAATGTAAGAGGCTTGGAGTGCGCAGCGTGTAGACTTGTACTCGTCCTGTAGTGTTCCTCCGGCCTCACGTTACCTCTACACAGAATTAAAAATTTGTCATGCTTTGTGCAGCGCTGCGGTATCTGTGTGCGCTATATAAATAAAGAATTATTATATTTAAAAAAAATTCTACATACAGAGATGAATCATATGGAGCGGATAAAGATTTTTATTACTGCCCACCTCTTCTAGACCACCAGGATTAGACCTAGCAAGGATCAGGTACCAGCGCATTACACAGGGTATGAAATGTCTTTTCTCTCTTTTATGTGAAATTTTGCTTGTTCACCTATAAAAAAAAAAAAAAAAATCCCCTCCAAAGTCATGTGATTTTGACCTGAGATGAGTGATTTTTTTTGTCTTGGGTGAGTAACTTTTAAAATCTGGAGAGTCACACTAGTCGCCCCTATCTTGGGCCCTATAGCAGCTAAGATGTTGCTTTGAGAATCACATAGAAACTAATACAATTGAGTCAGGTTTTATACATTGCACCATGTGGTTCTGTGAGTTATAGAAACAATGATACACACAGTAAAAAGGTGTAATAGGGAAAATGCGCAGCATGTAAAGACCCAATTTCCGATAATAATTTTAATGCCCTGAAAACACAGAACCAGAGTCCTGATGACATTTTAAAGATGGGATTCTTAACGTTGATATGTTACCAAAACCAGGGTGTTGTAGAGCCCAATATTGCCACTCAGTGTGACTCCTCTCCGGAAAAAAAATTCCTCTTTTTTTTTTTTTTTTTAGCTTATTTGAATATGAATTCCAAGGGTAAAGGCCAAGATTTAACATAAATGCGGTTATAGAAAGAATATTTCATACCCTACCCGAGGGGCTAGTGGTTTGGATGGTGACAGTGTCCCTGTAGATCAACAAAGTGTTGGTGATAGTCATGCACTGTGTACCTGAACCAATTATTTTGCCCGTGTAGTGTATATTGGTAGAGTAACAGGACGAGAGCACTAACCTCCGGTGACATACGCTGCATGCACAGCCACAATGGACGGTACATTTATTTTTTTTATATATATCTGGTCCTCTGGTGGTGTAGTGATAAATCATTGGAGACTCTCTGAAAGGAGGATGAAGACAGGACATTGGTACACAGGACTGTGCTGCTGTGATCAAACACGATCATAAACCCTAATGTCCAATCTGTGTGAGTCAAGTATCCACCCGGGATCCGCCCCAGGACCCAGTGCTATGACAAAATGCAGGCCCATTCCCACAATCTACCCTGATTGATCTCAACTTATAAGATAACTGGAATGAGGGGACCTGGTTCAGTAACCACAGACAGGACAGTGAGCCCTAAACTGAAGTCCCCCAAAAGGCCCTACCTACCTGCCTCACTGTACCCTCAATATTACGGGACAACTAGAAGGTGTTCCCTCCATACACCAAAACACATAACAAGACAAACAACACAAACAGGAAAGTCTGGTCACAACAAAGATAGCAACGCAGTACAAAATCACAGAAGCAGAAGAGTAGTCTGAACAGGAGTAGAAATCAAAATACCAGGAATGCCGAAAACAGTCACTCTAAAGGTATAGAGCTAAGATAAACTATAACCAGCACTGAGCTGAACGTGATCCGAATACTCCTGGGAATACAACCCCCCCTCCCCCCCTGCTCCAGGAATAATTGGATGAGTCATAACTGGTTCTGGACAAGAGCAGACTGCAGGAGGAGAAGGGGCTGGTGCAATCATCTCCAAACAGCAACCTAGGCCCATGTTCACACCAAGTACAATGAAATAGAGACAACATTGGCATCTCCTAGGCACACGCCGAAGATGACACTTACACAAATGTAACAATAACATAAGTAAAAACAAAGTAGGATCTGAGCACACCCTCCCGCCACCATGTCCTTCAGTATCTGCCCGCCATATCTGAACTATCTGAAGTGTCTACAATAAGCATCAAGATTTTGGCACAAAAAACATGAAGCTTTAAAAAAAATTTTTTGAGTTTCGTGTCAAATAAGGTTGAGGGTTTTTCCAAATCTTATCTCCACCTTTTCCAACTCTTATAAAAAGCCTGAAAAGTGGCGACTTCTCCCAGCTGCCACTTACTTTCATCAGGTAGGTGAGATAGAAGATCTTCTTATACTACTGCATGTCTCTGGCTTTGATTTTGGCAAGTGTCCCCCTTTCTGTTGTCCTGTAAGTGGTCATTTTGGTTTTGTGTATGTGTCTATGTGCGTGATCCATGTACATGTGAGTTTGTGCATTTTTTAATATAGAAAACCATGTACTTCTTTGTGGTCCACCTCATCGGCCTGATGGCCATCATGATGCTTGTGGACTGTAGACCCGACCCCAGTCTGGACAGTCATTGGCAGCTGTGGGCTAAGACACATGAGAAGACTTACAACAAGGTAGGTCTTGCATCTTTTTAGTCTTGACGACCATATTTCTCTCTTCGTTACTGACTTTTCTTGAACGTTATAGGAAGATGAGTTTAGGAGACGTAGTATCTGGGAAGACAACCTGAAGTTTATCATGGTCCACAACCTGGAATATTCTTTAGGTCTTCATTCCTATGAGGTGGGGATGAACCATCTTGGAGATATGGTAAGGATATTACAGATACAATGAAACATTATCCCACGCTATTGGTGATCCTAGACCAGGACCTTCATAAACAGAGCCATGAAATGATGATGGCAAACAACTAGTAGACCTTGGTGAGCAGCAGAGCACTAGTGGTGGAGACTCTATGACCTCCACAATGATTTTTGGGTACTTTGACAATGTTGAGGCATCGAGAGATGGGCCGTAATCCTGTTCTCATCCATCAGGGATTTCTTAATTTTTTTTGCAGACCGGTGAGGAGGTGTTGGTGACAATGACTGGGTTCGGAAGTTTAGATCTCCCCGTGTCTAATGACACAGACCTGCCAGAGATTGTTTTGAAGTCTAAGGTCCCTGAGTCCATGGACTGGAGGAAACAGAATTGTGTGACTGATGTGAAAGATCAGGTATATACCGTATACAGGTTATATTATGATTACTATGTTGTAGATCATCCGTATCCCGGATACATAATGCACTGACACTAGGATCCCAGATACATGATGCAACAACACCCGGGTTCCCAGACACACAATGTATTGGCATCTGGGTTCCCGGATACACGATGCTCCATCACTTACATTACAAGAAACACAATGAGGCACATTTACTTACCCGTTCCATCGCGATCCCTGAGGTGCGTTGTCCAACGAGGATTCGGAGCTGCCGCTATTCACTAGGATCGTGCGTCCAATTTCCTGCATGTGTCGCTTCCCCGCTGAGGTCCGCCGGAGTTCACCTTCTTCTTCCCGGTGCATGTAAGTGCATGGCTTGCAAACCATTTTGAATGTTAAATCCCATGCGTTGTCTGAATCCGTTGGATCGTCCGACGGCCCGTCCCCCGCGCGAAAGCCGGCGCCGATGCGCCAAAATCCAATCGTGTGCAACAAAAATCCCTTCCGATGATAGTGGGGTCCGCGGACCCTTAGTAAATGAGCCCCAATGTATTGGAATCTGTGTTCCCAGATACACAATGCTACATCACTGGGGTTTTCAGATACACAATGCTACATCACTAGGGTTCCCAGATACACAATGCTCCATCACTAGGGTTCCCAGATACACCATGCTCCATCACTAGGGTTCCCAGATACACCATGCTCCATCACTAGGGTTCCCAGATACACAATGCTCCATCACTAGTGGTCCCAGATACACCATGCTCCATCACTAGGGTTCCCAGATACACAATGCTCCATCACTAGTGGTCCCAGATACACAATGCTCCATCACTTGGGTTCCCAGATACATGATGCTAAATCACTGGGGTTCCCAGATACATCATGCTCCATCACTAGTGGTCCCAGATACACAATGCTCCATCACTTGGGTTCCCAGATACACCATGCTCCATCACTAGGGTTCCCAGATACATGATGCTCCATCACTGGGGTTCCCAGATACACAATGCTCCATCACTTGGGTTCCCAGATACACAATGCTCCATCACTAGGGTTCCCAGATACACCATGCTCTATCACTGGGGTTCCCAGATACACAATGCTCCATCTCTAGGGTTCCCAGATACACAATGCTCCATCACTGGGGTTCCCAGATACACAATGCTCCATCACTAGGGTTCCCAGATACACCATGCTCCATCACTAGGGTTCCCAGATACACCATGCTCCATCACTAGGGTTCCCAGATACACAATGCTCCATCACTGGGGTTCCCAGATACACCATGCTCCATCACTGAGGTTCCCAGATACATGATGCTCCATCACTTGGGTTCCCAGATACATGATGCTCCATCACTTGGGTTCCCAGATACACCATGCTCCATCACTGGGGTTCCCAGATACCCAGTGCTCCATCACTAGGGTTCCCAGATACACCATGCTCCATCACTTGGGTTCCCAGATACACCATGCTCCATCACTAGGGTTCCCAGATACACAATGCTCCATCACTGGGGTTCCCAGATACACCATGCTCCATCACTGAGGTTCCCAGATACATGATGCTCCATCACTTGGGTTCCCAGATACACAATGCTCCATCACTAGTGGTCCCAGATACACAGTGCTCCATCACTAGGGTTCCCAGATACATGATGCTCCATCACTAGGGTTCCCAGATACACAATGCTCCATCACTAGGGTTCCCAGATACACAGTGCTCCATCACTAGGGTTCCCAGATACATGATGCTCCATCACTTGGGTTCCCAGATACACAATGCTCCATCACTAGGGTTCCCAGATACATCATGCTCCATCACTAGTGGTCCCAGATACACCATGCTCCATCACTAGGGTTCCCAGATACACAATGCTCCATCACTGGGGTTCCCAGATACATGATGCTCCATCATTTGGGTTCCCAGATACACAATGCTCCATCACTGGGGTTCCCAGATACACAATGCTCCATCACTGGGGTTCCCAGATACATGATGCTCTAATGCTTTGGGTTCCCAGATACACAATGCTCCATCACTAGGGTTCCCAGATACACAATGCTCCATCACTAGGGTTCCCAGATACACAATGCTCCATCACTGGGGTTCCCAGATACACAATGCTCCATCACTAGGGTTCCCAGATACACAATGCTCCATCACTAGTGGTCCCAGATACACAATGCTCCATCACTGGGGTTCCCAGATACACAATGCTCCATCACTGGGGTTCCCAGATACATAATGCTCCATCATTTGGGTTCCCAGATACACAATGCTCCATCACTAGGGTTCCCAGATACACCATGCTCTATCACTAGGGTTCCCAGATACACCATGCTCCATCACTAGGGTTCCCAGATACACAATGCTCCATCACTAGGGTTCCCAGATACACAATGCTCCATCACTAGGGTTCCCAGATACACAATGCTCCATCACTGGGGTTCCCAGATACACAATGCTCCATCACTAGGGTTCCCAGATACACAATGCTCCATCACTAGGGTTCCCAGATACACAATGCTCCATCACTAGGGTTCCCAGATACATAATGCTCCATCATTTGGGTTCCCAGATACACAATGCTCCATCACTGGGGTTCCCAGATACACAGTGCTCCATCACTAGGGTTCCCAGATACACAATGCTCCATCACTGGGGTTCCCAGATACACAATGCTCCATCACTGGGGTTCCCAGATACACAATGCTCCATCACTAGTGGTCCCAGATACACAATGCTCCATCACTAGTGGTCCCAGATACATCATGCTCCATCACTAGTGGTCCCAGATACACAATGCTCCATCACTAGGGTTCCCAGATACACAATGCTCCATCACTAGTGGTCCCAGATACACAATGCTCCATCACTGGGGTTCCCAGATACACAATGCTCCATCACTGGGGTTCCCAGATACACAATGCTCCATCACTAGGGTTCCCAGATACACAATGCTCCATCACTAGTGGTCCCAGATACACAATGCTCCATCACTGGGGTTCCCAGATACACAATGCTCCATCACTGGGGTTCCCAGATACATAATGCTCCATCATTTGGGTTCCCAGATACACAATGCTCCATCACTGGGGTTCCCAGATACACAGTGCTCCATCACTAGGGTTCCCAGATACACAATGCTCCATCACTGGGGTTCCCAGATACACAATGCTCCATCACTGGGGTTCCCAGATACACAATGCTCCATCACTAGGGTTCCCAGATACACAATGCTCCATCACTAGTGGTCCCAGATACACAATGCCCCATCACTAGTGGTCCCAGATACACCATGCTCCATCACTAGGGTTCCCAGATACATCATGCTCCATCACTAGTGGTCCCAGATACACAATGCTCCATCACTAGGGTTCCCAGATACACAATGCTCCATCACTAGGGTTCCCAGATACACAATGCTCCATCACTAGGGTTCCCAGATACATCATGCTCCATCACTAGGGTTCCCAGATACACCATGCTCCATCACTAGTGGTCCCAGATACATGATGCTCCATCACTTGGGTTCCCAGATACACGATGCTCCATCACTGGGGTTCCCAGATACATGATGCTCTAATGCTTTGGGTACACAGATACTAGATATATGTAGATATGTGACCTATTTACACGTCTTATATTGATTACCTCCAGGGTATGTGCAGTTCTAGTTGGGCTTTCAGCAGTGCGGGGGCCCTGGAGTGCCAGCTGAAGATCAGGAAAGGTAAGTTGGTCTCTTTGAGTGCCCAGAACCTGGTGGACTGCTCAGGATCCTACGGGAACAATGGATGTGAAGGCGGCTTCCTGGTGGCAGCCTACAGATACATGATGGACAATGGCATAGAGCCCGATAGCGCCTACCCCTATGAAGGACAGGTAATCCAGTGATGTGGGGGATGGGTAACATAGGACCACCTTGGTGGCTCAGGACGATACAACCTAGTGCAATGTTATCCTGTTACCAGGATAGGACCTGCCACTTCAGCACCACAAAGAAGGCCACGAGCATAACCAGCTACAAAGAAGTAGCACACGGGGACGAAAATGAGCTGAAACAAGTGGTGGGTAAAGTGGGTCCTGTGTCTGTGGCCATTGATGCCAGCCGCAGGTCCTTCTACTTGTATAAGAATGGTAAGTACCGGGGTAATAGGCCTCCATTACTGCAGTATAATTAGTATATTATAGCCCCTCTCTCTATTCCTAGGGGTACACTATGACCCCCTGTGCTCAAGCTCCCAGGCAAACCACGCCGTGCTCATCGTTGGGTATGGCGCTGAAGATGGCGTAGAGTACTGGCTTGTTAAAAACAGGTAACAACTAAAAATATTCAGCCCCCGACAGACAATGGGGCAGATTTACTTACCCGGTCCATTCGCGATCCAGCAGTGCGTTCTCTGCGGTGGATTCGGGTCCGGCCGGGGATTTCTTAAGGCAGTTCCTCAAACACCTCCACCAGGTGGCGCTGCTGCGCTGAAGAGCATCGGAACGCACTGGAATACACTGAGCCGGGCTGAGTGAAGGTAAGTGCAATTTTCGCGACACATTTCTTTTTTAAAAATGCAGCGGTTTTTTCGAATCCGTCGGGTTTTCGTACGGCCACGCCCCCGATTTCCGTTGCGTGCATGCCGGCACCGATGCGCCACAATCCGATCGCGTGCGCCAAAATCCCGGAGCAATACAGGGAAAATTGGCGCAAATCGGAAATATTCGGGTAACACGTTGGGAAAACGCGAATCAGGCCCTTAGTAAATGACCCCCAATGTGTGGGGGGAGAAGGACCATCTATGGAGAACTTCTCAGGGCCAGAAATGACAACAGTTTACACATATAATTGCCGGACTGGGTGTGCATGTCTGTGTGGTAGTAGAGAGGAATAGCGGTTGGTAAAGTTAGTATGTGTGTGGGGTGTGGGAGGACTAGATCAGACATGGGGTAGAAGGTGCCCATAGGGGGCGTAGTAGCGTCACATAGAATACAAAGAAGACTTGAGCCCCAAGATTTTGGACTCTATAGCTTTAGGGTCCTGGTTGTTGGGGGCTACCCTGTCACCATATAATCCCATAATGTTCTCTTTCCAGCTGGGGAACATCCTTCGGAGAAGGGGGCTACATAAAAATGGCGAGGAACCATTATAACCACTGCGGGATTGCGAACTTTGGCTCCTATCCGGTTCTCTGAAGAAATCTCTTCCTAAACCTGAATTTCTTATGTTTTATTTTATGACATTCGTGTCCTTGTTGTGAATAGAACCATTGAAGGGATTCTCATCCTTAGGCCTCGGATTACCATAGAAACCTCCGTCCCTCTCTGACCATTCAGAAGTCGTGGCCAGCATTGACCGCTGCATCTAAGTGGTTAAACAGCTCACACTGAATCTTCATTTGAGGGCGTCCTCTGATAAACATTATGGCAGCCTGGGCCTTAGTGACTTGTTATTTTTTGGGTCACGCTGTTCGATGGGGTTGGAATAACTTTTGGAATAATTTTGGTTCAAATCTGAAAATTTTATTTCAACATAAGCGTATGTTCCTTTACTTGTGTTATAAACCGCGAGAAATGTTCAATAAAACGGACTCTGTCTTTAATTGTAACCCTTATATTAGGAAGACGTTATATTATATACTACACATAATAATACACATGAAGTATTTGGGGGGGGGGGGGATCATGAAGCCACTTTGGCCAAATTTGTGCGAAAAACTGATCACCAATACATTTATCAACACCCCTTTATTTTTTACTTTTCAGACTCATCTGAAGTAAGGGGTGTGGCCTCTGGAAAAGGGGGCGTGATCAGACAGAAAATAGTCTATGAACCCAAAAATTTAGGAAGGTGCGGCACAATTTGGGACAGCTAAGAGCAGGTCTAAAAGTAAAACTCGACAGTTTTATACTGCGACGGAGTCATCATTCAGTGATGAATCAAAGAATTCTTCCCACATTAATAATTCCTATATTTTTTATAGCGCACACAGATTACGCAGCGCTGCACAGAGCTTCCCAGATCAGTCCCTGTCCCCAATAGGGAATCACAATCTAATCAACCTACCAGTATGTTTTGGAGTGTGGGAGGAAACCGGAGGACCCGGAGGAAACCCACGCAAACACGGGGAAAACATACAAACTCTTTGCAGATGTTGACCCTGGGACTTGGACCCAGGTCCCTAGCGCTGCAAGGCTGTAGTGCTAAACAGTAAGCCACTGTCCCCGCCCATTGAGTCTGGAGCGCCTCCCTGTGGTCAGCACCGGTATTGCAGTGGTTGGTTGTATGATATTACAGCATCTCCACAATCTAATCTATCGCCTGGGGCCAAGTTATGGTTCAGTAGGATTATTTTCCGCGTTCCCGGACGGTTATATCCTGTAAGTTGTGGCGGTTTAATGAAGCATTTAAAAAATTTTGATTATTCATGAAACCACATCAGATTTCTTCTCCCATCCTGCCGTGTTTTATACTTTCTCCCCTCCTCCGCCGTCTACATGGGGTTCAGACCCACCGCGACCACCAATTATACTGCACCCCAAACAGTGTCATAGTGTAGTATCTATACACAGTAGTGGATTATATTATAGGGGGTTTGGGCAGTAGCCCGGGGCCCAAGCCTTCTAGGGGGCCCATGGCCACCCAAACCACCCACCACATTTTACACTGAGAAGGACCTTCACCTAAGAAATCTTAGTACATCTGTTCCTGTTCCCAATACACATGTACATAAGAGCCATTTCAGGACCTTTTAACGTCCTGCAAAGGTCCTGAAACCGCAGATTGAAAGCAGCAGAAGGGGCACATCCTTCATTACCCAAAATCTGATTCTAGGACCATGTGTAGGAAGTGATTCCAGACTTGTAGGGGCTATAATATCCATACATCCCATGGTGGTCTGAATCCACCAGACCCTGCATACAATGCCAACTGTACTGCGACCAATGCATCGCAATTCTCTTTCCGTAAGTATTCTGCTCTGTCTGTATATTTAGATAAGGTAGGAAATATCTCTGTCTCATCTCCCCCTCCATCAGCTGACAGATCATCATGTGATTTTTCCATAATGGAAAACAGATGTAAGCAGCAGTCATCGCGGAGGGTCTGCCGTCTCTATATGAGTAATATTATATCTGTTTTCCTGATACACAGCACCAAATCATCAGCTTAGACAGTAAAATGATGAATCTCTGGCTGCCAGTAACTGGAATCTAGTAACTTTTTCTGCATCAGTTTTGTGCATCAGAGTAAGGGAACGATACATTTCCCCTATTGTGTTACTAATTGGATTCTAGATACGCACTGAGCTCCCCCTAGTGGAAACTGTAGGGAGTCATTGGGGCAGATTTACTTACCCGGTCCATTCGCGATCCAGCGGCGCGTTCTCTGCGCTGGATTCGGGTCCGGCTGGGATTCATTAAGGCAGTTCCTCCGACGTCCCTGAAGAGCATCGGAACGAGCTGAAGTTCACCGGCCTATTCCTAGTGAAGGTAAGTGCAAGCTCCGCAACACTTTTTTTTTTTTAAATGCGGTGGTTTTTCTCCGAATCCGTCGGGTTTTCGTTCGACCACGCCCCCCCATTTACGTTGCGTGCATGCCAGCGCCGATGCGCCACAATCCGATCGCGTGCGCCAAAATCCCGGGGCAATACAGGGAAAATCGGTGCAAATCGGAAATATTCGGGTAACACGTCGGGAAAACGCGAATCGGGCCCTTAGTAAATGACCCCCATTATCTTTTCCTTTATAGGCTTGGTCTGGTTTAGAAAGCTCATTTTATACATCTATACATTAGGGAATTTGGAGTCAATAATAGGCGTAGGGTCTTTATACTAGATTCTCATCTCTTGGCAATAATAATAATAATAATTCCTTTATTTATATAGCGCACACAGATTACGCAGCGCTGCACAGAGCTGCCAAATCACTCCCTGTCCCCATGGGGCTCACAATCTAATCAACCTACCAGTATGTTTTGGAGTGTGGGAGGAAACCAGAGGACCCGGAGGAAACCCACGCAAACACAAAGAGAACATACAAACTCTTTGCAGATGTTGACCTGGATGGGATTTGTACCCAGGTCCCCAGCGCTGCAAGGCTGTAATACTCCCTCTCTCAGCCGACCCCTGATTTGAATAGACATAGTGTAATGCACGATTGGCAGATACTAGAGCGGATATAGAGGATACAGATAAGGAATAATAATTGGGGTATTTTGTGTTCCACTTTTTGTGAAGGACCCTTCTGAAAAATAGGGACTGTCCAAAAGTGGTCCAATTTGTTTTTTTTGCAGTGGTTTATAGTGATTTGCTACCCCAATTGTAGATTATCAGGGTTCAGTGTCGTCTTCTTCCCCATCCTCCCTACTCCCATCCTATGATAACTATTCCATGCGGAGGGATGGGAGTCTTAGTGTGAGTCAGAAATCTTATGTTCTCTTGTATCAATCTTTTCCACTAAAACTTCCCTATACAGGACTATATAAGAGGACGGACACAAACAGTCTCTCAGTCTGAAGGCAAGTCACCTAGCAAGACGTCCAAAAGGTAAGTAAGGATCATATCTGCCCCCAGACTGTTGATGGACACCTCTGCACCCCCATCTGTTGTCAAATCTAAAATTTTGTCAAATTGCACAGAAGTCTATGGAGAGGGGAGGGGGAGTGGTGAGTCACAGCAGCTAGGTCTCCTAGTCACAGCAGCTAGGTCTCCTCCCATTGGCTCAGAGAGGATGGTAAAGATGTACACAGCTCTGTCTGGAGTGCAGTGACTGACTACAAATTCGGTTGCCATATTAGTGGGGAATCTGTGGACAGGGCTGAGCCCACTAGGATTCTCAGTTCTATATAATTCTTCCTCCAGCTCCAGGGAAATGTTCTGGTTCAGCCTTGTGGCGATTTTGCTGCCTCTGGTGAGGACCAATCTGTACTGGGATGAAACACTGGACTCAGAGTGGGAGCTATGGAAGATGACTCATAGCAAGCAATACAATGGTCAGGTAAGTAGCCCTCTGTCTGGCACCTTTAATGGGGGGGGCTCTTCCTAAATTTAAAACGATGACAGTTTGAATCAGATGCGTTTGATTGTTTTTAGGTCGTGTAAGACATGTCCTTTCTAAAATTCCCTCTTTTATGTGAAATCTCCTCAGTTTACCTGTAATAAAAATCTCCCCCAAAGTCAGGCAAATATGACTCATCTCATGTTAAAATTGGATGAGAAGAGTCAAGTTTAGCAGTGGGTAGTGTCAATTCAAAAGCCCCAATCTTCTGTTCTATAGCACCTAGAAACACACCCTTTGTGTCATATTAAAGATAAGGATCTCATCTTTTCATCAGGCTTATTGCTTTTTGAGTTACAGACCTAAAGACAGTTGAAAATCAAAGCGGCAGATACAGATCCAGTTCCTGCCTATTATTTAACTGCCTGTATGTCCAGGTCTGTAGCACACAAAACTGTAAGCTTGGTGCATTCTGAAAGAAGAGCTTCTCATCTTTAATATGACATAGGAGCTTCTCAATTGACACTATACTTGCAACCACTAAACTTGACTCATCTCATGTGAAAATGGGATGAGAAGAGTCATATTTTCCTGACTTCAAGGGATTTTTTTCATTTAATAGGAAAACGTGTGAGATTTAACATAAAAATGGAATTCTAGAAAGGACATTTCATACCTGACCTGAGGGGCCAATAGTTTAGTGAGGTAATAACTGGTCACCATGTAAATTAGAAAATACACTAATCCTGTAGTTCTCCATCCAGTTATTAAACCTGAAAATAATAATCTATCACTTACTGTTCTGTAGTTGATTACTTTTCAGCAATCACCTCATTATCAGCTCAGGATGGATTACAATGACATCCATGTATCATCAATATGTAGATAACACAGGATCCAGCGTTTACAATAGGTGAAGATCTCCGCCCAATCCCTTCCAGCAGAATGACCACTGCCCCGGTCACAGAGCATGCCCACAACACACTCCCATAGATATCAATGAATCTATCCCGTCTATGTGGCTGCTGTAAAGCATATAGCTAAATGCTGTTAACAGACAAAATGGCCGCCGCCATAATCGTGTACTGATCTTTCTTTTTGTCTACGATCCGAGATGGGACAAATTTATCCAGTCAGACTGAGGTGGCAGATACCGATGATACATAATGCCTTACCAATCGCTTTCCACCAAATTAACGTTCATGTTACTGTCCACAGCTCGATGAGATTAAGAGACGTCACATCTGGGAAAAAAATCTGAAGTACATCAACAACCACAACAAGGAGTATTCTGAGGGGAAGCACTCGTATACACTCGGCATGAACCATCTGGGAGACATGGTGAGAGGACCACCATATGTCCACGTGACCCCATGTAGCAACATCTAGTGGACGAGAGGACCACCATATGTCCACGTGACCCCATGTAGCAACATCTAGTGGACGAGAGGACCACCATATGTCCACGTGACCCCATGTAGCAACATCTAGTGGACCTGGAGCTTCACATCGCTGACCAGATACAAGTTACAACCCCCTCACAGAACTCCAGTTTGTATAGACGGTATTTTGTAACCAGTGTCGGACTGGGTTTCCTTAGGCCCACCAGAGAAAATCAATTTGGGGGCCCACTCTTCATTATCCCGCAGGAAATAAACTCTATCAGTCTCCAAATTGTGGTATTTTCTGATGGACCTCTGGTGTTCAGTATTGGGTTGAGCCAGGGGCCCACCGGAGGATCCTCAGGTACTCTGGTGGGCCAGTCCGACACTGATTGTAACCCATTATAGGACCCATATTGACAGCTAGAACTTAAAATGTCCTATAACACAAGTAAAAATCCCATGTCTCTTCAGAAGTTGTATGTCCTTCTACAATATTTCTTTAGACCGTTGAAGAAGTTGTCCTGACGATGACCGGATTGAGGGTCCCCACCAATCACAAGTCTAATAACACGTTTGAAGCCGACCGGAAAGCCAAAATCCCAAAGTATATTGACTACAGGAAGAAGGGTTACGTCACCCCAGTACAGAATCAGGTAACACCATCATCAAACAAATAGTTTCTAATGTTTCCACCAAGGAAGCCATGTCCACCACCAGTCATGTGATGAGTCACATGGTGGACACTGAATGTTGTCTCTGCAGGGCTCCTGCGGATCATGTTGGGCTTTCAGTTCAGTGGGAGCACTTGAAGGACAACTGATGAAGAAGACAGGGAAGCTGGTGTCCCTCAGCCCTCAGAACCTGGTGGACTGTGATTCGGATAACTATGGATGCCAGGGGGGATACATGACCAATGCGTTTGGGTACGTGAGGGATAATAACGGCATAGACTCCAATGCCTATTATCCATATATTGGTCAGGTAAGGATTAGCAGGTCCTGTTGACTAACTCATTTAGTTGTGAGAGAAGAAAGGAGTGTATACATTACTATGTGATCTTATATGTCATCCAGGATGAAGGCTGCCTCTACAACCCATCCGGGAAAGCTGCCGGCTGCAAGGGCTTCAAAGAGATCCCCAAAGGAGACGAGAAGGCCCTGAAGCGAGCGGTGGCCCAGGTTGGTCCCGTGTCTGTCGGTATTGATGCCAGTCTTCCTTCTTTTCACTTCTACAGCAAAGGTAAGATATGTACCTACCTACAGTACCTACCTCACATCTATCTCATATCTATCTATCTATCTATCTATCTATCTATCTATCTCTCTCATATCTATCTCATATCTATCCATCCATCCATCCATCCATCTATCCATCCATCTGTCTCCTATCTATCTATCTATCTATCTATCTCATATCTATCCATCCATCCATCCATCCATCCATCTATCCATCCATCTGTCTCCTATCTATCTATCTATCTATCCATCCATCTATCTCCTATCTATCTATCTATCTATCTATCTCATATCTATCTATCTCATATCTATCTATATCTATGTATCTATATCCATCTATTTCATATCTCCTATCTATCTCTCTCATATCTATCTCCTATCTATCTCTCTCATATCTATCTCCTATCTATCTCTCTCATATCTATCTATCTATCTATCTATCTATCTATCTATCTATCTATCTCTCTCATATCTATCTCTCTCATATCTATCTATCTATCTATCTATCTATCTATCTATCTCTCTCATATCTATCTATCTATCTATCTATCTCATATCTATCTATCTATCTATCTCATATCTATCTATCTATCTATCTATCTATCTATCTATCTATCTCATATCTATCTATCTATCTATCTATCTATCTCATATCTATCTATCTATCTATCTATCTCATATCTATCTATCTATCTATCTATCTATCTATCTATCTATCTATCTCATATCTATCTATCTATCTATCTATCTCATATCTATCTATCTATCTATCTCATATCTATCTATCTATCTCATATCTATCTATCTATCTATCTATCTATCTATCTATCTATCTATCTATCTCATATCTATCTATCTATCTATCTCATATCTATCTATCTATCTATCTCTCTCATATCTATCTATCTATCTATCTATCTATCTCATATCTATCTATCTATCTATCTCATATCTATCTATCTATCTATCTATCTATCTATCTATCTATCTCATATCTATCTATCTATCTATCTATCTATCTATCTCATATCTATCTATCTATCTATCTATCTCATATCTATCTATCTATCTATCTCATATCTATCTATCTATCTATCTCATATCTATCTATCTATCTATCTATCTCATATCTATCTATCTATCTATCTCATATCTATCTATCTATCTATCTATCTATCTATCTATCTATCTATCTATCTCATATCTATCTATCTATCTATCTATCTATCTATCTCATATCTATCTATCTATCTATCTATCTCATATCTATCTATCTATCTATCTCATATCTATCTATCTATCTCATATCTATCTATCTATCTATCTATCTATCTATCTATCTATCTATCTATCTCATATCTATCTATCTATCTATCTCATATCTATCTATCTATCTATCTCTCTCATATCTATCTATCTATCTATCTATCTCATATCTATCTATCTATCTATCTCATATCTATCTATCTATCTATCTATCTATCTATCTATCTATCTCATATCTATCTATCTATCTATCTATCTATCTATCTCATATCTATCTATCTATCTATCTATCTATCTATCTATCTCATATCTATCTATCTATCTATCTATCTCATATCTATCTATCTATCTATCTATCTATCTATCTATCTATCTCATATCTATCTATCTATCTATCTATCTATCTATCTATCTATCTCATATCTATCTATCTATCTATCTATCTATCTCATATCTATCTATCTATCTATCTATCTATCTATCTATCTCATATCTATCTATCTATCTATCTCATATCTATCTATCTATCTATCTCATATCTATCTATCTATCTATCTCATATCTATCTATCTATCTACAAAAAGTAGAGTTCAAGTCCGCACAGCTTTATGGAACCCCTAAGGAGGGGGGGGGGGTGCAGAGCCCGCCAAGGTCCTGGCTTGGTCCTTACACAGATACAAATTGGAAAGAGTGAGCAGCACTCCAAAAGTAGAATTCAAAAGTTGGTGATCTTTATTGAGGCAAGTGGCAACATTTCGGTGTTGGACAGGCTTGAAAAAGGTGTCCAACACCGAAATGTTGCTACTTGCCTCAATAAAGATCACCAACTTTTGAATTCTACTTTTGGAGTGCTGCTCACTCTTTCCAATTTGTATCTATCTATCTATCTATCTATCTATCTCATATCTATCTATATTATGTCTATCTCTGTAATTTCAGGAGTCTACTATGATGAAAACTGTAACCCTGAGGACGTGAACCATGCTGTCTTGGCCGTTGGCTATGGAAACATAAAGGGTACAAAGCACTGGATCATCAAAAACAGGTACCTAATAATCGTCTTACATAGAATGAGTTCCTGTATTATACTCCAGAGCTGCACTCACTATTCTGCTTGTTCTTTGTCTCCTAGTTGGGGCGAGCAATGGGGCAGGAAAGGCTACATCCTTATGGCCCGTGAAAAGAAGAACGCCTGTGGCATCTCCAACCTCGCCAGTTTCCCAGTGATGTGATTGTATAAAGCTCAGGTTAATAACATCTCTATGTGTCGTGTCTACATATAGTAACTGTGTCTGACACCAATAATATAAATTATAATGTTTATTATACTTATGCAGTCTAATGTCCTTAAAGGGGCTCTCCAGACAAGGGGTCACGTGATAACACCTAATAAACTATGAGCTGGAGCTGGCTTCCTATACTGTTCTCAATTGTCATTCATGTATATCCACATCATCTGCTCTCTATAGTTTGTACATATAAGATTCATGTAACACAGAGAGACAATATATACATTTTAAAACACAGATTTATGCACCCTCTTCAGTCACCCGTACCTTGCACCTATAAGCATGCTGTCATTGTGAAGATGAGAATCTCAGCATTAGGACCAAGGCCTGCTTTGCTATAGTACTATAGAAAACTATAACATGCTGCCTGCAGATAGGACACTATGTACAATCTGCTCAGCTCCTCCTGCTCTATATCATGCTGCCTGCAGATAGGACACTATGTACAATCTGCTCAGCTCCTCATGCGCTATAACATGCTGCCTGCAGATAGGACACTATTTACAATCTGCTCAGCTCCTCCTGCTCTATAACATGCTGCCTGCAGATAGGACACTATGTACAATGTGCTCAGCTCCTCCTGCTCTATAACATGCTGCCTGCAGATAGGACACTATGTACAATCTGCTCAGCTCCTCCTGCTCTATAACATGCTGCCTGCAGATAGGACACTATGTACAATCTGCTCAGCTCCTCCTGCTTTATAACATGCTGCCAGCAGATAGGACACTATGTACAATCTGCTCAGCTCCTCCTGCTCTATAACATGCTGCCTGCAGATAGGACACTATGTACAATCTGCTCAGCTCCTCCTGCTCTATAACATGCTGCCTGCAGATAGGACACTATGTACAATCTGCTCAGCTCCTCCTGCTCTATAACATGCTGCCTGCAGATAGGACACTATGTACAATCTGCTCAGCTCCTCCTGCTCTATAACATGCTGCCTGCAGATAGGACACTATGTACAATCTGCTCAGCTCCTCCTGCTCTATAACATGCTGCCTGCAGATAGGACACTATGTACAATCTGCTCAGCTCCTCCTGCTCTATATCATGCTGCCTGCAGATAGGACACTATGTACAATCTGCTCAGCTCCTCATGCGCTATAACATGCTGCCTGCAGATAGGACACTATTTACAATCTGCTCAGCTCCTCCTGCTCTATAACATGCTGCCTGCAGATAGGACACTATGTACAATGTGCTCAGCTCCTCCTGCTCTATAACATGCTGCCTGCAGATAGGACACTATGTACAATCTGCTCAGCTCCTCCTGCTCTATAACATGCTGCCTGCAGATAGGACACTATGTACAATCTGCTCAGCTCCTCCTGCTTTATAACATGCTGCCTGCACATAGCACCAGTTTCTGTCTGACTTTGCACTGAATACAACGTCTTTGGAGCTGCACATGTATCTGCAACATCCCCCACAGGGGCCTAGCCTTTTCTTGTGGCCTGGAGGCAGCCGGGGCCCGGAATACCAGAGTGGCTGGCGGTTGCGGCCTAGGCACGCTGTGGTCACGGTGCTTGGTATGGGGACCGGAGGGCTGTCCTACAGCCTGGCAGCTCTCCAGCAGGTGGTGTGTGCAAGAAATATGGAGGGAGAGGCTGATGTACTGGTTCTCCCTGGGCAGCCCCTGAGTGTCTACAGTATATGTCCCTGGGTGATGGATGGGGAGCCCGTGGTGGTAACAGCCGTATCCAGTGATCAGACGGAGGCAACGTTGTGCAAAATAACTCACAGTTCTTCATTGAACAGCAGGAAACAGGCCAATGATAACAGCAGATTCACAAGCTGGAAGAGTCATGGAAAGCCGGTCCACAGGAAGGTTACACACAGCCCGGTAGTAGGGACTGCATGCATAAAAACGTACCCGTAATCCCCGAAAATTCTTGTCCCCTTAAATAAGGCACATACACACAGAATTAACTTAACCAAAATGTGGAGTGACATCAGGGAGTCGGCCACAGCTTTTATTTAAATTGTTACAGAATTATAACATATACTTGTAGAGTATCAACTTTTAACTTTAAAACATATAACCTCAAGGGTTAACTACCAGAATTAAAGGGGCACCTGAAATGCCAGCCTCCTTGGAGGGCATGTAGGTCCTCACCCCAAACCACCACACCGCCACAGAGGAGGACATGTTCACCTACATGTCCCTCCGACCCCCACACATAAGGGATAATGCCCTCTCAATTCCGTCCTGCAACCCCGACAGGAAGATATCCAGGCCTATATCAGTTAAATGCACCCCGTCGGGCAGTAATAGGCCCCGATTGTCACCCTCCAACTCCCTGTGTCTAACCACCACTCCACCTCTCTCTCTCACAAAACGGGAAACTTTTGTGTTCAACAATCTCCTGCTCCTCTCAACGCCTGCAGGATCTCTCGCACCCTCCCAGATAGCCCTGGGAATGATCTCGGACCAAACTAGGACAAATTTAGAAAAGAATGAGGAAAATCTCTCCAGATCCGACTGGATCAAAGAGATTAACTCACCCAGACGGACAGAGCAAAGGTCATTACCCCCAAGTGCAGTACGAGTATAGAAGGGGCTTCCGAGTAACGGCTGATATCAACTAACTCTGGTAACGCCTGCAACCAGCGCAGACCCTTGATTCCCCTCCAACGGACGTCTGCGTTGTGGAAGCCGAGGGATCGTCCGCCTGGTCGCAGCAACGCCCTCTGCTCAGCCCAGAAAATAAAGGAGTGACCCAGAATCCATACTGTAGGGCGGTAATCTAAAAGGAAGGAAGAAATCAATTAATAAGCAAATCAGGGCGGATATAACCAGCAAAACAATCAGACCGCCAACGCCCATAATATCCTCTGAACATCAGCATCCGATAAGCTCAGCTCGCTTGCAGTAGTCGCAGCGCCAATCCGGAACGAGTGCGTGCCGAAATCACCCGGGGGAAGACCAACAGCCACAAGCACTTTCTTAAAAACTACTGAAAATTGAAAACGTGTAAGTGGGGAACAATCTGCGTGCGACAGAAATTGAGATCCCCCGACCCTTACCGCCAAAAACCTCTGCACAGCCGCCACTGGACAAGCTAAACCGCAAGCTAGGACGCAAGGCCACCCAACAGTCGCGACCGAAAACATCAGTTTTTGATCGCCGTATGCGGAACCGTAACCCCGCGGCTGATGCCGAAACATCCTCAAACATGAGCCCCCCCGGCCTAGACGCACTCGGCGGGGCCAACTCGGAAACTCGCAGAGCCCCAAAGAAGGCGCGCGCAAAAGCCGCCTGGAATGAATGTACCTCAAACTGATCCCGACATACGCATTCCAACACGGGCAACAAGCGCACCAAGACCGAATAAGAGACAGGACGCGCTTCCCGACGCACCACCTCCTTTTTCCACCCTTTAATAACTTGTCTAATAAAAAAAGTTCACGTTACGTCCGTCCAACCGTGTAACTTAAAGAAAAAGGCGATACCCGATAAACGCCGCTGCGCCCCCAACCCAGACGAACCCTGAGACCTCAACCCCTCTAGGTAACGCAAAGTGATCTCTAAACGGGAGCCCGCATCAACTGCAAACCCCACCCCCGCTACCTCGCACCACTCTCGCCATGCTTTACCATGTGCGGACCACGTAGATGGGGCCAGAGAAGACTAGATCAACGGCAGAAGCTGACTTCCAGGGTTGACCATAGGGAATCTGGGCACGGGGTCCCCTCGGCATCCGCCGAAGGGCAAAGCGACCGGGACACCTGCCAACGAAATCGTGAGAGAGCGTCAGCTACCCTATTATCAACCCCGGGAACGTGTCGCGCCTTGAAGGAGATATTGTACTGTAAACACCGCAATACAAAACGACGCAATAAGCACAACACAGGGAGGGAAGCGGATGACAGGCTGTTCACCATATGAACAACGCTCATGTTGTCGGTCCAAAAGACCACCGACTTATTTGCCAGCAGGCCGCCCCACAATTCCACCGCCACCACTAACAGGAAAAATTCTAATAAAGTTAAATTACCACACCACCCACGTTCCTTCCAATGCACAGGCCACGGTTCTGCACACCATGCAGAACCCAGCAACACTCCAAAGCCTACCCCCCCTGATGCGTCAGAATATAACTGCAGATCTGGGCTAACCACCTCCGCCTCGCGCCAGCAGGTCCGCCCATTGTAGTCCGTTAGAAAGACCTCCCATACACGCAAATCTGCCTTCAACCTCTTTGTCATACGAATACGGTGATGAGGGGCCCGAGCACCCGCAGTAGCAAGCGAGAGGCGCCGCGAGAAAACCCGACCCATGGGCATCACCCGGGAAGCAAACACCAAAAGACCCAGCAGCGACTGGACCTGCTGCAGCGACACTTTTTGGCTTGCTAGGCATACCTGCAACGCTGCGCGCAACTTGGCTATCTTATCGGCCGGCAATCGAAACTCCATGGCGACGGAGTCGATCTCAATACCCAAAAATGACAGCACTGTGCAAGGATCCTCGGTCTTTTCCTCCGAAAGGGGTATCCCAAAATGCTGCGCAAGATAGCGAAATGAAGCAAGCAAGTAAGCGCAGCGTCCAGAGCCCTCGGGCCCTACGAAAAGAAAATCATCCAAATAATGGGTTACCAGCGTGGAGGACGTTTCGTGCCTAACCACCCATTCCAGGAAGGTGCTAAAAACCTCGAAATAATAACAAGAGATGGAACAACCCATCGGAAGGCACATATCGTAATAAAAATTGCCGTCCAGCTGGCAACCCAATAAATGGAAACAATCCGAATGAACCGGCAGCAGTCTGAAAGCAGATTCTATGTCGGACTTTGCTAATAATGCCCCTGGCCCTGCAGCGCGGACCAAGTCAATAGCCCTATCAAACGATACATACGACACTGACGCCAGATCCTTCCCAATACCATGATTTACCGAAGACCCGTGAGGGTGCGATAAATGATGAATAAGTCTGAATTTTCCCGGCTCCTTTTTGGGTACCACCCCGAGGGGGGAGACCCGCAAATTATGGAAGGGCAACGAATGAAAAGGGCCAGCCATTCTCCCCAACTCAACTTCCTTAGCAATTTTACTATGTACAACATCAGGCAACTCAAAAGCAGACTTCAGATTTTTTGCAAAAACTGGGAAGTTGCTAGGGGAGAATGGAATAAAGAAACCAAAAATAAAACCCGTCCTAAGTAGCGCGGCTTCCGCTCTCTTGGGATACATTTCTAACCAAGGCAACATCTTTTTGATGCGAACCAGTGTCCTCTGTTCTACGGGCACCCTGAGCTCGCGGGCGAACCAGCGCCGGTCGGGAACAGCGGATGGAGGCGTGGGCTCCACCACAGTTGGAGCACTCATGCCTAAACTTACACGATCCATAAAAACGGCAGTGGCCATCATTAAACATCCAGCAGGTTCCCGACCTTCGAGCCGCCCCCGGCCCAAGGGATCCCGCCCCCGGGCTTTGGAGTCCCACCTGACTTCCGGCCTTTGCACCAGCCGCCTCCGAAACTCCTCATCATATTGCCACCAAGCGGAGCCCCCGTTCACAGGGGTGAACGTAGATGTGGAAGCTTCAGCCGTAGGTCTTCCCTGGACGTTCAACTGCGGGGCGACAGGAGCCGTGCCCACATTTGACCCTAAAATTGATCTAATGGACGACAGAATAGCAGAGTCAGAACCCGACCCACCCCAGGCCTGCAAGACAGGCGGACTCACCAACCGCAGTGGAAGGCTGAGGCATCCCCGTCACCGACCCTGGAGCTGCTGCTGCCGCCGCCGGAGCTGGCTGGACCTTATCCCTCCTTGACCGACGGGAGCTGGTTGATCCGTGACGAGACCTGTCGCCTCCATGCCGACGTTTTGGCGATGGAGATCTGGAGGAATCAGAAGAGGCACTGCGAGACGAGCGGGGGGACTCAGACCTGGACGAGGATCTGCTGGCCCGCGAACGGCGTTGTCTACTTTTCACAGACCGCAAGCGAGAAGCCGCCCGGCGCCCGGAGGAAACAGAGCGCCGGCTGCGACTGGAGCCAGCTCTGGATGCAACAGACAGAGCCCGCGACGGGCCCTGGGCCAGCACGTAACCTGGTCCCAGATTCCCAGCCAGCATAGGAGCCACCAGAGGGGGAGGGACCACCAAGGTATGGGGGTCAAGCGGGGTCAAATCACTTTGCAGAAAATCCTCATCAGACGCGGCATCTTCAGGATCAGCAACCCCTACAGAGGAGGAAGGAAAGGGATTAGCATATCCAGCACCCGGAACGCCTGACAGGGGATTAATGGCCAAGGCTGGGGTCTGGGTGGGCAGATATAAACCAGCTGGCCCCATGCCTGGCGGAGTGACTAGGGCCGAAGACTGCAGGGGAGCGGGAGCGCGGGACATCCTAACACTTGTCGCGGTGCTGGTTGCTACGCGACCAAAACCAACCACACGGGAAGCAGGGGTTTTAACCCCTTGCCTCCCGGCGGCCGCACTAACTAATGGTGGCCGGCCTGCGACACTCGCAGCCGACACCGGCATAGGGGGGATAAACTCCGGAGACTCCTCTCTTCTCCCCGCGACTTCCGGTCGCGGAGCTGAAGGAGGATTGTGTCTCCGGACTTTCCCGGCAGCAGGAGCGGGCGAACGGGAGCTACTAATAGGAGGTGAAGCCCCTGCTGAGGTATCATGCGCGGCCGCCTGCGCCGACGGAGACAGGTGCTGCGGCGGCCGCGAAACCCTACCAGAACGTTGCACATCCGGAGCGGGAGGCGTCGCCGATGTCCCAGCCTGAGCCTCTGCTATCAAAGAGGCCAGCCAGGCTGAACCTTCCTCACGCAGGCGCTGCCGGACCGCATCATCAGAGGCCATGATCTCTTCAGGGAAAGTCCTTCCAGGAAAAGAGGGTGAGCGAAAAACACCGGCCACCTTTTAAAACCTAAGCCCCAGCCCACCTGGTGTGGCTACCATTAACCCTACCCCCAGTCACGTAGCCCACGGCCCCAACCCCTTAACCCTTTACTTCAGGGGACAAAACTCTGAACTCCTGGTGACCCTAGCCTGCCTGCAGTCACTAGCCCAACGGCTATATGCCTACGGGCTTCCCATTCAGGCTGGGCTGGTAGAGATGGAGCGGAGTCCGGGTGATGGATCTCAGTTCTGGGCTTAAGTCTCCTGGTTTGCTTATTTTATATAGTTTAGTTTTATATATGCTTAGTTTATATACTCCCTTGGTCAGGTGGTAGCACTTCTCCAATCACCTTCCAGCTTGTGTTACAAGAACATCATTTGACAGTAACATCTCACAGTGTTAACTCTTTCCTTGCCAGGCAGTGGCTACAGCTGCAATCAGTAAGTTCTCCTAGATGTAGTATCTGGATGAGTTGCACAGGCTCACCGGATAGATAGGGCGCTTTTCGCAACTACCACCTTGCTCATGCATTGGCAGGGGTGTTGCATATTTTTAAAGTGTCTGCACCAGTTTTGTATTATGGCTACACTGGGGCTCATTTACTAAGGGTCCGAACGCCACACTTCCATTGGGTTTCCCGAATATTTCCGATTTGCGCTGAATTGCCCCGGGATTTTGGCGCACGTGATCGGATTGTGTTGCATCGGCGCTGGCTTTCACGCGACAGAAATAGGGGGCTTTGCCGTTGGAAAACCCGACATATTTGGAAAAACCGCTGAATTTAAAAAAGAATTTGTGTCGCAAGATCAGCACTTACATGCACCAGGAAGAAGAAGGTGAACTCCGGCGGACTTCAGCGCAGCAGTGACACCTGCTGGATATCGGATGCACGACCTTAGTGAATCCCAGCAGACCCGAATCCTCGTCTGAAAATGCGCCTCGAGATCACGACTGGACCAGGTAAGTAAATGTGCCCCACAACACAGAAAAATGTGCATCTAAAGGGGCGTTTCAGTGCCGATTCGGAATATGAGACATTTATTACAGCGATGTGACAGAATTGTGTCACACTCTGTATATTAAAGGTGCACCAAAAAAAAGTTGGTGCCCACTTCCCAAGCAGTGCAGGGGGCGCCAGATTCATGAAGACCGTGCGCCAGTCCTCAATCATCTGCCGCACCCTGCACATTAGTGACTGCACATAAAAATCTGGGCCCTTATGTTTTCCTCCATGTTATTAGTTTTCTTACTAATGTACATATTTCACTGAACAGATAAATTGGATAATTTAGAATTCAATTTTTGATACTTTTAGCACTAGGGTCCTAGGTTCAAATCTGTCTGAGGACAAATTCTGCATCCGGTTGCTTATTCCCTGGTGTTTGTGTGAGTTTTATCTTTGATGTTTCCTCGTTGTGATTGTGATCTGCAGTCGGGGGCTTGGGTATGACCATGGGCAGCACCTGCACACAGCGGATCAGTTGAGTGTTGGACCCACTGATCTGATGTCGGTGACCTTTGTTCTGGATAGATCGTCAGTATTCTAACCATGGAAAACCCCTTTAGTCCTGTCATCTCTAGGATTCAGGAACCAGATCACGGTGGCTCAGTGGTTAGCATTACAGCCTTGCAGCGCTGGGGTCCTGTGTTCAAGCCCCAGGGTCAACATCTGCAAAGAGTTTGTATGTTCTCCCCGTGTTTGTGTGGGTTTCCTCCGGGTCCTCCGGTTTCCTCCCACACTCCAAAACATACTGGTAGGTTGATTGGATTGTGAGCCCCATTGGGGGACAGGGACTGATTTGGCAATCTCTGTGCAGCGCTGCGTAATCTGTGTGCGCTATATAAATAAAGGAATTATTAATTATGAAATATTCCACCAATGCTGTTCGAGATCAAATATTTCACATAAATATGTGCAGATGATAGCTAGAACGTGAAATCCAGACTTCTTTCTATGTAAGGTATTTTGGGGGGTCAGATTAGTAGTTCATGAGTCTATATTTCCAGGACCATCTGTCCAGAACTGTTTTATCTGATTGTGAAGGTGGTGGATTCTTCTACTTTTTGTCTTTCTTAGGTGAAGCAGTAGTTGGTTTGGGGATATTTCCACCTTCCACTTTTGTTTATACAGGCAGTCCCGGGGGTTACGTACAGGATAGGGTCGAAACTGTATATTTTATAATTGTAGTTCCAGACAAAAATTTTTTTTCCCCCAGTGACAATTGGAGTTTAAACATTTTTTGCTGTAATTGGACCAAGGATTATCAATAAAGCTTCATTACAGACACTTTACAGATGATTATTGCAGTCTGGGACTATAGTAAAGCATCCAGAGAGCTTCACCAGAGGTCAGAGGGGTCTGTCTGTAACTATGGGTTGTCTGTAAGTCGGGTGTCCTTAAGTAGGGGACCGCCTGTACTTCTGTTTCTTTTTTTATCTCCTCTAACATTCCCAATAAAAAAATCTACAGTCCCTACTACTGATGACCCCACATGACCCTGTCATTTCTGAAAACTATCACAAAGTCATATCACAGTCGGCCAGCAGTGACACTTTGCAACTTTTTAAATAACTTCCTTTTTGCATCGAGGGGAATGTAAAAACTTTATCAATCTCGGAATATCTGATCACATGGAAAATTACAAGTGTAATCTCTAATTTTTTAATTATTAATCTCTTTATTTCCCCCCAGACATTGGTTATAAATTCTAGTTCGTAACTTCTCTAAAATAAGAAATATTTGCATATGAGGAGGAAGTTTTATCCGGAATGTTTTTGAAATTTTGCCAAAAATATCTCTCATTGAAAGTCAAAAAAGGCCACAAAGATTGTGTAGTGTCTGTACAGACCAAGCTGTAATGCACCCGGGGGGAGAGAGGCCAGGGCCCTGTCCGTGCCCACACCCTGCAGTAGGGGGGGGTTATATGATGTGGGGGATTCTCCAGCAGATCCCACAGACGTTACATCTGATTGAGGGCTACAGAATATTGAGTCATCAAACTATTCTGAAGAAACTGATGGCTATTTAGGGGGCACCGCTGCCATGTAGGGGGCATGTAATCCATACAGTATTTGGGTAGGTAGTTTGTGCCAAAGTAACATTAACATGATGCAAGGACTCAATGTTTTTCAGAAGACAATGGCCCAGGGCATTACACTGCTCCTGCAGCACCTCCTTACCGTGGTGCACCCCGGTGCCATCTCTTCCTGCACAGGTAACCAGTCATCCACATGAGAAAACACGTGATCCATCAGACTCCTCCGCCCATTGCTCTGATACTCATCTACCTGTTGTAATCTTATCCAGCAGAGGTCAGGGGTCAGCGTGGGGGCTCTGTCCGCTCTGTGGTCAGGGGTCAGCGTGGGGGCTCTGTCCGCTCTGTGACATACACAGAGCACATACTGCCATGTCCTGTGTGTCACTATTCATATCCATCATTGACAGGGTTGTGGGGGTTACATAAGATAACGGGGGTCCTGGGGATCTTAAAACATGAGCTGTTTCGGGTCCTGTGGTTATTATAATCTTGGGTGACAGGGTCCTGGGACTTTTATATCATCAGGTGATGGGGGTCCTGGGGCTTTTATATCATCAGGTGATGGGGTCCCGGGGTATTTATCACTTGAGGTGATGCGGGGTCCTGGGGCTTTTATATCATCAGGTGATGGGGTCCCGGGGTATTTATCACTTGATGTGATGGGGGGTCCTGGGGCACTGTGTACTTGAGGCGTTTTTGCTGTAATGTTCTCTTCCTGCTCTGGTTATTGTATGACGGCTCCTTGTTCTACCTCTCGTGTTATTGTAATAACTTGCTCTCTCCAACTCCTTGGAATTTCCCGGCTGGACTTCCTGGAAGGGACCGGCCCCCAGTGTATTACAGCAGCGGATACAGGAGGAAGCCCTCTCCATCTCCAGGTATTCATCTTCTCTCTGTACTCACTATCCTATACATCCTGTATACATGTGAGATACATCAGACCATCACGATGTACAGGGATGGGGTCTGTCTGAGCGCCCCCTGGAGGCAGGGATAACACAGTGACCCATAGATACAATACAATCCTTCTCCACTGTTCTGGTCTCCTGTAAATAATTTCCATTGCTATTGGCGCAAGGTCTCTGGAATCTGGGAATATAAGCCAAGAGCCCAGATCTTACACCACTTTCCCATATTTAGGTTTATGCAGATGAGAAGAGGTGCGTCTATGCTGTTTGGATACTTTCCTAGGGTACAGCTGTAAATATCCGATTATTTGGGATACAGATATATGGAATTGTATCCAAGTAGGAACTAAAATGTCCCAGAACACTCCATAGTGGATTAATGGATAAACCTAAATGAGGCCTCGTCACTCTATGTACATGCCGAAGTATTAAAGAAACCAGCAGATCTCATCATCATTTAGATAGTTGGTAAAAGTATACAATGTAAGTAAAGTGATGGGTATTATACTGCAGAGCTGCACTCACTATTCTGCTGGTGCAGTCACTGTGTACATCCATGACATTACTTACCCTGTACTGATCCTGAGTTACATCCTGTATTATACCCCAGAGCTGCACTCACTATTCTGCTGCTGGTGCAGTCACTGTGTACATACATGACATTACTTATCCTGTACTGATCCTGAGTTACATCCTGTATTATACCCCAGAGCTGCACTCACTATTCTGCTGCTGGTGCAGTCACTGTGTACATACATGACATTACTTATCCTGTACTTATCCTGAGTTACATCCTGTATTATACCCCAGAGCTGCACTCACTATTCTGCAGCTGCTGCAGTCACTGTGTACATACATGACATTACTTATCCTGTACTGATCCTGAGTTACATCCTGTATTATACTCCAGAGCTGCACTCACTATTCTGCTGCTGGTGCAGTCACTGTGTACATACATGACATTACTTATCCTGTACTGATCCTGAGTTACATCCTGTATTATACTCCAGAGCTGCACTCACTATTCCGCTGCTGGTGCAGTCACTGTGTACATACATGACATTACTTATCCTGTACTGATCCGGAGTTACATCCTGTATTATACTGCAGAGCTGCACTCACTATTCTGCTGCTGGTGCAGTCACTGTGTACATACATAACATTACTTATCCTGTACTGATCCTGAGTTACATCCTGTATTATACTCCAGAGCTGCACTCACTATTCTGCTGCTGGTGCAGTCACTGTGTACATACATGACATTACTTATCCTGTACTGATCCTGAGTTACATCCTGTATTATACTCCAGAGCTGCACTCACTATTCTGCTGCTGGTGCAGTCACTGTGTACATACATGACATTACTTATCCTGTACTGATCCTGAGTTACATCCTGTATTATACTCCAGAGCTGCACTCACTATTCTGCTGCTGGTGCAGTCACTGTGTACATACATGCCATTACTTATCCTGTACTGATCCTGAGTTACATCCTGTATTATTACACTTGCAAACAACACAGCATAAGAATGATCAACGCGTTTTGATGCTTTGGGTCTCATTCATGATTTCTAACACATAGAAGTGTATTTATCTTTTTAAATCTCCCACCTAATGCTTCATGCAGGGAGGAGGGTCCATCCTCGCCCCGGTCACATGACTGACGTCTAGACAGGCCGACAGGTAAATATAAAATCCATCCACAAATTTTGGTAACACGTCTAAACTGACTGACTAAATGAATACATAAAAGATAAGTATCACACATAGAAACACAAGCAGCATCGCAACGAGCCCATCCTGTGACCCTATAGCATCTATAGGTAACATCCCTAATAGGTGAGGATCAGGTCCAGTCTTTTATTGCTACCAGATGATTGTCTACTCTCCAGCATAAACACCCAAAAGGTCACCGATTCCTCATGTCACCTCCCGTAATAGGAGGTACAATCTTCCCGTCCAAGAAACGCTTTTTGTTGATTTGTTGGGTCCTTCCCAAAAATGTCTTGAAGCAGAAGAGATGTTTACAGATTCATTAGAAGCGTCAGACAAATGGTGTCTAATCCTGATTATAAGTGGAACCTTCTGTATGTCCATTATATTGTTTATAGAAGGAGAAAACAGCAGGACTGGAAACAGGCGCCGTTTTGTTTCATATGTAATTGATAAAACGGACAACGCATTTCAGGGGCGAACAGCTGATACAATCACACTATATAAAAAAGACCGATAGAGGATGATAAATATATAAAAATGAATAAAATATATACATACGTATGTCTGCATGGAAATTAAATCACAATCTGTGTAGAGTAAAACCCAAATTCACAAAATCCATTTGTCTAGTGGGTGAAAATAGTTCATATCATGAATACACTGTACATAACAAATAGTACAAAATAGATACAAAAAGAGTAAAAAATGTCATTGTTTTAGAAATACATAATTTCATCCATAAAAGTGTACAAAAACATTACCCAAATGTCCATTATCTCTGGGAATGTGGGAATAACGCTGAGTATATACCCGAGTATAAGCCGAGGCACCTAATTTTAACACAAAAAACTGGCAAAACCTATTGGGGGTCATTTACTAAGGGCCCGATTCGCGTTTTCCCAACGTGTTACCCGAATATTTCCGATTTGCGCCGATTGTACCTGAATTGCCCCAGGATTTTGGCGCACGCGATCGGATTGTGGCGCATCGGCGCCGGCATGGGCGCGACGGAAATCGGGGGCATGGCCGAACGAAAACCCGATGGATTCGGAAAAACCGCCGCATTTAAAAACGGAAAATGTGTCGCTCGGGACGCGCTTACCTTCACTCAGCCGGCCTCGGTGAATTCCGGCGCGTTCAGATGCTTTTCAGCGCAGCAGCGCCACCTGGTGGACGGCGGAAGAACTACCTTATTAAATCCCGGCCGGACCCGAATCCAGCGCAGAGAACCCGCCGCTGGATCGCGAATGGACCGGGTAAGTATATCTGCCCCATTGACTTTAGTATAAGCCCGGGGTAGAAAATGAATTGGTCACAACCCCCTTGTTTATAGCTAGTGCCTACTCCCCTTGTATATAGCCAGTGCCTGCCCCACAGTATATAGCCAGTGCCTGCCCCCAGTGTATAGCCAGCACCTGCTCCCTAAGTATATAGCCAGTGGCATCCCCCTTAGTATATAGCCAGTGCCTGCCCCCTAGTATATAGCCAATGCCTGCCCTTCAGTATATAGCCAGTGCCTGCCCCTCAGTATATAGCCAGTGCCTGCACCTCAGTATATAGCCAGTGCCTGCACCTCAGTATATAGCTAGTACCTGCCCCTCTGTATATAGCCAGTGCCTACCCCCTAGTATATAGCCAGTGCCTGTCCCCAGTGTATAGCCAGCACCTGCTCCCTAAGTATATAGCCAGTGGCATCCCCCTTAGTATATAGCCAGTGCCTGCCCCCTAGTATATAGCCAATGCCTGCCCTTCAGTATATAGCCAGTGCCTGCCCCTCAGTATATAGCCAGTGCCTGCCCCTCAGTATATAGCCAGTGCCTGCCCCTCAGTATATAGCTAGTACCTGCCCCTCTGTATATAGCCAGTGCCTACCCCCTAGTATATAGCCAGTGCCTTCCCCCTTAGTATATAGTCAATGTCTGCCTCCTTAGTGTAAAGCCACCCCTCAGTAGTTTATGTATTGTGAACCAAACATACCTTGAGAATGCTGTAGCTACACTTTGCAGATATCCTGCTTGTGTTCCTCCCCACTCAGGTCCTGCGGAGTTCACCTTCTTCTTCCTGGTTCATGTAAGTGCATTGTCTTGAGACACAATTTGAAAGTGTAATCCTGCGCTCAGTACAAATCAGTCGGATCGACCAGCAGGGCCCCCCCCCCGATTTCTGTCGCATGGAAGCAGCGCAGCCGCACCACAATCTGATCGTGTGCGACACAATCCCAGCGCAGACAAATGTTAAATACCTGTCACAGCCGTGCCAAACCTGAAAACTTCGGAAAGTCCAATGAGAATGCAATCCGCGACCCTTAGTAAATAAGCGCCATTCTGTTTCACATTACTGAGAATCTTATCCTCAGCCTTACTGATGTCCCATCATCTATAACCTCCATTATACAACCTACTTTTTTCTTTATTAAAATCATCCTCTTCGTTACAATGAGGCAGATTTACTTACATTCGCGATCCAGCAGCGCATTCTGTGTGGAGGATTCGGGTCTTCCGGCAATTCACTAAGGTAGTTCCCCTGATGTCCACTAGATGTCGCTGCTGCGCTGAAGTTCCTCGGAGTGCACTGAAGTTCAACAACCCGGGCCGGGTGCAGGTAAGCGCGTGTCAAGCGGCGGTTTTTCCGAATCCGTCGGGTTGCAGCACAATCTGATCGCGTGCGCCAAAACCCGGGGTAATTCAGGGAAAATCAATGCAAAACGGAAAAATTCGCGTAACCCGCCAGAAAAACGCGATTTGGGCCCTTAGTAAATGACCCCCAATGTCTCCTCAATCACATCATCTCTCCATATGTTATATTTCTCACCACAAATAAAATAAACCCAAACCATTGGGAATCACCCCCAAATATTCCCCTTCATCCAATAGACTTTGGAAAATTGGACATTGGAATATTGTTGTCGGGTTGTCATGTAGCAGGCAATGGGGCAGATTTACTTCCCCGGTCCATTCGCGATCCAGCGGCGCGTTCTCTGCGCTGGATTCGGGTCCGGCCGGGATTCACTAAGGTAGTTCCTCCGCCGTCCACCAGGTGGCGCTGCTGCGCTGAAGTTCCCCGGAGGCGCGCTGGAATGCCCTGAAATTCACCGGCCTATACCTGGTGAAGGTAAGTGTAATTTTCGCGATACATTTTTTGTCTTAAATACGGCGGTTTTTCGGAATCCGTCGGGTTTTCGTTCGGCCACGCCCCCCGATTTCCATCGCGTGCATGCCAGCGCCGATGCGCCACAATCCGATCGCGTGCACCAAAATCCTGGGGCAATACAGGGAAAATCGGCGCAAATCGGAAATATTCGGGTAACACGTCGGGAAAACGCGAATCGGGCCCTTAGTAAATGACCCCCAATATGTTTTATCATCCTTTAATTGTTTTTCATTAAGTGATTTATACACAACAATGAGGACAACAATGGCTCCGCCTTTATCTGCAGACTTGAGACTTGGTCTGTATCATCCTTAAAGGGGTGTTCCAATTTCAGCAAATTAAATGTTATTGTTTGAATAATGAAAAGTTATACAATATTCCAATATACTTTCTGTATCAATATCTCATGGTTTTCTAGATCTCTGCTTGCCATTATTCTATAGGAAGCTTCATTGTATACTTCCAGTGAATAGAAATCTGACCATGGTCACACAGGTGCACGGCTCGTTAGTATCACAGAGAGTAATCAGAGCCGTGTGATTATAACGAGCCGTGCACCTGTGTGACCAGGGTCAGATTTATGGCCGCTGGAAATGAACAGCAGGACAGCAAGCAAAGATCTAGAAAACTGTGTGGAATTGATACAGAAAATATATAAGAAAATCATTTAACTGTTTATCTGAAAAACAATATCTTTCATTTTCCAGAATGTTTCAATGTCGCTTTTTCCCCCCTAGATGGATTGTGCTGCCTCGTAGCAGAATATATACCGGTACTGTGATTTTTTACAAACAGACGTCCATCACTTTTTTATTTTTACACATAAAGAGCTGTGTTTGGGCTTGTTTTCTGGGTAACAAATTTCACTTCATTGTGATGGTATTGAATATTCCCTGCCGTGTACTGGGGAGCAGGAAAAAATTCCAAATGCAGTGAAAATAGTGAAAAAACGCATTTGCGCCGTATTCTTGTGGGCTTGCATTTTACGGCTATCACTGTGCACCCCAAATGACAGGTCTACTTTATTCTTTGGGTCGGTTTGAATATGGGGATACCAAATTTGTATAGGTTTTATGATGTTTTCATACATTTACAAAAATGTAATTTTTATTTTGCCATCTTTTGGCACTTTTTCATACTTCATTGTACGGAGCTGTGGGTGGTGTCATTTTTGTGACTTTTGATGATGTTTTCAATGCTTCTACTTTTAGGATTGTACGGTCTTTTGATCACCTTTTATAGAATTTTTTATATTTTTCGAAATGGCAAAAAAGTGTCATTTTCAACTATGGGCGCTATTTTCTGTTACAGGGTTAAACGCAGTGAAAAACCGTTATTATATTTTGATAGATCGGGCATTTTTGGCGTGGCGATATCTAATGTGTTTATGATTTTTACTGTTCATTTATATTTACAGGCAGTCCCCTACTTAAGGACACCCGACTGACAGATGACCCCTAGTTAAAGACGGACCCCTCTGCCCACTGTGACCTCTGGTGACCTCTGGATGTTACTATAGCCCCGGGCTGCAATGATCAGCTATAAGGTGTCTGTAATGAAGCTTTAGTGATAATCCTTGGTCCCATTACAGCAAAAAATTTTGAAACTCTAATTGTCACTGGGGCCAAAAAAAAAAATTCGTCCGAATCTACCATTATAAACTATACAGTTTCGACTTACATACAAATTCAGCTTAAGAAGAAATCTGTTTGGGTGAGGGGTTGGACCATTATTTGCAGCCCCTAATGAGAGTAACTCCTACATTTTTGCAGGACACCAAACATGTAGCATAGATTTTGGAGAAATGGGAGTGGCGGGAGGAGTATGGGTGGGCACATGGGATGGGGTCGCCCTTTACTCCTTGTGGGAGATTTGGCCCAGTAGAGACCGTGGTAGCGGGGTGCTGTGATGCAGTTCAAGACAGTGACACCAAGGTTTAGTCCAAAACAGGTCTCGCCTGCGTTTATTGTAGCAGCAAAATAAAACAGCCTTTACACTCAGGCATTAAATAAACAAAAAATCCTACCCGTCAGGGTGCTAACTATACAGGTGTTCACTAACTCACCACTATACAAAATCACTTGGCTGCTCCAGGCACAGAGGTCAGGGCTGTGTGCTCTCCAGCCTCCTTCCAGAGAGACACCACACTTCCAGCTCTGCTGAGTGATTTTATGCAGGCTCATTAGTCTGCACCCATCACCTGTGTCCAAGGTGCTGGACAAACCCACCTCAGCACTAAGGCCTTGCATAATAGCAAAACCTAGGGGAAACATACCGCCCATCCACAGTTAACCCCTTCAGTGTCTCACATACCCTCCCCCTCTGTTTGACCCTGTGGGGGCGAACACTTTTGGCCATCAGACAGTGGGTACGGGATAGGGCATCGGCATTCCCATGCAGCTTTCCTGCTCGATGTTCCACCGTGAATTTAAAATTCTGCAGCATTAGGAACCACCTTGTGACTCTGGCGTTCCTCTCTTTGGCCTGACTCATCCAGGTGAGGGGAGAGTGATCAGTCACTAGTGTAAACTGTCGCCCTACCAAATAATACCTCAGGGATTCCAGAGCCCATTTTATCGCCAAGCACTCCCTCTCAACTATGCTATAGTTCTTTTCAGGAGGTGTGAGCTTGCGGCTCAGGAATGTTACAGGATGTTCCTCACCCTCCACCACTTGGGACAGGACAGCCCCCAAGCCCACGTCAGAAGCGTCAGTCTGCACAATAAAGGTCTTGGTGAAGTTAGGGGTGATCAGTATCGGTCCCTCACACAAAACCGTCTTAAGTCGCTGAAACGCCCCCTCAGCCTCTTCACTCCACTTTACCATCACCGTCCTGCTACCTTTGGTCAGGTCAGTCAGGGGTGCCGCTATTGTCGCAAAATCGGGGATAAATCGGCGATAATAGCCCACTATGCCCAGAAAAGCCCTCACTTGCTTCTTGCTCAAAGGTCGTGGCCACTGCTGGATCGCCTCTACTTTATTTACTTGGGGTTTGATGACCCCTCGCCCAATACGGTACCCCAGGTAACGGGCCTCTTCCAGACCCAGTGCACATTTTTGGGGGTTCGCTGTCAGCCCTTCCGCCCTCAGGGAGTCTACCACTGCTTGTACTTTGGCTAGATGACTCTCCCAGTCGTTACTATAGACTATGATGTCATCTAAGTAGGCCGAGGCATAATTCCGGTGAGGTTTTAGCACGAGATCCATTAACCTCTGGAATGTGGCGGGAGCCCCATGTAGCCCAAAGGGGAGTACCACGTACTGAAAAAGCCCATCAGGGGTAACAAAAGCGGTCTTCTCTTTAGCCCTGTCAGTCAGGGGTACCTGCCAATACCCTTTCGTCAGGTCAAGGGTGGAGAAGAACCTAGCCTGTCCAAGTCGTTCTATCAACTCGTCAACCCTGGGCATGGGATAGGAATCAAATTTGGACACCTCGTTCAACTTCCTAAAGTCATTGCAGAACCGTAGGGAACCATCAGGTTTGGGAATCAACACAATAGGACTCGACCAGTCACTTTTAGACTCCTCGATAACCCCCAGGTCTAACATCTGCCTGACTTCTTTGGATATGGCAAGCCGGCGCGCTTCAGGGACCCGGTAGGGTTTTTGGTGTACCCGGATGTGGGGTTCGGTTATGATATCATGCTTGATTACTGAAGTACGTCCCGGTAACTTAGAGAACACATCCACATTTCGGAGCACAAACTCCTTCGCTTCCTGAATCTGGGCCCTGGAGAGGGACTCCGAGATCCGTACTTCAGGCACCTTGGCATCGGGTACACCTACCTCCGGTGTCCCCTTCTTGGGGACAGACGCTTTTTCTACTCCCACGGCCATCAGGGACTCTCTTTCCCTCCATGGCTTTAGGAGGTTCACGTGGTATATCTGTTCGGGTTTCCTCCTCCCCGGCTGAGATACCTTGTAGGTTACCTACCCCACTTTCTCCATGACCTCATATGGTCCTTGCCATTTTGCCAAGAACTTGCTCTCAACGGTGGGCACCAGAACTAGCACTCTGTCGCCTGGGTTAAAGGTCCTGAGTCTGGCTGACCTATTTTAGACCCTAGACTGGGCCTCTTGTGCCCTTGTCATGTGCTCCTTTACAAGGGGCATTACCGCCGCTATGCGGTCCTGCATAAGGGAGACGTGTTCTATCACACTACGGTGGGGGGTCCTCTCCTGTTCCCAGGTCTCCTTGGCTATATCCAAAAGCCCACGTGGGGAACGGCCATATAACAGCTCAAAGGGTGAGAAACCCGTGGAGGACTGGGGAACTTCACGTATGGCAAACATCAAATAGGGCAACAAACAATCCCAGTCCTTCCCATCCTTGCTGACCACCCTCTTTAGCATCCCCTTCAAGGTCTTGTTAAACCTCTCGACTAGGCCATCTGTCTGAGGATGATACACAGAGGTGCGGAGCTGTTTAACCTGCAGTAACTTACACATCTCCTTCATTACCCTAGACATGAATGGGGTACCCTGGTCAGTCAAGATTTCCTTGGGGAGGCCTGTGCGTGAGAATACCTGGAACAGCTCCCTAGCAATATTTTTGGAGGAGGTGTTCCTTAATGGAATCGCCTCGGGATACCGCGTAGCGTAGTCCAGGATAACCAGGATGTATTGGTGCCCCCTTGAGGATTTGACTATGGGGCCAACCAGATCCATTGCAATCCGTTCAAATGGCACCTCTATGATTGGTAGCGGGACCAAAGGACTCCTGAAGTGGGACACCGGGGCAGTAAGTTGACATTCAGGGCAGGAGCTACAATACCGGTTTACCTCCTCCCACACTCCGGGCCAGAAAAATCTCTGCAGGATCCTCTCCCGGGTCTTCTCAGCACCTAAGTGCCCTCCCAGCACATGTTTGTGTGCCAACTCTAGCACCAGCCTACGGTGAGATTGGGGTACTACAAGTTGCTCAACCTCCTCACCCCGTATCTGGTCGATCCTGTACAACAGCTCCCCAACAATCACCATTCGGGGGTATATTTTGTCAGCCCCTGGTATTTGGAGTACCCCATTTATCACCTTAACATTCTCCCGTGCTTTAAACAAGGTAGGGTCCTGTAGCTGTGCAGCCCCAAAATTCTCACGGGAAAACTCAAGGTCCGGCATGTCGGCCACCTCCTCGTGGCCCTCGACCTCACCAGCTAGGACCTCTAGGGGAGAGAATTCATCACATGGGGTCACCCCTACTGCTGGTGTGGGTACATCAGCCTCAAAGGGTTCAGGGGCCAAGGCCGGACATACCTGACGTCCATTATCTGCAACAGCACCTGAGGTGGGTCTTCGTCTCCAGAAGTCCCAAAACACCGGTAAGTCTCTGCCGATAATAGCCTCATGAAACAGGGTCCCCACCACCCCCACTTCATGGGTCATAGTACCACAAGGGGTATGTAGGTTGATGACAGCAGTGGGATATTCGCGAGTGTCCCCATGTATACACAACACTCCCACTTTACGCCCACTGTACAGTCCAGGATCAACCAAAGTTCCCCGCACCAGGGTAACCAGACGCCCTGAGTCTAGCAAGGCTTCCACCGTGTGACCACCGATTGTGACCATACACACTTGGGGTTCTGCATCCGTGACTGACTCGGCTGCCAGAACCGGCCGGGCAAACAGTGACATTCGCCGGGTCTGGTTGCAGTCCATTGGCTCCACTGACAGGGGACAGTTGGCAGCAATATGGCCCATTTCATGGCATCGCCAGCATTGGATACGGCTATGACCTCTGTCACGAGCCTCACTGGGTTTCTGTGTATCCAAGCCCCCCAGTGTACCCCCTCCCAACCTGACCTGTTTCCCTTTTTCTGCAGTAGCAGTCTTACCAGATGGTTTAATGGCCTTGTCACTGGCACTGCTTCGTGTGGGAGGGATAAGTAGAAGATCCTCCGTAGCCCGATATCTCTCTACTAGGGACACGAGTTCCTCAGCATTTGTGGGACCGGCCTGTCCAACCCACCGCTGGAGCCGAGAGGGCAGAGAACGGGTGAACTTGTCAAGAACCACTCTCTCGACCATCTGTGCTGGGGTGCAGTCCTCGGGTTGTAGCCACTTCCGGACAAGATGGATCAGGTCATGCATTTGGGAGCGCGGGGGTAGTTTTTCAGAGTATGCCCACTGGTGGACCCGGCTGGAACGAACTTGAACGGTGACCCCAAGACGAGCCAGAATCTCCGCCTTTAGCTGGGGGTACTCACGGGCCTCCGTTTCACTCAGGTCGTAGTAGGCCTTCTGCGATTCACCTGTCAGGAACGGCGCCAGGACATCTGACCACTGCTCAGCTGGTAACTCCTCTCGCTCAGCTACTCGCTCGAACACAGTGAGATACGCCTCCACGTCGTCGGTCGCCGTCATCTTTTGTAAAGCCTTCTGCACTGCAGCCCGTGCGGAATGCTGGACAACCGGGTACCCTTGCAAACCAGTATGGGACCCCTGAGTAGTCGTCGCTTGCGGTGCTGCCATAACGCCAGAAAACTTTTCCATCATCAGCTGGAACATGGCTCGGGACTCTTCCTGCTGTTGCTGGAGCATGGCTTGCTGCTGGCGGGACCTCTCCTCCTGCTGCTGGAACATGGCTTGCTGCTGACGGGACCTCTCCTCCTGCTGCTGGCGGGACCTCTCCTCCTGCTGCTGGAGCATGGCTTGCTGCAGCTGTCGATTAGCCTGGGACTCTTCCTGCTGCTGGCGGAACCTCTCCTCCTGCTGCTGGAGCATGGCTTGCTGCAGCTGTCGATTAGCCTGGGATTCTTCCTGCTGCTGGCGGGACCTCTCCTCCTGCTGGAGCATGGCCTGCTGCTGGCGGGACCTCTCCTCCTGCTGCTGGAGCATGGCCTGCTGCTGCTGCCGATTAGCTCTGGCCTCCTCTTGCAGGTATTTAATAAAGTCCTCCATCTTGGCTTTATCCTGCAATTTGCCTGCTGCTTTCACCCAGGCCATGCAATGTTGCAGGATGTAGCGAGCCTTTCAGGTGTGTGTCTTTTGAACTGCCCGCAATCCGAAGCACCATATGTGTGAGATTTGGCCCAGTAGAGACCGTGGTAGCGGGGTGCTGTGATGCAGTTCAAGACAGTGACACCAAGGTTTAGTCCAAAACAGGTCTCGCCTGCGTTTATTGTAGCAGCAAAATAAAACAGCCTTTACACTCAGGCATTAAATAAACAAAAAATCCTACCCGTCAGGGTGCTAACTATACAGGTATTCCACTAACTCACCACTATACAAAATCACTTGGCTGCTCCAGGCACAGAGGTCAGGGCAGTGTGCTCTCCAGCCTCCTTCCAGAGAGGGACAACACACTCAACTCTGCTGAGTGATTTTATGCAGGCTCATTAGTCTGCACCCATCACCTGTGTCCAAGGTGCTGGACAAACCCACCTCAGCACTAAGGCCTTGCATAATAGCAAAACCTAGGGGAAACATACCGCCCATCCACAGTTAACCCCTTCAGTGTCTCACATCCTCTATTCTCTATTGTTTGGGTTTATTTTATATGGACAGATAATCTGATCAGCAACAGAATTTCTGCTTCAGAACTACCTTTTCTTGTTTGATGGGAGATAGTATTTGCAAATGGAGGGGGACCCTACGGGGCGGAGTTTCCCCCTCCCCTGCATATATTTAGATGTCCCGAGGGGAGGATTCTGTCATTTTTTCGCCTGACAACAGGCATCTATGCAATGGACGGGGCGTTACGTAGATGACCTGCTGTGGGTTTGGAAGGGTACAGAAGACACCTTCAAGGATTTTGTTTAAGGAAACCTAACACCACGGATCTACCTATTAAGGTAGATCCGGGGGTAGGTGCCTCTAATGTATGTAAGGATAATCCATTTTAGGGCTAATCCTTTAGTCCCATTTATCTTTTTTAATCTTTAATTTTGGTAACATGCTAATTTACCAAAGAGGCTACTGGGGCGTGGAGTAACTGGAGCTGAGGCTACACGACACGGCTACTCCACGCCCCAGTACTCCACGCCCCAGTAGCCTCCATGATCCTCCTACCCAGAATTCTTCATATATCTCCCTCATCCGTGAAGCCAGCGTTCTGCGCATGTGCAGAACACAGGCCTCCGACTGCATGGTCTCAGGTACGAAGCCGGAGCTACTGCGCATGCGCAGAACGCTGGCTTTGTATACAAGAGTGCACAGCTCCTTGGAGCTGCACGCTGAAGATATCTGGGTAGGAGGATCAAGGAGGCTACTGGGGTGTAGAGTATCCTGTTTGGTACATTAGCATATTACCACAATTAAAGGTTAAAAAAAGATAAATGGGACTAAAGGATTAGCCCTTAAAAGAGCTATCCTTACATATATTAGAGGCACCTACCACCGGATCTACCTTAATAGCTAGATCCGTGGTGGTAGGTTTCCTTTAAGTATCTTAATAAAAATTATATGAATTAAAATTTGACACTTTGCTTTGGTGATAGTATTGTCCTACATATCACTCTTACAGGGGAGGGACATAGATTTAGGATTAACCCTTATAGAAAGGATAGTTCCAGAGATCCTACTCTTCTTGTGACTTTGTGCCATCCTGCTCATGTGGTGGGAAATATTCCATATGGAGAGATGATGCGATTGAGGAGACATTGAAGCAAAGATGATGATTGTAAGAAAGAAATAATAGCCCTGAAAAGTTGGTTGTATAATGGAGGTAACAGGTGATGGGACAATAGGGAGGCTGAGAATAAGATCAGTAATGTCAGACAGTATAGGTTGTTGGGAAAACAATTGGAATCTCAGGATATTTTAGTCTTCTCTGCAGGATTTAGCAGACAGTTTTTGAGCATTAGGAAAATCATTCATAAATATATTTCTATTTTGTTCCAAGACTCTGAATTAGTTCTGATTACAGTATTAGCTCCTACACTATATCACCAAGCTTGTGTAGCAGTCGTATTACTGGCCAGACATGGCTGAATTATCCGGCAATGTAAAGCTTGTGCCTTTATTACACTGGGTGATGCCTTTACTTCATCAGTAACAGGAGAAAGTTTCCCTATAAATCATATAAACTGTAATAATTACAATGTAATTTGTGTAATCAAGTGTAACAAACAATAGCCCCCATTTATCAGTAACAGTGCAGTCTGTACTATGTGCAGATGTTGGACATACAGCAGGTCCACTAAAATCAGGATTAGACACAGGGGCGTAATTTGAGAGATTACAGAGGGTACGGGAGCAACCGGGCCCAAAAGGTTTAGGGGACCCAAAATGTCACATTCCCATATGAGAAGACTAGTTATAATCCATAGACTTTGCACAGCTTCAGGTTACGCCACTGATTAGACACCATTTGTCTGACGTTTCTAATGAATCTGTAAACATCTCTTCTGCTTCAAGACATTTTTGAGAAGGACCCAACAAATCAACAAACAGCGTTTCTTGGCTGGAGAGATTGTACCTCCTATTACGGGAGGTGACATGAGGAATCGGTGACCTTTTGGGTGTTTATGCTGGAGAGTAGACAATCATCTGGTAGCAATAAAAGACTGGACCTGATCCTCACCTATTAGGGATGTTACCTATAGATGTGGGTCTTTCTCTTCTTATATTTCCTTGGGTCTATACTGTAACATATCTTGTGTTTTAATGTTGGATACAATGTATAGTGTCTGACACAATACATCGTACAGGCAGAGGCTTTCACTCTTCTTTCTATACATATAAAGAATTTTTGTTACGTAAAGTTAGCTAAAACCTATAACCATGGATCTATGAGTAAAAATAATTTTAGTTATTTTTTGATATATGGACTGACATAATAATACTGTGCTGTAACTATAGCTTCAAGGCTCCTTGTGTTACAGAAGTTATATGGTATCAGAATACCATACCTTCTATATATTATATGTCAGTATAAACATGTTACCTAATCTGATATAACTCATCCCAATGTATCCGATTTCTTTCTTGTTTGAGAACATGATGGACATCATATTGATGGATTTTATATTTACCTGCTCCTGTGCTCGGCGCGGGGGAAGGTCGCGTTTGGACGTGAGTTATGTGACCGGGGTGAGGATGGATCCTCCTCCCTGCATGACACATAAGGTGGGAGATTTAAAGATGAAAAGATGAATACACTTCTATGTGTTAGGAAACATGACTAAAACCGAATCATGGAAATGCGTTGATCATTCTTATTCTGTCTTGTTTGCAAGTGTTTATACTGGAATAAGGCATTGGATCTGAAGATTTTCTGGAGTATACACGGAGCGCTGAGTTCCTCTTCTTTCAACAAGTATATGTCCTACGGCTGTGGATTACACCTGTCGTGCACCGCACTACTTGTTTGATTCAATGAACGAGGAGTTTGAGTGAGCTGGAGTCTTCACCCACAGGTGATCGTGTCTTATCTAATTGTGAGTGTCAGGACCGCTCCTGCAACCCATGTCCCAAGTCGCAGGCGCACCCGTGTGTCTCCCTGTAACCCCTCACGTCAGTAGCAGCCTTCCTTACCTCTCCACGTTCCACCGGCGGTCCCCTCGCTCTGGCCCGTGCGCCCCTGTCTCCTAGAGCGCACACGCGCTGGCATTCTGAGATTTAAAGAGCCAGCGCGTTGGTATCTGGCGTTGCCCATCCGCCCTCCCTGTTAAATTCCAGGGCCCTTATGGATCTTTGCGCCTAGTGCCCTAGAGAAAGCTTGTTATGTCTTTATAGTGATTTTCCGTTGTTACCCCGATTCTTTTCCTGACTTTGCTCCTCTGCCGCCAGCCCTGATCTTCTGGCCTGTCCCCGACCATGATCCTGCTAAACAACTCTGTACTTCTGCTTAGCGAAGGATACTTTAGGTATGGACACACTTGGGCTCATTTACTTACCCAGTCCTGTCACGATCCAGCGACGCGTTCTCCGTCGAGGATTCGGGTCTTCCGGCGATTCACTAAGGTCGTGCGCCCGATGTCCACCAGGCGACACATTTTTTTAAAAAAATACCACGTTTATTCAGAATCCGTTGGGTTTTCAGACGGTCACATGCATGCCGGCGCCAATGCGCCACATTCCGGTTGCGTGCGCAAAAAACCCGGGGCAATTCAGCGCAAACCGTTAATTTTCGGGAAACGCGACGAAAGAGAGCGATACGGGCCCTTAGTAAATGAGCCCCATTGTTCTGAAAATACCAGAGGAGGATGGGAAAAACGCATATAAACAAAACATATACACTCACCGGCCACTTTATTAGTTACACTTGTCCAACTGCTCGTTAACACTTAATTTCTAATCAGCCAATCACATGGCGGCAACTCAGTGCATTTAGGCATGTAGACATGGTCAAGAAAATCTCCTGCAGTTCAAACCGAGCATCAGTATGGGGAAGAAAGGTGATTTGATGCCTTTGAACGTGGCATGGTTGTTGGTGCCAGAAGGGCTGGTCTGAGTATTTCAGAAACTGCTGATCTACTGGGATTTTCACGCACAACCATCTCTAGCGTTTACAGAGAATGGTCCGAAAAAGAAAAAACATCCAGTGAGCGGCAGTTCTGTGGGCGGAAATGCCTTGTTGATGCCAGAGGTCAGAGGAGAATGGGCAGACTGGTTCGAGCTGATAGAAAGGCAACAGTGACTCAAATCGCCACCCGTTACAACCAAGGTAGGCAGAAGAGCATCTCTGAACGCACAGTACGTCCAACTTTGAGGCAGATGGGCTACAGCAGCAGAAGACCACACCGGGTGCCACTCCTTTCAGCTAAGAACAGGAAACTGAGGCTACAATTTGCACAAGCTCATCGAAATTGGACAGTAGAAGATTGGAAAAACGTTGCCTGGTCTGATGAGTCTCGATTTCTGCTGCGACATTCGGATGGTAGGGTCAGAATTTGGCGTCAACAACATGAAAGCATGGATCCATCCTGCCTTGTATCAACGGTTCAGGCTGGTGGTGGTGGTGGTGTCATGGTGTGGGGAATATTTGCTTGGCACTCTTTGGGCCCCTTGGTACAACGCCACAGCCTACCTGAGTATTGTTGCTGCCCATGTCCATCCCTTTATGACCACAATGTACCCTGTAACATCTGATGGCTACTTTCAGCAGGATAATGCGCCATGTCATAAAGCTGGAATCATCTCAGACTGGTTTCTTGAACATGACAATGAGGTCACTGGACTCAAATGGCCTCCACAGTCACCAGATCTCAATCCAATAGAGCATCTTTGGGATGTGGTGGAACGGGAGATTCGCATCCTGGATGTGCAGCCGACAAATCTGCAGCAACTGTGTGATGCCATCATGTCAATATGGACCAAAATCTCTGAGGAATGCTTCCAGCACCTTGTTGAATCTATGCCACGAAGAATTGAGGCAGTTCTGAAGGCAAAAGGGGGTCCAACCCGTTACTAGTCTGGTGTACCTAATAAAGTGGCCGGTGAGTGTATATTTAAAACATATATGAGAGAATTTGAGCAACTAACATGTAAGTATAATATCTGATCTTTTGTTTAATCCTTTGGGCTGTCTTCTCTGTAATGTGAACATCCAGAATGTTTCACGGTTGAGCAGTTTACGCTCCATGTCCCCTCCTCTCACTGGCTGTGACACCTTTTCAATGTCTGTCCACGAAAAGCCATCAGTCTGTTTGTCATGGAAGTCCCTAAAGTGTTTAGAAATAGAGACATTGCTTATGTCTGACATGTTTAGCCGGGTCCTAACTTTGAGCGGACCAGCCGTATGGCCCACATGCTGCTTTCTACACTTCTCACAGGACGCCACATATATCACATTAGAGGTGTTACAATTAATGTAGGACTTGATGCTGTAACTTTTACCAGTAACCGTCGAAGACCATGTTACCTTTCTTGATGTATTCACAAATTTTGCACAGTTTATGACCACATTTATGGAGACCTTTATATGTCAACCACGTCGGTTTTCTAATGTCCTAGCTAAGGAACATACTTGGCAACAAATCAGTGCCCGTCTAGCAATGCACCTAAAACTCGAGGACACAGTGGGGGTCATTTACTAAGGGCCCGATTCACGTTTTCCTGACGTGTTACCCGAATATTTCCGATTTGCGCCGATTTTCCCTTTATTGCCCCGGGATTTTGGCGCATGCGCTCGGATTGTGGCGCATGGGCGCTGGCATTCACACGACGGAAATCGGGGGCGTGGCCCAACGAAAACCCGACGGATTCGGAAAAACCGCCGCATTTAAACAAAAAAAAGGGTCGCGGGACTTGCGCTTACCTTCACTAGGAATAGGCTGGTGAACTTCAGTGCATTCCGGCGGGCCTTGGCGGGCTTCAGCGCAGCAGCGACACCTGGTGGACGTCGGAGGAACTACCTTAGTGAAGCCCGGCCGGACCGCAGAGAACGTGCCGCTGGATCGCGAATGGACCGGGTAAGTAAATCTGCCCCAATCTGTCACAGAGCAGGCTCCTATACCAACATAGAAACAAATTTCTTGATAATATTTACAATCTGCCTCTATTGGTTACTAAACAAAGTAACAAATGTAACACCATTTATTGTTCCTCTGGTATTATTTTTGTTATGTTTGTGGCTGCTGAGATGTCGTGCCTATTATATAATCTCTGTGTAAGTCTCCTGTCCAAACTGTGACTTTCTGGTACAAAATCCACGCCAAGTGAACAGTTGCGGCTTAGACGCATATTTTTGACAACATGTTTGAGATGGCAGGATGTTGCCAATAGTGTAGTATTACCTGCAACTTTTTTTCTGAATGGTTTAACGATTACTTTGTCTTTTACCCCTGTAAGACTAATGTCCGAAAATTCGATGGACTTGCCTCCATATAAATTGGTGAATTATAGATTCATCTCATTCGTATTCCCAAATTCAACAAAAGATAAAAATATGGTTTCAGACCCCTTCCAAACCCATACCAGGTCATCACTATATGATCATATCCATCCCCGGTCTTGCATGACTGGTGTTTGGAGGCTTGCGTGTTCTCCTCACTCACACCACCTGATCAGTGACGTCACAGGGCCGGGCTTTTTAAATATGTGTGTTACCTTGCTAATGTTAGATCACGATTAAGACACATTTATCAAGATGTCTGCAAGTCAGAATATTTCTAGTTGACAACCAATCACAACCCCCTTTTAAAATATTCATGAGCACTAGTAAAATGAAAGCTGATCTGTGATTGTTTGCCATGGGCAACTAGAAATATTCTGACTTTCAGACAGCTTGATTAATCTGCCTCATAGTGTCGAAATTTGTTGTACCAGCGCGCTTGTCTGCGTGTATTTTATACAATAAGGAAAGAATATCCGTACGTTGGGTTTCCAGTGTGGTTGAGAGTGCAGGACTCATTGGAAAGTCTTTCTTGATCCCGGGTTCCATCCTGTATTAACCCCTTAACAACGAAGCCACTTTTTACCTTCCTGACACGGCCCATTTTTTCAAATCTGCCCTGTGTCACTATAAATGGTTATAACTTTGAAACGCTTTAAAGGGAACCTACCACCACGAATCTACCTATAAAGGTAGATCGGGTGGTAGGTGGATGTATGGGACGTGAGGATAGGCCTTTTTAGAGCTAATCCTCACGTCCCCGCTAGCGTAGCATAAACTTTATTGCCCTAATATGTAAATTTTATTAAGCGGCTACTGGGGCGTGGAGTAGCCGGACACGAGGCTACACGGCGCGGCTACTCCACGCCCCAGTAGCCACTTTCCCCGCCTACCCTGTGATCTTCGGCGCGCAGCACCTGGCAGCTGCGCGCCCTCGTCCGAGAAGCCGGAGTTCTGCGCATGTGCAGTAACTCCGGCCTCGTTCCCGAGATCGCGCATCCTCGGGCCTGCGCTCGGGCCACGCCCCAGTAGCCGCTTAATAAAATTTACATATTAGGGCAATAAAGTTTATGCTACGCTAGCGGGGACGTGAGGATTAGCTCTAAAAAGGGCTCACGTCCCATACATCCACCTACCACCCGATCTACCTTTATAGGTAGATTCGTGGTGGTAGGTGCCCTTTAACATATCCAAGTGATTTTAGAATTGTTTTCTCGTGACACATTGGGGCAGATTTACTTACCCGTTCGGTTCGCGATCCAGCGGCGCATTCTCTGCGGTGGATTCGGGTCCGGCCGGGATTCACTAAGGTAGTTCCTCCGCTGTCCACCAGGTGGCGCTGCTGCGCTGAAGTTCCCTGAGGCCCGCTGGGATGCCCTGAAATTCACCGGCCAATACCTAGTGAAGTTAAGTGTAATTTTTGCGACACATTTTTTGTCTTAAATGCGGCGGTTTTTCCGAATCCGTCGGGTTTTCGTTCGGCCACGCCCACCGATTTCCGTCGCGTGCATGCCAGCGCCGATGCACCACAATCCGATCGCGTGCGCCAAAATCCCGGGGCAATTCAGGTACAATCGGCGCAAATCGGAAATATTCGGGTAACACGTTGGGAAAACGCGAATCGGGCCCTTAGTAAATGACCCCCATTGTACTTCATGTTAGTTGACAAATTTTGGTGGTATGTTTTGCATGGGTGAAAAGAAAATTGTCAATTTTTTACAATTTTACTGGGAAAAAATATAGAGGAAATCTCATTTGTTTTTGCATCGCCATCTTTTCGGAGACGTAACTTTAATATTTTTTTGTTGACAGAGCTAATTTAGGGCTTATTTTTTACGTGTTGAGTTGTCCTTTCAATTGATACCATTTTGGCGCACATAACTTTTTTTGATCACTTTTTAGAACATTTTTGTGAAGAGATTTTATGAAAAATTTTTGGTGAGTTTTTCGAGTTTTGTTTTTACAGCGTTCACCGAGCGGGCCCAATAACGTTTCTGAGTTATTGTACGGATTGTTACGAACGCGACAATACCAAATATGTGGGGGTTTTTGGTGATTTTGTGTTTTTTTCACTTTATTGCATGAGAATAGGGAATGTTTGTGTTTAGGGGACTTTAACTTTATTGAATTAATTCTTTTTATTAAAAAATGTTTTTATTAAATGTTTTTAACTGTTTTTTATCACTTTTACAGGTTAGCTTGTCCACTGATCACTTGTTCAAGCTATTCTTCACCTTACACAGTGTAATACAGCTGTATTACACTGTGTAATGTAACACACTGAGCAATAGTACTAGTACTGCATTTTGCTCGAACGAACCTCCCGCCATGCAGTACTATTACGTCAAATGTCGGGAAGGGGTTAAGATGGATCGAGGATCATTCAACTATAGGTGAAATTTAAAACTCAGACAGTGATGTACAGCGAATTGGACATCGATAATGCGGGGCAATTCATGGTGGGTCCAATCAGGTGCGAGTCTATACATGTGCAGGTATAGTACTTTTTTGGTCTCCAGCACTTTCACTTTCTGGCCCGGACCAACAATTTTTCCTCCAAGCTAAATAGCCTTACTGTAATGTAATCCCCTAAGCCTCCTATCGATAGTGTACGATATGTCGCATTCAGATACCAGCATGCTTCCTAGTATACAGCCTCAGCATGCTACAGGGAGGAGGGGGAGTAAGGGAGGATTCCTATGTATTGCCCTACAGTTAGACACATACATTTCATTCGTAATTTTGTATTAGCGCTTATTGCGGTTCGCTTAGGCACACTGCTGAATCTAAAATTGTGAAAAGCAAGTTAGCCCCCCCCCCCCCCCCGACATGTTTCGCCACAGAACGTGGCGTCCTCAGGGGTACCGGGGCTATAGGAGGACACCATGTTCTGTGGCAAAACATGTCGGGGGGGGGGGGGGGGCTAACTTGCTTTTCACAATTTTAGATTCAGTTTAAATTTTCACTTATAGTTGAATGATCCTCGATCCACCTTTTAAAGATTATAATTAAAGGTTAAATTTTAAGTGACAAATGGGTGATAATGTCCCTATACGCCTAATTTCTTTTTTTTTTCAATACTGAATGCAATGCACACCCAGTCACACTGGTCACAATAAGTAACCATCCTATATTACACTCCAGGGTTGAATAGGTTAGTTGCCAGTGGCGTGACAACAGCCGTTGCAGCTGCTACGGGGCTCGCCCTGCATTGGGGCTGGGCACGGACGGCAGTACCAAAATTTGTTAAGGCCGTTCTTCCAGGACCGTACGTCTCTGCTCTCCCCTTCACCCATCCCACCTCCTGCTAGGGCAGCTCATCTGTGCACCTTCCTGCTAGGGCAGCTCATCTTCGGGTTGCCGGCCTTCCCACCAGCTCCCCTCCTCTTCTGGGCACTCTGTGCTCAGCCTCCCGGCCCGCCCGTCGTCACATCTAGTCTTCGGGTCCCCGGCTCACCCACCGGGGCATCTCATCCTTGGGCCTCCGTCCCGCCAGCCACAGCACCTTATTACCTCATCTTCAGTCTACCAGCCCCCCCACCAAGCAACTTATCATCGACCTACATCCAAAATGCATGTAACTGCAGCATTAGATAAGTTTAGATATATATGTTTAGATGTGATGCATGTATCTATCTTTATGTGCATATATATTAAATTCTGTATGTGTGTATATATACTGTATGTGTGTTTATGTATATGCTGTGCATATGGTGTGTATATGCTGTGTATGTACTGTATATACTGTATGTATTAGTGTATAAATGTATATAATGTATACCCGCGATGGCTACCCCTCCACTCCAGAGGGGCCATACCCGCGATGGCTACCCCTCCACTCCAGGGGGCCATACCCGCAATGGCTACCCCTCCACACCAGGGGCCCAGACCCGTGATGGCTACCCCTCCACTCCAGGGGGCCATACCCGCGATGGCTACCCCTCCACACCAGGGGCCCAGACCCGTGATGGCTACCCCTCCACTAAAGAGGGGCCATACCCGCGATGGCTACCCCTCCACTCCAGAGGGGCCATACCCGCGATGGATACCCCTCCACTCCAGGGGGCCATACCCGCGATGGCTACCCCTCCACTCCAGAGGGGCCATACCTGCGATGGCTACCCCTCCACTCCAGGGGGCCATACCCGCGATGGCTACCCCTCCACTCCAGGGGGCCATACCCGCGATGGCTACCCCTCCACTCCAGAGGGGCCATACCCGCGATGGCTACCCCTCCACTCCAGGGGGCCATACCCGCGATGGATACCCCTCCACTCCAGGGGGCCATACCCGCGATGGCTACCCCTCCACTCCAGAGGGGACATACCCGCGATGGCTACCCCTCCACTCCAGGGGGCCATACCCGTGATGGCTACTGCTCCACACCAGGGGCCATAAGTCTCTTACATTTAGGGCAATATATAAGATACCAAATAGCAAAACCTCAGTGGCCTCCACTTTAAATGTATCACTTCAGATGACTGGCTATTAATGAAAATGAGCAATGCCGCATCATAAAATATAATAATAGTACATAACCAGCCTGCTGGTCTGAATACAAACAGCCAATTTGTACCTGTTCCTATATACAAAGCACATATGTTAACTGCATGTGATAAAAACATCCTCCATGATCTGTAAGTGCTACCAAATATAATAGCTCTTTATAAGTAAAAATTATTATTATATCATTTAGTTATTATATTTGGAGTGTTAGCAATAAGGGACCTTCATAGAAATATTCAAAACACTTATCACCTACAAGGAGGAGACCTGGGAGCGAGACATTTCTGACGCCATTCTCTCCACCACCTCCTTCTCACCAATAATCATAAATCAGTTCAGGGGCACCACCTCCAATTACCTAAAGCTATTATAATCCGCCAGCACTGCCCCAGGACCCAACACAGCAAGAGGCTAAAATGTGCTGTGTAAATATATGTGTGGGACCATGTGAATCTCCACCATCACCAATTTTTTCAAAATCCAAAGACCCCTATGGCACCCCCAGAGCATCTTACACAACTATGAGCAGCAGTTACTACAACAGCCTCCGACCATGTGCTGAGCCCTTTCCCTGTACACTTTATGGGAATGAATGCTGTTAGTCTTGTACGGGGCTTTTTAGCACCAGCTCCAGCACCATCTGCCCCCTATGTAATGTATACATATGACCACATAAAGTCTTATACTCAACTGCATGCACATATAGACTGAGGATGCATGTACTCCCCTCACTACTGCACCATCCACCCCTATGCAATATATACATGAGAATATATAGGGGCAGATTTACTTACCCGGTCCATTCGCGATCCAGCGGCGCGTTCTCTGCGGTGGATTCGGGTCCGGCCGGGATTCACTAAGGTAGTTCCTCCGACGTGCTGCGCTGAATTTCCCAAGGCCCGCCAGAATGCACTGAAGTTCACCGGCCTATTCCTGGTGAAGGTAAGCGCGAGTCCCGCAACACTTTTTTTTTTTAAATGCGCCGGTTTTTCCGAATCCGTCGGGTTTTCGTTCGGCCACGCCCCCCGATTTCCGTTGCGTGCATGCCAGTGCCGATGCGCCAAAATCCCGGGACAATACAGGGAAAATCACCGCAAATCAGAAATATTCGGGTAACACGTCGGGAAAACACGAATCGGGACCTTAGTCCTTCACTCATGTCTGTAGTGTGTGAGGCTACGGGTGCAGTTACACTCCTTCAGTCATGTCTGTAGTGTGTGAGGTAACTGGGTGCAGTTACACTCCTTCACTCATGTCTGTAGTGTGTGAGGCAACGGGTGCAGTTACACTCCTTCACTCATGTCTGTAGTGTGTGAGGTAACTGGGTGCAGTTACACTCCTTCACTCATGTCTGTAGTGTGTGAGGTAACTGGGTGCAGTTACACTCCTTCACTCATGTCTGTAGTTTGTGAGGTAACTGGGTGCAGTTACACTCCTTCACTCATGTCTGTAGTGTGTGAGGTAACTGGGTGCAGTTACACTCCTTCACTCATGTCTGTAGTGTGTGAGGTAACTGGGTGCAGTTACACTCCTTCACTCATGTCTGTAGTGTGTGAGGTGACTGGGTGCAGTTACCTTCCTTCACTCATGTCTGTAGTGTGTGAGGTGACTGGGTGCAGTTACCCTCCTTCACTCATATTTGTAGTGTGTGAGGTAACGGGTGCAGTTACACTCCTTCAGTCATGTCTGTAGTGTGTGAGGTAACTGGGTGCAGTTACCTTCCTTCACTCATGTCTGTAGTGTGTGAGGTGACTGGGTGCAGTTACCCTCCTTCACTCATGTCTGTAGTGTGTGAGGTAACGGGTGCAGTTACACTCCTTCAGTCATGCCTGTAGTGTGTGAGGTAACTGAGTGCAGTTACCCTCCTTCAGTCATGTCTGTAGTGTGTGAGGTAACTGGGTGCAGTTACACTCCTTCACTCATGTCTGTAGTGTGTGAGGTAACGGGTGCAGTTACACTCCTTCAGTCATGCCTGTAGTGTGTGAGGTAACTGAGTGCAGTTACCCTCCTTCAGTCATGTCTGTAGTGTGTGAGGTAACTGGGTGCAGTTACACTCCTTCACTCATGTCTGTAGTGTGTGAGGTAACTGGGTGCAGTTACACTCCTTCACTCATGTCTGTAGTGTGTGAGGTAACTGGGTGCAGTTACACTCCTTCACTCATGTCTGTAGTGTGTGAGGTGACTGGGTGCAGTTACCTTCCTTCACTCATGTCTGTAGTGTGTGAGGTGACTGGGTGCAGTTACACTCCTTCAGTCATGTCTGTAGTGTGTGAGGTAACTGGGTGCAGTTACACTCCTTCACTCATGTCTGTAGTGTGTGAGGCAACGGGTGCAGTTACACTCCTTCACTCATGTCTGTAGTGTGTGAGGTAACTGGGTGCAGTTACACTCCTTCACTCATGTCTGTAGTGTGTGAGGTAACTGGGTGCAGTTACACTCCTTCACTCATGTCTGTAGTTTGTGAGGTAACTGGGTGCAGTTACACTCCTTCACTCATGTCTGTAGTGTGTGAGGTAACTGGGTGCAGTTACACTCCTTCACTCATGTCTGTAGTGTGTGAGGTAACTGGGTGCAGTTACACTCCTTCACTCATGTCTGTAGTGTGTGAGGTGACTGGGTGCAGTTACCTTCCTTCACTCATGTCTGTAGTGTGTGAGGTGACTGGGTGCAGTTACCCTCCTTCACTCATATTTGTAGTGTGTGAGGTAACGGGTGCAGTTACACTCCTTCAGTCATGTCTGTAGTGTGTGAGGTAACTGGGTGCAGTTACCTTCCTTCACTCATGTCTGTAGTGTGTGAGGTGACTGGGTGCAGTTACCCTCCTTCACTCATGTCTGTAGTGTGTGAGGTAACGGGTGCAGTTACACTCCTTCAGTCATGCCTGTAGTGTGTGAGGTAACTGAGTGCAGTTACCCTCCTTCAGTCATGTCTGTAGTGTGTGAGGTAACTGGGTGCAGTTACACTCCTTCACTCATGTCTGTAGTGTGTGAGGTAACGGGTGCAGTTACACTCCTTCAGTCATGCCTGTAGTGTGTGAGGTAACTGAGTGCAGTTACCCTCCTTCAGTCATGTCTGTAGTGTGTGAGGTAACTGGGTGCAGTTACACTCCTTCACTCATGTCTGTAGTGTGTGAGGTAACTGGGTGCAGTTACACTCCTTCACTCATGTCTGTAGTGTGTGAGGTAACTGGGTGCAGTTACACTCCTTCACTCATGTCTGTAGTGTGTGAGGTGACTGGGTGCAGTTACCTTCCTTCACTCATGTCTGTAGTGTGTGAGGTGACTGGGTGCAGTTACCTTCCTTCACTCATGTCTGTAGTGTGTGAGGTAACTGGGTGCAGTTACCTTCCTTCACTCATGTCTGTAGTGTGTGAGGTGACTGGGTGCAGTTACCCTCCTTCACTCATATTTGTAGTGTGTGAGGTAACGGGTGCAGTTACACTCCTTCACTCATGTCTGTAGTGTGTGAGGTAACTGGGTGCAGTTACACTCCTTCAGTCATGTCTGTAGTGTGTGAGGTAACTGGGTGCAGTTACCTTCCTTCACTCATGTCTGTAGTGTGTGAGGTGACTGGGTGCAGTTACCCTCCTTCACTCATGTCTGTAGTGTGTGAGGTAACGGGTGCAGTTACACTCCTTCAGTCATGTCTGTAGTGTGTGAGGTGACTGGGTGCAGTTACCCTCCTTCACTCATATTTGTAGTGTGTGAGGTAACGGGTGCAATTACACTCCTTCACTCATGTCTGTAGTGTGTGAGGTAACTGGGTGCAGTTACACTCCTTCCGTCATGTCTGTAGTGTGTGAGGTAACTGGGTGCAGTTACCTTCCTTCACTCATGTCTGTAGTGTGTGAGGTGACTGGGTGCAGTTACACTCCTTCAGTCATGTCTGTAGTGTGTGAGGTAACTGGGTGCAGTTACCTTCCTTCACTCATGTCTGTAGTGTGTGAGGTGACTGGGTGCAGTTACCCTCCTTCACTCATGTCTGTAGTGTGTGAGGTAACGGGTGCAGTTACACTCCTTCAGTCATGCCTGTAGTGTGTGAGGTAACTGAGTGCAGTTACCCTCCTTCAGTCATGTCTGTAGTGTGTGAGGTAACGGGTGCAGTTACACTCCTTCAGTCATGCCTGTAGTGTGTGAGGTAACTGAGTGCAGTTACCCTCCTTCACTCATGTCTGTAGTGTGTGAGGTAACGGGTGCAGTTACACTCCTTCAGTCATGCCTGTAGTGTGTGAGGTGACTGGGTGCAGTTACCCTCCTTCAGTCATGTCTGTAGTGTGTGAGGTAACGGGTGCAGTTACACTCCTTCAGTCATGTTCACATAATGTTATAAGAGATTGCTCCCATGTAAATTACCATAACCACAGTGTATAATGTAATAAGCTGACAGGCAGTCATGTCTGCCATATATAAGATGGATGAAAACTTGGATTATATACATGAAGAGACATGGATACACAATAAACTCCATCTTATTTGTGATTTCTGAGGTAAAAATCCTTCTATACCAGTGGTCCCCAAACTACGGCCCGCGGGCCACATGCGGCCCGCGGACCGTTTTTATCCGGCCCCTTGGAGCGCCAGCGGCTCCTGCTGAGACCCCCGGCAAGTCGCGGCAGTCAGGCAGGAGCCTCCGTCCGTCCGGACAGGAAGCTCCTGCCCGCCACTGAATAGTGCTCGACGCGGCCGATACGGCCGCTCGAGCACTATTATTACAGGTGGAGCAATGTGGCCGGAAGACGACCCCGGCGCACGTCGCTCCGTGAACCTGAGTGTGCGGCCGCGTGATGACGTCATCATGCGGCCGCGCACCCCTTTCCCGGCCGACAGCAGCCCGTAGATAGAAGACTCGGGAGCCGCTGCCAGAGGTGAGTATAGGATTTTTTTTTTTTAACCAGCAGCAAATATATTTTGGCGGCCGGGGGGCCCTGATATAAAAAAAATAATTAATTATGGGGGCCTTAAATATAGTATAGGGCAGTATAGGGAATAATTAATAATAGAGGGGCAGTATAGGGAATAATTAATGATGGAGGGGCAGTATAGGGAATAAATAATGATGGAGGGGCAGTATATGGAATAATTAATGATGGAGGGGCAGTATAGGGAATAATTAATGATGGAGGGGCAGTATAGGGAATAATTAATGATGGAGGGGCAGTATATGGAATAATTAATGATGGAGGGGCAGTATAGGGAATAATTAATGATGGAGGGGCAATATATGGAATAATTAATGATGGAGGGGCAGTATAGGGAATAAATAATGATGGAGGGGCAGTATAGGGAATAATTAATGATGGAGGGGCAGTATAGGGAATAATTAATGATGGAGGGGCAATATATGGAATAATTAATGATGGAGGGGCAATATATGGAATAATTAATGATGGAGGGGCAGTATAGGGAATAATTAATGATGGAGGGGCAATATATGGAATAATTAATGATGGAGGGGCAGTATAGGGAATAATTAATGATGGAGGGGCAGTATAGGGAATAATTAATGATGGAGGGGCAGTATATGGAATAATTAATGATGGAGGGGCAGTATAGGGAATAATTAATGACGGAGGGGCAGTATAGGGAATAATTAAGGATGGAGGGGCAGTATAGGGAATAATTAATGACGGAGGGGCAGTATAGGGAATAATTAAGGATGGAGGGGCAGTATAGGGAATAATTAATGATGGAGGGGCAGTATAGGGAATAATTAATGGTGGAGGGGCAGTATAGGGAATAATTAATGGTGGAGGGGCAGTATAGGGAATAATTAATGATGGAGGGGCAGTATATGGAATAATTAATGATGGAGGGGCAGTATAGGAAATAATTAATGATGGAGGGGCAATATGGGGAATAATTAATGATGGAGGAGCAGTATAGGGAATAATTAATGATGGAGGGGCAGTATATGGAATAATTAATGATGGAGGGGCAGTATATGGAATAATTAATGATGGAGGGGCAGTATAGGAAATAATTAATGATGGAGGGGCAATATGGGGAATAATTAATGATGGAGGAGCAGTATAGGGAATAATTAATGATGGAGGGGCAGTATAGGGAATAATTAATGATGGAGGGGCAGTATAGGGAATAATTAATGATGGAGGGGCAGTATAGGGAATAATTAATGATGGAGGGGCAGTATAGGGAATAATTAATGATGGAGGGGCAGTATAGGGAATAATTAATAATAGAGGGGCAGTATAGGGAATAATTAATGGTGGAGGGGCAGTATAGGGAACAATTAATGATGGAGGGGCAGTATATGGAATAATTAATGATGGAGGGGCAGTATAGGGAATAATTAATGGTGGAGGGGCAGTATAGGGAATAATTAATGATGGAGGGGCAGTATAGGGAATAATTAATGATGGAGGTGCAGTATAGGGAACAATTAATGATGGAGGGGCAGTATATGGAATAATTAATGATGGAGGGGCAGTATAGGGAATAATTAATGGTGGAGGGGCAGTATAGGGAATAATTAATGATGGAGGGGCAGTATGGGAAATAATGATGGAGGGGCAGTATAGGGAACAATTAATGATGGAGGGGCAGTATAGGGAATAATTAATGATGGAGGGGCAGTATAGGGAATAATTAATGATGGAGGGGCAGTATGAGAAATAATGATGGAGGGGCAGTATAGGGAATAATTAATGATGGAGGGGCAGTATGGGAAATAATGATGGAGGGGCAGTATAGGGAATAATTAATGATGGAGGGGCAGTATAGGGAACAATTAATGATGGAGGGGCAATATATGGAATAATTAATGATGGAGGGGCAGTATAGGGAATAATTAATGATGGAGGGGCAATATATGGAATAATTAATGATGGAGGGGCAGTATAGGGAATAATTAATGATGGAGGGGCAGTATAGGGAATAATTAATGATGGAGGGGCAGTATATGGAATAATTAATGATGGAGGGGCAGTATAGGGAATAATTAATGACGGAGGGGCAGTATAGGGAATAATTAAGGATGGAGGGGCAGTATAGGGAATAATTAATGATGGAGGGGCAGTATAGGGAATAATTAATGACGGAGGGGCAGTATAGGGAATAATTAAGGATGGAGGGGCAGTATAGGGAATAATTAATGATGGAGGGGCAGTATAGGGAATAATTAATGGTGGAGGGGCAGTATAGGGAATAATTAATGGTGGAGGGGCAGTATAGGGAATAATTAATGATGGAGGGGCAGTATATGGAATAATTAATGATGGAGGGGCAGTATAGGAAATAATTAATGATGGAGGGGCAATATGGGGAATAATTAATGATGGAGGAGCAGTATAGGGAATAATTAATGATGGAGGGGCAGTATATGGAATAATTAATGATGGAGGGGCAGTATATGGAATAATTAATGATGGAGGGGCAGTATAGGAAATAATTAATGATGGAGGGGCAATATGGGGAATAATTAATGATGGAGGAGCAGTATAGGGAATAATTAATGATGGAGGGGCAGTATAGGGAATAATTAATGATGGAGGGGCAGTATAGGGAATAATTAATGATGGAGGGGCAGTATAGGGAATAATTAATGATGGAGGGGCAGTATAGGGAATAATTAATGATGGAGGGGCAGTATAGGGAATAATTAATAATAGAGGGGCAGTATAGGGAATAATTAATGGTGGAGGGGCAGTATAGGGAACAATTAATGATGGAGGGGCAGTATATGGAATAATTAATGATGGAGGGGCAGTATAGGGAATAATTAATGGTGGAGGGGCAGTATAGGGAATAATTAATGATGGAGGGGCAGTATAGGGAATAATTAATGATGGAGGTGCAGTATAGGGAACAATTAATGATGGAGGGGCAGTATATGGAATAATTAATGATGGAGGGGCAGTATAGGGAATAATTAATGGTGGAGGGGCAGTATAGGGAATAATTAATGATGGAGGGGCAGTATGGGAAATAATGATGGAGGGGCAGTATAGGGAACAATTAATGATGGAGGGGCAGTATAGGGAATAATTAATGATGGAGGGGCAGTATAGGGAATAATTAATGATGGAGGGGCAGTATGAGAAATAATGATGGAGGGGCAGTATAGGGAATAATTAATGATGGAGGGGCAGTATGGGAAATAATGATGGAGGGGCAGTATAGGGAATAATTAATGATGGAGGGGCAGTATAGGGAACAATTAATGATGGAGGGGCAGTATGAGAAATAATGATGGAGGTGCAGTATGGGAAATAATTAATGATGGAGGGGCAGCATAGGAAATAATAAGTGGTGGGGGGAAGCATAGGAAATAATTAATGATGAAGGAGCAGTATAGGATATGTGCAGTGTACAGAGGAATTTCTTATTTTTTTTTATTTTTTAACTTTAGTCCGGCCCTTCAACGGTCTGAGAGGGACCGTGAACGGCCCTCTATGTAAAAAGTTTGGGGACCCCTGTTCTATACATTGGGGGTCATTTACTAAGGGCCCGATTCGCGTTTTCCCGACGTGTTACCCGAATATTTCCGATTTGCGCCGATTGTACCTGAATTGCCCCGGGATTTTGGCGCACGCGATCGGATTGTGGCGCATCGGCGCCGGCATGCGCGCGACGGAAATCGGGGGGCGTGGCCGAACGAAAACCCGACGTATTTGGAAAAACCGCCGCATTTAAGAACCGAAAATGTGTCGCTCGGGACCCGCTTACCTTCACTCAGACGGCCTCGGTGAATTCCGGCGCGTTAAAATGCTTTTCAGCGCAGCAGCGCCACCTGGTGGACGGCGGATGAACTGCCTTATTAAATCCCGGCCGGACCCGAATTCAGTGCAGAGAACCCGCCGCTGGATCGCGACTGGACCGGGTAAGTAAATGTGCCCCATTATGTATAAGCTGATTCTACACTAGTACCTGATGTGTGAGGTGTATGTGGTGGCTACAGTGTGATATAACCTCAGTATTATACTCCCCCAGACAGCAGACATGTTTCTCCATGGTCTTCTGGTGAGAGAAAGAGGAAAAGAGACACAGGACAGGAAGTGCTATCTACTGCTGGGCCCCATCTCTCTCATAGTACCACCCTATACACTATATACTATGCCCTCTCACAGTACCACCCTATACACTACATACTATGCCCTCTCACAGTACCACCCTATACACTACATACTATGCCCTCTCACATACACCCTCCCCTACATACTATGCCCTCTCACAGTACCACCCTATACACTACATACTATGCCCTCTCACAGTGCCACCCTATACACTACATACTATGCCCTCTCACAGTACCACCCTATACACTACATACTATGCCCTCTCACAGTACCACCCTATACACTACATACTATGCCCTCTCACAGTACACCCTATACACTACATACTATGCCCTCTCACAGTACCACCCTATACACTACATACTATGCCCTCTCACAGTACCACCCTATACACTACATACTATGCCCTCTCACAGTACCACCCTATACACTACATACTATGCCCTCTCACAGTACACCCTGCCCTACATACTATGCCCTCTCACAGTACCACCCTATACACTACATACTCTGTCCTCTCACAGTACCACCCTATACACTACATACTATGCCCTATCACAGTACCACCCTATACACTACATACTATGCCCTCTCACAGTACACCCTGCCCTACATACTCTGCCCTCTCACAGTACCACCCTATACACTACATACTATGCCCTCTCACAGTACCACCCTATACACTACATACTATGCCCTCTCACAGTACCACCCTATACACTACATACTATGCCCTCTCACAGTACACCCTGCCCTACATACTCTGCCCTCTGAAAGCAGAACCCACCTATATTAACGGAATACAACTACATAAAATTCCAGCGTTATTGGTCCCTCCATGCCAAAGTCATGTCCCCCCTTTGCTTATGGCTCCGGGGGTGTCTATTTCTACAAAAGGCAATGAAGAAGTTGAACTTTTTTGTATAGGCTTCTTTGGTGTATGACTGTCTGATACGAAATTTGATACAATTGCTCAATAAGAACGAGACGAGAAGGATATGTCACCCAAAATGATGTCTTATTTCTATGATGATCTGATGAAAACCCAGTTAACCCCTTAATTTATATGGAGAGAGAGATGGAAGTAGGGGTCAGAAGACTGACCTTTGTGTATGTGTATGGATTGTTAGAGATCAGTTAGTCTTTTCTTTGTCAACTTGAGGGCGGTTTGGCAGCGATTTCGGAATTGTTTTTATTTTCTGAAACAGATAAACTCAACAAACATGTAAAATGTCTTCCTTGTGTGTCATGTTTCTGGCCCGGTTAAGGCAGGAGAGCGGAAAATCTGACGCCTGCTGCCTCTATTTGGAATTTGGGGAAGGTGGGAGGGGAGGTCTTTTTGCTCCAGCTATAAGTATAGCCACCTGCGGACAGCCCACATGAGTTTCCTCGTGACCACCTGATTCATACACAACCTTTGCTAAGATTCCCACTTCTCTCTACAAGTGAAAGCGGAGCGGGGGTCTCTGGGCTGAGAAAAGTTTCCTTGTGAGGTTCCTCGAGGTGCGACTGCCTGGCATCTGGTTACTGTGCGCCAGCCAAAAAATGTCCGAGGAGATTAACCGATTCGGGAGGTAAGATGCAGATTAATCTTATTTATAGGTAGAAGATATTGTATGTGGGAGAAGGGTTGGAGACAGTGTTGGTCTTGAGTTCCTTGGGCCCACCAGATAAAATGATTCTAGGGGCCTATATCTCATTCATAAAGTCCTAAGATGCAGACCTCCGTAGCTTCAAAGTTGGGTTGTCTTCTGAGGAACCTCTGAAATCCATTCATAAGTTAAAGGACACCTGTCATCAGGTCTCTGTCACTATTTCTGTCACTACTACCTGTTGGAGCAGCTCACAAGGATCCATCACAGCCTTTATCTAGTTATTTCATACATTATTCATTGTAAAATCATCTATTCTTTATCATGTAAATCAAGCTGGTCACATGGTCAGAGGCAGTGATGTCACCGCTGTTCCCCCGCCCCTCTCCTCCCCCTGCTCATGTCTGTGTGTAATGTATAGTAAAGCATGGCTAGTGTCTGTGCTGCATCTGCTGACATGCTGCATCCTCCTAATACACAGAGACACAGACATCAGCTACACAGGTACCTGACATGTTCTGCTATAAAATGGCTGCCTGGAGCTGTTGTATCTCTCCTATACACACAGGCTGCAGGGGGCGCCAGCTCCATGAAGCACATCATTATACAGCCTCACACCATTATACAGGCTGTCAGTCAAGCACTGGGGGTGTGGCTGTGCCTCCCACTCATGAATAAGCTGGACAGCTTGAATATGCTAATGACTCATTGGATATTTCACAGGTCATTTGCATACAGCTTTAGGAACTCATTGCTTAGGTTTACAGGGATGTAGAGGGACAATGAATGGATAGAGGCAATGCTCGCTAATGGCAGTTTATGAAAATCTATTTAGATTAGGGGGGTTATTTTGCATGACAGGTTCTCTTTAAAGCTTTTAGCATCAAGGGTCCGTAACGCACCCTTATGATAGAGAATCTCTAACCTGAAATCAAATTCTAAAATCTGCAACTAAGGATTTATGTACAGGAATATATTATATTAAGATAATTGTCTTTTATCAAAGAGAATATTTCCTTTGATGATGTTGCTCCTCTGATTCTGGCACAGTTGGAATATTTTCTCTAGTCCCCACCATTCCCAAGATATGAACAATGTTAGCTTTTCCTATCAATATGCTAATTAGGCTAATTTCTACTGTCAGGTGGGTGGTGCTCAGCTGGTGCTGATAGCCTGGCACTGCCCAGGTGACAGTATACAGCATAATTAGCATTTTGGGTGCCAATACTAACTACAAGGGAAGAATTTTAATACGTTTTCCGAGGTGTTGGAAAACAATGCCTCCTTTTGCTACCTTGAAAGGAAAAGCCCCCTAACATCAAGTATGACCTACAAGAAGCCTAATAGCAAGATGGGGGATTAAGCCAAAACAGTATACCTATTCTTGTAGGTCATACTTGGTGGTAAGGGGGCTGCCTTTAAGGTAGCCAAAGGAGGCATTGTTTTCCATTTAACATCTTGGAAAATATATTTGCATTCTTCCCAGAATTCCCTAGTGGAGCATCTATGGTTTTAGTCTCCACACGCCTTTAAGGTGGCCTTAATTGGCAAACTCTCCATAAGGAGAACACTCACCTTCTGATTACTAACTACAGTGACCGACTCCCAACTGTAGACAGCGCTGTACAATGTTTCGACCTGGTTGGGTCTCCTCAGTACAGTGTAGGGAACTGATTTGGCTGTGTGAGAGGCTATTGACTAGGGTCAGACAGTAGGTGTTCTCCTTAAGGAGAGATTGCCAATTAAGGCCACCTTAAAGGCGTGTGGAGACGTAAAGCCATAGATGTTCCTTCTGGAATAGATATACTGGTTTGGCTTAATCCCCATCACCCATCACCATGTTATTAGGCTTCTTGTAGGTCATACTTGGTGTTAAGGGGGCTGCCTTTCAAGGTAGCAAAAGGAGGTATTGTTTTCCATGTAACACCTTGGAAAACGCATTTGCATTCTAACTACAGTGACTGCTAACGAAAAGGAATAGAGAGAAAACTCGAACTACACCAGAATCAGTAGAGCAAAACCTATTACAAATTGGAAGGAGTTGGAGATGATGGACGTGGTGATAGGTCCTCTTTAAGAGACACTGTCATTCATGCTAGAACATTAGGATCGCTAAATGGGGATATGTTCTGAACATACAGAGACCTGTAGACCAAAAGGATCAACTGTTGGCCAACCATCTCATACACAATAGATAGTTGGCCAGTCTGCACACACTTGGTGGGTTTTGCTAAACTAAGTCTTCTCCTACCATCATCTAGTCTTCTTCTTTGCCTATTTTTATGAGATTACAGAAGTTCTTGCAGTGTTGAACCATCAGATGCTAAAATATTACTCCACCATTGATACAAGATGTCATAGTACTTGCATCTGAATGTTCCCACCTGAATTACGTAAACTCTTGTTTCCCTGCAGTATAATGATCCTGCACCTTGTGCTCCTGGCCCTTCCATTGGTTAGTGCAAGTGATTTCTGGGATGACACATTGGACTCGGAATGGGATCAATGGAAAAGAACTTATCGGAAGCAATACAATGGAAAGGTAACCTTTGTTATATAAAGAGGTAGCCCCTACAGGTTCAGGAGTTTTAGGGGGGAAACTGGTCCATTACTTACCCCATGAAAGTTATTGGAGCAGCATTTACGTTTATGATTGTACCCCCAACTGTTATACCCCCCAGTGATCCAACACCTCTCCTGGCCTGGGTGTTTTGTGGGCCCAATTAAATAAAGACAATGGTTATTGGATAATGGTTTCCTCCCTCCAGGGAACGCAATGACTTATTGAACATTCCCATCTATTTTTTTTGAACAGTTTGATGAGGTGATGAGGCGTTCGATATGGGAGAAGAACTACAAGATGATCATCAACCACAACATAGAGTATACACAGGGGTTACACACCTATGAGCTGGCCATGAACCATTTAGGAGATATGGTAAGTTCTTCCTGGAGCTAAAGGGGTGGAGGTCTCATTTCTAGAAAATGTATACAGATTATGTGTCATGGCCACCATTGCATTGCGGACATCGGTGACCAAGGAGAAGACCTGGTCAACTACTGGTGGCCCAAAGGGTCACTGAATGAAGACATCAGACATACTTCAGTATGTTGGTTTTAAGTAATAAAACCTTTATATTTGCTCCTGATGTTTGATAAGAACATCTTCAGAAGATTTGTGTCCTTCAAAGCCACTAAGTTCACCCATTCTCTGGAAGATGCTACGTCAACAGAATATGAAACGGTCATTCTATGAGAATCTTGAGATAAAACTTACACCATATATGTTTTCTTACCATTTAGACAAGTGAAGAAGTCGCAAGGACAATGATGGGTCTCATAGTTCCACCTCAAAACAGAGTCAGAAATATCACTGCTGATGATGATGACAATAAGGACCGGCTCCATGATCTGCCTGACTCCATTGACTACAGAACAAAAGGATATGTCACGCCAGTAAGGAACCAGGTAAACAAAAGAAAGCCCCTTTAAGTAAACACTGGCATCATATTTATATTAAAGGGGTTATCTAGGACTGTGATGTTGATGCTCTTCTGCTGTTCTTACTCTCTAGGGTTCCTGTGGGTCTTGTTGGGCTTTTAGCTCCGTCGGGGCTTTGGAGGGACAACTCAAGAAAACAACTGGAAAACTGGCTGTCCTCAGTCCACAGAACCTTGTAGACTGCGTCGAGAAGAATGAAGGATGTGGTGGAGGCTCCATGACCTATGCCTTTCAGTATGTGATAGACAATAATGGTATTGACTCTGAAGCTGCGTATCCTTATGTTGGGGAGGTAAGTATAAGTAATACACTGTACACTATTATCAGTACTTATGCTGAGCTAGAGCAGTCACTGTGTACATACATGACATTACTTATCCTGTACTGATCCTGAGTTACATCCTGTATTATACTCCAGAGCGGCACTCACTATTCTGCTGCTGGTGCAGTCACTGTGTACATACATGACATTACTTATCCTGTACTGATCCTGAGTTACATCCTGTATTATACTCCAGAGCGGCACTCACTATTCTGCTGCTGGTGCAGTCACTGTGTACATACATGACATTACTTATCCTGTACTGATCCTGAGTTACATCCTGTATTATACTCCAGAGCGGCACTCACTATTCTGCTGCTGGTGCAGTCACTGTGTACATACATGACATTACTTATCCTGTACTGATCCTGAGTTACATCCTGTATTATACTCCAGAGCGGCACTCACTATTCTGCTGCTGGTGCAGTCACTGTGTACATACATGACATTACTTATCCTGTACTGATCCTGAGTTACATCCTGTATTATACTCCAGAGCTGCACTCACTATTCTGCTGCTGGCGCAGTCACTGTGTACATACATGACATTACTTATCCTGTACTGATCCTGAGTTACATCCTGTATTATACCCTAGAGCTGCACTCACTATTCTGCTGGTGCAGTCACTGAGTACATACATGACATTACTTCTCCTGTACTGATCCTGAGTTACATCCTGTATTATACTCCAGAGCTGTACTTACTACATACCTCCCAACATTTGTGAAAAGGAAAGAGGGACAAAACGGCGGCAGGCGTAGCGTGCCGCGGCGATCCCCCTAAGCCACACCCCCAATCACTCCCTGGCCACGCCCCAAATTTTAGCCATATTAAAATAATAAAAATCATCTCAATTAAAAAAAAAAATAAATTATCCTCATTGGGATTTGAACCTAGAACCTGCAGTATCCATGTACAATAATAACACAGCACCTCAACCCACTGAGCTATAACCTCTGTGATTAACAAGGTGGAGAATCTAAGAACTATGACTATATACTGCCTTGGTATATAGGGAGGGATCTTCTCAGATTATTGTAATTATTGAGACTATTATTATTATTATGGAGATTATTATTATTATTATTATTTAGATGATTATTATTATTTTTACCATTATTAATAATCATCTCCATAATAATAAAAATAATAAAATTTATAATAATAATAATAATAGTCTCAATAATTACAATAATAATCTCTGAGAAGATCCCTCTCTATATATCAGTGCAGTAAGTCTGTATCACAATGTAACACTGGCTGATAACATGTCTTAGTTACCAGAAATCCTCAGCTCTCTATCACTGGGCTTATAGCTCAGTTAGTTAAGCTCCTATCTGCAGTGCAGAGGGTCCCAGGTCCGAATCTCAGCCTGGCCAAAACTTTATGTAATTTAATTAAATAAAGAGCTTGTGTCTGGGGAAGCCCTGGAGACCATATATGGATAGATACTGATCTGACCTGATGACGTGGTCCTTGCTCTCAGCTAAGCCGACACTTCTCTGAAAAGGATTCCCTCCCGATGTCTGCTCTGGGGAACCCTAGGAGATGCAGTGACCATATATATGGACAGAGATCTGAAGCTGATGACGTGGTCCCTGCTCTGCGCTAAGCCCGACACTTCTCTGAAAAGGATTCCCTCCCGATGTCTGTAGAAGCCATTCTGTACTGTGAGTTCAGACTTTCAAAGTATTTACTATGCGGACACAGCGCCGGGACACAGCGGGACCTGGGGGGAGAATCCGTGACAATCTCATAGCTGCCTGTGACGCGGGGCAGAGGTACGAAAAACGGGAAAGTCCCGTCAAAATCGGGACGGTTGGGAGCTATGCTTACTATTCTGCTGCTGGTGCAGTCACTGTGTACATACATGACATTACTTATCCTGTACTGATCCTGAGTTACATACAGTATTATACTCCAGAGCTGCAGTCACTATTCTGCTGCTGGTGCAGTCACTGTGTACATACATGACATTACTTATCCTGTACTGATCCTGAGTTACATCCTGTATTATACTCCAGAGCTGTACTCACTATTCTGCTGGTGCAAACAGTGTCAAAGTTCAAAAAAAAACAAAAAAGAAAAAACAAAAAAAAAACAGACAATCATTTTCATAGCATTATACGTGTAATTGGTAAATAACCAGTTGTAAATTAATGATAGTAAAGGGCGGGTGGGAGGGACATGTTTCTTTCTGTGCTTCTAGAGAGAGAAAGAGAAAGAGAGATACAGGACAGGGAGTGACATCTACTCCTGAGCTCCTCCCCTCTTACATCACTACACTATCCCACCCACTCTGTTCTTACATCACTACACTATCCCACCCACTCTGTTCTTACATCACTACACTATCCCACCCACTCTGTTCTTACATCACTACACTATCCCACCCACTCTGTTCTTACATCACTACACTATATCCCACCCACTCTGTTCTTACATCATTACACTATCCCACCCACTCTGTTCTTACATCACTACACTATCCCACCCACTCTGTTCTTACATCACTACACTATCCCACCCACTCTGTTCTTTTAACAAGGACCATCATCTTACATCAATAGTATCATCTAAATTCCGTCGTTATAGGTCCCCCCTTACCACCGTCATGTTCCTGCTTCGCCTATGGCTCCGCTGTTGTCATGACGTGTGGATATGGGATGGACCCCCACTTTATTTTAAAACAGTTTAGACAAGAGAAAAACACGGTGTATGGAAAAAATACACAACCACATAACGTAATGGGTGAAATGGCCACAGCTTTATTTGAATCACAGGAATAAAACAATCAGAGGAGGAGTCAGGTGACATGCTAGGGGTGGGATTCCCCAATACCCCAATCTATAGCTGCCTGACATACAGCACCCGGCCAGACATCAACAAAGGGGGGCGGCACGCTCTGGCTGCCATTCTAGCAGAGCCAGTACACTTTAAGGGCACCAATGACCCTAGTGAAGATTATCCATTGTGTGCTTCACCACCGTGCCCGCCCCTGGCTGCTTTTACCATTACCAGAGCCTTGAGGCTGGCCACTTCCAAAGCTCAGGCTGTTGACCACCATGAGCTTTTACATCCTCTATAAGTTAAATTAGTCCACCAATAACTTGCCTGCACCTTCCACCTGACTCCTCCACCGCCACAAAGAGGCCATTTGACACCTTAAATGGGCTCGACCGCCACCAAACAACAAAAATCCCATCAATGGGAATGCAATGGGTTAACGAATAAAGTGTTGAGAAAATTACCAACACAACCCACATGCACAAAGTGGTAAAACATTGCTAAACTCCAAACTTCTACAGATATACCAAACCGTGTACAACAATATAGAGAAGCAGGATACCGTACAACCATGATGTGAAATAACTGCCCTCGGAACTAAATATATTCTGAAAAGACTAAGTACTAGACACCAAAAGCGTAGATTTATCTCCCCACCGAGTGGGAATATCGCTTACTGTATCTCCAGTATCTAGAGAACCACTAGTCATACTTCAATATATGTATCATGCACCAATACTATTGACAGAACAGACAAGAAGAGGATAGGTAAAGAAGAAGAAAGTTTACTTCTGTGCTCAGCTAATGCATAGGTAAGGGAGGGGGGGCAACCCCACTATGTGGCATAGCGTATGCACTGCCACGGCGTAGCCCCTGACAAAATGTTCAAAATGCTGTGCGATGTCTTCGCTCTCTTTTTTTTTTTTTATATATATATAGTATTAGAATAACATAGTGAGCTGAGCCGAGATATACTCATCTCAAGCCTTATAGCAAACCAATTGAAAATTTATTTTGTAGTTGGCCTAGCACCAGCTCCATCTTGCTCCAATACAGAATACAGCGCAATAGCGGGCAAGTACTTGACAACAGAACAGCAAAGGCTTGTCCATTTTGACAACTAACTTAGCCCGGTATAATACTAAATAAATGTAACTTTGCTCAAAAAACACGCTCAGCGTGCAGAGAAACCACAACTACCATATCCACAAACCGCAACCTCCTGGCAAGTGGCGAGAGCAGAATGTGGCTATACCAAACCAAATCCATAAATATCATTTTTTGCTCAAAAAACACGCTCAGCGTGCAGAGAAACCACACCTGCCATATCCACAAGCCGCAACCTCCTGGCAAGTGGCGAGAGCAGAATGTGGCCATATCAAACCAAAACCATAAATATAATTTTTTGCTCAAAAAACACGCTCAGCGTGCAGAGAAACCACACCTGCCATATCAACAAGCCGCAACCTCCTGGCAAGTGGCGAGAGCAGAATGTGGCCATATCAAACCAAAACCATAAATATAATTTTTTGCTCAAAAAACACGCTCAGCGTGCAGAGAAACCATAACTACCATATCCACAAGCCGCAACCTCCTGGCAAGTGGCGAGAGCAGAATGTGGCCATATCAAACCAAAACCATAAATATAATTTTTTGCTCAAAAAACACGCTCAGCGTGCAGAGAAACCACACCTGCCATATCCACAAGCCGCAACCTCCTGGCAAGTGGCGAGAGCAGAATGTGGCCATATCAAACCAAATCCATAAATATAATTTTTTGCTCAAAAAACAAGCTCAGCTTGTAGAGAAACCATAACTACCATATCCACAAGCCGCAACCTCCTGGCAAGTGGTGATATACAATGCACGCACAGCGTACAAAACCAACACTCTAGTGAACCACCAGCCGCTATCACCTTAGCTAGTGGCGTAACTAGGTGTGGATAACCGAACCAGAACCATCTTCTCAGGGACCGCCCCTTAGAGAAGTGTATAAATGTCTCCACATATAATCCACTGGCCACCAACCTCCAAGCTAGTGGTGTAACCAGGTGTGGAGAACTTGTCTCCCATAAACCATAATTACGCGCACAGCGCGCGAGAGCCACATCCCCAGCTCCAGATAGCCGCCAACCTCCTAGCTAAGTGGCGAAAGAAGATGTGGCCCTAGACCAACCATTGGAGACAGTAACATCAACCACACATAAGACATTATATAAATGTACCAAGGGCCTGGATATATAGGATCCATTTATCTTACAGAATTAGGTGCAGCAGTAACACTGACCATGTGTCTGGCTAATTCTCCAGCCATTTCATGGGGATAACTGTAATATAATATTACAATGCTAATTCACCATTATAGTCTGAGGTGGCATATAACCCCCTCAGTATTGTTCCACTCATGTAACCTAGAGTATATGTATATATATTTATATATATGAGTGCACATAAGGTATACATGGACAGTCCATAATATAGAAGCCACAACTAAAGGCTAGTTATATATATATGTAAGATACAGCCTGGTCCATGACTACAATAAAGCAGTGAGATGGAAGCCATGTACACTGCACCAGGCACATAAGTATCTGAATGCAACATGTGGTGACTATATAGCAATGACCTGGGATGGGCTACTATAGAATCCGTATGTATATCAGTGACATGGAGGTTTTATTCAGATAGCTAAGCTTCCCATATCCAGCCACTACAATTACTCAGGTCAATGCTGGGCCCTATAGACCAGGAATGTGGGGGACCTGTACCTATCATGGTCAGTAAATCACAGTAAGGTGTAGGCCACCAAGACTATAGAGAACCGAGATTATAAGAGACTAGTAATAGTGCAGCCTCCATCTGTGATCCTGTACCTGTGCTCTCTCTGGGCAGCTCCTCTCTCCCTAGTGTATACTACATGTAACCTCCCCATAACAAGCAGAGTAATGGTGTACAGAACTCCTGAAGAAGCTCCAGTATGGAGGTGGTGATTGCTTTGCCATATCTGTGCCACGAGGATTGGTACTAAAATAGCCATGTGTACCTGTGTCATGAAGGTATAAATGTAACCTTAAACCGTATACAAGAGGTCATTACCCTCATGTAAATTAGTGATATATGCAGTGAGTGAGGTAAGTACACCCTCATCACTCAGCCTCACATAAATCAGTGATATGTACAGTGTGTGAGATAAGTACACCCTCATATAAATTAATGATATGTACAGTGTGCGAGGTAAGTACACCCTAATATAAATCAGCGATATGTACATTATGTGAGGTAAGTACACCCTCATATATATCAGTGATTTGTACAGTGTATGGGGTAACTACATCCTCATATATATCAGTGATATGTACAGTGTATGAGGTAACTACATCCTCATATATATCAGTGATATGTACAGTGTATGAGGTAACTACATCCTCATATATATCAGTGATATGTACAGTGTATGAGGTAACTACATCCTCATATATATCAGTGATATGTACAGTGTATGAGGTAAGTACACCCTCATATAAATCGGTGATATGTACAGAGTATGAGGTAACTACATCCTCATATATATCAGTGATATGTACAGTGTATGAGGTAAGTACACCCTCATATATATCAGTGATATGTACAGTGTATGGGGTAACTACATCCTCATATATATCAGTGATATGTACAGTGTGTGAGGTACCTACCCCTCATATATATCAGTGATATGTACAGTGTATGAGGTAAGTACACCCTCATATCGATCAGTGATATGTACAGTATGTGCGGTAAGTACACCCTCATATCGATCAGTGATATGTACAGTATGTGCGGTAAGTACACCCTCATATCGATCAGTGATATGTACAGTGTGTGCGGTAAGTACACCCTCATATAGATCAGTGATATGTACAGTGTATGAGGTAAGTACACCCTCATATAAATCAGTGATATGTACAGTGTATGAGGTAAGTACACCCTCATATATATCAGTGATATGTACAGTGTATGAGGTAAGTACACCCTCATATATATCAGTGATATGTAAAGTGTGTGAGGTAACTACCCCTCATATACATTAGGGCATTATGCAGTATGTTAAGCAATAAGCTGACATATCAGCCATGTATGTAGTATGTGAGGTGACCTGGGGCAGATATTTGGTTAGTTATCTCCCCATATACAGCGCTGTATACACGGAGGTCACCTGCTCCCATATACATAAGTGTCTGTCTGTACTAATCATGGAGCATCACATGTGAGGAGCAGGAACATGAGGACACATGGACTCCCATCCTGCCACAGCTGCCATGTGTAAGATAGCTGGGAGCAGATACATGAGGAGACATGGACTATCATGTCTACATTACACTAGTAAATAAATAAAGCTTCCATGTAGCATAAAGCAGCCATATCTATAGAGTGAGGTATAATCTGACAGATATCGCCGCCATAGCTGCAGGGTATAAGATGGCAGGGAGCAGACTCCTGAGGAGACATGGCTGAGGAGACATAGCGGCTTCTTACATACCTTCAGCCATGTGCACATTACATGAGGTAATGCTGCTCCCCTGTAACATTACCAGTCATATCTACAGTGTGTGAGTATAATCATACACATATCACAGACATCACTGCAGGGTATACTGTAGCTAGGAGCAGACTCCTGAGGAGACATGGCTGAGGAGACATAGCGGCTTCTTACATACCTTCAGCCATGTGCACATTACATGAGGTAATGCTGCTCCCCTGTAACATTAACCAGTCATATCTACAGTGTGTGGGGTTATAAGCTCACATATATATCATAGCCATAGCTGCCCTGTGTGAGGTAGCTGGGAGCAGGTACATGAGGAGACATGGAGACATGATCTCCTGTGGTAATGATTAATTCCTGAGGTAAAATCCTCTCATATATGATGTGTAAGCTGAGTCTACCCTGGTACATGATGTGTGTGGTGTATGTGGTGACAGCAGAGTGGTAAAGTGGTAACCCCAGTGTTATACCTTCTGAGTCTGTCAGACATGTTTCTTTCTGTGCTTCTAGAGAGAGAAAGAGAAAGAGAGATACAGGAGAGGGAGTGACATCTACTCCTGAGCTCCTCCCCTCTTACATCACTACACTATCCCACCCACTCTGTTCTTACATCACTACACTATCCCACCCACTCTGTTCTTACATCACTACACTATCCCACCCACTCTGTTCTTACATCACTACACTATCCCACCCACTCTGTTCTTTTAACAAGGACCATCATCTTACATCAATACTATCATCTAAATTCCGTCGTTATAGGTCCCCCCTTACCACCGTCATGTTCCTGCTTCGCCTATGGCTCCGCTGTTGTCATGACTGGGGTTTTTTCCTGGCATTACATCTCAGCTAAACTGTTTAAGATCTTTAGAGTTTCGTTTTCCATGCTCTTTCTTGCTTTACTCTCATGTCCCCGCTCATTACTATTTTCACTTCCTCTGTATTTTCTGCTTGAACAGGGTCTGGTTCATGATATTCCGCATTCTGCTAGATTTCCTATGATGATGAATTACGTGTGTAACATCCATGGTAACACAAATCCCAATACATTCACAATCCCACAATAATTAAAGGGTGGGTTACCAAAAAAAATAATTAAATCAATAATTTTATTAAATAAATAAACAGAATAATTCAAAACTACAGATTAATACCATAACAATATTATATAACTGGCATGGGCTGTGAGACAAAACCCCCACTAATAAGCACTGCGACGGTCAGGAGAAATAATACATTAGGGCGGGCTCGGCAGGGCGTTGTAACCGGATTCTTCTTCAGACTGGCCCAGACACCCTGCTGACAGCTCAGTTTATGGGTAAATTACTGTAGCCAGCTGCCAATCAGCTGGCTGCCTCCAATATTTTACCTGGTTACAGTGCTGCCATAGATCCAGCTGTTTACCAATCACAGCTGACCTTCACCTTCAGCCAATCAGCAGGCAGCATCTGTGGAACAAACATCTGACAGAAAAGTGCAAAAAAGTACCTCATGAAAAAGGCGGGAAACACAGGACATAAAAATTACCTCAGAATAACATTAACCCTTTCAATGCCAACATACAATCAATGAACCCTTGAGAGCCAACGCAGGGGATTGTGTTACCACACAGGGCCCCTGGCCATTATTGTCCTTGGGACATTGTATGTCATGTTCACACTTGTTTTATCACAAGATCAACAGTAGAAATCTCAGTCAAACCTGAAGGCCTTGGGCCTCATTTAGCAACCAATCAGAGCTTGAATTTATTTTTATTTTTAAAGTTGAAAAAATGAGAGATGAGCTGTGATTGGTTGCTGTGGGTATTAAATAAAATTTTGATAAATGATGGCTGTGACCTACAGTATTTTGGGTTAGAAACTGAGGCAGGAGGCAAGCTGAATGCTCCTCACCCAAGTACTGCGAGATATGATGCTTGACTGACATGCAAGTGCAACACCCTCGCCGATGCAATGGCGAGGGAGGGTTTGCGAATACGTCCCACCTGCATGTAATCCCATTACACAACATGGTTCTGAGGCAGAGGTTAAGTATTTTGTATAATGCAAGATGCTGTTGTCCAATGATATGTGTTACATCCTGTGCTCTGTAAGCTGAGATGTGATTGGAGGAGCAGCCACCACCTGACCAAAGGAAGGTAATAAAACCTCTGGCCAGGAATGTTCTAGAGAAGTCTCTCTCAGGAGAGAGAAGAGAGGAGTTAGTGATTATTCTAGTGGAGAGATTTTAGAAGAGTCTCAGATTCTGGAGGTCTTTCCAGAGATCTTTTCAGAGAGATTCAAGTGTAGGAGAATCCTAGAGTGAGTGAGTAATCTCTGTCTAGCCCATACCAGAGCAGGAAGAGCCTAGCCCCTGCCTCTGAAGAGTGGAGTAATAGATTAGAGTTAGTGTAGTGAGGAAAAGGGGTATCATCTTACCTTTGAAGGTGATACCTGAAGCCCTACAGGACAAGCTGAAGCTTCCTACCAGGACACAGCTGCCTCCCAGCCTGCCCTCTACATCCAGGCTGGTGAACTCTCCTGAGGCTCCCTCCAACTCACATCTCAGCACCCTACCTACCTGTTAAAGGCACGTTTGCTGCGGTTCCTGCCGGTTCAAATAAAGAACTGTAAGTTGTTTTCTTCAACTTCTGTCTCCGTCTGGTCCCTGCTAATACGGCTGCCTTCATCACCGGCACCCTGTCCATCACCCAGAGACTCACACTCGGGACATTAAGGGGTTGCCCCAGGGAGATCCGCTATAGCAGCCTTTCCCTCATCTTTTCTTGCCAACACCACCCTGCTGGAGACCTGCCAGGCTGCAGGACAGCCCTCCGGTTCCCCATACCAAGCACCGTGACCATAGCGTGCTTAGGCCGCAACCGCCAGCCACTCCGGTACCGCGGGCCCCGGCTGTCTCCAGGCCGCAACCCAAAGGCTAGGCCCGGTGGGGGATGTTGCAAGTGGCGTCACGAACAGGATTGATACTTCTGTGCCTTATTACGGCATTAAAGACTTTCCTTTATTGAAAAGACTGTGCTGCCTAACCCTGCTGCCATCCGGGTTTAGGCCCAAGTATTTGTGTGTTTCTACATTGAACTTTATACTGCTGCCACGTGCTGTCGAGCGCCGCTCCAGCACTCAAGAGGTTAATTCCTGCAAGAACTGTGTCAGCTCTGCTACATCCGGCGCTGCTGCGCCTGAAGCATTTACCTCAGAGGCGTGTGGCGCAGCAAGTATTTCAAGCCCGCCAAATCTTCACTGGCGGGAACTCCAGAGGGGTCATTAGGCTCCGCCCCCTGCGCGAGTGGCGCGAAGCACCGTGGAGGAGGAGCTGGAGCGTGTGCGGCCGGCAACGAAGAGGGTTAATCGGCCATCTTGGATTTCGGCGCAGGCCGCGCCTGAAGCCTGCCAGCAGTGTGCGCCTCATCCGGAGATCCGGCGCACGTGTCCTGCGACTGGAGGAGAACACCGCTGAGCATCACCGAGCCCTGCTGCCTGCCGGACATCAGGAACGGAGACCTTCGTGCACCGGAGCTGTCCTGTCACCGCGGCTGATCCTGAGTGAGTACCGCTGGGGAAGTTAAAGGGGGGTAGAGATTGTTTCCGACGCTAGGTTATTGGCTCACCTCCCAAGGAATAGTGACTGTGTCTTAAAGTGCCCACGTCCCATTCTAGCCATCGCCCATAGCAACGGACATTGTGTAACCCTACAGGCTTCCCTCAGCTTGGCCAGTCATGTCCGCCCAGGACGAAGATACGGGACTGGCGCAAGTCCCGTCCCCTGGTCCCTCCTCAGGGTACCGGAGCATGTTAAGTCCTCCAGAGAGTCCCTTCAGCCCTGCTACAGCTAGTGTCCCTGGGACTCCCACCATGATGCCTCTGACTATGCCCTACTATCTGGGGGCCCCCTGGTTACCCTACTACGAGGGAGAAGCACATACTCTCCCTGAATTCAGGGACAAGTTGTTAGCCACCTTCGCCTTGCTCCCATTCACAGAGGAACAGAAAGTGGGCATCCTCATCGGGCAGTTGAAAGGACCCGCTCTCCGGGAAGTCAAGTCTTGGCCCCGAGAACAGTGTCAGAACGTGGTCCGGATTCTTGATAGGCTACGCAACACCTTTGACAAGTGTACTGTCTCCGAGTTGAAGCAGAAATTCTTCGGGAAAAGACAGAAGCCCCAAGAGTCCCTCCGAGACTTTGCCCTCTCCCTACAGGAGACATGGAAGGCCATCACCTGCCTTGAGCCCAAAGACGCTGATACCTCTGATCAAACCTTAAGGGAGCAATTTATCAATGGACTTGTTGATAGAAATCAAAGGTGTCAACTAAAGATCATCTCTTCTCAACATGCCCAGGCCTCTTTCCTTGAGTTTAAGGAAATTGCCATTGACATCTTAGGAGACCGACCACCTACTGGATCGCAGAAAGAGCCTGAATTCGTAGAAATGGAAGAATCTGCTCTCGCTTGCCATCCCACGCAGTCAGCATCACCTACTCCTGCGCCTATGGAAGTTACTGGCATAACAGGACCGGTCCCTAATCTGGCGGACACCCTGCATCAAATCCTTGATCGGTTGACCCAGTTGGAAGTAACTGTCTCTGCGATGAGGAGGAAACCTCCAGAGAACCCGGTACGGTCAGCTACTCCTCGTGAATCTCCGACTAAACAGCGCCCAAAAGAAGCGAAGTCGTTAAGCACCTGGAGTCAGAAGAAACCCCGCCAGCGGTGCAGCTACTGCCATAAATATGGGCATGAAGAGAATGATTGTCGTCAGTTAAACGACAAACCCTTGGAGCTAAGGGACGACCTCCAAGGGAAGAACTTGTAAGTCCCCGAGATGCTAACTGGATGCCCAGGTTCGTGGGGACTCGCCCCATGGTTCATGTAACCATCAATGGAGTTACCCTACCGGCCTTAATTGATACCGGCTCTCAAGTGACCACCCTCCGGAGTGCTGCCTTCGAGAAATGCCGAGGAAAAGCATCCTTAGTCCAGCCTCCAAAGGCTTACTTGAACATCATTGCTACGAACGGAAAACCCGTACCCATCCGCGGCTACTGGGAGCCCACGCTAACCATTGGAGACACTGAGTTAACCAGACAGGGCGTAGTGGTGACACGTGTGCCCGAAAACGGTAACTTCTCCCTGGTACTGGGTACCAATGTCCTCCGCAACTGCTACCCTGAAGTGCTGAAGGCTCTCCACGACTCCCTGCCAACAGTGCCCAACGGTTCCCGGAAGGTAATTCAGGAGACTATGCAGGTTCTAGCGGCGCAACAGAAGTTTGCTGGCCCTAATGGTGAAATCTGCAGAGCCCGGATCAAGGATCCCCAACCTGTCCGCCTTCAACCTGGGACTGAGACGTTAGTATGGTGTCGAGCCTGCATGGGCGTCCAAGGTCAAGACTACCAGGCGATAGTAGAACCTCTACCAGCTGATGAAGACCTGCCCATTCTAGCCGCCAGGAGCCTAGTCACTGTATCCCGAGGACAAGTACCCATTCGATTACTAAATGTGGGAGACTCCCCAGTGGATCTGAGAAAGTACCAAGCCGTAGCCACTCTCTTCAGTGTTCATCCTGAAGACTTGGTGGAAACCTCTCTGTCTGCCTCCCAACAGTTGGAAGTGAAGCAAGGTGCTGAAGATGAGCCTGCTGAGCAATCCTGGTGGCTTGAGCTCAATATTGGAGATGACGATTTTACTCCTGCAGACCAAGTACAAGGTGTCCTGGATGTCGTTATGAAGCACCACCAGGCCTTCAGCAAACACCCACTGGATTTTGGGCAGACTACTCTGATCCAACACACCATCCCTACTGGCTCTCATCCTCCTATCAAGGAACGATATCGGCCCATACCTCCAGCCCGTTACCAAGAGGTGAAGAAGCTGGTACAAGAGATGAAGACAGCCAACGTTATCCGGGAGAGTCGCAGCCCATGGGCTGCCCCGCTGGTCCTTGTGAAGAAGAAGGATGGAACCCTTCGATTCTGTGTTGACTATAGGAAGATCAACAATATCACCCACAAGGACGCCTATCCTCTGCCTCGAATCGAGGAATCCCTCGCAGCCCTAGGGTCAGCTGCCTACTTCTCTACCCTGGACCTGACCAGTGGCTACTGGCAAGTGGCCATGGCACCGGAAGACAGAGAGAAGACGGCTTTCACCACCCCAATGGGCTTGTTCGAGTTCAACAACATGCCGTTTGGGCTATGCAACGCCCCAGGCACATTTCAACGGCTGATGGAGAGATGTTTGGGTCATCGCAACTTCGAGACCGTCCTGCTATATTTGGACGACATCATCATCTACTCCAAGACTTATGAAGACCACCTCCACCATCTGGCGGAAGTCTTCCAAATCCTGACCCAACATGGGTTGAAGGTCAAGCCACCCAAGTGCCACCTGTTACAACCTAGCGTCAAGTACCTGGGACATGTGGTGAGCGCTCATGGAATTGAGCCAGATCCAGAGAAGATTGCAGCTGTCCACGACTGGCCTACCCCATCAACCGTACGGGACATCAAAAGCTTCCTGGGATTTGCCAGTTATTACAGGCGTTTCATCCCGAAGTTTGCCCAGCTGGCGGCTCCCCTGCAAGAGCTTCTAAGGGGCCTGCCAAAAGAGAGCCAACGTTCCCGAGTATCCATTGAGTGGACGGCCGAACGAGAAGCTGCCTTCCAGATGCTCAAGCAACGGCTGACTGAGCCTCCGGTGTTGGGATATCCAGACTACAGTCTGCCTTTCACCCTATACACTGATGCCAGCAAGCAAGGCCTAGGGGCTGTACTATCCCAGCTCCAAAACGGAACTGAAAGGGTCATAGCCTACGCCAGCCGTTCCCTCCGAGAACCGGAGCAAAACGACCAGAACTACAGTTCCTTCAAGTTGGAGTTTCTGGCGTTAGTCTGGGCTGTGACCGAAAAGTTCAAGGACTACCTAGCTGCATCATCTTTCACTGTCTTCACAGACAATAATCCGTTGGCGCATCTGAACACCGCACGTCTTGGAGCACTGGAACAACGGTGGGCCTCCAGACTTGCCAATTTCAGCTTTACCATCAAGTACCGGGCTGGTAAGACCAATGACAACGCCGACGCCCTGTCCCGTCTCCCTGACCAGTGGGAGGGACCCTCCACGGATGCTCAGTGGGAAGATGTGGAGATGCCAGCGTTCTATGCCCGGTTTGTGCGTCAAGATGCCCAGAGAGTTTACTCCCTACCGACAGAGGCAGAGCCAGCTACTCCTCAAGAAGAGTCAGAGCCCCCTGCGGAGAAGGACCTCTGGATGAGTCTTCAGGCTGATAGCCATGCCCTAGGAGAAGTAATGGACTATCTCTCTAGTGGGCGAGTGCCTGAAAGAATCCGGCGCAGAAGAGCTGATGGAGAACTGTCTCAATTGTGGCGCCAGAGAAAGACTCTGAGCATGCACCAAGGTCTGCTCAAGAGAAGAACTCTGGACCCTATCACTTATGATCGGATATACCAGATTCTGATTCCCAGGAGGGACGCCAAGATAGTACTGGAAATGTACCATGACCAGTCTGGACACTTTGGCGCTCAGAAGACTGAAGCCACCCTCCGAAGGCGATTCTTCTGGGTCAACATGAAGTCCGACATTGAAGCCTGGTGTCGAGAATGCCCAGCCTGCGCCATCGCTCGAGGAGAGCGACACAATCAAAGGGCCCCTCTACGTCCCATTGTGAGCCAACGGCCTTTGGAGATCCTGGCATTGGACCACGTGAAGTTGGAGCCCAGCAGATCCGGTCACAGTTATGCCCTTACTATCATCGACCACTATACCAAATTTGTGGTTGCAGTACCCGTCAGAGATCTGTCTGCAAGGACCACCGCAGCGGCCCTGTGGAAGAGCTTCATCCTCCCCTATGGCTGTCCGGACCAGATCCTTACAGACCAAGGAACAGCATTTGAGTCCCAAGTCTTCCAGGAGCTGTGCACTCTATATGGCTGCAAAAAGCTGAGGACCACAGCTTATCATCCCCAAAGCAACGGGCTGTGTGAAAAGATGAACCAGACTCTAATCAATATGCTGAGGACTCTGACCCCTGCAAAAAGGGCTGACTGGCCAAAGCTGTTGCCCGAATTAGTGTACCTGTACAACAATACCAATCATTGCTCCACAGTGTACACCCCGTACTATCTGATGTTCGGGAGACACGGACATCTCCCTGCGGATATGACCTGGGACATGGAGTCCCCTGATTCCCAGTCTTTACTTCCCCAGACTGACTGGGTTCACGAACACCAGAGGCGCCTGGCGGATGCCAGAGAAGTTGTGGATCTGCGGTTGGAAGAGGCCCGAGAGAAACAAAAAAGGGACTTCGATCGTAATGCCTGTGCTGAGCCTTTTGCCCCAGGAGATCGAGTGTGGCTGCGCAACAACCATCCTACCAGTAAGCTAGATGGGCGTTGGGAGCGTGAGCCATACCTAGTTAGGGACAGTCTCTCCCCTGAAGTCTACGAGATTTCAAGAGGAGACCGTCCACCACTCGGGGTACATAGGAACCGGCTGAAGAGATGTCTTCGTCCTTTTGCCCCTATGTCTACACCTCTCACCTCGACCCCCAACTTACAGACCTCCTTGTGTTCGCCTACCCCCAGTTTCTTGGAACTTGTGACTGTGCCTCAATTCTGTTTTGTTTCCACTCCAGTAAGAGGTACCTCGGAGAGACCATCATCCCCACCGCAGTCTCCAATACTGCTGCCTGTGGAGGATGATCCGGCTCCAGTGTCTGCAACCCCTGAAGCATCAGAGGCAGCTGAGACTCCGACTCCTGCGCTTGACTCAGAGGAGGACGATGAGGAGGTTGTTATCTTCTCCAGGCCGGAACTTCGAAGGTCTCAAAGGGAGACAAAAGGTAAAGCTCCTGCGTACCTGCAGGAGTACCAGCTGGTGACACGCAGAAGCAGGAGACAGGTACGTTTTTCTGACACCGAAGTACTTACCACCGAAGAAGATGCAGAGTAACCCCTGAAGGGCTGTAGCCCACTTCAGGTACTGCACTATGTACATATTGTATATTTCTGTCCTTTCCCCAAAGAGCCAGAGACTTTCCTGAGACTCTTACCCTTATTTATCTCAGTCAAGAGATTATACACTGTCACGTGCTATGATAGCACCCTTCCTCTGCCACCGCAGAGATTTCTTCAAAGGACTCTGTCCCTCTACACATAGAGGAGACCCTTTGCTTCTTCATTGCACTTTTCCCCCACCTCAAGGGCTGTACCCAGAAGATGGACTTTGTCAGTAGAGACCTTCTGAGAGACTTTTGCCAGATACTCCAGGGAAAAGTTGCTATTGCTATTGACTACTATTTTGCACTTAATGCCTTCCTTTTTAGGTACGGACATTCTGCTTGCACTTTTTATGCCTTTTCTTTGCAGGAAAAGAGACATTTACTACCGTGCTACCCTGAGTAGCCTATCTACCTCTGTAACGTTTGTAACGTTCAAGATGTGTACCCATTGGGCTCCTAAGCCAATGTGAATTATCCTGTTTGCACACTGTCAGAAGATATGCCAGTAGTCTGCATTAACCCTTTCATAGGCTTTTCAGGTTGTAGTGTGGCTGTGTCGGACCGTCTTTTATGTAAAACACTGACCACTACCTGATCCCTCAAACTGAGGTTTGCACATGGGGGTAGTCCGTAAACTGCGGGTCTTACGGGGACCGGGGGTGTTACAAAGTTAGCACCTGGATGCCACCCATACATGGGTAAGGATACCAGTCAGGAGGTACTTGTGTCGCATATGCTAACGCAATGCAGATAGACACCTTATATAATTGCCGCCAGGGAAGAAGCGTTGATATAACAAATATACAGGCCTTGGTGCAAGGAGTGGATTACAGGACATGACACCACACCTTTCCTACTGTACAGTTCGGTTTAATGGCGTCAGCGACCAACTGTCATACAGCTACATGTTTTTGTCTCAGTCCGACACCAACCCAGGTGCCTGTCTCCAGGACCATGGGCGGTTTGTTCCTACACCTCACATAGCCTGCACTTCTCAGAAGTGCCCTTAGCCCCCTCTGTGCCCCAAACCATCTGTAGTCGAGCCGAGGGCGGCTCTTTCAATTGCCCCCGGGGTATGCAACACCCTTCGCCGATGCAATGGCGAGGGAGGGTTTGCGAATACGTCCCACCTGCATGTAATCCCATTACACAACATGGTTCTGATAGGACATAGGGATATTGCAGTGGTGAATCCTGCCTGGCAAGGCAGAGGTTAAGTATTTTGTATAATGCAAGATGCTGTTGTCCAATGATATGTGTTACATCCTGTGCTCTGTAAGCTGAGATGTGATTGGAGGAGCAGCCACCACCTGACCAAAGGAAGGTAATAAAACCTCTGGCCAGGAATGTTCTAGAGAAGTCTCTCTCAGGAGAGAGAAGAGAGGAGTTAGTGATTATTCTAGTGGAGAGATTTTAGAAGAGTCTCAGATTCTGGAGGTCTTTCCAGAGATCTTTTCAGAGAGATTCAAGTGTAGGAGAATCCTAGAGTGAGTGAGTAATCTCTGTCTAGCCCATACCAGAGCAGGAAGAGCCTAGCCCCTGCCTCTGAAGAGTGGAGTAATAGATTAGAGTTAGTGTAGTGAGGAAAAGGGGTATCATCTTACCTTTGAAGGTGATACCTGAAGCCCTACAGGACAAGCTGAAGCTTCCTACCAGGACACAGCTGCCTCCCAGCCTGCCCTCTACATCCAGGCTGGTGAACTCTCCTGAGGCTCCCTCCAACTCACATCTCAGCACCCTACCTACCTGTTAAAGGCACGTTTGCTGCGGTTCCTGCCGGTTCAAATAAAGAACTGTAAGTTGTTTTCTTCAACTTCTGTCTCCGTCTGGTCCCTGCTAATACGGCTGCCTTCATCACCGGCACCCTGTCCATCACCCAGAGACTCACACTCGGGACATTAAGGGGTTGCCCCAGGGAGATCCGCTATAGCAGCCTCTCCCTCATCTTTTCTTGCCAACACCACCCTGCTGGAGACCTGCCAGGCTGCAGGACAGCCCTCCGGTTCCCCATACCAAGCACCGTGACCATAGCGTGCTTAGGCCGCAACCGCCAGCCACTCCGGTACCGCGGGCCCCGGCTGTCTCCAGGCCGCAACCCAAAGGCTAGGCCCCGGTGGGGGATGTTGCACAAGCCCTTTTATTATATGACCACCATGTTGATACGGTGGCCTACTAGTGTCATTTTGCAAATCTAAGTGTATTCTGTCTCATAGGACCAGGTCTGTAATTATGCAGCCGCCGGAAAAGCAGCCAAATGTAAATCCTACAAAGAAGTGGAAGTGGGAAGCGAGAAGGCCCTGAAGAAGGCAGTGGGCACTGTGGGACCCGTGTCCGTGGCCATCGATGCTGCCCTCTCTACTTTCCAGTTCTACAGTAAAGGTATGATCCCTTTAAATCTCACAGATGACAATCCCAATAATAGGAAATTAGGGCAATGATTCCTGAGGGAAAAATTAGGAACAATATGTCTTCCTAAAGGTTATCTCTCTAGTGCCCCCTATATGCCCCCCGCTCTAGAGGCTCAGTTGTGCAGTAGTTTTGGATTTATTAATAAAACCACTTATACATTTGGTCCCCTACTTAAGGACACCCGACTTACAGACGACCCATAGTTACAGACGGACCCCTCCGCTCACTGACCTCTGGTGAAGCTCTCTGGATGTTACCATAGTCCCAGATTGCAATAATCAGCTTAACCCCTTAATGACCGCCCTATCGGGATTCTACGGCGGTCATTAAGGGTACTTCTTCTGACGCGACGCCTTTCTACGGCGCCGCGTCAGAAGAAGATTTCGGGACATCGGGTCAGTTTAGTGCCGGTGTCGGGCTGTGATATCACAGCCCAGACCCGGCACTAACACCCGGGATCGGAAAAACTCCGATCCCGGGTGTTTAACCCCTTACACGCCGCGGTCAAGCATGACCGCGGCGTGCAAGTGTGTCCCTCGTGGATCGGACCCCCCCGGTGTGCTTACCGGGGGATCCGATCCCTCCTGCCGCTGCCCCGGGTCCCGGCGAGTGACCCGAGGCTGTCGGCTCCTCTTCTCGCCGGGTCCTGCCTTCCTGGCAGGACCCGGCTGTAAGTAACTGAGCATGCGCGGCATGCTCAGTTACTTACACTTTACACTGCAATACAAGTGTATTGCAGTGTAGAGGCTTGAATAAGTGATCGGATGATCGCTTATTCAAGCCAAAATGTGGAAAATGTAAAAAAGTTAAAAAAAAAAAATTAAAACTTTTTATAATATAATTAAATAAATAAATAAAATAAAAGTCCCATAATCTCCCCAGTAACACATAAAATGCATATACAGTAAATAAAACACAAAAACATACATATTTGGTATCACAGCGTCCGTATTAATCTGTACAATAAATCTAAATCAATATTGAACCCGCTCGGTGAACTACGTAAAAAAAAAACTCGGAAAACTTCCCATAATATACAATTTTTCATCAAACACCATCACAAAAAATGTTCTAAAAAGTGATCAAAAAAAGTTACGTTCCCTAATATGATACGACTGAAAAGAACAACTGTTTTCGCAAAAAATAAGCCCTCAACCAGATCTGACAACAGAAAAATACAGAAGTTATGGCCCTGAAAAGTTGTCAATAGTAAAAACAATGCGATTTTCTCCAATATTGGTTTTGCTCAGGAAAATTAAGCAAAAATAAGAAAAACTATATAAATGAGGTATCACCGCAATCGTAGTGAACCAGAGAATAAAGATAAAATATTATTTTTACATTACGGTCATTACGGTGAGCGGGGGAAAAAAAAATTCTAACAATCCAAAATAAAAATTGATGATTTTGTTTGTGTCCCCCTTGAAATAGTTAATAAAATCTCAAGAATAAGCTTTAGACTCCCCAAATAAATTATCTATACATTGTATCTCATCCCATAAAAAATAAGCCCTCATATGATCGCATTACCAAAAAAAAAAAAAAATTTATAGGTCGTACAATGTGACAATACAAATCTGCTGTGAATGGCGCCTCCATTCATTCTATACTCGGCCGTGCGCCTGTACAGCAGTCACCACCACATATGGGGGATCAGTACACTCGGGAGGAATTGGGCATCAAGCGTTGCAGTGCGTTTCATCATTTAATTTATTCTGAAAATTTCAGTTTTGGCCTAAATGAATGTATTTTCCAAAAAAATTCAATAGTTTCTAAATCGCAGGTCCATATTTTTTAACCCATGTGAAACACTTAAAGGGTTAATAGACTTAATAGAAGTTGTTTTACATACGTTGAGGGGTGAAGTTTCTATAGTGAGGTAATTTATGGGGTTTTACTATTATTTAGGCCTTTCAAAGTCACTTGAAAGCTGAGTTTTCCCTCAAAATGTGAGTTTTGGCAATTTTCATGAAAATAAGAAAAATCGCACCTAAAGTTCTGCGCCTCATAACATCCTAGAAAAATGACCGGAAGCATAAATTATCATCCCAACATAAAGCAGATATTCTGTAAATGTTAATTATCAAACTTTTTGGGTAGTTTTACATCTTGTCTGGAAACCAGAACATTTCAAACTTGGAAAATGAAGAATTTTTACAAACTTTTGCCAAATTTTCACTTTTTTTCAGAACGAAATGCAAAACTTATCACTTAAATTTTATAACTAACATGAAGTACAATGTGTCACGAGAAAACATTCTCAAAATCACCCGGATATGTTAAAGCGTTCCGAAGTTATAACCAATTATCCTGAGACTTGTCAGATTTGGAAAATCGAGTCTGGTCATTAAGCTGAAAACTAGTGTCGGTGATAAGGGGTTAAAAGTGTCTGTGATTAAGTTTTTTTTACAACAAAAAATTTTGATACTCCAATTGTCACTGGGGCAAAAAAAAAATTTGTCTGGAGCTAGATTTATAAAATATACAGTTTCGACTTACATACAAATTCAACTTAAGAACAAACCTACGGACCCTATCTTATATGTAACCCGGGGACTGCCTGTAATATATTATTTTTCTTTCATAATTATTGTTCTAGGCATATACTTCGATGCAAATTGCAATGCAGAACAGATTAACCACGCCGTCCTTGTCGTGGGGTATGGGGCGGAGAAGAAAGACAAATACTGGATTGTCAAGAACAGGTAAAGTAAAGCATGCTGGGATATGCTGCAGAAGAGCTGCAAGCTACTCATGCCATTATATAAAACCTCTTGTTGGTAGATGTTGTTTCACCAATCCCCACCAATGATATCCCCATTAATCACAAATGGGGGGTGGTCACTTATGTGTGATGTTCAGCAGTTGTCACCACTAGTATAAGTCACTGAATTAGTGCTCACCTTCCCTCAAATGACAAGTATATGACAACGCCGCAGCAAGATATGTTTGGAAGCGACTTGTAAATAAAGTTGGACAACCCCTTTAAGCACAACTACGTGCATGGTTTAGTTTTCAGCGTGTTGCAGTCATAAATATCAGATAGCTGGGAATCTTACACTAAGAATTCCCACCAATCAGCTGGACACCAATCAACACATAAAATAAAGCTCCGTGTTTTGTGTTGTGGTTGAGTTTTGTTACTGCAACTCAAATCCCATTCACTTTGAATAACAGGTGAGCTGCAGTTCGCAGAGAGTGGAGCTGGTTTATGGGGCTTATTTACTAAGCATCCTGCGGGCGCATTTTTTTCCGGACTTTCCGGGGATAGTACTGGGCATTGTGTTGCACGCGATCGGATTGTGTCGCAATTGCGCCGGCTTTCACGCAACACAAATCGGGGGGCGTGGCCGTTGGACGTTCTGACAGATTCGGACTAAGCGCGGAACTTAACATTCATGTTTGTGTCGCAAGACATGCACTTACATGCACCGGGAAGACAAAAGTGAACTCCGGCAGACCTGAGCGGGGAGGCGACACATGCACAATATCGGATGCAGGATCTACATGGATCCAGCGGAATGTGCATTCCAGCGGACCTGCTGGATCGGGGATCGCGACTTGGACAGGTAAATAAATGTGCCCCTATGTGTTCATTTCGGCTGCCACTGGAGCAAGAATAATCAGCTGATCGCTGGGGGTTACAAGTGTTGGACCAGTACCAATCTGATATTGATGACTTTTCAGACATATTAAATATACTGGAAGACCCCTCTAAGTTTAGACACAAAGGGGGAGATTTATCAGAGTCTGAGAGCAAAACTGTTCTAGTTGCTCAAGGCAACCAATTAACTCTCAGCTTTCATTTTCCCACTCCTGTTTATACAATTAAAGCTGAGCTCTGATTGGTTGCCACGAGCAACTGGAACAGTTGTGCTTTCAGACACTTCTGATAAATCTCCCCTCGAGTGTTTCCCTATAAAGAAGTGTAGACAGTGTGAATATATTATCTCACCCATTATCTGATATTATCTGTGTATTTTCTTTCCAGCTGGAGCGACACCTGGGGTGACAAAGGCTACATCTTAATGGCCAGGGATAGAGGGAATGCCTGCGGCATCGCCAACCTCGCCAGCTACCCACTCATGTGACCTGTACTGGAGCAGATGAAGCATACACTGGACTCATGATCCATCATGTGGCTCCTCTAGTATAAGCCCTGTCCAGAGTTTACAAATCTCATTGAGAACATTGTGCACCTACATGTTTCCTTTCTCATCTTGTCTAGAATCAAAACTTTTGTGTACATAGTGTATTGAGTAGTTAATCAGGCCTTGAGTGATCATTAGTGGCTCCAGTGGTCACTCGTGCCTTGAGTGGTCATTAGTGGCTTCAGTGGTCACTCGTGCTTTGTGTGGTCAATAGTGGCTCCAGTGGTCACTCGTGCCTTGAGTGGTCATTAGTGGCTTCAATGGTCACTCGTGCTTTGTGTGGTCAATTGTGCCTTCAGTGGTCACTCGTGCCTTGAGTGGTCATTAGTGGCTTCAGTGGTCACTCGTGCTTTGAGTGGTCAATTGTGCCTTCAGTGGTCACTCGTGCCTTGAGTGGTCATTAGTGGCTTCAGTGGTCACTCGTGCTTTGAGTGGTCAATTGTGCCTTCAGTGGTCACTCGTGCTTTGGGTGACCACAATACAATAAAATCAATCATTTGGCCCATTCATTGGGTGGAGGTAGGTGAAGCTGACCATACATACAAGATATCTCTCTTACTAACTGGTTTATTTCCTCAGTACCAGTGTATGGGGATTTCTCCACTTCCCCCAACACTAGATATAGTAGATATAGTTCAACATGCCTACATACATATATATACTGTATATTACACTAAGGTGCCACTGTATATACACGGCATATAGACATACAAAATATACACACATATTGCATAAACATGCATACAATATACACACACCACATATACATACAACATACACCCATGCAGAATCTACACATCACATATACACACACACATAGAGAAAATACACACATACATACAAAACCATATACAGACGTATAGCATATGCACGCACATAATATACACACAACACACACATACAGTATACACCCAATACCCCAGATGCCAAGGCCCCCTCACACTGTGGGCCCCATAGCGACTGAAATAGGACCACAAACCTCATTAGATAATGAGAGCTGGATCTACTTTCGGGGTGACATCTCCATATCTTGTGTCGTACAAGATGTAAGAACATAAGAATAGCACAAAAACACTCCAGATCAAACACTAACATCCTGAAGTGATGAGATAACATTTTTATACCTGTTCTTATCTATGGTTACAGTCTGGTATTCTTAGATTTGAAATCTATTTTTCCTTATGAAATTTTTGGAATATTCTTTTGCAATTTAAAATGTGATTGTTGTTATTTTTTTTTTTACTGTGCAATAAACTTTTTTTTAAGGAACTTTGATATCTCCTGAGGTGATGTTTATGCAGATTCTCACTATGTTCTTCCAAGTTGGGGGCGGGGCATCTATTAATTTCATGTGGTTTCATGCTCCCAGACCTCCCAAATTCTCCATTGTACCCCCAACATGTGGTGATTGCTGAGGGTCTTCTAGGGGTACCTGGTCATGTTGTATCTTGTGGAGGTTGTAGAAATCCTAGCTAGTGCTCAAGTTTATGGGGCACATTTACTTACCCAGTTCAGTCGCGAGCCCGCGGCGCGTTGTCGGACGAGGATTCGGGTCTGCCGGGATTCACTAAGGTTGTGCGCCCAATATCCAGCAGGTGTCGCTTCTGCCCCGAGGTCCGCCGGAGCTCACCTTCTTCTTCCTGGTGCATGTGAGTGCTTGATCTTGCAACACAAATCGTTTTTTAAATTCTGCATTTTTTCTGAATCCGTCGTGTTGTCCGACGGCCGCGCCCCCGATTTGTTGCGTGAAAGCCGGCGCCGATGCGCCACAATCAGATTGCGTGCGCCAAAATCCCTGGGCAATTCAGAGCAAAATGGAAATATTCGGGAAACCCGACGAAAGTGCGGCGTTTGGACTTCTACAAAAGGCTTCTACGGGGTATGTCTGTCTAATACGAGACTTGATACAATTGCTCAATACGAAAGACAAGAGAAGGATATGTCACCCAAAATGATGTCTTATTTCTATGATGATCTGATGAAACACAGTTAACCCCTTCGCACCGAGAGCCATTAGTAGGACATGGTCCTGGGCTTTACGCCTTCACCATTATATGGCTTGTATTTAGTAGAGTAAAAAACTTTGCTTCTGCTATTGCTGTTAAATTAAAATAACCATAAGTGTTCCCCTCCAATGTGAATAGTCACATGGACCACCCAGTGGCGCCCCCTTTCCTTAGGTTGGAGGTCTAAGCCCTTCATAGTGATCCCCCCCTGTCCACTTAGTTATATGAAGAGAGAGATGGAAGTAGGGGTCAGAAGACTGACCTTTGTGTATGTGTATGGATTGTTAGGGATCAGTTAGTCTTTTCTTTGTCATCTTCAGGGCGGTTTGGCAGCAATTTCTGAATTTTCAGCAATTTTCTGAAACAGATAAACTCAACAAACATGTAAAACGTCTTCCTTGTGTGTCATGTTTCTGGCCCGGTTAAGGCAGGAGAGCGCAGCATCTGAGGCCTGCTGCCTCTATGAGGAATTTGGGGAAGGTGGGAGGGGGGGTCTTTTTGCTCCAGCTATAAGTATAACCAGCTGTGGACAGCCCACATGAGTTTCCTCGTGACCGCCTGATTCATACACAACCTCTGCTAAGATTCCCACTTCTCTCTACAAGTGAAACCTCTGTGCAGCGGAGCGGGGGTCTCTGGACCGAGAAAAGTTTCCTTGCGACTGCCTGGCATCTGGTGTCAAAGGAGATTAACCGAATCGGGAGGTAAGATGCAGATTAGTCTTATTTATTTGTATGTGGGAGAAGGGTTGGAGACAGTGTTGGTCTTGAGTTCCTTGGGCCTACCAGATAAAATGATTCTAGGGGCCTATATCTCATTCATAAAGTCCTAAGGTGTAGACCTCCGTAGCTTCAAAGTTGGGTTGTCTTCTGAGGAACCTCTGAAATCCATTCATAAGTTACAGCTTACAGCATCAAGGGTCCGTAATGCATCCTTATGATAGAGAACCTCTAACCTGAAATCAAATTCTAAAATCTGCAACTAAGGATTTATGTACAGGAATATATTATGGATTTGGTACTTACCTGTAATACGGTGCTTAAAGAATCTTATGAAAATCTTCAAGATAATTGTCTTTTATCAAAGAGAATATTTCCTTTGATGATGTTGCTCCTCTGATTCTGGCACAGTTGGAATATTTTCTCTAGTCCCCACCATTCCCAAGAAATGAACATTGTAAGCTTTTCCTATCAATATGCTAATTAGGTTAATTTCTACTGTCAGATGGGTGGTGCTCAGCTGGTGCTGATAGCCTGGCACTGCCCTGGTGACAGTATACAGCATAATTAGCATTTTGGGTGCGGATACTAACTACAAGGGAAGTATGCAAATACGTTTTCCAAGGTGTTGGAAAACAATGCCTCCTTTTGCTACCATGAAAGGAAGCCCCCTAACATCAAGTATGACCTACAAGAAGCCTAATAGCATGATGGGGGATTAAGCCAAAAGAGTATACCTATTCTTGTAGGTCATACTTGGTGTAAGGGGGCTGCCTTTAAAGGTAGCAGTAGGAGGCATTGTTTTCCATTAAACATCTTGGAAAATATATTTGCTTTCTTCCCAGAATTCCCTAGTGGAGTATCTATGGCTTTAAGTCTCCACACGCCTTTAAGGTGGCCTAATTAGCAATCTCTCCGTAAAGAGAACACTTACCTTCTGATTACTAACTACAGTGACTGCTAATGAAAAGGAATAGAGAGAAAACTCTGACTAAACCAGAATCAGTAGAGCAAAACTTATTACAAATTGGAAGAAGTTGGAGATGGTAGAAGTGGTGATAGGCAGTGGCGTAACTAGAAGCTGATGGGCCCCAGCGCAAAGTCTGTGCCAGGCCCCCGACTATAATGTATGGTTTATAGTACTAGTCTTCTCATATGGGAAAGTAACACAGTAGGGGCCCACTAAACCTCTTGGGCCCGGGTGCGATCGCAACCTCTGCACCCCCTCAAGTTATGCCCCTGGTGATAGGTCCTATTTAAGAGACACTGTCATTCATGCTAGAACATTAGGATCGCACAACACAGCTTAATGGGGATATGTTCTGAACATACAGAGACCTGTAGACCAAAAGGATCAACTGTTGGCCAACCATCTCATACACAATAGATAGTTGGCCACTCTGGACACACTTGGTGGGTTTTGCTAAACCAAGTCTTCGACGAACCTTCATCTAGTCTTCTTCTTTGCCTATTTTTCTGAGGTTATAGAAGTTCTTGCAGTGTTGGACCATCAGATGCTAGAATATTACTCTACTTACTCTACTCCAGCATTGATACAATAAGATGTTATAGTACTTGCATCCAAATGTTCCCACCTGAATTACGTAAACTCTTGTTTCCCTGCAGTATAATGATCCTGCACCTTGTGCTCCTGGCCCTTCCATTGGTTAGTGCTAGCGATTTCTGGGATGAGACATTGGACTCGGAATGGGATCAATGGAAAAGAACTTATCGGAAGCAATACAATGGAAAGGTAACCTATGTTATATAAAGCGGTAGCCCCTACAGGTTCAGGAGTTCTAGGGGGAAAACTGGTCCATTACTCACCCCATGAAAGTTATTGGAACAGTGATCCAACACATCTCCTGGCCTGGGTGTTTTGTGGGCCTAGTTAAATAAAGACAATGGTTATTGGATAATGGTTTCCTCCCTCCAGGGAACGGAATGACTTATTGAACACTCCCATCTATTTTTTTTGAACAGTTTGATGAGGTGATGAGGCGTTCGATATGGGAGAAGAACTACAAGTTGATTATCGACCACAACATAGAGTATACACAGGGGTTACACACCTATGAGCTGGCCATGAACCATTTAGGAGATATGGTAAGTTCCTACTGGAGCTAAAGGGGTGGAGGTCTCATTTCTAGAAAATATATACAGATTATGTGTCATGTCCACCATTGCGTTACGGACATCGGTGACCAAGGAGAAGACCTGGTCAACTACTGGTGGCCCAAAGGGTCACTGAATGAAGACATCAGACATACTTCAGTATGTTGGTTTTAAGTAATAAAACCTTTTATATTTGCCCCTGATGTTTGGTAAGAACATATCTTCAGAAGATTCACCCATTCTCTGGAAGATGCTACGTCAACAGAATATGAAACTTCATTCTATGACAATCTTAAAATAAAACTTACACCATCTATATTTTCTTACCATTTAGACAAGTGAAGAAGTCGCAAGGACAATGACAGGTCTCATAGTTCCACCTCAAAACAGAGTCAGAAACATCACTGCTGATGATGATGACAATGAGGACCGGCTCCATGATCTGCCTGACTCCATTGACTACAGAAAAAAAGGATATGTCACGCCAGTAAGGAACCAGGTAAACAAAAGAAAGCCCCTTTAAGTAAACACTGACATCATATTTATATTAAAGGGGTTATCTAGGACTGTGATGTTGATGCTCTTCTGCTGTTCTTACTCTCTAGGGTTCCTGTGGGTCTTGTTGGGCTTTTAGCTCCGTCGGGGCTTTGGAGGGACAACTCAAGAAAACAACTGGAAAACTGGCTGTCCTCAGTCCACAGAACCTTGTAGACTGCGTCGAGAAGAATGAAGGATGTGGTGGAGGCTTCATGACCTATGCCTTTCAGTATGTGATAGACAATAAAGGTATTGACTCTGAAGCTGCGTATCCTTATGTTGGGGAGGTAAGTATAAGTAATACACTGTACACTATTATCAGTACTTATGCTGAGCTAGAGCAGTCACTGTGTTATATCCTGTATTATACTCCAGAGCTGCACTAACTATTCTGCTGCTGGTGCAGTCACTGTGTACATACATGACATTACTTATCCTCTACTGATCCTGAGTTATATCCTGTATTATACTCCAGAGCTGCACTCACTATTCTGCTGGTGCAGTCACTGTGTACATACATGACATTACTTCTCCTGTACTGATCCTGAGTGACATCCTGTATTATACTCCAGAGCTGCACTCACTATTCTGCTGCTGGTGCAGTCACTGTGTACATACATGACATTACTTATCCTCTACTGATCCTGAGTTACATCCTGTATTATACTCCAGAGCTGCACTCACTATTCTGCTGGTGCAGTCACTGTGTACATACATGACATTACTTATCCTGTACTGATCCTGAGTTACATCCTGTATTATACCCCAGAGCTGTACTCACTATTCTGCTGCTGGTGCAGTCACTGTGTACATACATGACATTACTTATCCTGTACTGATCCTGAGTTACATCCTGTATTATACTCCAGAGCTGCACTCACTATTCTGCTGGTGCAGTCACTGTGTACATACATGACATTACTTCTCCTGTACTGATTCTGAGTTACATCCTGTATTATACCACAGAGCTGCACTAACTATTCTGCTGCTGGTGCAGTCACTGTGTACATACATGACATTACTTATCCTGTACTGATCCTGAGTTACATCCTGTATTATACCCCAGAGCTGCACTCACTATTCTGCTGCTGGTGCAGTCACTGTGTACATACATGACATTACTTATCCTGTACTGATCCGGAGTTACATCCTGTATTATACTTCACAGAATACAGAATATTACCCAGGATCACTCATGTAACATAAGCAAAAAAAAGAAAAACACTGGGGTTTTGCCTGACATTACATGTCAGCTTAAATATTTAATATCATTAGAGTTTCATTTTCCGTACTCTTTCTTGCTTTCCTCTCATATCCCCCGCTCATTACTATTTTCACTTCCTCTGTATTTTCTGCTTGAACAGGTTCATGATATTGTGCATTCTGCTAGATTTCCCATGATGATGAATTACTTGTGTGACATCCATTATTGTCCTTGGGACATTGTAGGTCATGTTCACACTTGTCAGGTTTACATGTTTTAGCACATATCAACAGTAGAAATCTCAGTCAAACCTGAAGGCCTTGGGCCTCATTTAGCAACCAATCAGAGCTTGAATATATTTTTATTTTTAAAGTTGAAAACGTGAGAGATGAGCTGTGATTGGTTGCTGTCGGTATTAAAGACAAATTTTGATAAATGATGGCTGTGACCTACAGTATTTTGGGTTAGAAACTGAGGCAGGAGGCAAGCTGAACGCTCCTCACCCAAGTACTGCGAGATATGATGCTTGACTGACATGCAAGCCCTTTTATTATATGACCACCATGTTGATACGGTGGCCTACTAGTGACATTTTGCAAATCTATGCGTATTCTGTCTTATAGGACCAGGTCTGTAATTATACAGCCGCCGGAAGAGCAGCCAAATGTAAATCCTACAAAGAAGTTAAAGTAGGAAGCGAGAAGGCCCTGAAGAAGGCAGTGGGCACTGTGGGACCCGTGTCCGTGGGCATCGATGCCACCCTCTCTACTTTCCAGTTTTACAGTAAAGGTAGGATCCCTTTAAATCTCACAGATGACAATCCCAATAATAGGAAATGTTTAGGGTAATGATTCCTGAGAAATTAAGAAAGATATGCCTTCCTAAAGTTTATCTCTCTAGTGCCCCCTATAGAGATCAATGTAGGAGTCCTCCAGCTCTAGCGCCCCCTACAGGCTCAGCTGCTCAGTAGTTCTGGATATGTTATAAAACCACTTATAATATATTATTTTTCTTTGTTCTAGGCGTATACTTTGATGCAAATTGCAATGCAGAAGACATTAACCACGCCGTCCTTGTCGTGGGGTATGGGGTGCAGAAGAAAGACAAGCACTGGATTGTCAAGAACAGGTAAAGTAAAGCATGCTGGGATATGCTGCAGAAGAGCTGCAAGCTACTCATGCCATTATATAAAACCTCTTGGTAGTAGATGTTTTTTCACCAATCCCCACCGATGATATCCCCATTGATCACAATTGTTACTGCAACTCAAATCTGTGTGTTAATTTCGGCTGCCACTGGAGCAAGAATAATCAGCTGATCGCTGGGGGTTACAAGTGTTGGACCAGTACCAATCTGATATTGATGACTTTTCAGACGTATTAAATATGCTGGAAGACCCCTCTAAGTTTTAGACACAAAGGGGGAGATTTATCAGAGTCTGAGAGCAGAACTGTTCTAGTTGCCCAAGGCAACCAATTAACTTTCAGCTTTCATTTTCCCACTCCTGTTTATACAACTAAAGCTTAGCTCTGATTGGTTGCCATTAGCAACTAGAACAGTTGTGCTTTCAGACTCTTCTTTATAAATCTCCCCTAGAAACACTCTCACACATTATCTGATATTATCTGTGTATTTTCTTTCCAGCTGGAGTGACACCTGGGGCGACAAAGGCTACATCTTAATGGCCAGGGATAGAGGGAATGCCTGCGGCATCGCCAACCTCGCCAGCTATCCACTCATGTGACCTGTACTGGAGCAGATGAAGCATACACTGGACTCATGATCCATCATGTGGCTCCTCTAGTATAAGCCCTGTGCAGAGTTTACAAATCTCATTGAGAGCATTGTGCACCTACATGTTTCCTTTCTCATCTTGTCTAGAATCAAAACTTTTGTGTACATAGTGTATTGAGTAGTTAATCATGCCTTGAGTGATCATTAGTGGCTTCAGTGGTCACTCGTGCCTTGAGTGGTCATTAGTGGCTTCAGTGGTCACTCGTGCCTTGAGTGGTCATTAGTGGCTTCAGTGGTCACCCTAGCCTTGGGTGGACAATTGTGCATTCAATGGTCACTCGTGCCTTGAGTGGTCATTAGTGGCTTCAGTGGTCACCCTAGCCTTGGGTGGTCAATTGTACCTTCAGTGGTCCTTTGAGATTCCAAATTGTGGTGTGGTCTGACAACAATTCAATTGCCTTCTACTGTTTAGTTTGAGTGATATCTCCTTGTTCTTGTAGCATAGACCTGACTAAACTTTGAGCTTGAGAAGTCCACAGGAACTAATCACTGCCATACTCGTGTATTCTTAAATCATTGGGTGGAGTCAGGTGAAGCTGACCATACATACAAGATATCTCTCTTACTAACTGGTTTATTTCCTCAGCACCAGTGTATGGGGATTTCTCCACTTTCCCAACACTAGATGCTGTAGGGATGGTAGATGTAGTTCAACATGCCCATATATATATATACTAAGGTGCCACTAGAGGTGCCACTGTATATACACGGTATAGAGACATACAGCATATACAAACATATTGCATAAACATGCATACAATATACACACACCACATATACATACAACATACACCCATGCAGAATCTACACATCACATATACACACACACATAGAGAAAATACACCATATACAGGCGGTCCCCCACTTAAGAACACTCGACTTACATACGACCCCTAGTTACAAACGGACCTCTGGATTTTGGTAATTTACTGTACTTTAGTCCTAGGCTACAATGATCAGCTATAACAGTTATCACAGGTGTCTGTAATGAAGCTTTAGTGTTAATCCTGATTCTTATGACAACCCAACATTTTTAAAATTCAATTGTCACAGAGACCAAAAAAGTTCTGGCTGGGGTTACAATGATAAAATATACAGTTCCGACTTACATACAAATTCAACTTAAGAACAAACCTACAGACCCTATCTTGTATGTAACCCGGGGACTGCCTGTACAGACATATAGAATATGCACACACATAATATACACACAACACACACATACAGTATACACCCAATACCCCAGATGCCAAGGCCCCCTCACACTGTGGGCCCCATAGCGACTGAAATAGGACCACAAACCCCATTAGATAATGAGAGCTGGATCTACTTTCGGGGTGACACCTCCATATCTTGTGTCGTACAAGATGTAAGAACATAAGAATAGCACAAAAACACTCCAGATCAAACACTAACAACCTGAAGTGATGAGATAACATTTTTATACCTGTTCTAATCTATGGTTACAGTCTGGTACTCTTAGATTTGAAATCTATTTTTCCTCATGACATTTTTGGAATATTCTTTTGCAATTTAAAATGTGATTGTTGTTATTTTTTTTTTTTTTACTGTGCAATAAACTTTTTTTTTAAAGAACTTTGATATCTCCTGATGTGACATTTATGCAGATTCTCACTATGTTCTTCCAAGTTGGGGGCGGGGCATCTACCACATTTGATGTGGTTTAGTGCTCCCAGACCTCCCAAATTCTCTGGGACTTCTCCATTGGTGATTGCCGAGGGTCTTCTAGGGGTACCTGGTCATGTTGTATCTTATGAAGGTTGTAGAAATCCTAGCTAGTGCTCAAGTTTGTATATCACATGGAATGGTCATGTATACTGATTTACTACAATTAGGCATTGAAGTTAAAGTGCTCCCTACTATTATTGTAACCAGCCTGTAACTTTTTGAAAATATTGGGATACTATTCATAAAATTATAAAAGTAGCCATTCCAAGCCCATCTTTGAGACCCCAAATGCCTTCAAAGGGGTCACATACATCAAGTAGGCTGCATTTTCAATTATATATTAAGACACCAGTGCTCTAGCTTCCTAGTTATCACATTGGGGCAGATTTACTTACCCGGCCCATTCGCGATCCAGCGGAGCGTTCTCTGAACAGGATCCGGGTCCGGACGGGATTTATGAAGGTAGTTCCTCCGCCGTCCACCAGGTGGCGCTGCTGCGCTGAAAATCATCTGAATGCGCCGGAATACACCGAGCTGGACCAGGTGAAGGTAAGCACTTCCCAAGCGACACATTTTCGGTTTTTAAATGCGGCGGTTTTTCCGAATATGTCAGGTTTTCGTTCAGCCACGCCCCCCATTTCCGTTGCGTGCATGCCAGCGCTGATGCGCCACATTCCGATCGCGTGCGCCAAAATCCCGGGGCAATTCAGGTACAATCGGCGCAAATCGGAAATATTCGGGTAACACGTCGGGAAAACGCGAATCGGGCCCTTAGTAAATGACCCCCATTGTATTCAAATCCTCTGGGCTCTATGAATATTATGGCCCCTAAAAGCCGGACATTACTTCCTACGTATGGTACTAGAATCATCTACGAATGGAGGCTGCGTCCTTTCTGTTGCTTTCAATCTGAGGTTTCAGGACCATTAGAGGACCTTCAAAGGTCCTGAAATGGCTCTTGTGTACATGTGTATTCAGATGTTCAAGGAATTCATGGGTGAAGGTCCTTCTCAGTATATAATTTGGTGGGTGATTTGGGTGGCCACGGGCCCCTTCGAAGGCTTAGTTTCTGGCCAAACCACTTATCTTATAATACACTACTGGCTGGGCTACCCTCACAATATGAGAGATTTTTAGTACAAATTTAAGGGAAAGTTATAGACCACAGACACTAGAAACCAGTAGAACCACTGTGCGATTTTGTGAAATGTTATAGAGCATTATGCGATTGGAGAATATTTTAGCTTTTTCCTTTGCATATTGGGTGAAGGTGGACTTCAGAGGACCTAAGACATTTAGAAGCAGATAAATATATTATATGATAACTCCACATTTTGTACTAGTCCTCCAGAGGCGGGGCTTATACCATGCTAAATAAACGGGGTGTTTCTAGGCAGGGTATTAAAAATGTGTTGCAACTCGTAGATGCCGGGGCTGTGTGGTAGGACATATATTACGCACAAACATCACAATTAAATGTAAAAATAATGAAAATAATAAGATATTTATTTTAAAAAATCCAAAAACATTGATCTGTGTTGAAGTAATTGGCAATCATGTTATATTTTTTAAATGTATTTAGGTTATATAGGTTCAGCCTAAGTGGGTCCCACGGCATCTCCTCACAGACCCCCGCACCTCACCACATACAGTTAATCCTTGTGGCTACATTTTGGGGTAGCAGCTATAACCTGCGATGCTGCGCATATTTGCCTTGTTTCTTGCCATGAGGATATAGCCTTTATCTATCCAGCTCAGGCCCCAGCTAAAAAAAAGGAAGAAGAAGATGAATATTTGGGTTATTTAAAGATTCAGGTGTTAAATGATATGGACAACTCAACTAATATTGATCATTTGGTTCTTAAGCAATGGACTGTAACTGGTCCAGCATCTCCTTCTTCCCCTCTCACAGCATGACTCTCAGATATGTGTTAGAATGAAGTCCTTAGGGCCAACAGATCAAATTATTCTGAGGAACCATCGTCCATCAACATAGGTCAACCTTAGTCTCCAAATGAGGTAAACTTATCCTGATCATCTGGGATCCAACATGGGGTCCTAGCCAGGGACCACCAGAGGATTCTCTGATGCTTTGGTGGGCAAGTGGACACTGCATACAGACACTGTAATTTCTGAACATGTAAGGCTTGTCAAATTCCATTGTGTGATCCGACTACCTATAAGTAGACCATTTTAAACTTCAGCCCAAAGTCGAAAGTTGTTCAGGAAAATTATTTTACCTCTTATATATAGAATTGTCTTGACACCCAAAACAGCCAATCAGACCAGTTCTTGTATTTCCAATACAGAATAACAGTGAAATATGATTGGCTCCAGTGCACAACACTGAAATTTTTGATTAGACTAATTACTTTTTATTGGGCCAATTGTGCACATCAAGATCAACATCCACATCAACTCCCCCAAACATATAGCAGCTAGTAAGGATGTGACCAATGATGTAGGTGATGAATACTTGGCACTGAGGAATTTTGCTATCTTGTATATGTAGTGCATCTCGTTCTAACTAAGACAGCCCAGACCTCACCTGTATTTTTACAATCCAATAGTCTTTCCTGTTGTGGGATGCATATCCTACAGCGAGGTCTCCATGGTTTACATTCTGAGTACAAGATGGATCCTCATAGACACCTGCAGAGGACACAGTGTATAATAGAGGTCATTAGTAATCAGCAAAATAGTGTATTTTTGTAGTTACCAATTTGCCAGGACTTTCCTAAATTTCAGTAATAATTCTGTCAAGTTTGGTTTGCATAGGTCTAAAAGGGATTGGGGTTGGCACAAACCCCAACTGGAAGTGACTGGTCCAAGTTGGGTAGGTGACTGTCTCCGGAACAGGACTTGATTCCCCAAACCTTTAACAACTAAAACTGGCCGGACTGAATCAGCTGGTTGGTGTATCACAACTGAATTAATGATAAAGTTGTATAATATCTCTGAAATAGAAACCGTATTTTTCAGACTATAAGACACTTCTTACTATAGGACGCACCCCAGATTTAGGCTTCCTGTTGGTCGCGCTAAAGCACAGCACACACAGATCTACTCAATCCATACGGTTACACACACAGCTCTGCATCATCCATACAGTTACACACACAGCTCAGCTATACACTAAGAACCCCCCCCCACACACACACACACACATACTTCCCCCCTTGCCCTATTTCCCTCTTCCCCTTCTTCTTACCCTGTCCCAGCGCAGCATGTCCCCATTCTCATGTGGTGATGTAAGAAGCATGTGATCAGTCACATGATTCTGACATCACCACTGGTCCTGTAGTACACCCGGGAGAGGGGAGAGCAGTGCGGAGGCTCTCCTCTCTGGGAGATATGATGCAGCTAAAAAGTTAAAAAGTGCGTCTAATATTCCAAAAAATATGGTGTATATATATATATATATATATATATATATATATATGGGCGGCACGGTGGCTGAGTGAGTAGCACTTCTGCCTTGCAGAATCCCACCCAGGTCAAAATCTGCAAGGAGTTTACGTGGGTTTCCTCCGGGTCCTCCGGTTTCTTCTCACACTCCAAAAACATACTGTTAGGTTGTTTACATTGTGAGCCCCATGGGGACAGGGAACAATTTGACAAGCTTTGTGCAACGCTGCGTAATCTGTGTGCGCTATATAAATAAAGAATTATTATTATTAATTATTTCATATATATATACATATATATATATATATATATATATATATATATATATATATGAACTGGTACTTGGGTATACGTGGGGGAGTGAAGTCCTTCAGAGGTAAAGTTTCGATCAAGGTGTTTGTAAGAGAGCAGGATTGTACTGGGAAAAACAGGACTCTACGGGAAAGCTGTACAGTTCTGTATTTAATCTGGGTAATTGCTATTTTTTACTTTACCCAAATTGCCCAATAGAAACAACATAAAGGGTATTTTCACAAAGACAGGTTTAACAAAGACACATCTGAATGGATTTTCATGGCCTATAGAGTTGTCAGTAGTTTCTAAATAGTGTCAGGTAACATGAAACTAAACACCTTCTTGGGTACAAACTATACACCACGGAAAAACATAGACAATATATAGGAGATAAGATTTCATTACACCCAAAATGCTTCTGCCTTACTTCACATCCGCAGGTTTACTCCAGGTTCTTGGGCTTAAGGTCATGGTGGATTTTCTTAACACTCAACTTCTTTCAAGAGTCCATGATATTCTTCACCAAATTTGGCACTATTGACTTTTTTGGTAATATTTTTGGAACTTTTACAGCAATGTCAGGAAAGGGGCTGGGGAACCCTCATTCTCAAAGTAGTTGAGGGTCCCAGAGGTGGAAAACACCATCAATTGGACATTTATGGCAAATTCTAGTAAAATTTTATTCTGACCTTCTGCCCTGCAGTAGCCAATAGTCACAGTACCTGCCCCCAGTAGCCAGTAGTCACAGTGATATCCCCAGTAGCCACAATAATGCAACCAGTAGCCAGTAGTGACAGGGATGCCCCACAGCAGCCTGTAGTTGCAGTGATGCCGCCAGTAGTCACAGTTATGTCCCCAGTAGCCGTTAGACACAGTAGGGCAGTGGGGCACATTAACTAAGGGCCGTGTGCCAGTTTTCTGGCGAACATGACCCTTTTGTGGCAGAGCTGCACTAGTCTTTATGTGACACAAATTTCTGCTCAGTCAGACCGCGTACCAGACATGGAATGTCTGAGAGAAGTGTGTTGCAAGCGACATGTTAAAGGTGCACCAAAAAAGAATACAGAGGGCAGTGTAGGGGGCGCCAAATTCATGTAGAACGGGAGAAAAAAGTCCTGAATCTGCCACCCCTGCATTATACCCAGGCAAATGCACATAGTACACACTGCACTGTTCTTAGTAAATGTGCCCCAGTGATTCCCCCACTAGCCATCAGACACAGTGGTGTTCACTGTGGCCACAAAAGTGATGCTGCCAATAGTCACAGTTGTGTCCCCAGTAGCCAGAAGTCACAATGATTCCCCCAGTAGCCAGAAGTCACAATGATACCCAAAGTAGCCACAAAAATGCAGCTAGTAGTAATAGTGATGCCCCACAGTAGCCAAACATACTTACCTTGTTCCTCTCCATGAACCTTGATCCCGGAGCCACTGCGCAGGGGATAAGTGACACTTTCACCCAGTGAACTGGCCGGATCCCACTCCTGCAGCCCTGGGTTCATGACATATTTTTTTCAGGTAGATTTCCTATAATGATGGATTACTTGTATAATATCTATTATCACCCTTTGGATATTGTAGGTTATGTTCACATTTGTCACATTTACATGTTTTACCACAAGATCAATGGTAGAAATCTCAGGCAGATGCGCAGAAACCTGTGCAAAACCTGAAGGTCTTGGGCCTTGTTCTCACAGAGGACCTCATTTAGCAACTAATCAGAGCTTGAATTCAATTTTCCGAAGCAATTTAAAAGATGAGAGGCATGTGACCCCTTTTATTATATGACCACTATGTTGGTACGTTGGCTAACGAGTTGACATTTTGCACCTCTATGAATATTCTGTCTCGTAGGATGAGACCTGTAATTATACCACCACAGACCGAGCAGCAAAATGTAAATCTGACAAAGAAGTGCAAGTAGGAAGCAAGAAGAAGGCCCTGAAGAAGGCAGTGTAGGACCTGTGTCTGTTACATTGATGACATCCTCTCTACCTTCCAGTTTTACAGTAAAGGTATGACCCTTTAAAGGAAATCTAGCATCAAAATCCATCGTGATAAAAAAGGGACACTCATAGAACCAAGCACCTTGACTAGTAAAATCATCTTATATTAGTTATCCATGGCCTCCTTCCTTCTAAAATCAACTTTTTGAATTATGCTAATGAAGCTGAAGACCAGAACTGCTCTGGGGGGTATTACCAGAGCCCCTATGTGCTCTGGCATCACAAGTTGAGATATGAGTAAGTGTCCCTGGTTTTTTTGGTTTGATAGTAGGTCATAGATGGTAATCCCATTAATGGGAAATCTTTAGAGCAATGATTCCTGGGGAAAACAATTATGCAAAATAGGTCTTCCTGATTGTGATGAAAAATTAGGTATATCAAAATGATCAAGAGTTGTCGGCACCCCTCCCCTCTGACATTTCTCCATTCCGGACCATAATGCTTGGGCAATAAAACCAGTCTATTCCAAAACCAGGGATCCTTTCATAAAATTAATGGCGTCTGGATGAGATTCTCTCTACATCCGTTAACGAGGTCAGCAAGAGGTCATGGCCTCTATCTCTTAGGTCACAGCTAGAAAAACCCCCCTTGCTATACACGTCAAAGAAATATTTGGCATAATTAATATTTCGGCCACATACCTTTCCCTAATAATTCCATCCACCAAGTTTATAGGATGCCCACAAGGCAAGATATCAGCATACGAAGAGGCACATAGGTATGTTACACATACTACGTCATAAAAGGAAATGATCATATTCTAAGCCTCCTTTATGTCTTCACAGGCAGGGGGGATGGGGGATGATAGAATCATCCTATCATGGCTGGAAGTTTTCAGAAATAGTCATTCTTTGGGGGTCCCAAGTACTGTTTTCAGCCCTTTTATTTTATTTAACTGTTATTTTTGCATTGTATCTATTTGTCTGTTAAATTGTCACCCTTTTGTAAGATAAGCCCTTTTTGTTTGTAAGCACTGTCCTTTTTGATATTAAACTTAAATTTTATATGAGCCTTCTGGTGTTGTAACGATTTATCACTGTGTTGTAAGTGATTTATTACTGAGTGTAATATTGTGGTTGGGCATAATCTATACGAAGTTTCTTGTCAGCCTGATATATGCTGAATGGTGGCAGCGAAAAATTACTCAGGCTTCAGAGGATGTTCAAGTGTGACTCGACAGGTCTCCTTTCTGAGCCTTCCTGATCTCGACACTGATAAAGAAGAAGGTCTTCTCTCCCTAGTTCCTCCAATAGGTAACAAGGTAGGAGTTCTACAGTTAAAGATCTAGTGCCCCCTACAGCCTAAGCTGCTCAGTGATTTTGGATAAATTGTAATTTTTTTTTAATTCATCATTCACTATTGTACTAGGCATATACCATGATGCAAATTGCAGGTGTGGTAGAAGACCACGCTGTCCTCGCCGGTGGGTGTGGGGTGCAGAAGAAAGACAAATACTGGATTGTAAAGAACAGGCAAAATATTGTGTGGAATTTTCAGAATTTTTCACATTTTGGGGCATTTTTTTACACACAAACAGACAAATTTAACATAAAAGCAACATTTTTATTTTTTAAACAGGATAATAAATTTTTTTTGGAGTAATTGGCAAATGTTATATATTGTTATATATTTTCATATTGATATAGGTCCAGCTTTGGTATGTCGCACTGCTGCTCTTCATAAAATCCCTGCACCTCACCAGATACTGTACATCCTTGTGGCTACATTTTGGGGTAGCAGGCATAACTTGCAATGGCGCACATATTTCCCTTGTTTCTTGCCATGAGGATATAGCCTTTATCTCCCCAGCTCAGACCCCAGCTAGAAAAAGAAAACAGAAAGTGGACACTTAGGTTATTTAAAGAGTAATTGTAAATGTTTTTTTTCCAACAAAAATCCTTGGGATATAAAACAACTTTTCCTATTATCTTTGTTACCTATATCCAGTAGCATCTTTGCTACCCCCCTCAGATTACCTCATTGCTGCAGTAGCTGCTTCCTCTCCTAGTGCTGACAAGCCTTGTGAATCCGTACTTTGTTTATACTTTGTTTTTCGGTCGGTTTCATGGGAGGGGGGAAGTTGCTGCTCCCTGCTCACAGGGGAGTAGGTCATGTGACACAGCTCTCTGTGTTTGTAGCAGATCTGGATGTGTTTAGGACTGTCGATACAGCTGTCTCCTGCACAGAATAGTGAAGATTTCCCCAGTTCCCTATCAGTCCCTCCATCCCAGTCTGTGACTCTGCAGAACTTTCTCTCTCTGTTTCTGCACCTCATGCTGCTCCACTCCCTCACCTTGCAGTCGGCACTTTCAGATGTGCAGATAAGCTATTAACCTTTAGTGCTCACACACTACAGGATATAGACTGTATATAAATGGTTCACTTATGATTTATTCTACTTATTACTTGTTCCCTGCTTCTCCATGTGATGGAAGCTGCCATGGTGGTCACCATATACATCCTGTATGTTTACTGGATTTACTTGTGGGAAATTAAATGGAATTAATGCTAAATTACTTTGAGAGTGAACACAATGCATCATGGGACTTGGGGCATTAACTTGCCTCAGCTTGAGGGCATAGACTGACAGACATGAGTCTTCATCCATTTTACCTCTAGTGAGAGAGATTATAACTTTACAATTACACTTTAAGGATCCGGGTAGCAAGTGCCAAAATACAATAAATCACTGTTGGTTGCCAATGAGCAGACTCTTACATGCCCTGCACCCCCTTCTTCCCCTCTCACAGCATGACGCTAATAGTTTCTGACCCATCAAATAAAATTATTCTGGAGCTCATCAACCTAGGTGTAGTAAATAGACCTTAGTAGACACCAAATGAGGTTATCTTTCCTTGATCCCTGGCTGCAGTGTGGGGCTCAAGCCCGGGCCCACCGGAGGATTTGTTGATGCTTTGGTGGTCGTGTCCAACACAGCACTTAAGTAGTGGACTCGTATGTTCTGTGCAGTTAGGATATGGTGAATTACGGTGCAGGTTTTCCAACAGGAAACTCTCTGCCAAAACCACCTCCCAGATAAAGGTAAACGGCAGATCTATCAAAACCCGACCTGGAACAGTGGATTCTGATCAATTCTTCTATTTCTTGTTATGTAATAAAATAAGGTGAAATATGATTGGTTGCTCTGGACAACACTAACATTTCTCATTAGACCATATATTTTTATCAGGCCTATTGTGTGTATCCAAAATAATAATAATAATCTTTATCTATATAGCGCCATAAGGTTCTGTAGCGCTTTACAGACAACCACATCCATATACATACACCAGCCACCAGGGATGTGGATGGGCATATACTAAAGCAGCCCAGACCTCACCTGTTTTTTACAATCCAATAGTCTTTCCCGTTGAGGGTTCCATATCCTACAGCAAGGACTCCATGGTTTATATTCTGAGTGCAAGTCGAATCAGAATAAACACCTGCAGAGGACACAGTGTACAATACAGGTCATTAGTAATCTGCACATGTGTGATAGTATAACCCAATCCTTCAGAGCGCCACACTCTACTAAGCGGCACAGACCACTATTCCTTCTGGGCAGCGCTACATTGCTACAAGCATACCTCCCTTTACTGATTCCACTTTACAGACTGAGTTTGATAAAGGTCTATTGTTGACCGAAACGTCACGTATAATAGTTTGTATCAATAAAAAACTCCCTGCAACCTATACAGTGTGACTGGAGTCCAAGATTTTCTTACACTGTGTACATACATGACATTACTTATCCTGTACTGATCCTGAGTTACATCCTGTATTATACCACAGAGCTACACTCACTATTCTGCTGCTGGTGCAGTCACTGTGTACATACATGACATTACTTATCCTGTACTGATCCTGAGTTACATCCTGTATTATACTCCAGAGCTGCACTCACTATTCTGCTGGTGCAGTCACTGTGTACATACATGACATTACTTATCCTGTACTGATCCTGAGTTACATCCTGTATTATACTCCAGAGCTGCACTCACTATTCTGCTGGTGGTGCAGTCACTGTGTACATACATGACATTACTTATCCTGTACTGATCCTGAGTTACATCCTGTATTATACTCCAGAGCTGCACTCACTATTCTGCTGTTGGTGCAGTCACTGTGTACATAATGACATTAATACATGTTTTGTACGGAGATCCCCTATAATTATGGCCAATTTATGCAGCACCCCCTTACCACTTTTATATAGATAGAATCCTTGATGTCCGGCATCTATGGCCACAGCGATTGGACCGATCGTGGCTACGGCTTGCTTCAGGCCGTCTTCAGTTGCTGGAGACACCCATGCGTATGATATACATGTGGCTGCTTTGGCGGATACATTATAACTGCATTGTCCTTCCTGAAGGAGAGTTGAAAATAATTGAAATTGTATTTTTACTGTATAATAGTGTTGTGTACTGCATTCAGGAAATACTTCAACCACAATCCCTCATGGTAATCTATTACAATTATAATCTAGGAGGGATTTCCAAAATTATTTGAGAATGACATCTTAATATTGGGGTTTTGGTGGTGTCTACTTACCGTGGCATGATAAGGATATGAGGCGTCCGAATTGATACCATTGTTATTTATGACATACTGGAAGGCCTGGGTCATGAATCCTCCATTACATCCGTTATTTCCATAACTAGAAGAACAGTCTACAAGATTTTGGGGACTGAGGGAAACCATATTTCCAGTCTTCAACTTCATCTGCCCCTCCAAGGCACCAACGGCACTGAACGCCCAGCAGGAACCGCAGGAACCCTGGTGCAAAAATGTAAAGAGATTTCCATGAAGATGACACAAGGTGGTGATACGATGAACGGAACACACAACCAATTAACCTCTCAGATGCTGTGGTCAAATGTGATCAAAACAATATTGTATCAATAAAAACTAAAACCTCTACAAAAATCAGGGGTGCTATTCCTATTTTAAAGGGATTGTCCGTGAATACATTTTTTCTATATAAACATAATAAACCTCTTATACTCACCCGTTGAATTACGTCACTGCCGGTCTCTATACAGAGGCTGGTGGTGACTTCATATCCAGAGCTGAGCACCTACTACTGCCTGTATATACACATAGACAGTATACACGTAAAGTAGTGGCGGAACTGAAGTGCAGAAAGAGGTGAATACAAATGGTCCCCATACTTAAGAACATCCAACTTACAGATGACCCCTAGTTACAAACGGACCTCTGGATGTTGGTAATTTGCTGTACTTTGATCAGCTGCAAGAGTTATCACAGGTATCTGCAATTAAGCTTTATTGTTAATCCCTGTTCTTATTATAACCAAACATCTTCAATATCCAATTGTCACAGAGACCAAAAAAAATTTTGGCTGGAGTTACAATTGTAAAATATACAGTTCGGACTTACATACAAATTCAACTTAAGAACAAATCTACAGAACATTGTACCTAACCCGATGGAGTGCCTGTATAAGTGGTTTGTTATGTTTACCGCTCCGCCCGCAACCCCCCAGTCATATATAAAAAATATTCCTGGACAACCCCTTCTAATGGCTTCAAGATTTTCTGACCACTATTATCTGTTGAAGCCTTCCACAGGCAGACTGCAATAGATACAAAGTAAAAACACCATGTACTGCAATTCAGTAGTACAGTTTACGTAAGAAGGGATCAGAAGATCGCATGTTCAAGCCCACTGGGGATTAGGCTAATAGAATAATAAAAAAAAAATATATAAAAAATTGTAAAAAAAAAAAAAAAAAGAACTCATATAAACATAAGTATAATATGAGATATCATAGTTTTCAAAAACACAACCACATCTGTGCACCTAAAATGGCCTTGCATAGGTATACAAACAGCAGTGACAGGCAGCGTAGTGGCTGAGCGGGAGTGCCGAGGGAGGTGAGTATAAGAGGTTAATTATGTTTACAACCTCAACCTAGTCATGGATAATAAAAATATTCCTGGACAACCCCTTTTAGAAAGTCTGAAGCCTTCTAAAGTCTACAAGACTCTGTGACCACTATTATCTGCTGAAGCCTTCCACTAGCAGATTTCAATGTATACAAAGTAAAAACACCATACACTGCAATTCAGTCGTACAGATAACAAGGGTTGGGCTAATAAAACAATAATTTATATATTTTTTTTAAATGTAGAAATCAGAGCCCTTTCCTTAGGACTCATATAAATATAATAATAAATAAAAATATTAGATAACCAAGTTTTCAAAAATCTATTAATATGTATGAATAGTTATCTCGTACTGTGATTAACGTAACAAAAAAGAAAAATCTAAATAGCCAAAAATAACACTTTTTGGCTACAAAATGTGAATGAAACTGGATGAAAAGGTCATACGCTTACTAAAACAGTAAAAAAAACATAGTATAAAGCATAAGTACTGTATAAAAATCTGGCAAAATATAAGACTTTATTCCAGCTCCAAGTGTTACAAAGTTTTGGGGTTTCATAAATGTTTTTTCAAAAAAATTTTTCAATTTTTCAAATTTACCTGGTCTTTGACCTCTGTGACGTATCCTTTTTGTCTCCAGTCCACAGAGGTTGGCAGGCTGGTCGCCTGAGTATTGGATGTGCCACTGGTCTTGGATTTGCCGCTGGTCTTGGATGTGCCACTGAGGGAGGCCTTCAGAGTAGGAGGTAGCACTGCACCGGTGAGCTGAGCTCTGACCTCCGCACTGGTCTACGGAAGGAGATAAAAGTCACCAGGATGTCCAGCACCACTATGGGGCACATTTACTTACCAGTCCCATTGCGTCTGCTGATCCGGAATGTCCGACGAGGATTCGGAGCTGCTGCGATGCACTTACATTGTGCGCACCAATGTGACGCTTCCCCGCTCAGGTCCGGCGGAGTTCACCTTCTTCTTCCCGGTGTATGTGAGTGCTGATCTTGCGACACAATTTGAATTGTAAATTCCGCGGTTTGTTCGAATCAGTCGTGTTGTCCGGCGGCCACGCCCCCCGATTTGTGTCGCATGCAAGCAGGCGCCGATGCGTCACTATCCGATCGTGTGCGTCACAATCCCCTGTGTGATTCAGAAATATTTGGGAAACCCGATAGAATCGCGGTCCGCGGACCCTTAATAAATGTGCCCCTATATGTACCATTCTATCATCAGTATATGGCGGTATTATTCCATCAGTGTAAGGTGATAATATTCAGTGACTGTATGTGTATTATGGATGTACTAAACACTCTATAGAGGGATCATTTCTTTAGTGGTTTGATGGTTTTATTTCGTAAGATTCGTCTTCAGTCCCTCCCACGGTTGTTTTATTCCGTCACTGTCTGATGGAAGTGTTTCATCACTGTATGGTGGTATTATTTACTCATTGTTTTATGGTATTATTTAGTAAAAGTATGATGGTATTTCCCTAATTGGTAATTTTCCCCATATGAAATCACTCAGTCAATGTATGGTGCCATTTTTTTTAGATTACGGTATAATGGTTGGGGACACTCACTGAATAGTTATAATACTTTGTTGATGTGTAATGTAAGGTTGGGTAAAAATACTCGTTTGATGTATTGTCACATTTGTCAATGTATATGCAATGTGGTATTTAGTCTATGTGACGGTTTTATTTAGACGGTATTATGTACTAATAGTAAGGAGATATACAGTGCAGTATAGGGGACATTATATAGTGGCTTGGTGATGGAAGTATCAAGTCACTGTATATTAGAATTACTCAATCGCCATATATTCAGTCCCCGTATAGTTGTATTATGTCATCACAGCATCGTGGTACAATATGGTAATAATGGCTACTTTATTGTCACTGTATGGCAATGTTTTTGTGGTTATAATCTGTATGAAATATCTATAGGAGTGTGGAAAACCCCTTTAAGTGTTCACATTTGTGGAAAGGATCTGAAAATATATCTGTTCTATCACCCATGACACCTACCTTATCTGCGAGGTCATTCATGCCCACGGTGTACGACTGCTGCCCCAGGTCATATTCCAGGTTATGTTTATTGACAAACTTGAAGTTATCTTCCCATACTGCCCGCCTCTGCAGATCTTCATTCTGTACAAAAAGATGCAATTTAAATATTTATTTAATATTGAAATATTTATTGAATGTTTACATTTTATTTTCTCCAGAGGCATAAGGTGAGTGGAGCCTCTTGCCTCAAGCAGCATCATTTGCTGCAAAATCGGGGGCATTCACCTGTTACAGGGCAGGACCTGACTCTAAGGCTACATTCACACACATGTATGGGGGATATACGTCCCCCATACACTTCTATGGGCTCACGCCACCGTACGGGAGCGGTACGGTGCAGCACATGTGGGGCACCATACCGCTCCGTAGCCCGTAGAAAGATAGGACATGTCCTATCTCTCTACGTTATACGGCGCCGTGTGCTGTATATTCCTATGGAGAGGGGCGGGGATGAGCTGCTCCTCTTTGCAGCGCCGATGTATTCCCGCCGTGTTACAGTATGGCGGGCATACATTGTGTGCATGTAGCCTAAGGAGGAGATTTATCATAAGTCTCTTAGAGCAGAACTGTTCTAGTTGCCCATGGCAACCAATCAGGGCTCAGCTTTCATTTTCCCACAGCTGTTTATAAAATTAAAGCTGAGCTTTGATTGGTTTCCATGAGCAACTAGAACAGTTTTATCTCAGCATGGGTGTGAGGCACTTACTAAAAAAATTACCTGATATATTACTACTGGATAGAACAGAGGGGGCGCTGTTTTATAGCACGTCTCAGGCAGCAGAGAGTTTAGGTTCACCCCTGTTTATCTCTGATCATGTACCATCAAAATAAAGAATGATAAACCAGGGACAATTACTCACCTTATATTTGTTATCTATTACCTTCGTTCTAAAAATCAACTTTTAAAATTGTGCTTAGGAGCCTAGGGATTTAAGGGGTGTAAGCAGGACCCTCTCTGTGATCTACATGATGTTACACTGTGCAGGAGCACTACTCCCCTGCCATTGTATGAGATTACAACAGTGCAGTGTGAAGCTATAGCATGAAGGGACTCTTGTAACACCCCCATAGCACTTCTGGCTCATTAGTATAAATTTAAGAGCTGATTTTAGAAGGAAGATTACCACAGTCACAGTTCCTAAATCTATGAGTAATCTATGAGCAGTCACTACCCCTATGGTTCAAATACCCCCTTTTCTTCTTTATCATAGAACACATATATAAATATGGCTTCGTTATGTTTTTTCCTGCCCTCCAGTACATTGCATGGATTATTAAATGAAAACAAGCCCTCATATTGTTCTGTGAACGTAAACAAAATTTTAAACTGACTTTAAAAGTGCAGAGAGCAAAAAAAAGATCTACCACTAGGATGAAGGATTGTAAACCAAGTACAATAACATCCTGGTGTGTGCCCCCTCTTGCAGGATCTGCTCTTATTTTATCTTCTTATGCCCTGTTTTTTTTCTTTGAATTATGTAAATGATCCCTGAGGGGCTCCATGCTCCATGGATGTTAATTGATCCGGGAGCCCCTCAGGCTCATTTGCATCATTTTTAAAGCCTTTTTTTTTACAAAAACAAGGGCATAGGAAGCTAAAAGAAGAGTGGATCCTGTCAGAGGGCACACACACCAGTATGTCAGCATGCTTGGTTTACAATCCTTCATCCTGGTGCTAGATTTCCTTTAAGGGAGTTAAAGAAAAATGTTTCTTTTTCCTATATTTCTTTCCTTATTCCTCCAGTAGGGAGCAGTGTATCTGATTGTAGTTCTGGAGTCTGTATACAGCAGATAGTTCAGAAGAAGAGGCTAAAGCTTAACTCCTGAAATAATCGTAGTATATCTTACTTCTGTTCTGTAAGGAGATCAATTATGTGACTTTCCATTAGAAGTCATTAGAAACTTTAGGAACAGTCTCTCCTTGTCTTGTCATCTAAGTAAACTTCACCTACAATTGAAATGTTCTTACCTCATGTTTATATTTCTTGCCATTTGCAGACTTCCATAATTTCCAGTGGTCATCCAGTGCCGAGTCAAAGGAGGCGTTTACAGATGCAGCTACAAAGGCCACCAGCAAAACCCACGCCATGGACTCCATCCTGCCGAGAAGAGACAACCTTATACCGGAAAGGAACAATGACAGACAAGACGACATCTAACTAGTCAAGCTGAGGAGCTCAATCTTTAGAACTGTGAAGAAGGCAAGTTCTAAAAATTCCAACCTTTTTTGGATTTCATTCAACCAATGTCATCACGAGACTGTAACCTCACTGATAATAATCACTACCTGCAGGAAGCCATCTGATCCTGGTGGCCTGTTCCAGTTTTCTCTTGGGCACATTTATGGATGAAGATCTGTCATTCATATGTTCTTCAGTCTCACATGCTCTGCCATTGGATCAGACAGTAGGTGCTCTCCTTAAGGAGACAATGCCAATTAAGGCCACCTTAAAGGTGTGTGGAGACTTAAAGCCATGGATGCTCCACTAGGGAATTCTGGGAAGAATGCAAATAAGTTTTCCAAGGTGTTACATGGAAAACAATACCTCCTTTTGCTACCTTGAAAGGCAGCCCCCTTAACATCAAGTATGACCTACAAGAAGCCTAATAACATGATGCGGGATTAAGCCAAACCAGTATATCTATTCCAGAAGGAACAGACTCCCAACTGTAGACAGCACTGTATCGACCTGGTTGGGTCTCCTCAGTACAATGCTCTGCCATTGTAAGTCATTAAGCCATTGCTGGCCAATCCCAAATTCAGTCCCATAAATTGGGGGTGATATTGTTACCTATAACACCTGAGATTCACAACCTGTACTCATCTATATTGATGAAAATTGCATTACCCTACATTGAAATGATCAGCCTCCCCGGATTATCTGTGATTAATTTTATGAATTTTATGAATTTTATGTATCTGTCATGTATTGCCCAACTATGTTGGTAGGTGAATGTGTTTTGTAAGACCCAAATATTTCTAGGCAAAGAGTGCAGAGTATTTTTACTTTTTGGGAGGTTGTGTAAACAGCTAATAGTTACACAATAAAAAATAGAGGCAACTTCTCTTTAGCCTTAGATAACAGAGACCTTAGATACATTTCGGGAGAACCTGTAGTAGAGATCTGTTAGTTATAGAGTAACCTCAGCAGATGATGTGACTAGATGAGATTTGTGTCCTGCAGCCTGAACTCACCTGAATATAGTCAGAAGATACGAGCCGCCGTCTTCACCTGCAGGTATTGAGCACCTGTCAGCGACCTATATATACAGCCCCAAGACCAAACAATGCATTATGTCACCTGCATCTTCTCCAATCACTATTATTATTATTATTTCTATTTTTAACCCCTACTCATATTTCTCCTCCCACTCAGTGGTCACATATTTTAGCACAATAGTTGGTTAGATACGCAGAGGAGAAGTATCTGATATCAAGTTACTTTAAGAAAAAAATGTTCTTATCTTGTAGGTGAAAGGGGTTCTACATCCGCATAGTAGGCTGTGTGTATTGCTCCGACGCAAATACTAAAATTACATGATTAAAAATCAGCTAACATTTTGGGGCACATTTACTTACCCGGTCCGGAGGATATCCCGAAAGTGCATTGAACGACGATCCTGCACTGTGCCGCGATTCACTAAGATCGTACGCCCGATATCCTGCATGTGTCGCTTCCCCGCTCCGGTCCAACAGAGTTCACCTTCTTCCTCCTGGTGCATGTAAGTGCTTGGGCTTGCGACACAATTTAAAAGTTAAATCTTGCGCTCAGTCCGAATCAGTCGGATCGTCTGATGGCCCGCCTCCCGATTTCTGTCGGATGAGACACAATCCCCTTCTAAATCCCTGTCCCTGTGTGATCCCAAATACGTTGGAAAACCCAACGGAAATGCGGCCGAGGGACCCTTAGTAAATAAGCCCCTTTGTGTATGAACTTCATGGTGTGAACAAAGTAGACAAACAAAAGTTGTGATTAGTAAAGGACTTTACAAAGGTTCTTCTGGTGCACAGAGGCCGGTGAACATCTGAAGACTAATATACAGGCAGTCCCCGGGTTACATACAAGATAGGGTCTGTAGGTTTGTTCTTAAGTTGAGTTTGTATGTAAGTCAGAACTGTATATTTTATCATTGTAATCCCAGCCAGAACTTTTTTGGTCTCTGTGACAATTGGATTTTTAAAAATGTTGGGTTGTCATAAGAATCAGGATTAACATTAAAGCTTCATTACAGACACCTGTGATAACTGTTACAGCTGATCATTGTAGCCCAAGGCTAAAGTACAGTAATTACCAACATCCAGAGGTCCGTTTGTAACTATGGGTCGTATGTAAGTCGAGTGTTCTTAAGTAGGGGACCGCCTGTAAATGGTTGGTGTCAGCGCTCACTCCTACCAGGTGCTGAAGGGTTTCTTTTCAAGGCAACAAATCCTAAGACTCTTGTCTTATTGAGAAAAAGGATTCCACCTCAAAGGAAATTCCATTTACTTCTTAGTCGTTTTTCATTTCCAATAGTCCGGCACGACCTCCGAGGCCAATTCTCTCCCATGTCTAGGCTCGTTCAGAGAGTCCCAATAGGAAATCAGGCAAAAAAAATAGTGCAAAACCTTTCAGTGTGAAGTATAGAAGACACTTTTTATTCTATTCACAAGAAGTTAAAGAATGTACGTAAAATCAAAAGTCCATCGGACACCAAACCACCTCATTCATCAGAACTTGGATTTGAAGGAGAATGACACAGAACAGTCAGAGGATTGGCCATTGTCTTTGAGGGATAAACATTAGAAGGTTGGTTATATCCAGACTTGGTGAATCTCACAGACCTGAAGGGAAACTATACACTGTAATACTGTAAGGTTACGGAAAAAAGGAGAGAGAAGAGTCCCTAAGCTTTGACCAGACCTGAAGGAGAACTAGAGGAAATATGGGGGTCAAATCCATATTCTTAGTCCAGTTATCAGATTAATACATTTAATATAAACTATATTGGAGCCCTGAAATGTGTAATATAGATTTTAGGGGAGTATCCAGACTTGTTAGTTTTTTGTGTTCATTTTTTATGTTTAGTTTTAAAGTGAGTTTGGGGATTGTTGGAAAATATGTATATTAACCTGTATATGTATACAACAATGAATCTATGGAATGTTGTAAGAATTTGTCAAACATAAGTTTGTACCTCTCTATGGATTTGAATAATTAGATATTTAAAGGAACAGGAAATACACTAACACCATGCCCCAGATGAAGCCAGAATAGGTGAATCCAAGGTCCAGTGAGGTGCTTTGGTGTCCAATGGACTTTTGATTTTACGTGCACGCTTTTAACTTCTTTTGTAAGTAGAATAAAAAGTGTAGTTTATCATTCACACCCGAAGGTTTTGTACTATTTCTTTTTCCAAATTCCTATTTGGACTCACTGAGGAATCCTGGCCTCGGAAGGTGGTGCCGTTCTATTGGAAACGGACTATCCGAAAAACTACTAAGAAGTACAAGCAGTCCCCGGGTTACGTACGAGAATGGCTCTGTAGGTTTGTTCTTAAGTTGAATTTGTATGTAAGTCGGAACTGTATATTTTATAATTGTAACCCCAGCCAATTTTTTTTTGGTCTCTGTGACAATTGGATTTTGAAAATGTTGGATTGTCATAAGAACCAGGATTAACAATAAAGCTTCATTACAGACACCTTTTATAACTTCTATAGCTGATTATTGTAGCCTAAGGATAAAGTACAGTAAATTACCAACATCCAGAGGTCCGTTTGTAGCTAGGGGTCGTCTGTAAGTTGGGTGTTCTTAAGTAGGGGACCATCTGTATATTGAATTTTCTTTGAGGTGGAATCCTTTTTACACAATAAGACAAGGGCACCTTGAAAGGAAACCTTTTAGAAACCGGTAGGAGTGAGCACTGACACCAACCTTTTATATTTGTATCTAAAGGATCTTTAGGGTGGAACCATTGTTCAGTCGCTCCTCGTTGATATTTGTCTCGGGAGGTACTAGTATTATTTTTACTTTATCTCAGTGGAACATTTGAAGACGACTGGTGCTCTAGTCATAACTGGAACAGATATGGCACTCGTTGGGTTGGCATCCCACATCTTCTCACTTCTCCGAACCAGCTATCTATTATCAATGGATTTGTAAGAACCATCATCCCAACACTGTGAAAGCCCCCCTGGTCTCCACCACTGAAAAAGTTTAGTCCAGCAGCAATATCATAGGACATGGTGTATATAATATATTAGAGATAAAATGTCTGTACAAAATCTATTTACTGCCTTACCTCAATTTCCACAGTCAGGGCTTACTCCTGGTTTACCTGGACCCTTAGGCTATACATCATTAGTGACCCTCTGACCTTTTTCATCTACCCAGGACACCATCCCAAATTCAAATTTGGCCATGGTAAATTTTTTAATTTTTGTAATGAGTTTTTCTGCCTTTTAGGTTGATTCTATTGTACAGTTGACAAATATCTATTTCTGGCCTTCATCTCACGTAGCCGTTCTCGTTTGGTTGTTTCCATTAACGTTAGTGAGATTACTAAAAATAATTAAGTCTGCATTATCTTAATTTCATGGAAGTCCTACACATGAGTCTCCCATGTGTACTAAACTTTTCAATCACAGCAGCTTAGAGATGGGGATTAGGGAATCCCAATTGGTGAGGTAGTCAAGAATCCCAAAGGTGAAACACCAAGTTAGTTGGGCTTCTATGGCATGTCCTATGGATATCCTAATTTTTGCCTAAGACGGGATTTCGTATTTACTAATTGAATATCTATCCTTGTTTACTGCTGTAACCGTCATAAACTACTAATTCCACTGCAATGCCATAGCCCCCTCAAGATGATCTCTTGGTACCCAATGTCCGATGGGCTGGGCCAACATGTATTTTGCAGCTGGGGTTCAGGGTCTAAACCTGTCCTTCTCTTTCTATGTTTTATAACTTTTTAGTTGAAACCGATACTGAACTTTGGCGGCTCATGGTGCACGCACATTGTGGGCAGTACATGTCACCTCGCTATAGTGAAGACAATATACAGGGGAAACAATATTTGTCAGCCCACACCTTAACAAACTTTGGCCCACAAGCCATACCCGAATACTTTAAACTCTGACAATGAAAAAAAATGGTTTATGTGCAATTATTGGCAATTATACATCTAAGTACATGAACAGGATTAATAAATCTGAGAGTAAGCTGCTCGGTCAAAACAGCAGAAAATGTTGCGGAACAGGTAGGTGCACTCACTATCTGATGTTGTTTTGTTATTAGTGATGCCGTTGCATATAACAGAAGCAATTTTTTCCCTCATAGGTCATAGTACACAGGAATCCAAGCATATAAAGGACATAACTCCCTCTCTGATTTTATCTTTTTTCCCACTGTAGAACATTTGACTATTTTCCCACAGGTGTAGAACTCAATGGGGTCGAAGTATCAAGCCTTGTGCGTCAGTGGGAATTCCTGATCCACACCATGGAAATTGCAATTTTTCATCCCCTTTGCTTAAAAAGTGGGCACAGCGGAAAACCAGGCAGTCCGGGGATGGGCGCATGTTATAGCTGAAATCCACTCCAGGACTGACATAGAGCAGGGGATATTACTGAGGGGGCTCTGCGGGGAACATATCTGTGGGGGCTGGGCAGGGGACATTACTATTGGGGGCTGGGCAGGGGACATTACTATTGAAGGCTGTGAGTTTTTGAGGGGGCTCTGCTTTGGACATTTTATTAATGAGGGGAGGCTCCTGGACATTTCGTTGATGAGTAGAGACTGCATTTCCCACACTAGGAGTATACCCAAGTCAGTGAGAAAGTCAGAAGAATTATTGTTGGTCTTGTATATAAGGTTTTATTTTTGTAGTATGTTTTCCTGCCAGGTGTACACCACCATAAGTTAGTTCAGTTTTATTCAAGAGGAGAATGGGAAAAGGAGGGAAAGGTGGCGGTAAAAATTAACTTTTATTCTTTATTTTTTTTAAAACATCATCATATTAAGTTAAGTAGAAATTATTAAAATCAAAAAACTGATAGGGAAAGTTTTGGGGGTATTCTTCCCCTACATGCAAATATAGACCCCTATAATTTGATTTGCATGTGATTCCCTAAATTGAGGGATTCATAAGAGGGTTGGCTGAATCCTTATTCCACCATTCTTTATGATAGTAACTTTATATAGCATGTAACCTTGATTATCTTTGTGCAATACTTTTTTGTTTAGAGATCAATTATGTGTACACACATCAATAAAGAAACAATGTTGCATTTCGTTGTACTCAGTGTGTCTATTCATTCACATTCACACTGGGCTGATTTTTCTCAGAGTGCGATGTGAGATGTTTCAATTAGGTGTCACAGACATATATGTAGGTTTATTACTTATAGCACTGTCTGGTCATCATTTATTAAGATCTCCGTTATTTCTTTTTTATTGTGGCTTTATTGACTTGCACGAGTCTCCGCGGTTTTGTCTAATCGCATGCCGTGGAGCTCTCAAGCTCAGTTAATGTGTCAGGTAGTCACCATCCACGGATCTTGTGGTGACAGATGTACGCTCACAGATTGGGGCAGATTTACTTACCCGGACCATTCGCGATCCAGCGGCGCGTTCTCTGCACAGGATTCGGGTCCGGATGGGATTTATAAAGGTAGTTCCTCCGCCGTCCACCAGGTGGTGCTGCTGCGCTGAAAATCACCTGAACGCGCCGGAATACACCGAGCTGGACCAGGTGAAGGTAAGCGCTTCCTAAGCGACACATTTTCGGTTTTTAAATGCGGCGGTTTTTCCAAATACGTCAGGTTTTCGTTCGGCCACGCCCCCCGATTTCCGTTGCGTGCATGCCAGCGCCGATGCGCCACAATCCGATCGCGTGCGCCAAAATCCTGGGGCAATTCAGGTACAATCGGTGCAAATCGGAAATATTCGGGTAACACGTCGGGAAAACGCGAATCGGGCCCTTAGTAAATGACCCCCACTGTCTGTACTTGTGAGACGCTATAGCACTTGACTTGTTACCCCACACTAGCGCGATGTACACCGGCAGGTAGTTACCATGCGTGTATCGCGTGGTGACAGAAGAACGCTTTCTCAAACTTGTCTATATTGTGAAGCGTTGTAGCGCTTCAATCTAGACCCCTAGATGAAGCCGCATTATGGCGGCGAAACGGCCGTAGGGTTTAGTAGGGAAAGTTTTACTTACTATAATGAGGGATAGGTAGCAACTCTGCACTAGGAGTAACCAGTGTCAGGAGCCATTAATAAGCTATTGCTTCTCTATGGAGAGGGGAGGGGTGAGCAGCACTCACTCCTCCCCTCTCCTGTGCGCAGCTATATGCTATAGGATACGTTTGTCTGAATGTACCATTACTCTGTCTCGGGAAACAGTTCAGGAACACACTACTCTGTCTTGTATTACATTTGGACTTGATGAAAGGGGCAGCCCTTTTAAACACCTAGTATAACCTAATAAACTGTACAACATTGTCGTCTCCAAAATTGCATTTTAGCTGTATTTTCCTCTACTCCTTTCCCTCTTTCTCTTATGAGACAGTTTAGAGTACAATATTATTTGGTTGTACGCAAGTACCAGCCACACCACCGGTCTATGGAGCTACTGGGCATACCCCCATGCTGCGTTGAGTGAAGAGCATGCGCGTGCCTCTTTGCTAAACCCAGCATGGCAGTATGCCCAGTAGCTGTATAGAAAGCCGGTGGTGGGGCGTACAACCACGAGCATGAAGAGGATGCGCTAGGAGGTGGGACTTCAAAGTCTACTGGGGCGTGGAGTAGTCTTTGCCGTCCATGGAACACCACGCTCAAGTAGCCTCTGCATACAAGTTACATATTACTTTATTAAAGTTTTTAAATGGTTAGGTTGGGGTCTAGGATTCATAAAATAAAGATTAGGGCAGAGCCAGGTGGCAGGAATCTACCATCATATCTACTACTGATGGGTAGATTCTTCATGGCAGGTTTCCTTTAATAAAGCACTTGGGGATAGATAGTACTCTTTCAGCTCTATCAAGAAATTTCAATCTATTTCATGATTTAGTTGTGAAAGTTGAACCTTTCACCACCCAAACAGTGGGAAAAAATAGAAAATCAGAGAAAGGCAGACATGTTCTTCAAGCTATGTGCTTTCTATGCCTGAATGCCTAAGTAACGTGATATGATCTATGTCAGAGAAACGACTACTGAGATATGTGAATGCATGAATAGACACAATGAGGAGACAGTGGAGGAATCTTCTTCTTTAGGACAATGCTTGTTCGGTCAACCATCTTACAGAAGACTTAGCTTAGATTATATGTTTATTATGTACCAGATAACATCTCTCTGTTTTATCAGCTTTGATCCTTTTATACATTTTCTTGTGTATATTTTAAGCCCTGCTACTTAAGAAACCAGACAAAAAATCAGACAACTCTTGTGGCCTGTCAAGGTTTCGGCATGGAGAGAATTCTCACACAGCGCCCCATATGAATGAACTCGGCAGACAGTCCCTAGAGAATTTCGGTCTCTCTTTGGACATAGTTGGTTGATATCTGGACTTGAACAATGGATGTCTCCTTGGATCTCCTCTGTGGGGAAGTTTTCTTATTCCCATACCTCTAACCCCAACCAAATCTCCCCTTCTCTCAACTCCTACATTATAGACTTTTCTTCAGTCCAATACAGGTTCAAAGGCATGGATCTCCTGCAATATTTCTGGCTATTATTTGACTTCACAGCTGATATAGAAGTTCTGAACAGTTTTGATATGACTGAAGCACTTGGGGTTGGATAGAATAGTAACTACTATCTGCAGTAGCATGTATGTGTATCTATGCTTCTTTGTCTCAATTGTTCCAGCGTCCCTGCTCCCCCTCATATCCCCAAAGACTTCTATGGTAGACTAAGGGCGCATTCACATTGCCGTTGTCCGCCGCACAGTAGCATGGCAGGCACACGGCGGTGCCGGGGAGAGGAGGTGACCGCCACTCTCCACAGAGGAATATGGCACATGGCGCCGTATGCCGAGAAAAGATAGGACATGTCGTATCTTTTCACGGGGTACGGAGCGATACGGTGCCGCACATGTGCCGCACCATACCACTCCCATAGGGCGCCGTGCGCCCATTGCCACCACACTGGTCAGGAGTGTATTTTTTCTGTTAAAGAGTTTTTTTGGGGGGGGAATTCTGGAAAACCCGGTGTCCAAAATAAAAGTAAACAAAAATCCTGCTCTGGCTCCTTTGTCAATTCTAGTACTTACAGCCTCCACATTGGCCTGAAGTATCTGCAGGGTCATTGTACTTGCTTCAAGCTTTGGCCAAAACTACAGGATATCAATTTTCATGTAATACTGAGGGCTATGCGGAGTGGCCGAAGACCAGAAGCACCAAAGCAACATGGGGAGAATTCATGGAAAACCCAATTTGTATATATTATAGAATTTTCTAAGTTCACTAGGACCATTGAATGAAGTATCAGGCTAATATCTAGTTTAGTTGATAATTTTTAAAATTCATTATTGTATCAAAAATTGTCAATTTACCTCTGGAGAGGCTGATTGAAAATTGAACCTTTTGTCACCCGTACGATGGGGAAAAATAAAAGTAAATAAGAGAAAGGTCATGTGAGCTATGTGATTTCCTCGCTCGAATGCCCGTGGAGTATTGGTGTTTGAAAAATCACTGCTGAGACATGTGACTACATCAATAAACACAACAACCATTTTTGTTGAAAATGCTCATTCGGTCAAGCAATATATAGCAGATCCAGTAGAGTGAACATATTTACCTTCTTAGTAGTAGCGGATTTATTTTATTTATCCTTTTTTTTTGTAAGTTTAGCATCTTTATAGTGTCGCCTCTTTGACACGACACCATCCTGCTGCTCTATGCTAATACACAGGGGTAGAAGTTATAGAAGCTGCAAAGGGGCCCACAGTGTCAGGGGGCCAGGGCAATCCACCTGCCACACTAAAGAATGGAGGATGTGCAATATTGTATACATGTTTTGCTGCACATATTTTACAACCTGATATATATAAAAGGGCGGTTCAATAAGTACCCGTGTTAGAAATGAAGACACCATTTTTTTCCAAAATTTTTTTTATTTTTCAACATAGTCACCTTTTAGAAAGATACATTTCTCCCAACGTTCCTGCCATTTTTTTTAACCCCTCCAAAAAATAGGATTTGTCGAACTCTCCAAAATACGCATCTGTCTTGGCGATGACTTCCTCGTTTGAGCTAAAAAATTTTCCCACAAGCCATTTCTTCATGTTAGGGAACAAGAAAAAGTTGCATGGAGCCAGATCGGGTGAATACGGGGGGTGCAGCAGCAATACATAACGCAATTCATGCAGTTTGGCGGCGACAACTCTGGATGAATGTGCTGGTGCGTTATCGCGTTGAACCTTTTTTTTTCACCAATTGCGGCTGTGTCTCCTCCGAATTTTTTGTCGAAGCGGAACAATAACTCGCTGTAGTGTTGTCCAGTGATTGTTCTTCCTTTTTCTAAAAAATCCATGTGGATGACGCCATTCGCATCCCAAAAAATCGTCGCCGTGACCTTTCCGGCCGATGGGACCGTCTTCGCCTTCTTTGGAGCCGATTCACCGGGAGAAGTCCATTGTTTTGATTGTTGCTTAGTTTCTGGTGTGTAATGATGAATCCAGGTTTCAGCAACGACGGCAACTTGACGCAAAAACTCTTTCGGATGTCGCTCAAATTGCTCCAAACACTGCTCCGAAGTCACCAGCCGCATCCGCTTGTTGTCCACCGTGAGCAACCACTGCACCCATCGGGCCGACAATTTTTTCATTGCCAAGTTATCATGTAAAATATTAATTGCCGTTCCGGTTGACACACCTACGGCCTCCGCTACTTCCTGCACTTTCGTTCACCGATCAGCGAGTATCATGTCATGGACTTTTTGAATGATTTCCTCGGTAAGCACGTCTGCCGGGCGTCCTGGTCGCTCCTTATTAAAAAACGGATGTTCGCCCACGTTTAAATTCGTTGAACCAATATCTAACTGTGGTCACAGATGGGGAAGTGTCCCCATAAACAGCATTCAACTTTGCTTTTATCTCCTCACATTTTTCCCATCCAAAAACAAAAAGCGAATTACCGAACGATACTGCTCTTTACCGAAAATCACGTCTTACTCAAATGGCCGCCAAATCCAAACTAACCGATCGATCAGTAGGCACCACACAATGATAACACCAACTTCCCTCAGGAACGCCCTCTGTCGTCAAACACGGGTAGTTATTGAACCGCCCTCGTATAACAGTGCACGTCATCGACAAAGCAAACCTGAGCTGGTTACTGAGATAAGTAATGTCGGGGGAGGGGACAGCAGAATGACAGGACTGGGGATCTCTCATCCCTACTTCCTGACGTCTACTCCCTCCATGTGGTCAGCAGCTACCGGGACAGATCTCTGGCTGCTGACACCCTCCTGGGGGAAGAAAACTACCTAATATTGAGTTTATACATATGTGTGTATGAGTGTATAAATGTTTGGATGTGTATTTGTAATGTGTATATGCTGTATGTGTGTATATGGTGTAAGATGTGTGTATGCGTGTGTATATGGTACAGTATGTGTGTGCATATCTTGTATGTGAGCGTTTATGTGATCTGGATATTGTGCATGTGTGTATATGGTGTATGTGTGTGTACATGGTGTAAGGTGTGTATATACTGTATTTATGAGTGTGCATGCTGTTTGTGTGTATATATGGCATGTATATACCGGATGTTTAATAATATCACTTATACTTACTATAAGTGTGTATTTAATGATAATAATAATAATCTTTATTTATACAGCGCCATCATGCTTTACAAATAATAGGGGACACATACATTATGGAGTACAAACAATAGGAGTGAGGATTCTGCACACAAGAGCTTATAGTCTATGAGGATGAGGGGGTTACACAAGAGCTTACAGTCTATGAGGATGAGGGGGTGACACAAGAGCTTACAGTCTATGAGGATGAGGGGGAGACACAAGAGCTTACAGTCTATGAGGATGAGGGGGTGACACAAGAGCTGACAGTCTATGAGGATGAGGGGGTGACACAAGAGCTTACAGTCTATGAGGATGAGAGGGTGACAGAAGAGCTTACAGTCTATGAGGATGAGGAGGTGACCCAAGAGCTTACAGTCTATGAGGATGAGGGGTGACACAAGAGCTTACAGTCTATGAGGATGAGGAGGTGACACAAGAGCTTACAGTCTATGAGGATGAGGGGGAGACACAAGAGCTTACACTATGAGGATGAGGGGATGACACAGGAGATTACAGTCTATGAGGATGAGGGGATGACACAAGAGCTTACAGTCTATGAGGATGAGGGGTGACACAAGAGCTTACAGTCTAGGAAGATGAGGGGGTGACACAAGAACTTACAGTCCGTGAGGATGAGGGGGTGACACAAGAGCTTACAGTCTATGAGGATAAGGGGGTGACACAAGAGCTTACAGTCTATGAGGATGAGGGGTGACACAAGAGCTTACAGTCTATGAGGATGAGGGGATGACACAAGAGCTTACAGTCTATGAGGATGAGGGGGTGACACAAGAGCTTACAGTCTATGAGGATGAGGGGGAGACACAAGAGCTTACAGTCTATGAGGATGATGGGTGACAGAAGAGCTTACAGTCTATGAGGATGAGGGGTGACACAAGAGCTTACAGTCTATGAGGATGAGGGGTGACACAAGAGCTTACAGTCTAGGAAGATGAGGGGGTGACACAAGAACTTACAGTCCGTGAGGATGAGGGGGTGACACAAGAGCTTACAGTCTATGAGGATAAGGGGGTGACACAAGAGCTTACAGTCTATGAGGATGAGGGGTGACACAAGAGCTTACAGTCTATGAGGATGAGGGGATGACACAAGAGCTTACAGTCTATGAGGATGAGGGGGTGACACAAGAGCTTACAGTCTATGAGGATGAGGGGGAGACACAAGAGCTTACAGTCTATGAGGATGATGGGTGACAGAAGAGCTTACAGTCTATGAGGATGAGGGGTGACACAAGAGCTTACAGTCTGCGAGGAGGAGGGGGTGACACAAGAGCTTACAGTCTATGAGGATGAGGGGAAGACACAAGAGCTTACACTATGAGGATGAGGGGATGACACAAGAGCTTACAGTCTAGGAAGATGAGGGGGTGACACAAGAGCTTACAGTCTATGAGGATGAGGGGTGACACAAGAGCTTACAGTCTATGAGGATGAGGGGGTGACACAAGAGCTTAAAGTCTATGAGGATGAGGGGATGACACAAGAGCTTACAGTCTATGAGGATGAGGGGATGACACAAGAGCTTACACTATGAGGATGAGGGGATGACACAAGAGCTTACAGTCTAGGAAGATGAGGGGGTGACACAAGAACTTACAGTCTATGAGGATGAGGGGGTGACACAAGAGCTTACAGTCTATGAGGATGAGGGGGTGACACAAGAGCTTAAAGTCTATGAGGATGAGGGGATGACACAAGAGCTTACAGTCTATGAGGATGAGGGGGTGACACAAGAGCTTACAGTCTATGAGGATAAGGGGGTGACACAAGAGCTTACAGTCCGTGAGGATGAGGGGGTGACACAAGAGCTTACAGTCTATGAGGATGAGGGGATGACACAAGAGCTTACAGTCTATGAGGATGAGGGGGTGACACAAGAGCTTACAGTCTATGAGGATGAGGGCGTGACACAAGAGCTCACAGTCTATGAGGATGAGGGGGTGACACAAGATCTTACAGTCTACGAGGATGAGGGGGTGATACAAGAGCTTACAGTCTATGAGGATGAGGGAGTGAAGCCCCTTCTACACTGGCGTTTTTCACGCGCGAGTTCTGCGCGTGCATTTGACGCGCAGAACTTGCATTGCACTCTGTCCCATTGTATTCAATGGCTCTTTCTCCATTAGCGTTGTTTTTGACGCGCGTGCTTGCGTTCGTTTGCACGCGCGTCAAAATCGCAGCATGCTCTATTTTTGCGAGTCACGCGCAATTTTCACGCCCCATTCAAGTCTATGGAGACGCATCAAGAACGCATTGCACTCGCAATCATTGCAAGTGCAATGCGAGTGCAATGCGTTTTAAACATAAGGGTTGCTAGGTGACCAGAATAACAGTATTTCCCCTGCTCGCGAACGATCATTTAATTAAAAAAACACAGTGAAGAACAGTGAAGAATAGAATAAAACCAGTGAACACAGTGAAAACAGTGACCACAGGATCATTTAAGAGAAAAACACAGTGCAGAACACAGTGCAGAATAGATTACAGATGTTCGGCACATCTGCTTACTTATCGGGAGATACGCGCGGAACGGTGCGGCCAAAATAGCATGTGAAGAACAATATATATGTGTGAAGAACACATTGCAGATGTATTTAAACATCTGCAATGTGTTCTTCACACACATATATATTGTTCTTCACATGCTATTTTGTTCGCGCCGTTCCGCGCGTATCTCCCGACAAGTAAGCAGATGTGCCGAACATCTGTAATCTATTCTGCACTGTGTTCTGCACTGTGTTTTTATCTTAAATGATCCTGTGTTCACTGTGTTCACTGTGTACAATGATTTTATTCTATTCTTCACTGTTCTTCACATCTGCTAACTTGTCGGGAGATAATATACACGGGGAACAGTGAAGAATAGATCGCAGATGTTTGCAATTTATCAGAAGACATTATTTTTCAATTAAATAACACATTTTAATCCCAAACCATGGTCCCTTTGAAAAATGCTCGAGTCTCCCATTGAATCGCGCGTGAAAAATGCGCCGAAAACGCAAAAAACCGCTAACAACACGCGCGTGAAAAACGCAAAAACGCTAATTACTCCAAGGAAAAATGGAACAAAAACGCAGCCAAAAACGTCAGTTTTTCACGCATTGCACCCTGACGTGAAACGCAACGCTAGTGTGGAAGAGGCCTGACACAAGAGCTTACAGTCTATGAGGATGAGGGGGTGACACAAGAGCTTACAGTCTATGAGTATGAGGGGGTGACACAAGAGCTTACAGTCTATCTAGCTTGTTGCTTCATGACGGCGGTACTTAGAGTTATTCCGCGTCTATGAGAATTTTAGACCCCACTTTCTAGGGCCCTAATTAAGTTACTTCATGCCAATGAAGGAGCTCATTTCCCTGAATGGGGATAGATCCAACTCATTCTGCTTTCCCA